>NC_044035.1:218367696-218967696 GCF_901765095.1 Microcaecilia unicolor
ATTGAAGTACCTTGAAAATAATCTTGTAATCTTAAAACTTTTCTCTTTAGAGATGCTTTCCAATTATGATCCCCCTCCTACTTAGTCCATTAGTGAGAGGAGTCAGCGCCAGGCTACTTATCTTCTTTCCTAAGATATATTGTATTTCATTTCTTTCTTTTTTTATTTTTATTGTTGTAAACCACTCTGAATCATAAAGGGCGGTAAATCAAATATTAATAAAACATGACACCTTGAAACTTTATCTTCTTATCTCTTTTTCCTTTGTTCTTTCACCTTTACCAGCCTAACAACTTGCCCTGCTTTTTTCAGCTTTATCAGATATTCTTCTTTGTCCTCTTCTTTTAGAGATCCTTTGTAATTTTTGAATGCTAATCTTTTTCCTCTTACTTTTTCAGCCCTATCTTTGGAGAAAACATACTTTTTTCTTTTTAGAACTGTACCTTTAGCATGTTGAATGTTATATAATTTATGCCATTGATGTTTATTCCAGGGGCGTAGCTACGGGTGGGCCTGGGTGGGCCCAGGCCTATCCAATCTCAGCTCAGGCCCACCCATTTTTATAGCAGCTGAACAGCCACAGCCTTAGTTTCTGCCATCCAGGGGCGAAGCTATGGGTGTAGGCAGTTTTTTTCTGGGTGTCAAAGGAAGGGGAAAGGACTTCAAAGGTATTTTACCTGTTTTGCTTAATCAGGCATTTACATTTTTTATAAAGCAAAGTATGTGCCACTGCTGTAATCATACTGCAGGATCCTGTTATGTGTGTTGACGTATTTGCATTGTAGTAGACTTTTATCTGGTCAAGTTTGATATGGCATAATGTAACTATATTTAAAAATATTGTTATTTCCCCATTAAGTATGTATGTGGTTTATGTTGATGCAGGGCAGCTGTTGGGCAGACTACTTAGAAATCCATTATCAAGTGCATTCTAAGGCATTATTTTGTACTATCCCAAGAAACACTACTCATACATAGTGCCCACCCATATTAGCTCTGAGCCCACCCAAAATTTCAGGTCTGGCTACGCCACTGGTTTATTCTTTCTTCCAGAACTTCCAAGGTTAAAAATTGAATAAAAGTAGGGGAAATATGCATACTATAAAGTTACTCACAAAAAGCTTTCAACAGGGCACCTACACCTGCTCCAAAGATTGTGTAAATTTGTACATGCTTTCTACGTGTGTACACACATAGTTTATATAATATATGCAAATATTGCAACCACACCCCTGGAAATACCTACATGCAGATTGCATAAAAACAGGGGCACATTTTCTGTATGCCTAGTTTTCATGTGTTTATACCACCCATCCCCCAATTTGATAAGAGCCCTTTTCCATGTCTAAACTAGGCTTTACTGTGGAAAAAGGTTTATAAAGTTATCTCAATGACGGACAATTATGTAAGCTGAATGCTTACATTTACGCACCCATTGCACTTTTTTAGATTGTAAGCTCTTTTGAGCAGGGACTGTCTCTCTCTATGTTGGATGTTGAGTGCTGCGTGCATCTGGCAGCGCTATACAAATGTTAATAATATTAATAATAATATATCCATGTTATGTGCACATATATGTGCTAGCAGAGTGGCTAAGTGCTATTTTGCAAATACCCACTTACATAGTATGTATTTGCAAGGGGGCTTAGGTAGGGATGAAGCTTGGGTGGGACATAGGTGGGGCTCCCACTTATACATATAACTTACATTTAGGGCTAATGTAACTGCAATTGCCTAAAAATATCAATAGAAACAAAACAGCGAAGATGACAAAAAAATTAATTAAAAAGGATGATGCTCCAGGTAAAAATCCAATCAAAAAAACAATATTAGTGGTCGATAGACAAAAATAAAAATATATAAAAAGTACAATGGGATGGTCGATGTGCAAAACTCGACACAGCTGTGTTTTGGCCTTTCGGGCCTGCATCAGGAATTGAAAATGCTTGGGAGAACACGAAATTTGGTAGACGCGTGGCGGGCACTGCACCCTGGCGAGAAGGATTATACACATAGATCACGTGCGCACAGTACCCTAGCGCGACTAGATTATATCCTGGTAGAGCGATCCATGTTTTCGCAGATATGGGCAACCCATATTGGACCAGAAGAGATATCAGACCACGCTTTGGTATGGCTGGACCTTGAGGCACCCGGGGATAGAGTTGGGGGGGGGGGGCAGGATGGAGATATCCCGCATACCTGTATATGGAGCCCTCTTTTCAAAAATATCTGACGAGTAAATGGGGTGACTATGCGTTTAATAATAGAGAACATGCACAGGCGGATCCCACCTTGTTTTGGTCTGCCTCGAAAGTAGTCCTGAGAGGAGATAACATTATACAAGAGAATTTTAAGAAGTTGATCAAAGAGACGCTGCAGTACAACTATAAGATTTATCTTTGAGAGACGAAAACAAAATTTGTCACATTAGATGGTGAAAAATATAAGAAGTGACTTTTCTGATAGTGAAAAGACTCCTGATGCAGGCCCGATAGGCCGAAACACAGCTGTGTCGAGTCTTGCAGATCGACCATCCCATTGTACTTTTTATATTTGTTTTTATTTTTGTCTATCGACCATTAAAATTGTTTTTTGATTGGATTTTTACCTGGAGCGTCGTCCTTTTGAATTAAATTTTTAGTCATCTTCGCTCGTTTGTTTCTGTTTACATTTTTGCAAAGATTTGTTACTTCTGTTTTTTGCACTAAAAATATCAGTACCACATTAAGGTAGTATTATATACTGGAACCTGGGTGCCTAGTTTTATAATAGAATAGGCTCATCATATGGCCTCAGGGCCCCTTTATGACCATGTGCTGTGCATTTCCTGCTTATTTTCTGACTTTAGCTCTTTGATTCCAATAAAAAAATGTATGATTAACTTGAAATTTAGGCCTACCAGCTCTACACATTTTCTATTAGTTTTTTATGATTTACAATAGCAAGTGTTTTGGTATAGTCAATACATAAATATAAAAATTAATTCAAATTTATCTGTGTTAAATTCTAAATACCAAACAACACACCACATATAGTCATTGTCCCCAAAATAAACCTTTTAATCAGAGATACCAAACACTGGAAAAGGTCAGAGCTAAGCTAGTTTGTCCAAAGTATTAGTACTGCTAGCATCCATGATACAACTCTCCATTATGAGATGTGGTCTTCTCAGACTTCTGCTTTTCTGGTTCGTCACTGTCTCCTTGCTTTTGTTTTTCATTTTAATCAATCATTTCTGTTGAGTAAAAAAGACATCAACTGGAGATTATATAATATGAAAACACAAAGGATTTTTTAATCTGACAAATGCAATGCTTTATTATAGTTCCTAACTAAACATTACTTAAGGAACCTATTTACTAATCTGCAATATTATTATTATTTGTTACATTTTCCCACCTTTTGCAGGCTCAATGTGGCTTACATATAACCGTTAATGGTGTTAGCTGATTACAGTTTGAACAAATACATAGTATGAATGAATCAAAGTGATATTGTGGTATAATGAGGTATATGTATGGTAGGAAACAGTTGGGGGGAACTTAGAGAGGGAATGTCCGTTGCAGTCTTTGGTTATGTTGTGTTGCAAGTGACCGGTATTTTTATGTTGGGTCAGTGGGGTATGCTCTTCTGAACAGGTCTGTCTTTAGTGCTTTCCAAAAATTTAGGTGGTCAAGCGTAGTTTTTACTACTTTTGGCAATGCGTTCCATAGTTGTGTGCTTAGGTAGGAAAAGCTGGTTGCATAGGTGGATTTGTATTTGAGTCCTTTCCTGCTTGGATAGTGGAGGTTTAGATATGATCGTGCAGATTCTGTGGAGTTTCTGGTTGGCAGGTCGATGAGGTCTGTCATGTATCCTGGTGCCTCGCCGTGGTTCTCTGAGTGGTTTGGCGCTGTCAAAACATGTTTTTCCAAATATAAGCCAGGCTGCTGTATTTTGGGCGGTCTGAAGTTTCTTTATGATTTGATCCTTGCATTTTTAGCATGGCTTTTAACATGCACCAACTGACACATTAAACATTTAAGGTGAAAATTCTATTGAGGGCCGAGCATGGGCAGGTAAAGCGAATGCTACATACCTGTAGAAGGTATTCTCCGAGGACAGCAGGCTGATTGTTCTCACTGATGGGTGACGTCCACGGCAGCCCCTCCAATCGGAATCTTCACTAGCAAAAGCCTTTGCTAGCCCTCGCGCGCCGATGCGCACCGCGCATGCGCGGCCGTCTTCCTGCCCGAAACCGGCTCGTGCCGGCCAGTCTCATATGTAGCAAGACAAAGAAAAGGGAAGACACAACTCCAAAGGGAAGGCGGGCGGGTTTGTGAGAACAATCAGCCTGCTGTCCTCGGAGAATACCTTCTACAGGTATGTAGCATTCGCTTTCTCCGAGGACAAGCAGGCTGCTTGTTCTCACTGATGGGGTATCCCTAGCCCCCAGGCTCACTCAAAACAACAACCATGGTCAATTGGGCCTCGCAACGGCGAGGACATAACTGAGATTGACCTAAAAAATTTACCAACTAACTGAGAGTGCAGCCTGGAACAGAACAAACATGGGCCTAGGGGGGTGGAGTTGGATTCTAAACCCCGAACAGATTCTGAAGCACTGACTGCCCGAACCGACTGTCGCGTCGGGTATCCTGCTGCAGGCAGTAATGAGATGTGAATGTGTGGACAGATGACCACGTCGCAGCTTTGCAAATCTCTTCAATAGTGGCTGACTTCAAGTGGGCTACCGACGCTGCCATGGCTCTAACATTATGAGCCGTGACATGACCCTCAAGAGCCAGCCCAGCCTGGGCGTAAGTGAAGGAAATGCAATCTGCTAGCCAATTAGATATGGTGCGTTTTCCTACAGCCACTCCCCTCCTGTTGGGATCAAAAGAAACAAACAATTGGGCGGACTGTCTGTTGGGCTGTGTCCGCTCCAGATAGAAGGCCAATGCTCTCTTGCAGTCCAATGTGTGCAGCTGACGTTCAGCAGGGCAGGAATGAGGACGGGGAAAGAATGTTGGCAAGACAATTGACTGGTTCAGATGGAACTCCGACACAACCTTTGGCAAGAACTTAGGGTGAGTGCGGAGGACTACTCTGTTATGATGAAATTTGGTGTAAGCGGCCTGGGCTACCAGGGCCTGAAGCTCACTGACTCTACGAGCTGAAGTAACTGCCACCAAGAAAATGACCTTCCAGGTCAAGTACTTCAGATGGCAGGAATTCAGTGGCTCAAAAGGAGGTTTCATCAGCTGGGTGAGAATGACATTGAGATCCCATGACACTGTAGGAGGCTTGACAGGGGGCTTTGACAAAAGCAAACCTCTCATGAAGCGAACAACTAAAGGCTGTCCTGAGATCGGCTTACCTTCCACACGGTAATGGTATGCACTGATTGCACTAAGGTGAACCCTTACAGAGTTGGTCTTGAGACCGGACTCAGACAAGTGCAGAAGGTATTCAAGCAGGGTCTGTGTAGGACAAGAGCGAGGATCTAGGGCCTTGCTGTCACACCAGATGGCAAACCTCCTCCACAGAAAGAAGTAACTCCTCTTAGTGGAATCTTTCCTGGAAGCAAGCAAGATGCGGGAGACACCCTCTGACAGACCCAAAGAGGCAAAGTCTACGCTCTCAACATCCAGGCCTTGAGAGCCAGGGACCGGAGGTTGGGATGCAGAAGCGCCCCTTCGTCCTGCGTGATGAGGGTCGGAAAACACTCCAATCTCCACGGTTCTTCGGAGGACAACTCCAGAAGAAGAGGGAACCAGATCTGACGCGGCCAAAAAGGAGCAATCAGAATCATGGTGCCTCGGTCTTGCTTGAGTTTCAACAAAGTCTTCCCCACCAGAGGTATGGGAGGATAAGCATACAGCAGACCCTCCCCCCAGTCCAGGAGGAAGGCATCCGATGCCAGTCTGCCGTGGGCCTGAAGCCTGGAACAGAACTGAGGGACTTTGTGGTTGGCTCGAGATGCGAAAAGGTCTACCAAGGGGGTGCCCCACACCTGGAAGATCTGTCGCACTACACGGGAATTGAGCGACCACTCGTGAGGTTGCATAATCCTGCTCAACCTGTCGGCCAGACTGTTGTTTACGCCTGCCAGATATGTGGCTTGGAGCACCATGCCGTGACGGCGAGCCCAGAGCCACATGCTGACGGCTTCCTGACACAGGGGGCAAGATCCGGTGCCCCCCTGCTTGTTGACGTAGTACATGGCAACCTGGTTGTCTGTCTGAATTTGGATAATTTGGTGGGACAGCCGATCTCTGAAAGCCTTCAGAGCGTTCCAGATCGCTCGCAACTCCAGAAGATTGATCTGCAGATCGCGTTCCTGGAGGGACCAGCTTCCTTGGGTGTGAAGCCCATCGACATGAGCTCCCCATCCCAGGAGAGACGCATCCGTGGTCAGCATTTTTTGTGGCTGAGGAATTTGGAAAGGACGTCCCAGAGTCAAATTGGACCAAATCGTCCACCAATACAGGGATTTGAGAAAACTCGTGGACAGGTGGATCACGTCTTCTAGATCCCCAGCAGCCTGAAACCACTGGGAAGCTAGGGTCCATTGGGCAGATCTCATGTGAAGGCGGGCCATGGGAGTCACATGAACTGTGGAGGCCATGTGGCCCAGCAATCTCAACATCTGCCGAGCTGTGATCTGCTGTGACGCTCGCACCCGCGAGACGAGGGACAACAAGTTGTTGGCTCTCGCCTCTGGGAGATAGGCGCGAGCCGTCCGAGAATCCAGCAGAGCTCCTATGAATTCGAGTTTCTGCACTGGGAGTAGCTCCAGGAGGCGAATAGTCATCTGCATGGACTGCAGGGCTCCTGCCTCGGATGTGTTCTTCACCAGCCAATCGTCGAGATATGGGAACACGTGCACCCCCAGCCTGCGAAGTGCCGCTGCTACTACAGCCAAGCACTTTGTGAACACCCTGGGTGCAGAGGCGAGCCCAAAGGGTAGCACACAGTACTGGAAGTGACGTGTGCCTAGCTGAAATCACAGATACTGCCTGTGAGCTGGCAGTATCGGGATGTGTGTGTAGGCATCCTTTAAGTCCAGAGAGCATAGCCAATCGTTTTCCTGAATCATGGGAAGAAGGGTGCCCAGGGAAAGCATCCTGAACTTTTCTTTGACCAGATATTTGTTCAGGGCCCTTAGGTCTAGGATGGGATGCATCCCCCCTGTTTTCTTTTCCACAAGGAAGTACCTGGAATAGAATCCCAGCCCTTCCTGCCCGGATGGCACTGGCTCGACCGCATTGGCGCTGAGAAGGGCGGAGAGTTCCTCTGCAAGTACCTGCTTGTGCTGGAAGCTGTAAGACTGAGCTCCCGGTGGACAATTTGGAGGTTTTGAGGCCAAATTGAGGGTGTATCCTTGCTGGACTATTTGAAGAACCCACTGATCGGAGGATATGAGAGGCCACCTTTGGTGAAAAGCTTTCAACCTCCCTCCGACTGGCAGGTCGCCCGGCACTGACACTTGGATGTCGGCTATGCTCTGCTGGAGCCAGTCAAAAGCTCGTCCCTTGCTTTTGCTGGGGAGCCGAGGGGCCTTGCTGAGGCGCACGCTGCTGACGAGAGCGAGCGCGCTGGGGCTTAGCCTGGGCCGCAGGCTGTCGAGAAGGAGGATTGTACCTACGCTTACCAGAAGAGTAGGGAACAGTCTTCCTTCCCCCAAAAAATCTTCTACCTGTAGAGGTAGAGGCTGAAGGCTGCCGGCGGGAGAACTTGTCGAATGCGGTGTCCCGCTGGTGGAGCTGCTCTACCACCTGTTCGACTTTCTCTCCAAAAATATTATCCGCACGGCAAGGCGAGTCCGCAATCCGCTGCTGGATTCTATTCTCCAGGTCGGAGGCACGCAGCCATGAGAGTCTGCGCATCACCACACCTTGAGCAGCGGCCCTGGACGCAACATCAAAGGTGTCATACACCCCTCTGGCCAGGAATTTTCTGCACGCCTTCAGCTGCCTGACCACCTCCTGAAAAGGCTTGGCTTGCTCAGGGGGGAGCGCATCCACCAAGCCCGCCAACTGCCGCACATTGTTCCGCATGTGTATGCTCGTGTAGAGCTGGTAGGACTGAATTTTGGCCACGAGCATAGAAGAATGGTAGGCCTTCCTCCCAAAGGAGTCCAAGGTTCTAGAGTCCTTGCCCGGGGGCGCCGAAGCATGCTCCCTAGAACTCTTGGCCTTCTTTAGGGCCAAATCCACAACTCCAGAGTCGTGAGGCAACTGAGTGCGCATCAGCTCTGGGTCCCCATGGATCCGGTACTGGGACTCAATCTTCTTGGGAATGTGGGGGTTAGTTAAAGGCTTGGTCCAGTTCGCCAGCAATGTCTTTTTTAGGACATGGTGCATGGGTACTGTGGACGCTTCCTTAGGTGGAGAAGGATAGTCCAGGAGCTCAAACATTTCAGCCCTGGGCTCGTCCTCCAAAACCACCGGGAAGGGGAAGGCCATAGACATCTCCCGGACAAAGGAAGCGAAAAACAGACTCTCGGGAGGAGAAAGCTGTCTTTCAGGAGAGGGAGTGGGATCAGAAGGAAGACCCTCAGACTCCTCGTCAGAGAAATATCTGATGTCTTCCTCTTCTTCCCACGAGGCCTCACCCTCGGTGTCAGACACAAGTTCACGAACCTGTGTCTGCAACCGTGCCCGGCTCGACTCCGTGGAACCACGGCCACGGTGGGAGCGTCGAGAGGTAGACTCCCTCGCCCGCACCGGCGAAGCTCCCTCCACCGACGTAGTTGGGGAGCCTTCCTGGGAGGCGACCGCAGTCGGTACCGCACGCGGCACCGACGCCGGAGACCTCACCCCGGGCGATGGACCAGCCGGCGCCTCGCTCGACGGTACCGGTGGCGCAAGCACCCCCGGTACCGGAGGGGTAGGGCGCAACAGCTCTCCCAGGATCTCAGGGAGAACGGCCCTGAGGCTCTCGTTCAGAGCGGCTGCAGAAAAAGGCATGGAGGTCGATGCAGGCGTCGATGTCAGAGTCTGTTCCGGGCGTGGAGGCTGTTCCGGGCTGTCCAGAGTGGAGCGCATCGACACCTCTTGGACAGAGGGTGAGCGGTCCTCTCGGTGCCGATGCCTGCTGGGTGCCGACTCCCTCGGCGACCCAGAGCTCTCGGTGCCGACACGGGAAGGGGACCGGTGTCGATGCTTCTTCGATTTTTTGGAGCGAAGCACGTCACCGGCGCTTCCCGGCACCGACGAGGAGGACGTAGAATCCAACCGTCTCTTCCTCGGGGCCGAGACCGAAGAGGGTCGGTCTCGGGGGGGCTGTACCGCAGGAGCCCTCAGGGTAGGGGGAGACCCACCCGAAGGCTCACCGCCACCAGCAGGGGAATGGACAGCCCTCACCTGCACTCCAGACGAAGCACCCCCGTCCGACGACATCAGCAGACGAGGTCCCGGTACCACCGACGTCGATACAGTCGTCCGATGTCTCAGCGCCGATGCAGAGGGTCGATGCCTCGATACACTCGATGCACTGGCAGCCGAGGATGAAGGTCTGGACGCTGGAGACGTCGATGCACTCGATACCCCCGGTGCCGATGCCGACGAAGGGCCCGAGAACAAAATGTTCCACTGGGCTAACCTCGCTACCTGAGTCCGCTTTTGTAAAAGGGAACACAGACTACAGGCCTGAGGGCGGTGCCCAGCCCCCAGACACTGAAGACACGACACGTGCCTGTCGGTGAGCGAGATTACCCGGGCGCACTGGGTGCACTTCTTGAAGCCGCTGGAAGGCTTCGATGTCATGGGCGGAAAAATCACGCCAGCGAGATCAAAACTCGAAATGGCAAAAATTGGCACCACAAAAATAGGGAGAAGAAAATTTCGACCGAGGCCTAACTAAGGCCTACCCCGACAACGAAAGAAAACTTACCGGGGCGAAAAGCTCGAAATACGGGAAGGGAAAAACCAAAAAGTATCTTCCCGAAACACTTCTCAAACTTTCTCTGAAGAAACGAGTCGAAAACGACGCGCGAGGTCAACTTTCCGGGGCACGAACGGCGAAACACGACCGTACCGAGCGCGGACAAAAGAAGACTGGCCGGCACGAGCCGGTTTCGGGCGGGAAGATGGCCGCGCATGCGCGGTGCGCATCGGCGCGTGAGGGCTAGCAAAGGCTTTTGCTAGTGAAGATTCCGATTGGAGGGGCTGCCGTGGACGTCACCCATCAGTGAGAACAAGCAGCCTGCTTGTCCTCGGAGAATGGGTAAAAATTGCACCTTGTAGTTAACACAATGGTCATTACTGAGCATTAACTGCTAATGCATATAGTACAATGCGGTTAGCAGGGCTGGCGTTAAGGGGGGGGGGGCAAACAGGGCAATTGCCCTGGACCCCACAGCTCCAGGGGACCCCACGGTACAGGCATCTCTTCTCCTTCTCCCCACCACAGTCCATCTTCTCTCCCCTTCCAAATCTTCTTTAGAAATGTATTTCCCTTCTCAGAAGGGCCCCAGCGCAGCAGCCATTCTCACAAGCTGCCTGTGGCTGTATCGAAGCTTTCCCTCTCTGCCGATTTCCTGTTTCCGCCTGGGTGGATCGCAGCAGAAAGGGCAAGCTTTGAGGCAGCTGCAGACAGCCTGTGAGGATGGCTGCCATGCTGGGACCCCTCTGAGAAGGGAAATAAACATTTTAAAGAAGACCGCAAGGTGAGGAGAAGGGTAAGAGATGCCCCGACTGTGTAGTCACAATGTAGGTGGGGAAATCGGGGGGGGGGGGGGGGGGGGGGGGGGAGAGGGATCAGGGGCACCCTCCTTAATTTATGTTCTGGGCTCCACCATGTCTAAATCCAACCCTGGCAGTTAGTTACACTCCTAGAAATGTAGCCAACTGCAAATAGGGTTACCAGCAATGCCAGTAACTCATGGTAGCAACTATTGCATCATGTTAACTGTATGGCTGCTTCTCTCAAAATACTGTGAACGTCTCCAGCAGTAAATGAAGAGGGTTTGCACTTACCTCCACATTCTATAAATGGGACTTAAGGTAGGTGCCCAATTGAACGCCCAGCTATAGAACAGGGTTAGTTAAGCACATAACATAGTTAGATAATTGGTGCGAAATTGGCACTTAATTGGATATAAATACCAAAAATTGGCCTTAACAAGCACCAGCTGCCACTAATTAGCAGTTGCGTACATAACTGATTTACACCCCTTGTTCTGTCCCCTGACAGCCTGGCACTGGTTATAATGTGACCCTGAAATGTGTTAATGCCTTCACTGCTATTCTTACTTCTAAAGATCTTTACTGCTGCAGTCTTCACTGCTAGGATATGTGTGTGAGCAATGCATTGTGTGTAATGTAGTTCACAGACAACGCAACCCCACTTGCTTGTCTGTATAAGATCCGTTACTACTGGTTGTGATGCTGCTTTGATCACTCCTCTGTCTCAGCCAAGCTTGGCTTCTTTGTTTACGTGCCAGCACTCCCTGGCCATTCTTGCTATCTCTGTCCTGAGAGGTCAGCCAGGTATGACCTTTTCCTCCAATCAGGGGCTGCCCCCTAGAGCCGCCCTTGCCACTCGAGGGCAGGCTTTGTCCCTATTGGCCTTTCTACTCTTTCTTCTCTGAGTCTGTATGAGCTTCTAGCTCCGCCCCCCATGTCCATGAGGATGACAGTATCCATTTTGCTCCAGGACAAAGCAATGATCCTGTTGTAGCTCTGGAAAAGCACTAGTCTTTTCACCCTGAAAATACCCTCCTAGAAGAGGGTACTGCATTCCCAAACACCTAACTCTGAGCTGCCTCTATCTGTGGAACTACTTTTCTTATCGCTGCAATGAGCTGATCCCACTTAAACGTCTACCTTCTCTTCACTGATACAGCTCATGAAACTACAGGGTTCCTTTGTGCTTATGAACATATAACTGTGAGTAATCATCTATGTTATTCAATAAAGGAACTTCAAAAAAGAACAAGAGATTTAGGTGTGTTGATGTGCTAGGGGTTTATACTTCAAGATACTGAGATTTATAGCTAAATAACTCTTAAGAAACAGCTATACAAGTCTCGAGAGACTTGACACCCCTATTCTATAAACTGAGCACCTAACTTCTGTCGTTTGCAACTGCAAAGGGCATGAGCATGGGGGAGGTATGAGCTGGTCAGGGGCGATCCAGGATTTAAGCTTGATGTTATTGTCAATTCTGCGCCTAAATTGGGTGCCAGCATTACACCAGGTTTTAGCAGGCATAGATCTAGTGCTCAAAATTAGCTGCAAAAATCGCACTAAGTTAGTATTCTGCAAAGGATGCTCTGTGCAGAGCATCCTTTGGAGAGTACTAGTTTAGTGCAGATCTTCTTGATGCCTAACTTCGGGCACTGTTTACTGAGGAGTGGCCTAGTGAATAGGGTGGTGGACTTTGGTCCTGGGGAACTGAGGAACTGAGTTCGATTCCCACTTCAGGCACAGGCAGCTCCTTGTGACTCTGGGCAAGTCACTTAACCCTCCATTGCCCCATGTAAGCCACATTGAGCCTGCCATGAGTGGGAAAGCGTGGGGTACAAATGTAACAAAAAAATGCTTTACTTTTGTTAATGTGTGCTAGGTGACAGGAGCTATCCCCTCAAGATCAAGCTCATAACATCCTTGAGACAGACCAGAATGCCTCAGGAAGAGTGATACGACCGGACCCTTTAGCAGACCAGGTTTGTTATAGAGCGAACCTTCGAACTCCTGAAGAGGCACTTCAGGTGTCTTGACAGAACCATAGGTGAGCTCCTGTGCAGCCCTCACAATATCACCACCCAAAAAGAGCTAGCTCATCCTGAAGAAGACCCTACCAGGAGGTTTGCCTCAACAGATGAAGTTCCTTTCTACCCCAGGCAGGTGGCAACAGCTGCTGACAATGTCACAAGAAAGAGATTGATACAACAGATGTGAAACAGGTGAGATATTTAATAAAAGTGATAACAACAAACCAAAAAAATGCAGATACAGTGATTCAACAGAAGCATTTAGATCCCTTCCCCTCCCTTTCTCCACCTGTGTGCTTCTTCTCAAAGGCCTAATGTCCGATGTACTTCCCTGTGCATGTCATTTCTCCACCCTGGTGATTGTCCAGCTTCTGCAAAAGTCCTGGGAACAAGATGTTATGTGAGCGTTGCAGGGAGGCAGTAATGCAGGCCTGATGTTGGGTTTGCTCATGCTGCAGTGCCAGATGTTCCTGCTGGAAGTGATAATGCATCTGGCCCATTAACATGAAAGTGCCATAAACAAATTCACATCTGTTCTGAAGAAGGTGTGTTGCATGTGTATACTCCAAGTGTGTTCCCATTTATTGTAAGAAGGAAGAGGCTGTCCTACCCTGGGTAGGCCCTTAGAGGGCGCTGTACCCCTAAAATGTCCAGGGAGAAGGGCTGGGTGAGTCTCTAAAGGGAGCCAGAAAGGGGAGGTATAACTGGAGGTCGCTAGGACCGGGGAGAGTCCTGGAGGTACTGTCATGCCTAGGGTGGTGCAGGAAAGGAAGGGAAAGAGGTTCAAGAGGAGCAGCAGCCGCCAGCACAGAAAACTCGAATAAAACATAGCCAGGGTATCAGCAGGTAGATTAACACTGCAGGATTCAAGGCCAGGTTTTTAACAGACTTACAGGGCTTTAGGGCTCCCATAGGACAAATATCACACTTTTAGGTCAGTGTCCACACTCATTCCAGGGAAGACAAAAAATAAACTAAAACAGAAAGTGGAAAAATATATATTTGTATGCATCTAGTGCCAAGCCACCAGTGCTTGGCAGCGAACATCTCAGTCCACACAAACAAAAATGCTCCTGTTCACCACAGTCTTCAGAGGCATGGTTCCCTTCAACTCTAGGATAAATCCCCTGCCTCGCAAATTATAAAGTTCCCAAACTTTGAAATGGGCCCTTTATATCCCGGCTATCTTCACAGGCAGCATTCTTTCTGGCAGCTATACAAAGCAGACCACTTCTACTAAACCTTACAGCCTTCAGGTTGAATATATGTTAACCGCTTTGAACAGAGGCGTAGCCAGGTTTTGACATCAGGGGGAGCAAACTTTTGTTAATTTGGCGCTAGTCAGTGTCGGACAGGCGGCAGTGCCGGTATTGTCGCTCAGGTGCAGTGACTGTGGCCAGCAATGATTAACACAGGCTGCCTGCTGCATCCCACCTACAAGGAAACTGGAAGTTACATTAGGAGGCAGGAGGTAGCAGAGGTCCCGGGACTGGCCAGAGCAGGCAACCTGTCTTCTTAATTGTGGCCATCACCTCAGGAACACTCCTTCCACTAGTAGAAACTGTTTAAATCAGATGGGCTTTTGTTTGTGTGGTGACTCTACAGGATGTGGAGCCCATTAGTCCTGAGCATTTTTATTTTTGGTGACAAGGGCCGCCAAAGGCAGCCCTTGCTCCAGAGCCTACTTTCAAATAGAGCCAGACAGTTTATGAAATAACACAAATAACACAAAACCCTGCAAAAAGGCACTAAAACCTATACAGAAAACTTACCACACCATATCAATCCTAATCCACCTATGAAAAGCTAGTACTATAAATATTACACAGAGCCCTAGAACACCAATGCATCTACTACTGGTAAAACAGAACAAGTGAGACTGCTAAACAGTTCTACGCAGAAACTACTTGCCCACAGAATACCACACCTTGGTCACAAACCAAATACAGAACAAGGGATCACAAATTAGAAATATAAAGATAAAAATTGAACTGGGAACCCCAAGAATTCAAACTAGGCATGTTCCACAACATAGGCAAAATGAAAACACAAATGTATTTTCTCTTGTACTGAAAAAAAAAAAAATTACAAAAGACATCTGTGATGCACATTTCCCAAAGCTAAAATATTCCACCAAATAAATTCAAAATAAAACACTTTTTTCTACCTTTGTTGTCTGGGTATTTTATTTTTTCAAGCATGTTGGTCCCAGTTTCTTCTTTTCTGTTTTCCTCTCTGTCTTCTGCTCTCTTTCCAGTGGGTGCAGTCCATTTGTCCTTATTTCTCTTTTATCTTCTATTTCCTCACTTTATCTGTCTCTGACACATTTCCTTTCACTGTTTTCTGTCTCTCCCATCAGATTTTATCTTCTCACTCTTCAGTCCTTCACCTATATTTCACTTACCAGTACCTATCAACTTTCCATCTTCTCTCACCCCTACCTCTCCTGTCTCACTCCTTCCATAGCCTTATATTCCCTTCTTTTTCACCCACTCCACATTATACAATTCTACCCTCTGTACTTACCATCCTCCTCTCACTCATCTCTCCTTGAGAACCTCCATTGTTCTACCATGCCACCAGCTTCCCTCCCTCTCCCTTCTTATTCCCTTGTAGCCCAGCATCTCCTTGTCCCCCCCAACCCTTCTCCACCACTATGGTCCAGTATTTCCCTATTCCCTCTCCCCTCCACCCCTACAGACCAGCAATTCCTTGTCCCCTTTCTCCCCCTTTCCTCCTTATTGTGCCAGGAGACATGGCTACAGAAATCCCCAATGCCATGTGCCTTCCAGGTTGTATAGACAGCAAACTGCACACAAGAAGTGAAAGCCTGCTAAGTGTACACAATCCAGGAAGGAACCAAGCCATCAGGGTTTGTGTAGCTGCATCTCCTGTAGGTCCAGCATCATATCTCTCCCCTTCTCTTACTCACTCTCTTACTCACTCTCTCCCTCCTCCTCCTCCTATGGTCCGCCATCTTCCTCTTCCTGCTTTCCATCTTTATAACACCAGGCTTCCCAAAGCAGATTACAATAGTTAACATAAAATTGAATCCATCAGGAAACAGGATATCCTCACTGAAATGTGGCCATCTGTATTATATAGAAAAATTATCACAAAATACAGAGTTTACTAGTGCTGTTTTTACCAGCTACAATAATTTTGTAAGCTGTTTTAGTGATATTTAGTTATTTCATGATATTTATGTCTACATATGGGAAACTTTCAAATAAATTAAAAAGCTGTCAAATAAGTAAAAAAAATTTAAAAAATATGTTTTGTCCTCCACCTTTTAAGGCACTGCCTATCCAACTAGAACAGCTTAAATGTTTTATAGATGGGCCATGCATAGGCAGTCCCTTATTTCTAATAATCAGTTTTTGTTATTGATTTGGGTCAAAAGGCTAGATAGCCTCACCCTAACTCCTGTTTTATCTAACCTCCTTGCCTTCAATCCCCCTGCCAGTCCAGCACCCTGTTTTCCCTCTCTCTCTCTCTCCACTGCCATCAATCACCCTCCCCAAGTCCAGCACACTCTGTTTCCCCCTCCCCGAGTCCAGAACCCTCAGTTTCCCCTCTCTCTCTCCTCGCCCGCCGCCACCCCCGGACTGTCAAGCAGTGTTGCCAGGTGGAAAATTTTTTTCCCACCCAATCTAGCGTAAAAACAGCCCAAAACCCGCCCAAACTCAAACCCCGCCCCTGACACCCCCACCCCCCGCCGTCACCGGCCCCGCCTCCCCGTCATCGGCCCCGCCCAAAACGTCACTAACCCCGCCCAAAACGTCACTAACCCCGCCCCCCGCGGCCGAAAAAAAACCGCCCGAAAAACCGCGGAAAAGAAAAAAAAGAAGCCCAAAAAACCGTGACCCGCCGCAGGCAAAAATTTCCCGCGACGGGTCGCGGAAAACCGCCCAATTGGGCGGTAAAACTGCCCACCTGGCAACACTGCTGTCAAGCCTGCCCGTTCTGTTGAGCGGTCCCTGCAGCGATAACATGCTGCCTGAGCTGGTAAGGCGTTAGATCCGCAGCAGCAGCGTCTCTGGCTTCACACGAGTACTACTACTTCCTGTTACGCGAGGGCGGGACATGCAGCAAGCAGAGGGAAGGATTGGACGCCGGCTCAAACAGGCAGCATGTTATTGCTGCAGGAGTGCAGGTAGGGGCTGTTAAACATTATGGCTTGCTTGATGACGGGACGGGATGGGGTGGATGAGGGAGAACAGAAAGTGGTGGTGGGAACATGGTGGGGTGAGGGTGGGAAACGGAGGGGAGAAAGTAATGGCAAATTAAAAAAATAAATCCAGGCTGCAGTGTACCGGCCCCGCCGGTTGAGACCTGCATAGGCGCCATTTTTTAAAAAACTCCGTTTGGGGGAGCGACCGCTCCCCCTGCGCCCCACCTAGCTACGCTTCTGGCTTTGAATTGAATGTAGTTGCAAAAACCTCAGAAAGGCAGTATATCAAGTCCCATTTCCCTTTCTCTTTAGTAACAGACTGGCTAAAGTACTAAAGAGGGCTTTAAAGTAAATTTGCTGGAGATGGGTGAGAAAAGCCCCAAAGTCATCATTAATTACCCTCAGAAAGGTAAGACATCAAATACCTTGATAGAAAAGGGAAGAAAACAGTAACATCTAGAGCCTTTTCCTTTTTATGGTTCCAATTGGTCCAGGAACCCCTGTTTTTGGTTTTAAGAAGATGACATACCTTATTTTTACATCAAGATTTTTACATTCATTTTGTGACATTTTATGGAGGTGCTGACATTAGTTTTTATGATTTTGAAATGTTTTCAGATGTTCCCCATTGTTTTTATTATGTTTTTTGAGGTTCCTCACAGTTTTAAAGACAATTTTAAGTTGCTGAGGCTTCTTCCATGGTTGGTACACATCGATGGTCTCACTGGAATGCATGGAATCGGTCTCAATTCATTCCACCATGTTTTTAAAAGTTCTAAGCTGTTTTGAGGTTCTTTTTCAACTTTTCTTCTGCAATTTTTGGCCATTATGTATTGGCAAACACGTCTGGATGAATTTTGACCGCTTTGTTTTGAGCACCATTTCCTCCTGATGGATTTTTAAGTTGACTGTATTACCATGGACCTATTTAAAGCTGTTTTAGTTTATTTGTCACAATTTTGAGATCTTGGTGACAGTAATTTTGTTTGTTCTTAGGGGTCAGAACTTGTTTTTGTTCTCATTTTGTTCATGCATATTTACATGGTCTCAGCTTATAAGGTAGGCTATCATAGAAAGTTTATTTTTATGGATTCAAATGGACCCTGGAAGAGACACATGTGAGTCAGCAAGTATATCTCTGTTTTTTAAATGTTTTTTTTTAATTACTTTTTTATGCAGCTGTTTGGAGCGGTACCTGCACTTCTGGCAAAGCATGGCCATGCCAGGCACTCGTTCGTAAGTTCTGGGAGCTTTGAAACAACTCATTAAGGACTGCTTTCCTACAATAAGGTCTGCTCTTTTCTTCTGTTCCACATTGGATTTTGTAGACTGGTTGCCTTCTTGTTTTCTTACCTGTGCTCGAAGACTGGCACACCGACACCTTTGCCAAAGAGGGAGAGCTATCCTCTCGGTGCTGGGGCTTTTTGGGTACCAGCGATGCCAATGGCCTGGTGCTAACAGCACCATGCTTCAAAGGGGACCAATGCTTGTGCTTCTTTGGTTTCCCTCAATGCTCAGCATTGCGGTCCCTCGGCACCGATAAAGATGATGTCAAACACGTACCCATCCTTAGTGTCGGGTCTAATGCTGACCACTCCTGGGGCTTACTATCTGCGCCCAATGTTGAGGGAGGTGGAGACCTCCTTGATGCCGGTGCTCTCCCAGTAGTAGAAGACTGGGGGGAAGCCATCGAGGTCAATGCTTCTGATGCTGATTTTGATGGACCGGCCTTCGAGGAGCCAAAAGGTTTCTCCTGCTGGACCTGATGTGCCCTCTGTGACCTCAGCTGCATTTGTAAACAAACAAAAATCGGGCTGGTGGTCAGGCTCAAAGCACCTGATGTACCAACTGTTCAGGTCCATGACAGAAATCACCTGATTGCATTGGGCGCACCTTTTGAAGCCACTGGGGGTCTTAGACATCAAGAAAAGAATTGTGGCTAAATTAAATTTCTCAATTTTTAGCGTCAAAAATGGGCAGGGCTCAAATTGAGGTTGGTGCTCAGGCCTAAAAGGGTCCTACAGAGCCATGCGAAAAAGAAAACAAACTTGAAAAGCCAAAAATGTAATAAAATAAAGGGGAAGGTACTGAAACTAAAAACTATGAAGAAAATGATAGAAATCAAGGAAAACCCAGCAAGGGATGGCACTGAAAACTATCTATTAATACGTGCTGAAAAAAAAAGACTACAATGAAGTGACCTCTGAACTCCACAGAAAAAAACAGACTATGGAACATGTGGTCATGTGTCGGGTGGGAAGGCACCCATACATGTGCAGTGGGATGATGCAGCTATAAAGCGCTAGGCAGCATCCGCATTGCACTCCATCGGATGACATAGAGGCATATTTTCAAAGCACTTTGGGAGGCTAAGTTCCATATGTTTCTATGGAACTTTGGGAGGCTAAGTGCTTTGAAAATAAGCCTCATAATCTACATATGAGAATACCGATGGCCTGCTTGTCCTCAGAGAACAAACCCTTGCTCCTATGCTATTAGCTAGATAAGTGGATTGCAAAAGTTAACAATGTGAACAGTATTACAGGGCTCTTTTACAAAAGGGAGGTAGAGGTAGCTCCAGCTTGGCGTGCAGCAATTTGAGTTCTGACTCTTGTCATGTGCAAATTCGGGCACTAGAAAGTTTCCTAGGGCCAGGGGCACGCCTGGTGGTAATTGGGCAGTGCCGCATACTGTCCAATTACCATCAGGTTCCGCAGGATTTAGGAGGCATAAGGACTGCACCAGGAAATGGTTTCACTTACCACACAGCCATTTCCTTCCCCATCTGGAAATTCCCTTTTATCAGGGGGGGCCTCGGTGCACAGAAAACTCGCAGGGATCCTTTTTTTTTTTAATTTCCAATTTTTATTTTACAAGAGAACTTGTACAGTAAGAAGTATCATCTCTACATTTCAGGAAATAGTTATATACATTCATATTTTCAATGAGAATTACTACTAAAGTCCACAATTAGGGCAAGGCACAATTCAAGGATTTATCTTCTGATACTTTTAGGAAAAATGAATAGAAAGTACTCCAAGTATATTTCTTTACGGAGTGGATATAATAGGAGTTGTCAACGAGGGAAGTGTAGTCGAGTCCTGTTTAGAGTCCAGGAAGGCTAACAAGTGTTCACTTTCAAAAAAAACATATTTAACAGATTGAAACTTTACAATACATTTACAGGGAAAATTAAGCCAAAAGGTTCCACCTAACTGAAGGACCCGAGAATGAAGTTTCAGAAAGGATTGTCGCCTCTTTTGTGTTTGCCTAGAAATGTCAGGAAAAACTTTTAACTTTACAATTCAGAAAAGCTTCCTGTCGGTGTTTGAAAAAAGACTTTAAAATCCAATCTCGGTCAGGCTGAAGGACAAAGTCCACAATTTAGGTGGCAGGTTGTACACCTAATAAATCATCCTCTATAGTTTGTGAGTGATTTAAATTCAATTCCTCAAATGGAATTCCTATGTTTGGCAATATTTGTTCTGTTGATTTCTTAAGATATGGTGCTAAATAATATATTTTAGAAACAGGAGGATAAAGTTGTTCTGAATTTTTAGCACTTCTGAAAGGTACTTCTTAAAAGTTATCAATGGAGCCACTGCAGGCACTTTGGGAAAATTTATAAACCTTAAAGTTTTAATCCTTTGTTGATTTTCTAGGTTTTCTATTTTCCTTTGAAGTAATATATTTTCTTTAATCATTGCTGCTTGGCCTTCCTTAATTTTATTAGTTTCACTCTTAATTTCTTTTTCAAAGGAATAAGTCAGTATCATTTGTGTTTCCAATTCTGTCACTTTAGCCGGGAGCGTTTGAGTAACTGTTAACATGGAAGTAATTTTCTGTGTAAAAGAATTTTCAAGACTCACCAAGGCATCCCAAATATTTTCAAGGGTAATTCTTTCTGTTTTCTTCACCGTTAAAACCTTTGCTGAAATTTGATTCTCCTGGACTCCTCCACTGCTCAAAACTTTCACCTCCTTCGTTCTGACTCCCAGATCTCCGACAATGTTTCTCTCAGTGCCTCCCTGCACTGCCTCCACTTGGCAATCCACTGCCTTCGTCTGCCCCTGCTTCCGAGACCGATCATCTCCTCGTCGGCTGCCCCTGCTCCGAGACTGATCATCTCCTCATCAGGTCTGAGTGATCTGGGGCATCCAACTGGCTGCATTGCCAGCATCGCCGGTGGACTCCGCTCCTCTGGGCTCAGTGTGATGTCCCCTTCAAGCAGGGAGAGCGGTTCACCTTCCGCCGCTCCTCCCTGCAATGACGCATTTTGCCCAGCCAACTCTCCTCAGATAGCGAAACGATCCATCGGTCCCAGCTCTGGTCTCGCAGAGGGAGCAGGGTTAACCCTCTGTCTTCCCCTCCTCTTGGGCATTAGAAACTGTTATTTAGGCAATATCTCAGCAAGAATGAGGTGAGTCCGAGGAGCACTCTCACACACTTCCTATTCGGATGCCATCTTGCCCCCCCGCAGGGATCCTTTTAACACTGCTTGGTAAAAGGACTCCTAAGTTCTTTCATTTTGATGAAACCTTTCATTATATTTAAATTATTTTTTGACCAGGGAGTCACGTGATGCTGTAGAGAGAGTGAGACTTGTTCTCCTGCTCTCTGGGGCCCCAACGCATTCTATTTCTATATAAATCCCTATAGAACGACAAAGAATTGAGATTTACTTCTCCCTCGGATTACCTGCTGATGGACAAATTTCTGGAGACCCCTGCGAAAAATATGACCAGCAGGGGAACGAAGCGGGAGAAAGACAAACCCCGAGGAGCAGACAGCAATACCGAAAGTAAACAGGTGACAGAGGGGCCGATATTCTTGGCAGAGCAATTATCCCAGTTAACAACGGCCGTAGAGAAAGTGATGGCGACGAAGTGGGACTGGCTAACCTGTCAAATTACAAACATAGAGACTTTACTGGCAGAGACTAAGCAGAAAACTGGTGAACTCGAGCGCAGAGTATTAGAACTTGAAGATACTGCCTCCCTGGCTGCTCAACGTATGCAGCAGATGGCCTCCACGATCGACGCGATGTCAGCAAAGATAGATGACTTGAAAATAGATCCAGGAGAGCTAATCTGCGGATTATAGGTCTGCCAGAATCGGTGGGAGACAGAGTGCTGGGGACTGTGCTGGAAAAATGGTTAATGTCAGAGTTTGCATTGTCGGATCACGCAGGGCCTTTGTGCCTTGAACGGGCGCACCGCATGGGGCGAACACAAGATGGCCGACAGACACCCCGAGCAGTAATCCTGAAGGTGCACAAATATATTCATAAAATGGAGATCCTGCGTGGGTACAGGATGAAGAGAGAGATGACTAAATGCGATCGGCATACAATACGAATATTTCAAGACTATTCGGCACAACTGCAGGACCGCAGGAAGCAATATACCCCGATTTGTCGGCGTTTACATGAGCTTCAGACACAATTTATGCTGCTTTATTCTGCGGTTTTAAAGATCAAGCATGAAGGCTGCTGGAAAACCTATGACAACGTAGCAGAGGCGTCTGCTTTTATGAAAGGACTTGAGAACAACCGAAGAGACGAAAACTCTGATAGCCCAAGTGGCTGAGGACTGTCTGTGTAAGAATAGGGAGTTTGCATCTGCCAAAGGGAGGTAAATCTGTTATGTTTAATACTACTTTTGGGATTTGTGTAGAATTCTGGCTGCTTCAGAGGAAGGGGGACCTCAAGCATGGAGGTGGCTCTAAACCTATTGTAGAATGGGTTGGTGGAGTAGGGGGAAGGAGTGACAGGAAGGGCTATGGGAGAGTGGGAGAGGGTGGGAAGGGGAGGAGGTTTGAGGGGAATGTGCAGTTTGGTTAATGGAAGAGAGAGCAATTTATGAAGAAACAGTGGCGTTCCTAGGGGGGCTGACACCCGGGGTGGATCGCTGATGCACCCTGCCCCCGGGTGCAGCGCCCCCCACCCCAGTGCAGTGCGACCCCCCCCAGCCAAAGAACCCCCCCCCCCCAGGGTGCACGCCGCTGGGGGGGTGCCGCGCGTCGGTCAGCTTCCTTCGTTTCCATGTCCCTCTGCCCCGGAACAGGTTACTTCCTGTTCCGGGGCAGAGGGAGCATGGAAACGAAGGAAGCTGACCGGCGCGCAGCACCCCCCCAGCGGCATGCACCCGGGGCGGACCACCCCCACCCCCTTGGTACGCCACTGTGAAGAAAATGGGAGACTCTTTGAAAATGTGCATAATGCTTGGTACAGGCAGAGAGATCTTAGGGGATGTGCTGTGAGATAAAGATACCCCGGGGGGAAGCTGGGCGCCCTGGGGGAGCTTACAAGCAGAATGTTGCGTGGATACCTCCATTGGAATCCTGGCTAGATCTTTGGGGCGAGGAGTGCACCTGGTCTCATGGAATGTTTGTGGGATAACCTCTCCAATCAAACGCATGAACATTTTAGCGGCTTTAAAGCGTCATGGGGCTCATATAGCTTGTCTCCAGGAGACGTGGCTCTCGTCAGAAGAGCATGAGAAGCTAAAGCGGCAATGGGTGGGGGAGATGTATTGTTCACCAGCGACGGGTAGAAGAGGGGGGGTGGCAATCTTACTCCACAAGACCTTAGCCTGTCAAGCTAAACTCAGGTTCAAGGATAGAGAGGGGAGGTATGTAGGTGTTCAAATCAATCTTCAAGGTAAAGAGATGATGCTGGTGGTGGTTTATGCACCAGTAACGATGGGAAAAGGCTTCTACTCAGGTCTCCTTGCTAAGTGTCAACAATATGCGAATCTGCCGGTGGCGATAGCGGGAGATATGAATCAGGTAAATGATTTGTAAATGGATAGATCAGGGGCCAAGAGAATGGGGGCTCCGCCAGACGTGACGATATTGGAATCTTTTTGCAAATCGTCAGGTCTGGTGGACCCGTGGAGGTTGCTGCACCTAGATGAAAGGGATTACACGCATACATCTAGGGCGCATCGTACACAGTCACAGCTGGACTATATTCTCACATCTCAAGAGTTGTTCCCCCAGGTTTTGGCTGCAACCATAGGGCCGGAAGAGATTTCGGACCATGCGCTAATCTGGATAGATATGGAGGTGCAATCTTACTTTAAGCAATCTTTGAGTTGGAACTTCCCAGCATATCTGTTCTCCTCCACAGAATTTACTAAGTATTTGCACTCTAAATGGGAAGCGTATTCTGCATTTAATTAGCAACACTTAGAGGATCCGGACCTATTCTGGTCAGCTGCTAAGTGGTACTAAGGGAAGACATAATCGCATATGTGAGCAAACGAAATTGTATTGCGCAGGGGGTTATAGCTTTGGAACAACAGTTCAGAGAGGCGAAGAAGAAATATATTAGTACACCTACACCAGCCTTGTTTGACTCCCTTATGGCGGCCGGAATAGTGCTGAATAGTCTGTTACATGAACGCATGGCTCACTCCCTTGTATACAGAAAATACAGATTTCATAAACATGGAGATAAAATAGGTGGGCAGTTAGTGAGATTAGTGAAAGGGGCCCGTAGGCCTCACTTCATATCGGTGGTAAAAACGTGCACAGGAGGGATTACTACTAACCTGGAAGAGATTGCGAAGGTTTTTAAAGTGCATTTTGAAACCTTATATATGGGGGAAGAGGGAGAGAAAGGCGATAAAGCTTCTAGTTGGTCAGATAGTAGTGGGTTATCATATGTAGTGGTGTAACAAGCAAATTTCTGCTTCTATACGAGAGTACCTGAATAAATCGGGCATGCCGAAACTTCTTGCAGAGGTGGTAGAATCTCTTAACGCACCGCTAACGGCAAAAGAACTTCAGCGCGCCATTAAGGTGCTGCAGCTACATTCGGCGCTGGGCCCAGACGGGTACTCTGGGGAGTTCTATAAAATACTCCACAATCAGCTGCTAGGCCTGCTGTTAGATTTATATAACTCAGTTGCAGAGGATGAGGTTTTCCCCCCATATGCGAACGCAGCCTTGATTAGCTTAATACTTAGGATGTGACTTGTTACAGCCAGGCTCTTATTGGCCTATATCTCTGATAAATGTGGACATTAAAATACTATCCCATGTTTTGGCGGATAGGTTGGTCCCTGTTCTGCCACAGATTATTCAGGACGATCAAGCAGGGTTTGTAAGAGGGCGCCAGTCGGTACTTAACGTACGGAAACTAATAGTGGCCATGATGCAGGCTTCTAGAGAGGGAACCAGAAGGATGGTAATTAGTTTAGATGCGGAGCGAGCCTTCGACAGAGTGCTCTGGCCATTTATGTTTGAAATTTTGCGTGGGGTAGGAGTGCAAGGCTGGTATTTACAGGCAATTATGGCATTTTACACATTGCCAAGAGCCAGGATATTGGTTAATGGGGTTAGGACAGGTGAGTTCACAATAGGGCAAGGGACCCGTCAGGGTTGCCCGTTGTCACCGCTACTGTTTTTGGTTTCCGTGGAACCCTTGCTATGTGAAGTCAGGGCAACGGAGAACATTCAGGGGGTGCAGATACGGGAACATATACTAAAAATCCTTGCATATGCAGACGATGTATTAATAATGTTAGACACACCTCAGCCCTCATTAGAGTGCCTTCTTCACACGATTGCCAGATATGGGGAGCTTACGGGTTTTAAATTAAACCTCTCTAAATCATTGGCATTACCACTGGGTGCTGAGGTTCAGGGAGACTGGCGGGGACAAGTCCCACTAAAATGGGCAGATGAACAGTTGAAATATTTGGGGGTCATTGTTCCGACTGATTTGTCACTGTTGTACAAGATGAATGTTTTACCATTATTGACTGAGACCAGGTGCACTCTACAACTCTGGGGAGCCTGCCCGCTTTCCTTATCAGGACGCATTGCGCTGTTTAATATGATGGTGGCTCCGCGGTGGTTATATTTATTCCAAATGCTACTGCTGTTTTTGAGGCAGAGGGAGGAGCGGGTGTTACATCAGATTGTACAGAGGTTCCTTTGGAGGGGCAGGCGTCCTCGACTCCCTATGAGAACCCTGCAAAAGCCCAAGGCACATGGGGGAATGGGATTGCTGAATATTAGGTACTTAACAATATCATGTTCTATGAGGCATATGCGAGATTGGCTAACAGGGAATCACAACTTTTCAGCGACTCTGGTAGAGTCTTCTGTCTCTCCTAACACACACCTAAGTTGGTTGCTGCACACGATGAAGAAGAAATCAGAAGTGGAGATTTGCAAGAATCCACTTGTCCTATCTGCTAGAGCAGCTTGGAGATGGCTGTGTAAAAGACATGGTTTCTCAGCAGCGACTACCCCCTTTTTGTCATTATATCGGAACCCAGACTTTCCGGCTGGCACATCGTTGCGGATGTTCGCCCGCTGGCAAATGATGGGAATCCACTATCTGTATCAGTTGCTTAATGAAGAAGGTTAAGATGAGAGTTTTTGCAGCACTACAACAGGAGTTCTCATTGCCATCTTCGGACCTTTTTGCGAATATACAGGTGCAGCATTATGCTTCCTTATTGGGCTGGATTAATCTCTGCGAGGATGTGCAAGACACGCTTAACACTGCCCTCACGCTGGGCTCCCAGAATACTGTTCCCCTACGATTCCACCACAGATACTTACAAGACACCACTGAGGATCTGGACTATAAGAGGTGGGCACAGATGTGGTCCACAGAGTTGGAGGTTGAGGTGACCGAGAACTTGTTTCAGAGTTTTCTACTGTCTATAATGCATAATTCTCCATTTATACGATGTTGGGAATTGCAATATAAATTTGCATTACAAATGTATGTGTCACCCTACAGGGCGCATCGGGCTGGATTTGGAGCCTTAGGGGCATGTCCGAAGTGTAAAAAAGATCCGGCAACGCTGGGACATATGTTTTGGTCATGCCCGCGGGTGCTCTGCTTCTGGACACGGTTGTTGAGGGAAGTCAGAAAGTGCTGGGATCGGAGAGTGTCACTTCAGCCGCTGATTTTGTTTAATGTGTGCAAGTATGCAAGGCCCACTCTGCCTGGATTTCGGAGTTTTCTGCAGAGGACAGTTTTAACGGGGAAGAAGATTATACTATTATGCTGGAGAGAACTGGGAGGACCCTCTCTGAGTCAGTGGAGAACACACATGATTGAGCTGCTGAAAATGGAGAGATGTGGAGTTAGAGACCTTGCTTCCATAGAAGGCAGGCGCCTACAACAGACATGGAGTCGATTCTGGGACACATTACAGCCAGCAGCGAACAGTAAAATCCTTAATTAAAGATGCACGACTTAATTTATGACTGTGTGGTAGAATTGCTCTAAGTAAGGGAGGGTGGAGGGGGTTGGGAAATTGGGTGGAGGAAGGGAAGAAAGTAACAATGTTATTAGCATGTTGAATATGGATTTTGGTAATGTTTCTGATAACCAATAAAAATGATTTAAACATAAATTATTTTTTGACCATTTATAATGTACATGTTCTGCATTCCATGATTTATATTAATAAAAAGATTTCAAATAAAGGGGTCCTTTTACTAAGGTACGCTAACAGATTTAGCCAATGCTAAATGATAAGATGCTCATAGGGCTTCTTATCATTTAGCGCACGCTAATAATTAGTGCATGCTAAATCCATTAGCGCACCTTAGTAAAATGTTTCTGAACTGTATTCCCCCAGTTCATATTAGATAGAAATGTTGTTGCCACTATTCAGCAGGAAATAACCAGACAGGAGAGGCTCCTACCCAATTATCTCCAGCTGTCTAGATATTTCATGGATTCTCTGTGGCACTATCTGGTTATCTGCTGCTGAAAAGTTGGGGAGACCACCACTGTTCCCTCTAAGTTCTCCTGCTGCATTGCTGCCAATGGTTGGTAGTGCATCAGTATTATGTTTTCAATGGCTAAGGACAGGCAAATTCCCTGGAGTCCTGCAGAGCTTGCCTGTGCCTCATTATTGAACATGTGATAGTGAAACAGCACCCCTCCTCTGGCAGGACTGAAGATAGAGGACTCCCGCTCAGTATAGAGGGAACAGTGGAGACCACCATGGCACTATCTGGTTAGTGTCAAGGTGATCTGGGGATGGTGTCAGGGCAGAGCTGGGAGTTACCTGGGAACAGTGGTGTGCTGGTAAATGTTTAACAACAGGCTCTCTCCCCGGTCCCCCTCTGCGCCCCCCCCCCCCCCCGTCCCCCTGACCGCCACCAGCTGATTATTGCCCCCATTGAATTATGGCTTACAGTTTAGATAGGAAGATGATGGTTTCTCATTTCCCAAGTTCCTATGTATAGATATACAAATAAAGGGTATGATACATACCTGTAGCAGTTGTTCTCCGAGGACAGCAGGCTGATTGTTCTCACGACTGGGTGACGTCCGCGGCAGCCCCCACCAACCGGAAAAAAGCTTCGCGGGACGGTCGGCACGCAGGGCACGCCCACCGCGCATGCGCGGCCGTCTTCCCGCCCGTGCGCGACCGCTCCCGCCAGTTGAATAACTAGCAAAAGATGAAACACACAACTCCAAAGGGGAGGAGGGAGGGTAGGTGAGAACAATCAGCCTGCTGTCCTCGGAGAACAACTGCTACAGGTATGTATCATACCCTTTCTCCGAGGACAAGCAGGCTGCTTGTTCTCACGACTGGGGTATCCCTAGCTCTCAGGCTCACTCAAAACAAGAACCCAGGTCAATGGAACCTCGCAACGGCGAGGAAACAACAGGAATTGACCTACGAAGAACAACTAACTGAGAGTGCAGCCTGACCAGAATAAATTCGGGTCCTGGAGGGTGGAGTTGGATTTACACCCCAAACAGATTCTGCAGCACCGACTGCCCGAACCGACTGTCGCGTCGGGTATCCTGCTGGAGGCAGTAATGTGATGTGAATGTGTGGACAGATGACCACGTCGCAGCCTTGCAAATCTCTTCAATAGTGGCTGACTTCAAGTGGGCCACTGACGCTGCCATGGCTCTGACACTATGAGCCGTGACATGACCCTCAAGAGTCAGCCCAGCCTGGGCGTAAGTGAAGGAAATGCAATCTGCTAGCCAATTGGAGATGGTGCGTTTCCCGACAGCGACCCCTAGCCTGTTAGGGTCGAAAGAAATAAACAATTGGGCGGACTGTCTGTTGGGCTGTGTCCGCTCCAAGTAGAAGGCCAATGCTCTCTTGCAGTCCAATGTGTGCAACTGACGTTCAGCAGGGCGGGTATGCGGCCTGGGGAAGAATGTTGGCAAGACAATTGACTGGTTAAGATGGAACTCCGACACCACCTTCGGCAGGAACTTTGGGTGAGTGCGGAGCACTACTCTGTTGTGATGAAATTTAGTATATGGAGCATGAGCTACTAGGGCTTGAAGCTCACTGACCCTACGAGCTGAAGTAACTGCCACCAAGAAAATGACCTTCCAGGTCAAGTACTTCAGATGGCAGGTATTCAGTGGCTCAAAAGGAGGTTTCATCAGCTGGGTGAGGACGACGTTGAGATCCCATGACACAGTAGGAGGCTTGATAGGGGGCTTTGACAAAAGCAAGCCTCTCATGAATCGAACGACTAAAGGCTCTCCAGAGATGGCTTTACCTTCCACACGATAATGGTAAGCACTAATCGCACTAAGGTGATTCCTTACTGAGTTGGTCTTGAGGCCAGACTCTGATAAGTGTAGAAGGTATTCAAGCAGGTTCTGTGCAGGGCAAGAACGAGGTTCTAGGGCCTTGCTCTCACACCAAACGACAAACCTCCTCCACTTGAAAAAATAACTCTTTTTAGTGGAATCCTTCCTAGAGGCAAGCAAGACCCGGGAGACACCCTCAGACAGACCCAACGCAGCGAAGTCTACGCCCTCAACATCCAGGCCGTGAGAGCCAGGGATTGAAGGTTGGGGTGCAGCAACGCTCCGTCGTTCTGCGAAATGAGAGTCGGAAAACACTCCAATCTCCACGGTTCTTCTGAGGACAACTCCAGAAGAAGAGGGAACCAGATCTGACGGGGCCAAAAGGGCGCTATCAGAATCATGGTGCCGCGGTCTTGCTTGAGCTTCAGTAAGGTCTTCCCCACCAAAGGTATGGGAGGATAAGCATACAGGAGGCCGGTCCCCCAATGAAGGAGAAAGGCATCTGACGCTAGCCTGCCGTGTGTCTGAAGTCTGGAACAGAACAGAGGCAGCTTGTGGTTGGTCTGAGAGGCGAAAAGATCCACCGAGGGGGTGCCCCACTCTCGGAAGATCTTGCGTACCACTCTGGAATGGAGCGACCACTCGTGCGGTTGCATGACTCTGCTCAGTCTGTCGGCCAGACTGTTGTTTACGCCTGCCAGGTACGTGGCTTGGAGAAGCATGCCGAACCGACACGCCCAACGCCACATACCGACGGCTTCCTGACACAGGGGGCGAGATCCGGTGCCCCCCTGCTTGTTGACGTAATACATTGCAACCTGATTGTCTGTCCGAATTTGGATAATTTGGCAGGACAGCCGATCTCTGAAAGCCTTCAGTGCGTTCCAGATCGCTCGGAGCTCCAGGAGGTTGATCTGCAGATCCTTTTCCTGGAGGGACCACAGACCCTGGGTGTGAAGCCCATCGACATGGGCTCCCCACCCCAGGCGAGATGCATCCGTCGTCAGCACTTTCGTGGGCTGCGGAATTTGGAATGGACGTCCCAGGGTCAAATTGGTCCGTATGGTCCACCAGAGCAGTGAAGTGCGGCAACTGGTGGAGAGGCGGATGACATCCTCTAGATTCCCGGTGGCTTGGAACCACTGGGAAGCTAGGGTCCATTGAGCAGATCTCATATGAAGACGAGCCATGGGACTCACATGAACTGTGGAGGCCATATGACCCAGAAGTCTCAACATCTGCCGAGCTGTGATCTGCTGAGACGCTCTGGTCCGCGAAGCCAGGGCCAAGAGATTGGTGGCCCTCGCTTCGGGAAGGTAGGCCTGAGCCATCTGGGAATTCAGCAGCGCTCCTATGAATTCCAGAGACTGAGTTGGCTGGAGATGGGACTTTGGGTAATTTATCACAAACCCCAGCAGCTCCAGAAGTTGAATAGTGCACTGCATGGACCGGAGGGCTCCTGCCTCCGAGGTGTTCTTGACCAGCCAATCGTCGAGATAAGGGAACACGTGCACTCCCAGCTTGCGTAGGTAGGCCGCTACCACCACGAGGCACTTTGTAAACACTCGTGGGGCAGAGGCGAGCCCAAAGGGCAGCACACAATACTGAAAGTGCCGTGCGCCCAGGCGGAATCTGAGATACTGTCTGTGAGCTGGCAGTATCGGGATGTGAGTGTATGCGTCCTTTAAATCCAGGGAACATAGCCAATCGTTTTTCTGAATCATTGGCAGAAGGGTGCCCAAGGAAAGCATCCTGAACTTTTCTTTGACCAGGAATTTGTTCAGGCCTCTCAGGTCTAGGATGGGATGCATCCCCCCTGTTTTCTTTTCCACAAGGAAGTACCTGGAATAGAATCCCTGCCCTTCCTGCCCGGGTGGTACGGGCTCGACCGCATTGGCGCTGAGAAGGGCGGAGAGTTCCTCTGCAAGTACCTGCTTGTGATGGGAGCTGAAAGACTGAGCTCCCGGAGGACAATTTGGAGGCAGGGAGGCCAAATTCAGGGCGTATCCGTACCGCACTATTTGGAGAACCCACTGGTCGGAGGTTATGAGAGGCCACCTTTGGTGAAAAAATTTTAACCTCCCTCCGACCGGCAGGTCGTCCGGTACGGACACTTGTAGGGCGGCTATGTTCCCATGGATCCAGTCAAAAGCCCGTCCCCGGCTTTTGCTGTGGAGGCGCAGGGGGCTGCTTAGGCGCACGCTGTTGACGGGAACGAGCGCGCTGGGGCTGTCCCTGTGCCTGACGAGGCCTTCGGGCCGGCTGGTTGTACCTACGCTTCGCAAAAGAATAGGGTGCAGCCTGCCGGGCCCGGGAAAAAACGCCCGCCCGCGGGGGCGGGTGCTGAAGGCGCCCGGTGGGAGAGCTTGTCGAGAGCGGTTTCCCGCTGATGCAGTTGGTCAACCATCTGCTCGACCTTCTCGCCAAAAATATTATCCCCCCGGCAAGGGACGTCAGCCAGTCTCTGCTGGGTGCGGTTGTCCAGGTCAGAGGCACGCAGCCATGAGAGCCTGCGCATCACTATACCTTGGGCCGCAGCACGAGATGCCACGTCACAGGTGTCAAAAATCCCCCTGGACAGGAACTTTCTGCACGCCTTCAGCTGCCTGACCACCTCCTGATAAGGCCTGGACTGCTCCGGCGGGAGCTTATCGACCAGGTCCGCCAGCTGTTGCACATTGGTCCGCATGTGGATGCTCATATAGAGCAGGTAAGATTGGATGCGGGTCACGAGCATGGAGGATTGGTAGGCCTTCCTCCCAAATGAGTCCAGAGTGCGAGACTCCCGCCCCGGGGGCGCCGAGGCGGTATCCCTCGAACTCCGTGCCCTCTTGAGAGCAGAATCCACGACCGCTGAGTCATGGGGCAACTGGGGCCGCATGAGCTCTGGGTCAGAGTGGATCCTGTACTGGGACTCTGCTTTCTTGGGAATGGTGGGGTTAGTTAGTGGTCGCACCCAGTTCCGAAGCAGCGTCTCCTTCAGGACATTGTGCAGCGGTACCGTGGAGGACTCTCTAGGTGGTGATGGATAGTCGAGGACCTCGAGCATCTCGGCCCTCGGCTCTTCCACAGAGACCACGGGAAAGGGAATGCTTATGGACATATCCCGCACAAAGGAGGCAAAGGAGAGACTCTCAGGAGGTGAGAGCTTCCTCTCCGGTGACGGCGTGGGGTCCGAGGGAAGGCCCGTAGACTCCTCTGAGGAGAAATATCTCGGGTCTTCCTCTTCCCCCCACGAGTCCTCATCCTCGGTATCGGACATTAGCTCATGTAGCTGAGTCCGGTACCGGGCCCGGCTCGACGTCGAGGCACCGAGGCCTCGGTGTCGTCGAGCGGTGGACTCCCGCGCCGGCGGGGACGGAGCTCCCTCCATCGACGTCGACGGGGACTCCACCTGCGTGGCGGTCGAGACCGGCACCGCAAGCGGCGGCGGTGTCGACAGCCCCGGCGCCGGGCTAGAGCTCGCCGGCGCCACAGTCATCGGCGCCGGGGGCGCAAGCACCCCCGACGCCGGCACAGCCTGGCGCATCAGCCCTTCCAGGATCCCCGGAAGGATGGCTCTGAGGCACTCGTCCAGGCCCGCTGCCGGGAAAGGCGGTGGGGCCGGTAAGGGTGTCGGTGCCAGAAGCTGCTGGGGGCCAGGAGACGGCACCGAGGTGCCGGAACCCCGACGCGTCGGTACCTCCACCACCGACGGAGATCTCTCCTCTCTACGATGACGCTTCGGCGTCGACTCCCCTTCAGGGTGCACCGAGGGCTCCCGGTGACGGCGCTTCTTGTCCTTTTTCCGGTGCACGTCACCGGCGCCGGAGGGCATGGAGGAGGAGGAGGTCGATCCCCCTCGGTCTCGAGGTACCGGGTCCGACAGGGTTCGGTCCCGTGGCTCACGAGCTGAGGGAGTGACCGGGGCCGACAGCCCACGCGGCCTCTCAACCCCACTCTCACCGGCGGACCGGCGGGCCGACGGGACCTGTTCTCCTGGGGTCGCTGCCATCGGTGCCGATGTCTCGGGCATCGATACCGGTACCGAAGATCCGGCCTTCGATACCGATGCCGTCGAGGTCGACGTCGAGGGGCCGGCGCAAGTTCCAAAAAGACGGTCCCGCAGAACTTGCCTCGCAACCTGAGTCCGTTTCCGGAGACCGAGACACAGCGCACACGACTTGAGATTGTGCTCCGGCCCGAGGCACTGGAGGCACCAAGCGTGGGTGTCGGTCTGCGAGATCGGCCGGCCGCAGCGACCACACTTTTTAAATCCACTCGGGACCTTCGAGGACATCGACGGAAAAATCGCGTCGGCGAAGTCAAAGTCGGCAATGGTGGCTAAAATCACACCACGAAAAAACTAGCCGACCGAGCGGCCACTAGGCCGCAACGAGGCGTCCCCGCTGGAAGCGAGGGAAAAGGGGAGCGCGTGCTCCACACGCGCAGTCTTTTTCTTTTCTTTTTTTTTTTTGTAACAGAAAAATACTAAAAGGAAATTAATTAAACGAAGCGCGATCCGCGTATACGCGATCACAAGAATCCGGCGGCTGAAGTAGAGAGAGCGGCAAAGCACGACTCTCTCCAGGCGCGGAAAAAAAGGAACTGGCGTGAGCGGTCGCGCACGGGCGGGAAGACGGCCGCGCATGCGCGGTGGGCGTGCCCTGCGTGCCGACCGTCCCGCGAAGCTTTTTTCCGGTTGGTGGGGGCTGCCGCGGACGTCACCCAGTCGTGAGAACAAGCAGCCTGCTTGTCCTCGGAGAAACACCACCTTTTGTTTTCATAAAAACTTTCTTAACTCACTTTTCAACTGTCTCAGTATCAGGCAAGGAATCCTCTTCAACCACAGCTGGTGTCTCAAGAGATAATATCTGAGGTTGGGAAACTGCATCTAGTAATTCAGAATGTAATTCTCCTGTATCAGGAACTGCATCCGGTAAAACAGGAACTGCATCCGGTAAAATAGGAACTGCATCCGGTAAAACAGGAACTGCATCAGGTAAAACAGATGTTGATTCCTTTGTTTCTAAAACTTCTGTCTTTTCCTCCAAGTCTATGGATTGTGGCTCATTTGTTCCATCTGTCTCAAAAACAGAAAGAGCAGAAAAGTTCAGTTAAGAAAAGACAAGTGCTGTGGTAAAAGATAAAATATTAAAACATGACTATGCAGGATTATATTTCTACTTAAACAATCATGCTAATTGACGGCTTAAATACATTCTTTGGAACCAGGATACAAATCCACAAACACTTTATTCAGAAATCAGAAATATGGCTATGTTTTGAAAATATCTAAATCAGGGTTAAAACTATAAATAATGACAAATAATACTTTAAAATAATAAATATATCATTTAAAACTTCACAGTACAAATATATACATCCATAAATCAGAAGTAAATTAAAATGAAATTAATAAATAACGAATACAGCAGCTTAGACTTAATGCTGAAAAATGCAGGGTCATGCATTTGGACGGCAAAAACCCGAGGGAACAGTACACTTTAGGGGGTGAAGAACTTTTGTGCACAAAAGAGGAGCAGGACTTGGGTTTGATCATATTGTGATGATCTTAAGTTAGCCAAAGAGGTAGAAAAGGTGATGGTGATGGTGAAACACAGGATGATTAGGTGCATAGGGAGAGGAATGGTCAGTAGGAAAAAGGAGGTGATGATGCCCCTGTATAAGACTCTGGTAAGAATATTGTGTACAATTCTGGAGTCCGCACCTTCAAAAACATATAAGCAGGATGGAGTTGGTCCAAAGGGCGGCTACTAAAATGGTCAGTGATCTTTGTCATAAAGAGTATGGGGACAGACTTAAAGATCTCAAAATGGAAGAAAGGCAGGAGAGGGGAGATATGATAGAGACATTTAAATACCTATGCAACATAAATGCACTGGAGGTGAGTCTCTTTCAATTGAAAGGATGCTCTGGAATGAGGGGGCAAAGGGATGAAGGTGAAAGAAGATAGATTCAGAAGTAACTTGAGGAAATACCTCTTCACAGAAAGGGTGATGAATTCATGGAACGGCATCCCGTTGGAAGTGGAGACAAAAACAGTATCTGAACTCAAGAGAGCGTGGGACAAGTACTTATTATTAAGGGAGTGATAGGGAGAGTAGATGGCATGGATGGGCAGACTTGTTAGGTCATATGGTCTTTATCTGCCTATATTTTCCTCTGTTTTCTATGTTTCTAAGTGTGAGATCTTTACCTTATATGAAACCTGATGACATGAGCATTGTGTGCTATATCAGATGGGCCATGGATATAGGTGCTACACTTACTCACAGAAACATTGCACTGGGTTTTGGAAAGGGAGAAGGAAAGAGGTTAGAACCTGTGCACATGGTGCATGTGAGCTAGCCACATCCTACAAAGGCACATCCTAGCTCAGCAGTACTACCAGAAGTACACATGTACTCATTCCACATATGTGCCCACAGTATGAGTGCAACGGTGTAGGAGGTATTGCTTACAGTAGATCCAGGTGTATGCCATCTGAGTGTCCCTTAAGGCACCAGTAGGCAGTACAATGGACAGCCACTCCTCCAAATGCAGTGGTTCTCTTCAGTTTTGAATGCACGTCAATTTTGTGTTTCAAGAGGTCAAGCTCGTTCTTCATTTTTTTTCAGATGAACTGTGGGGTGCTACAATGATCTGCCTTGTTACACTATTTAATTTATTTTTATGACCACTTTGTGTGTTGTTAGGAGGGCTTGGGGTGGAATATCAGATATATACCAATGATATTCAATTCTTCTTTAAAATAAAAGAGTCTCATCCTGAAACGTTTAAATTCTTAGGACTATTTTTAAGTACTATTAATCAATAGATGAAAACTGGAGGAGTGGCCTAGTGGTTAGAGTGGTGGACTTTGGTCCTGGGGAACTGGGTTCGATTCCCACTGCATGCACAGGCAGCTCTTTGTGACTCTGGGCAAGTCACTTAACTCTCCATTGCCCCCGATACAAATAAGTACCTAAGCCGCATTGAGCCTGCCATGAGTGGGAAAGCGCGGGGTACAAATAAAAAAAAAGTGAGTTCAGAGAGAGATAGACACAAAGTGTGTATGTGTCTGTGTGAAAGAGAGAGAAGAGAGTGTGTGAGAGTGAGTTCAGAGAGAGAGAGAGGCAGAGTTGATTGAGGCAGCAAAGCAGGGCTCGTTTTTGAGTTGCCTGCCCCCTCCCCCATACATCTTCCTGTAACCTATATGGGGTATGGTGCGTTATTGTTGGACTTCAATGAGTTCACTGTATGTGTGGTGTGTGTGAGCGACGTGCCTGGGATCCATTCCCGGCGTCGCTGTCCCGCTCTGTGTGTGTGTGACAGAGAGAGAGAGAGAGAGAGAGAGAGAGAGAGAGAGAGAGAGAGAGTGTGTGTGTCTGTGTGAAAGAGAGAGAGAGTGTGAAAGTGAGTTCAGAGAGAGATAGAGACAAAGTGTGTGTGTGTCTGTGTGAAAGAGGGAGAAGAGAGTGTTTGAGAGTGAGTTCAGAGAGAGAGAGAGACAGAGTTGTTTGAGGCAGCAAAGCAGGGCTCGTTTTTGAGTCGCCTGCCCCCCCTCCCCCATACATCTTCCTGTAACCTATATGGGGTATGGTGTGTTATTGTTGGACTTCAATGAGTTCACTGTATGTGTGGTGTGTGTGAGCGACGTGCTTGGGATCCATTCCCGGCATCGCTGTCCCGCTCTGTGTGTGTGTGTGTGTGTGTGACTGAGAGAGAGAGAGTGTGTGTGTGTCTATGTGAAAGAGAGAGAGAGAGTGTGAAAGTGAGTTCAGAGAGCGATAGAGACAAAGTGTGTGTGTGTCTGTGTGAAAGAGAGAGTGAGTGAGAGTGAATTGAGAGAGCCTCCGAGTTCCAGGCCTTCCTCCCTCCGAGTTCCAGGCCCCCCTCCCTTCCTCCTTCCCTCCAAGTTCCAGGCCCCTCCGTCCCTGTTCCAGGCCCCCTCCCCCTTTCCAAGTTCCAGGCCCTCCCTCTCTCCAAGTTCTAGGCCCTCCCTCCCTCCCTCCCTCTGAGTTCCAGGCCCCCCTCCCTCCCACCCACCCAGTTTCAGGCCCCTTCCCTCCCTCCGAGTTCGCCACCGCCCCTCCCCCCGAGGTCGCCGCCACTCCCCCCCTCCCCCGAGATCGCTGCCGGCCCTCTCCGTTGAACTTACAGCGCTTCACCTCCGAAAGTGCAGCAGACACCGGCAGATCATCTCCCTTCGGGCTTCCTTCCCTCCCTGTGTGCCACCCTCGTGTGACGTAACTTTGGTGAGGGCGGGACACAGGGAGGGAAGGAAGGCCGAAGGGAGGTGATCTGCTGCTGCCTGCTGCGCTTTCGGAGGTGAAGTGCTATAAGTTCAACGGAGAGGGCCCGGGTGGAGGGGGGCCGGCGGCGACCTCAGGGGGGAGCGGTAGCGACCTCGGCGGGGCAGGCCGGCGATCCCAGCCGCTGGGGCGGTTGGTAACTGGCTTTCTGTCCCCTTTGTTCGCGTTGTAAAAGTGCTGCGGGCGTAGGATGTGGGTGTGGTTAGGACTAAGGCCTCTAAGTGCCGCTTACTGCTTCTAATAGTGTAGGGAGAATTTTGTGACCTGCCGCACATGCAGGTGCGCTGTTCTGCGCATGTGTGGCACGTCAGTCACTCTTCATTTATATAGTAGGATGACATCCAAATATTGGTCCCATCTGACCTACCTACATTGGAATTTCTTTCCTTGCTATCTGATAAGCTTGATCTTATTGCCATCTGAAGTTGATTCCAGATAAGACAGAAGGTGTCATATTTACTTGGTGCATGTTTCAGCAAGGAACCCTTGTACCTACTATTAAAGGGAATATTCTTCTTCCTAAGGACTCCATTAAACTGCTAGTGAAAAAAAACTTTTTTCATTCTTAGGCAATTACATACCAATTACATACCATTTGTCCTTTCTTGAAATAATCTGCACTTCATCTTGTGATTCATTTATTAATTCTATCATGTCTAGACTATTGTAACTCTCTTTTCCAGGCTTACCCAAATTAGAAGGCTTCAACTTATTCAAAATACTTCCATTAAACTTCTTTATGGTGTAAAAAATTTAATAATCACACCACTTCTCAGTATTGAACACTGGCTCCAAATTGTTTATCATATCCCTTTTAAGATTCTCATGTTGGTGCACCAATCATTTTATTCTGGTTGTCCACTTTTTCTCTTTAAACTTCTCATTCCTTATAGGCTCACCTGTGCCCTTCGTTCTAAAGTACAAGTATGATCTGATGAAGCCTGACATTGTAGTTTCAGTGTTACAGCTCATTTCCTATGTATAAATCTTCCTTTCTACATTCATCTGGAAATGTCTTATCTAAAATTTTTTAAAGCTTTAAAAACATACCAGTCGACATTCAGCCCTTAGCAATTAGTGTTTTTTTTAAATGCTGACAGCCACAGGCAGAAGTAGCTTTGGATATTCATCAGCACTGAAAATCTGGGGTCTGGACAGGATCCATCCTAGGATATTGAGGGAGCTCAGAGAGGTTCTGGCGGGTCCACTTAAAGATTTGTTTAATAAATCTTGGAGACGGGGGAGGTTCTGTGGGATTGGGAACAGTGGATGTGGTGCCTCTTCACAAAAGTGTTGACAGAGAAGAAGCTGGAAAGCCTCACTTCGGTTATTGGAAAAGTAATGGAAGTGATGCTGAAGGAAAGGATAGTGAATTTCCGGGAATCCAGTAGGTTACAAGATACGAGACAACATGGTTTTACCAAAGGTAAATTGTGCTAAATGAATCTGATTGAATTCTTTAACTGGGTAACCAGAGAACTGGATCAAGGACGTGCACTAGATGTAATCTACTTGAATTTCAGCAAAGCCTTTGACACGGTTCCTCATAGGAGGCTCTTGAATAAACTTGACAGGCAGGCTGAAGTTAGGATCCAAAGTGGTGAACTGGATTATCAATAGAAATCAAACAAAATAAAACATGGAAAAGAAAATAAGATACCTTTTTTATTGGACATAACTTAATACATTTCTTGATTAGCTTTCGAAGGTTGCCCTTCTTCCTCAGATCGGAAATAAGCAAATGAGGTAGCAGATAGTATATATGAGAGAAACAGCAAAGCATTACTTTGACTGTCTGACAGAGTGGGAGGGTGGGGGTATGCATGGGTACATCAAAGCATTTCATTGATATTCTAACAGAATGGGTGTTGGTAGGTGAGAGGAGGGTAATAAAAAGAGAAATACAGCTTTATTTCTCTGTTTATTACCCTCCTCTCACCTACCAACACCCATTCTGTTAGAATATCAATTAAATGCTTTGATGTCCCCATGCATACCCCCACCCTCCCACTCTGTCAGACAATCAAAGTAATGCTTTGATGTTTCTCTCATATATACTATCTGCTACCTCATTTGCTTATTTCCGAGCTGAGGAAGAAGGGCAACCTTCGAAAGCTAATCAAGAAATGTATTAAGTTATGTCCAATAAAAAAAGTATCATCTTATTTTCTTTTCCATGTTTTATTTTGTTTGATTTCTATTGATAACCTTTAAGAGTGGACTAACACGGCTACCACACCTCTCTACTTGAACTGGTTGACAGACGCCAGAAGGTGGTGGTTAATGGAGTTCACTCAAAGGAAAGAAAGGTGAGTGCCTCAAGGATCGGTGCTGGGGTCAATTCTGTTCAATATATTTGTGAGCGACATTGCCAAAGGTTTAGAAGGTAAGGTTTGCCTTGTGTGAATGATACCAAGATTTGTAACAGAGTGGACACCCTGGAGGGAGTGGAAAACATGAAAAAGGATCTGCAAAAGAAGAATGGTCTAATGTTTGGCAATTAAAGTTCAATGCAAAGTGATGCACTTAGGGATTAGAAATCCAAGGGAGATGTATGTGTTAGGTGTGAGAGGCTGATATGCACAGACAGGGAGAGGGATCTTAGGGTGATAGTATCTGACAATCAGGAGACGACAAAACAGTGCGACAATGCAGTGGCCGTAGCCAGAAGGATGCTAGGCTGTATGGAGAGAGGTGTAACCAGCAGAAGAAAGGAGGTGTTGATACCCCTGTTGGTGAGGCCTCACTTAGAGTATTGTGTTCAGTTTTGGAGGCTGTATCTTGCTAAAGACGTAAGAAGACTTGAAGTGGTCCAGAAGGAGGCAACAAAAATGATATGGGGAGATATATGAGAAGAGACAGGAAGACTTGAATATGTATACCCAAGAGGAGAGGAGGGACAGGTGAGATATGATACAGACGTTTAAATACTTGAAAGGAATTAATATAGAAATAAATATTTTCCAGAGAAGGGAAAATGGTAAAACTAAAGAACATGAGGTTGTGGGGTGGCAGACTTAGGAGTAAAGTCAGACAATTATTCTTCACGGAAAAGCTGGTTGATGTCTGGAATGCCCTACCGAGGGAGGTGGTGGAGAAACAAACTGTGGTGGAATTCAAAAAGGCATGGGATTAACACAGAGGATCTCTAATTAGAAAATGAATGGTATAAAAAACCCCAAAACTTAAAAGGTTGCATATGTGTTTGAATGTCAAATGGTACTTAGATGGCAACTCTGGCTGTATCAACTAAGGCCAGTGCTGGGCTGGCTTGTATGGTCTGAGTCCCGTATATAGCAATCTGGTTTAGGATGGGCTGTAGAGTGCTTCAGCCGAAACTCCAATAATTTGGCATGTGAGGACACTGCTGGTCAGGCTTTAACGGTCTGTGTCCCACAATTGACAAGACAGATTCGGATAGGCTGGAGTGGGTTTTGATGGCAATTCCAGTAGTTGGAACATAAGCACAGAGCTGAGGGGACTTCTATGATCAGAAAGACTAGGGTTACCATTCGTCCGGATTTCCCCGGACATGTCCTCTTTTTGAGGGCATGTCCGGGGCGTCCGGTGGATTTTGCCTGCACCCACGTTTGTCCGGATTTCTGGACAAACGTGGGTGCGGGCAGGCGCGTGTGGGCGGGCGATCGGCGCCGTGGGTCTGGTCTCCCGTCCCCTCCCCTTCCTTACCATGTTCCCTGGTGGTCTAGTGACGTCTCTTCGGGGCAGGAAAGAGCCCCCTCTTTCCTGCCCGGAGCGCTGCCTCGCTGTCTATCATCCTCCTCGGTCTGGCTGGGGATTCAAAATGGCCGCCGAGAGTTGAACTCTCGCGAGGCCGCTTCAACTCTCGGTGGCCATTTTGAATCCCCAGCCAGACCGAGGAGGATGCAGCAGGCAAGGGCAGGCAGCGCTCCGGGCAGGAAAGAGGGGGCTCTTTCCTGCCCCTAAGAGAAGACGCTACTAGACCACCAGGGCTAGATAGTAAGTGAGGGGGGGGGTATGTGAGAGGGGGGGAGGGGACTATGTGACGGGGGGGCGGGGAATAGGGGCGGAACGAAGACCTGAAGGGGGCAGGGCAGGGGCGGGGCATGAGGCGTGGCGGGGGAGGGGGCGTGACATGTGTCCTCTTTTTCAGAGGACACAAAATGGTAACCCTAAGAAAGACTATGATCAAGTATATAATATCATGTTCATTGTTGATTTAATCTTTAATTGATAATTAATGAATGACTATTGGGCAGACTGGATGGACCATTCAGGTCTTTATCTGCTGTCACTTACCATGTTACTGAGGCAGCTTGGGCAAAGAGAAATTGTTAATTCTATTTTAACTTTTCACCCTGCAAGTGAGGAATGTTATCTGGGTTTAATTGCTCAAGAATGTCTAGCTTTTGTTAGACTAAGAGGTTAGAAAGGTCAGGGAGAAGTAATTATTTACCACATCTGAAGGCTATTGGGCATAGTGGATAATCTCGAGGGATCAATAAGCAAACAGTGTTAGAAGATAGTTTTTAAAAGATTAGGCTAATGTTGGTTAGAAGAAAATAGAGTAGATTTTTTTTTTTTTATTTGCAAGAAGTCTTTATTAACCATTGAAACAGCACAATGGAACCACAAAAACTAAAAAAAAATACAACATGCTTATTCTAATACAGGATTCTAACCATACAGCTTATAAGATTACATTCAATTGTTTCAATATAACTATGTCACCAGCAATAAACTTCACATTTTTATCCAATTTTCAAGAAAACAAAGATTTCTCCACCCATCCTCCCATCCCCCTCCCTCTAGGTGGACACTACTGGGCACTGCCCCTCATGGCATTCTATGCCTATGGCAACTAGATTTATAGAGCGTCAAAGGGGACGGTCTCCCAAACTAAACGCCATTTAACCATTTGTTGTTTACGCTCAGCCACTAGTCTCTCCATTTCCCGAACATATCTCAACTTATTAAGCCATCGAGATAAAGATGGAACCCCCTCCTTTCGCCAGTGTGCCGCCACAACGACCCTTGCTGTGCCAACCGCATGTTGAACTAGGGTCTGCTGATGCGACAGTAGGCCTGCAGTCCTAGCTGAGAACAAGAACACCTCAGGGACCCATGGCACTACACACCCCAGCCAGTGCTGTAGCCTAGAATGTACAGCTTTCCAAAATGCCCGAATTTTGATACAGCTCCACCAAATATGTCCCATTGTACCTTTGTGGCCACACCTTCTCCAGCACAGGTCCGAAGAGGACGGAAAGATCCTCCGCAGACGGGCCGGCGTAAGGTACCATCGATATAATACTTTGACAGCGTTCTCTTGCAGAGGAACATGAACTGATACCCTCATCACTGCTTTTTCTATTCTCTCCCACTCGGACTCTCCCAACTGCACACCCAGTTCCCGCTCCCAAACACCCCTGTGCTTTCCACAACCGGAAGCCTGATTACCTATGATACGGTACAAGGAACCTATCAAGCCCCGGGAAGATTCAAACTTCTCACATATCTCCTCCAGGTCAATTTTCTTACGCTGCATTACCTCTCGCACCGCCTTACTCTTGAGAAGGGATGCCAACTGGCAATAGGCAAACTCATCACCCTCTACCCCTGGATAACTATCCCGCAGTGCATTAAAGGGCAACAGGGAATCCGCCTCAAACAGCTGGCCCCATGTTCTCACACCCAATTCATGCCATTTAGTGAAAATCCCCTTTACTGTGCCAGGTAAGAATAAGGGATTAAATGCAATTGGAGTGTACCTGGTCAATACACATTGTCTCTTAGGAAACAAACTATCCCAATAATGAAGTGTAACAGCTATGGAGGGGCAAGCTCGTTCAGCCAGATTTCTAAAAGACCGTGGTAGCCACATTATGGCACTCAGTGGCTGATCACCCATCGAATGTTGTTCAATATGCACCCATTGGCGATCTGGATAATCTTGGTACCATTCAAGTGCTGCTTTCCCTTGTGCTGCCTTATAGTACCAAGTAAGATTGGGTACCCCCAACCCCCCCTTCTTCCTTTCCTTATATAATAGCGATCGCGCCAACCGCGGTCGTTTTCCTGCCCAGACGAATCTCACCAACCTATCTTGCAGAGTAGCCAAGAATCGCCTGGGCATTATCACAGGCAGCGTCTGAAAGAGGTACAACAATCTGGGCAATATGTTCATTTTAAGGATGGCTATTCTACCGAACCACAAAGTTCCCAGCTCTCCCCATCTCTCCAGATCATCCATGATGGTTTTACCCAAACCCTTATAATTTGCATTAAAGAGTTCCGACATTTCCCTTGTAAGCATCACCCCCAAGTACCTAATCTGTTTGGGGGCCCAACTAAACGGGGATGAAATCTTTAAGGACTCCACCACCTCATCAGTGAGTGTTACGTTCAGAGCCTCTGATTTTGCCATGTTGATCCTGAATCCCGATACTGCAGAATATTCTCTTATCATCTGCTCAAGATGTGGGAGAGTGGATTGAGGTCGAGTAACAAACAGCAGCACATCGTCTGCAAAGAGGGCCATTTTATGGGTTCTATCTGCTATTTTAGCTCCTGAAATATTAGGGTCCAACCTCATCTGGGCCGCAAAGGGCTCCATCACCAATGCAAACAGCAAGGGCGACAGGGGACAACCCTGCCTAGTCCCTCTATGCAGCGTGAATAGCTCGGAATTTCCACCATTTATCCGAACACAAGCCCTTGGGGACTCATAAAAGGCCTGTATCCACCTACAAAACTGTGTTCCAAACCCCATGTTCTCCATTACTCCATACATAAAGGGCCAGTGGACCCGGTCAAAGGCTTTTTCCGCGTCAAGGCTTAAGAGACAAAGCGGCTTCTTATTTAATTTTGCCAAGTACATAATATCAACCACCCTTCTAATATTATCCATCGCTTTGCGATAAGATACAAAGCCCACTTGGTCTGGATGTATAAGAACTGGAAGGATTGGGGCCAGGCGATTGGCCAAAACCTTAGCCAGTATTTTGACATCAGTATTTAATACCGATATGGGTCTATAAGATCCGCAATCAAAATGATCTTTGCCCGGCTTGGGTAATACAGCTATCCACGCTTCCATCATTGACTGAGGTAGTGATCCCCCTTTCCCAACTTGATTAAACAAGTCTGCTAAGAGCGGAGATAGCTCGGGGGTGAACTTCCTATAGAACTCATTAGGCAACCCATCTAAGCCAGGCGATTTACTCAATGGCAAACTACTGATCGCCTCCTGAATTTCTTTGGGAGTAACCATTTCATTTAGTAATGCCTGTTGTTGGGGGCTCAGAGAAGGTAGTTCACTATCCCTGATATATTGATCTATGGATTCCAGGGAAGGGCTAATCTCCTGAGTGTACAAATCCTGATAGAATTCCCCAAATCTTTTTCGTATTTGCTCAGATGTACCTAGCTCACCCCCTCCCGAATCCCGTATCTTTAAAATAGCCCGGTCAACTTTTTGTCTGCGCAACCTTATAGCAAGGAGACGCCCCACCTTGTTGGCATGCTCATAGGAATTCACCCTGTTCTTGTTTTGTAGCATACTAAGTTGCTCAGAATATACAGAATCTAGCCACGCTCTCTGATCGCTAAGCTCACTCAGAACCCGCTCTGACCCATTTGCCTTATGCTGTTCCTCCAGCTGACGGATACTCTCCATACATTTTGCTATCTGCGCTTTACGGGCTTTTGATTTTTTACTGGCTACTTGAAGAAAGTAGCCCCGGGATACCGCCTTCATGGCATCCCAAACAATGCTGAGCGAGGGTCCCGATTCCAAGTTAAACTCAAGATACTCTTTCAGCATTTGTTTATATCCTGCCACCACTTCCCCCTCCTGTAGAAGACCCACATTCATTGTCCATCTTCTATCTTTATTTTCAGCCCTAATAGTTGGCAAAGTAACCCATATTGGGGCGTGATCCGACAGGGTCACACTTCCAATCCCTGCGTCAGGTCCCCGTTCCACCAGAGTGGCATCCAAGAATAGATAATCAATGCGGGAATAGGTTTTATGCACTGCGGAATAGAATGTATAATCTCGCACCCTCTGATATTTTACTCTCCACATATCCACCGTACCCAAGGAGTTTGCTAAAGATCTTAAAGCCAGGGAATCCCTCTGCCCTTCGTTTCTATTGGGGCCTGATCGGTCAAGTCCGGGGTTCATCACAGTATTGAAATCCCCTCCTATTACCAGAGAACCCTGCGCAAAAATGGCCAGAGAGTTTTTAACCCTTTCCAGGAACTCCGCCTGCCCCGTGTTAGGCGCATAAATGGACGCTAGTGTGAGATCTACTTGGTCAATTTTTATATGCAAAAAAATATAACGGCCTCCCATGTCCCTTTTTACTTTGATCACCTGTGCGCCCACTGTAGCCTGAATTAGGATCGCCACTCCAGCTTTCTTTGATCCCGCTGCAGAGGCGAAATACGCCACTGGGTATTCCGAGTGGGAGAGAAGTCTTTCATATCTGCCCGCCAGATGTGTCTCCTGAAGGAGAACCACATGAGGCCCTAACTGCCTCAACTCTTTATAGAGCTTTTGTCTTTTCTGTGGCATGTTCAGGCCTTTCACATTATAGGAAAGAATCTTTAAGTCAGTACCCATCCTAGTATGCTGTGAAAAAGCTTGTCGGCCACTGCCCTTCTCGACAGCTCTGCAAAGTGCCATATTACTTTGTACCCATTTTTCCCAGTAGTGACCTGCCCCCTCCACCTATTGTAGCCAATCTCCCACCCTCCCCTCTCAACCCTCTTCCCCTGTAATCCCCTTAGGCCCAGCCCCATAAACTTCACCCACCAGCCAGAACCTTAAGGTCCTGAGTGGGAGGACTCCTCAACGTGCCCCAACAAACACCAAATGTTCCCCCAAACCCTCACAACATTCCGCCCCCCCCGTCTGATTTTACCGTCGTCCAGTCCCCCTTCTGCTCCCCTCCCTCTTGAATACATCCCCTATTCATACCAGTTCAACTCCCACATTACGACTTAAAGCAGTAACATAGGCAGAGCCTGGAAACAGATTTAACATTACCAACAACACAATGTCATATCAGTCAGGTTCGCCGCTTAGCGTCTTGCTTCTTGGATTTTTGAGGCACTCTCTTCCACTGCTGCAATTTTTCTCGAGTTGCAGGAGCCATGTCCCCTGCAGGTACAGCCTGGGTGGTCAAACCAGCTTCATGCAAGAACTTCCACACCTCATCCAGACGACGAAACCGGTGCTGCTTGCCTTTAAATTCCACGCTCAGGGCAAAGGGAAAGTTCCACCTATATGATATCTTCTCCTTCTGCAAAATTTCCAGCCCGGGTCTCATCGCTCGCCTCTGTGTTAATGTAAACAGGGATAAGTCCTGGTAGACGGAGACTCTTGCCTCATTATATTCCACTGGCGGATTTTGGCGCGCTTTTTGCCATATTTTTTCTTTAAGCATATAAGATGAAAATCTCACCACTATGTCTCTGGGTCTATTGTTTGTTGGTTTCCTGAGAGCTCTGTGAGCCCGATCAAATATGAGCTCTGCCGACTCCAATTGCTCTCCCAGTAACTTCTCACATATCGATCGCACAAGCGTGGGCACATCTTCCATGTTGCCATTTTCGGGGACTCCACGAAATCTAAGATTTTGACGTCTCCCGCGATTTTCCAGGTCGTCTAGTTTATATTGCAGTTCTTCAGACTGTTCATTTAGTTTTGTAGAACGGGCCTCTGCCGCCTCTACTCTCTCGATTTGTTCGTCCATGCGCTCTTCCAGCGTCTCGACCCTGCCCCCTAGTTCACGGAGATCGAGGCTAATGGCGTCCACGTGGTCGAGAATTTCTTGTTTAGAGGCCTTGATCTCTGCCCTGATCTCCTTGAGACATTTGGCCAGCTCTTTGGGTACTACGGCGCTTAGGGCAGTTCTACGCACCTCGGCGCTAGAGGCAGCTGATTCAGAGCCGGAAGAGTTTCCCGGATCGGGCGACACGCGCCTCGAGCGGTTTTTCGCCCCTTGTCTCGTCGAGCTCCGCTCTCCTTCTCTCGACTGGGAAGCTGGTGTTTTGCTCAATTTGTGCTCGAGACCTCGTCGCGTCTTCAGAGACCGGTCCCACCACTTTTGTAGGACTGGATGACCGCAAATGAAGCGTTTTTTAAGCGGGTAAGCGCGGAGCTAAGGGCTCAGGCAACCATTCAGGTCCGTGACGTCACCGGAAGTCCAAAATAGAGTAGATTTTAAATAATTCTAGATGAGTTAGATTTTGTCTTATAAGGAATTTTGATTTCTGTTTATTTTAGAATATGTTTTATTCTGTGTAATTAATAAGTTCTATTTCTATGTAGAATATCTTTTCAATTCAACTTTGTCTGACCTTTCAAGTGATATCTCTGCAAGTTTAAATAGATCATCTGGTTTGAATTATCCACAGTCCTAGCTAGGTGAAAAAGGTCAGGAAAAGTCAACTTTGTTTCTTGATGAATAGCTAAGTGTAGGAATGGTCCTGAAAGTAATAACAAACCATATCTGTATGCCATTAAGCAAAGATTGGTCCCTTGACCCCTTAATGAATGCCAGAACCCAGTTTAAGCTATGACTGGGATTATGTGAATAATACAGAGATAGCTGCCACATTGTCTAGTCTGAGAGGCCCAGGTCATAGGTCAGTTAGGAAATGTCTGGAACCTATGTAACTGATATTTTGAACATATGTGTAGAGGTGATTAGTTCAAGGCAGGGTAATCAATCTATTCTTTACCATCTGGAAAGTAAGGGGGGCTAGAGGGGTTTAGGAATAGTATATAACTGAGAGCAGAAGCAGCTTACATCAGAAGGGAGAAGGAGAGAGCTAAGAAGAAGAGAAGGAGCTGAGACAGAAGCCATCAGATCCAGAGAGCTGAGAAAGAGAAGAAGAGACTTAGTGCTGATGTTCTACTTTGTTTGCTGGCAAATAAAGAAGATTTCTCTCTCATTCTGGTGTGTGCTGTTTGACTCCTGAAGTACCACAGAGTCTGCTAACAATAGTGGTAATTCCTGCAACAATTCTTGGTGTCAGAAGTGGGATTCGAACCCACAACATTACTATGTAATCAAGCATGCAGTGACCACTGGAGCATATGCAAATCAGGGGCGTAGCTACGGGTGGGCCTGGGTGGGCCCAGGCCCACCCAATCTCAGCTTAGTCCCACCCAGTTTTCCTTCTCCTCCAATCAGTGCAAGCCAGCCTTTAGCCCCGCAGCCAAAAGAGCAGCTCTTCTCCAGCATGCGGCACCAGGTATGGCCCCCCCCCCCCCGTCCCCCGAGCCTTCAAATCTCCCGGTCGCGTCAGGAGAAAGCAGTACACACGCTGCTTTAGACCTGCCCCGAGAAGCCTTTCTTTCTCCTTCAACTTCCCTTCCTGTTCCCGTGTAGGTGGGAAGTTGTAGGAGAGAGAAGGGCTTCCAGGCAAGGACAGGTCTAAAGCAGTGTTTGTACTGCTTTCTCAATGAAGCTGCGGGGACTCGAGAGATTGGAAGACTAGGGGGAGGGGATGATACCAGGCAGCACAGGGCTGGAGGGAGAGAAAGAATGGCCACAAATTCTTGGTGTCACCTGTGCTGGAGGAGCAGAGGCAGCTACAGTCTCTGCAGCAGAGCTGGGTTCCTGGGTCACAGACATGTCGGAGCTGCGGCACAGAGGTGAGAGAGCACATTTGCATGACACTGTTAACTCTGCTCTCTGGCTGATCAGGGCAATGAACTCAACAGCTAATTGCAACTTGAAATGTTTTATTTCAATTCCATGTGGGCAGTGATTTACTTTCAATCAGCAGTGCAAGGGCTGCCTTCACATGTTTTCTTTTTTCCTGTGCTGCAAAGAATGTACCCAGAACCAGAGCCTTTGTGATACCAGCAGTGAAAAAGCAGGTTGTGGATGTGGGGGAGGGATCAGGTCAGACGGACTGGGGTTCTGTCTCTCTCCGGCATAGGAGGGGAGATGGCAGGGAGAGTGGCTTAGTATTATTACGTTTAAATAGACTGAAGCATGTAGAGTAAATCATTTCAATTTTCAACTGATCTTTCCATGTAGGTGGGAGCACAAATTCCATTAGGCCGTCTGGGTACCAGGATTCTATGATAGAATATTAGCATAAGCTGGCATTATGGACCTGTATTTAGGTGCATCCACTTATACCATGTCAGTGCATGAGCCTCAACACGGCACTTTAGCACATAGTTTACAAAATTGTGTATGATATGTTGGACACTCCCATGCCCTGCCCAGGGCTGCTGGGGGGGGGGGGGGGTGACAAAATTCCCCAGGCCCAGCCTCCAAGGGGGGGCCGGTGCTGAGATCTATGTCTCTCCTGCTCCTGTCAGGACCCGGGTGATGGCGTTAACGTGATAACCCAGTCCCGGCATACAGGAACAGGAAAGAGACAGACCACGGCGGCGGGACCCCCGGAAGGCTGTCAGACTGTGCGTTGTTTTTAAGGCAATCGGCAATGCATTCCAACGTTGCGTGCAGATGTAGAAGCTGGATGCATATAATGATTTGTATTTAAGTCCCTTACAGTTAGGGTAATGGAGGTTTAAAAAAGTACGTGAAGAACTTTTTGTGTTTCTTGCTGGTATGTCTATAAGGTCTGAAATATACGTCGGGGCCTCTCTATGGATGAATTTATGAGCCAGGGTGCAGATTTTGAATGTAATTCGGACTGTTAGTGGGAGCCAATGTAATTTGTTTCTAAGGGGACTGGCGCTTTCATATTTCGCTTTTCCAAATATGAGTCTGGCTGATGCTGGGATGTGGGGGGGGGGGGGGTAGAGTAGAGATGAGAAGGGCTGATGCCGAGCTACAGCGTTGGATGAAGGGGTAGGGAAGCAAAGTTTGAAGGATATCATTTCTGAAATTATACTGTAGGATCCTGTCGTGTGTTGATATGTTTGCCATTATAGTAGACTTACGCCTGGTCAAGTTTAAGATGTGCAACAGTGTAAACTATATTTTAAAATATTGGTTTTTCCATATGTTGATGCTGGGCATACTATTTAGAAATCCATCATCAAGTGCATTCTAATGCATTATTTTGTAGCAAGAAACACTACTCACACCTATATACACAGTGCCCACCCATATTAGCTCTGGGCCCACCCAAAATGTTAGGTCTGGCTATGCCACTGATGCAAATCCTGCTCGATATTCAGTTAAAGTTCAGCTCTAATTTTATGTATTAAGAGTTTGTAAAGTTCCAAAATAGATTTTTACCTGCAGGTGGTTGTTGAATTTGTGACATCTGTGTTAAGCCAGTAATTTTCTCAGCTTTCCATTTTGGAACGGACACTGACAACTGTTCTTCCTCTTCTTCCTCTCTTTCCTGGAAAAAAAAACTCCAATGTGAATGATGCACTCATAGTTTTGAGGCAGCCTGGGCAGAGAAATTATATTTGTTAATTCTGTTTAAAGTTTGGTTCAGTCCTGTAAAGTGGAGGAATGCCATCTGGGTTTAATTTACTCAAATGTCTAGCTTTTGCTAGACTAGAGGTTAGAAAGGTCAGAGAGAAGTAATTATTTACCACATCTGGAGGCCATTATAAGCAAGGCATACTGGACAGTTTTGCAGGCAGATTAAAAGATTAGGCTAATGCTGGTTAGAAGAAGATAGTTTAGATTTAGATATTCTTGATTATTTAGATTTTGTCTTATAAGGAATTCTGATTTCTGCTTATTTTAGAATATGTTTTATTCTGTGTAATTAATAAGTTCTATTTCTATGTAGAATATCTTTTCAATTCAGTGTTACATCTTTGACTGACTTTTCAAGTGAGATTGTCTGCAGTTTAAGAGGTCATCATCTGGTTTGAATTATCCACAGTCCTAGCGAGTTCTGTGTAGGAAGCTAATAGGTGAAAGAGGTCAGGGAAAGTCTTGATTAATTATAGCTAAGTATAGGACTGGTATTCTGAAAGTAATAAATGTATGTGTGCCATTAAGCAAGATTGGCCCCTTGACCCCTTAATGAATGCCAGAGTCCAGTTAGCAGTTAGTATGAAGTTAGCTGGGAACCTAAGAATTTAATAATAATAAAATGCAAGAGATAGGTGCCACATTGTCTAGTGTGAGAGGCCCCAGGTCATAGGTCAGTTTAGGAAATATCTCAAACCTATGTAACTGATATTTTTGAGTAAATGTATAGAGATAATTAATTCAAGACAGGGTAATCAATCTATTCTTTACCATCTGGTGAGAAAGGGGTGCCAGAAGGGCTTAGGACCCTATATAACTGAGAGCAGAAGCAGCTTACGTCAGAAGGAGAGAAGGACAGACAGGAGACGCAGGATCCAGAGGGCTGAGAAAGAGAAGAAGAGACCTAGTGCTGATGTCCTACTTTGTTTGCTGGCAAATAAAGAAGACTTCTCTCTCATTTTGGTGTGTGGTGTTTGACTCCTGAAGTACCACAGATTCTGCTAACAATAGTGGTAATTCCTGCAACAATTCTTGGTGTCAGAAGTGGGATCCTGAACCCTGCATCAATTTCTGGCACCCAACTGACTGAGGAACATTGGCCGGGTATGTATTCTGTATTGTAATCCTAGCTAGGAAACTGTAAACCAGCCCCTCAAAAGTTGAGGGAAGGGGAGTCTGATCAACTCTCAGCGAAGGCCTTAGTACCTTCTAGTCTAGTGGGGACTAGCAGGGAAACCGCCAGAGCTTACCTGTATCTGAGAAATCTGAAATTGTTGGGTGGGATTTTTTGTACAGTATGTGTGTGATGCATGAATGATTAAATGAGTGTGGACTTCTTATAGCTGCGGTTCCAGTTAACGCGAGTTCAACTGGCCAGCGACGGAAGGAAGCGATTGTTGTTTGTTTACCTTGTGTCTCGGGAGTGTGGATCCCATACCACACTTCCAAAAATTTCCCTTCCTTTCTGTGTGTTGTAACTGTAAGCATTATGGGAGGGACATCATCTAGACAAACTAGTACTCCCCTAGATTGTATGCTTAAGAATTTTAAGAAAGGATTTTTAGTTAATGATTATGGACAGACTTTAAGCTTAAGTACTCTAAGAACCTTGTGTGAAGTTGAGTGGCCATCTATGGGAGTGGGGTGGCCCCCTGGTGGCAGCTTAGATATTGAAGTAATCCAGAAGGTCTACAGCATAGTTGTAGGAGAACCAGAATATTCTGAACAACTCCCCTATATAGATTCCTGGGACAGCCTTGTTACTGACCCTCCCTCTTGGTTGAAAACTTAGATGGGATCCCCAGTAAAGTTCATGCTGGGCCGCGTTCAAAGAAAGATTATTAGAAAATCTAAACTGGAGGAGGGAAAGAGTCCCAGGAAGCCTACCACCCAATCGGTGGCTTCCGCCCCTACCCTGTCCGAGAAACCCATACTCTCTGATGACCCCTCGGATCTTGAGCCACCACCTTATGGCCCATTGTTGGGGTTCCGTTCCACCCCCAGAGATCCATGGCGTCCAGCCCAAGCCTCTCCAGCACAGGCTTCCCCGGATAGTTCCTCCCCTTCTGTGCAAACCCCGCCACATCCTAGGTTGGACTTTTCACCCAGCATCTACCCTCCTCTGCCACATTCTTCCCTGTTACCCTCCCAAGACCCGCTTTGGGCTCCACTCCCTGACTCCTCAACTCCCGACAGCCCAGCCTTTCCCTCTAGTACCCCTACCCACTCATCAGGGGCCCAGCATCCCTTTCAATGGACTGAATCACCTCAGTCTATGAGTACCCCTCCCCATCCCTCAGGGGTTCAACACACCTCCCCTGAATGGGTTAGACCCGCTGCAATCACCCTTGAGCATGATAAGGGGGTAGCTCCTAGCTCTACCTCAGGTTCCATTCCCACCTCCTCGAGAGCTCTGCCACTCCGACAGGTAACCACCACTTGACCTGATCCTAATAATCAGGGTCAGGTTATACAGGCACAGGCCTACCAGTATGTACCCTTCACAACCACCAATCTCCTGAATTGGAAGATGCATTACCCCTCTTATACTGAAAAGCCTCAGGCAGTGGTGGACCTAGTGGCTAGTATTATGGCCACCCATAACCCAAACTGGACTGATTGTCAACAACTTCTCCTGACCCTCTTCACAACTGAGGAGAGGCGGAAGATTTTACAAAATGCTGAGGCCATCACGCGAGCACGTGCCCCCGAGGGGACACAGGACCTAGAGGAATGGGTTAGAACTCGGTTCCCTCGCGCAGCTCCAGCTTGGGATCCAAATAATGGGCAGCACTATGAACTGTTGTCTGGCTATTGCCGGGACTTGCTGGAAGGTATGAAGAAAGGCATAAAGAGGCCCATTAATCTGGCAAAGGTCTCTGAAATTCTCCAAGGGGCAGCTGAATCCCCTGGGGCCTTTTTAGAGCGACTAATTGAAGCCTACAGAACATACACCCCATTTGACCCTGAGGCACTAGAAAACTAGAGAATGGTGAATAGTGCATTGGTGGCCCAGAGTATGCCAGATATCCGGAAGAAGCTGCAGCGTCAGGAGGGATTCGCAGGGATGAATACCACCCAGCTAATTGAGATCGCAACAAAGGTTTTCGTTAATAGGGATCAGGAGATGCGCCGAGAGGCTGACCGGAAGATGCAGAAGAAGGCCGACCTCTTGGCGGCAGCCATTACTAATTCCACTCTTAACCGAGGTCGACCTCTAGCCAATGGGAAGCCAAAGTGGGACCCCGGACCGCCAGCCCGGCCCCGAGATTCCTTCAATCAATCCCGGCCACGAGGGGAGAATCCCAGACCACGATTGGAGAGGGATCAGTGCACCTACTGCAAGGAAAGAGGGCACTGGAAAGATGAATGCCCCCAGAGGCACCAGGGACTGAGAAGGGGACCAGGAGATCGAGGAAGCCGAGGCCGAGTTCGAGAGGGAAGGTATGAGCCTTCTGAATCTGACATCATTGGGATAGCCGAGATGGCAGAATGGGATGACTAGGACAGACCGGGTTCCTACAAACTGGGCTCCCAGGAACCCATGGTCAAGCTAACCATAGGGAGCCGCTCAATTCCATTCATGATTGATACAGGAGCTGAACACTCTGTTGTGACGGAGCGATTAGCGCCTGTGTCTGGAAAAACTGTCCGAGTGGTGGGAGCCACGGGGGTGCAGAACCGGAGGCCCTTCCTGACAACCCGTAGATGCCAATTAGGCTCACACACAGTCACTCATGAATTCCTGTATATGCCAGACTGTCCAATCCCTTTGTTAGGCTGGGACCTGCTGTCCAAGCTTAGGGCCCAAATTTCCTTTGACTCTGATGGCCAGACTTCAGTCTCCTTTCGGCCCCCGACATCCAGCCCTAAGGGCATATTGAGTTTCTGCTGCCCCCTTGAAGAAGAATGGCGGCTGCATCAGTCGCATGGCCAAGTTGACCTACCCCTGGCTGACAGCTTCCAGGTCAATGGGGTATGGGCAGAAGATAATCCCCCAGGGTTGGCCCGAAATATTCCTCCTGTTCATGTAGACTTATTTTCAAGTGCCCGGCCAATCCATCTTCGCCAATACCCAATTCCCCGAAAGGCTCTGGAAGGGATTCAAGCACATCTGAATCGTCTGTTATCCCATGGAATTATTCGACCTTGCCAGTCTCCATGGAATACACCACTGTTGCCAGTTCAGAAGCCGGGGACTGAGGACTACCGGCCAGTCCAAGACTTACGAGTGGTCAACAAATCCACTATTTCATTACACCCTGTAGTGCCCAATCCATATGTCCTGCTGGGATTGATACCTTCTGGAGCTACCCATTTCACGACACTGGACCTAAAAGATGCCTTCTTTTGTATTCGGGTGGCCCCCGCCAGTCAACTGCTTTTCGCCTTTCAATGGGAAAACCCAGTAACAGGACGGAAGCTTCAGTATACATGGACCCGTCTGCCACAGGGGTTCAAGAACTCCCCCACCATTTTTGGGACTGCCCTAGGACAAGACCTTAAGACTTTTAAATCTGAGCCTTCCAGGCGAGTTTTACTCCAGTATGTAGATGACCTCCTGATTGCAGCAGTGACCCAGGAAGAGTGTTTCGAGGCTACCAGAGAATTGCTGGAGTTACTCTTGGATGCGGGCTATAAGGTCTCACCCTCGAAGGCCCAACTCTGTCAGTCAGAAGTGAAGTATCTGGGCTTCTGCATTTCCCAGGGAAGTCGGAGACTGGATGTCAGTAGGAAGCAAGCAGTTGCTGCAATTCCCCAACCCAAGTCCAGAAGGGAAGTTAGGAAATTTCTGGGAGCAGCTGGATTCTGCAGAATTTGGATTCCGAATTTTGCACTGATGGCGAAACCCCTTTACCAGGCCACAAAGGGGGGTGAAAAGGAACCATTTGAATGGGGACCTATTGCTCAACAATCCTTCATCGCCATAAAGAAAGCCCTACTCCAAGCCCCTGCGTTAGGCCTTCCTGATGTGGAGAAACCTTTCTCACTGTATGTCCACGAGCGACAGGGGGTTGCTCTGGGTGTGCTGACCCAGATGATGGGATCCTGGCAGAGGCCTGTTGCATACCTGTCTAAACAGCTGGATGGAGTGGCTAAAGGATGGCCAGCCTGCCTGAGGGCCATTGCAGCAACAGCCTTACTGGTCCAGGAAGCTGACAAGTTGACCTTGGGGCAAGAACTGGTTGTTAAAGTCCCCCACGCAGTTCTCACCCTCATGGAGTACAAGGGCAACCACTGGTTTACAAATAGCCGCATGGTTAAGTACCAAGCCAGCTTGTGTGAGAATCCACGGATACACCTGGAAACAGTGGCTACATTCAATCCCGCCACTCTTTTGCCAGCATCTAAGGGACCACCGGATCATGACTGTATCCAAACCATGGATGAAGTGTATTCCAGTCGACCAGATCTTAAAGATGTTCCTTGGAGGGACCCAGATGTAATTTATTTCACAGATGGAAGTAGTTACGTGGAGAACTCCAAGCGATTGGCAGGCTATGCTGTGGTGACAGAGGACAAGGTGATAGAAGCAAGAGCCCTGCCCTGAGGAACTTCAGCCCAGAAAGCAGAACTTGTGGCCCTCATACGAGCTCTGGAGCTAGCAGCAGGACTGGTGACCAACATTTATACTGATTCCAAGTATGCCTTCACAACTCTACACGCTCATGGAGCTTTGTATAAGGAAAAGGGACTCATAAATGCCGCAGGCCAACCTGTTAAGTATGGACCTGAAATACTTCAGTTGCTAGAGGCCGTTTGGGCCCCTAAAAAGGTAGCTGTCATTCACTGCAGGGGACACCAAAGGACAGATACTCCAGTGGCCCGAGGGAACCGCCATGCTGATCGGGTGGCCAAGGAAGCTGCTCGAGGACCCCCAGCAGGTACTGTGACCCCCCTGTTCCAGATTCGACTGCAAGAATGGACGCCTATGTACACCCAAACGGAAGAGAAATGGGCTCAAGAAGAAGGGGCAGTAAGGAGACCTGATGGCTGGTTACATCTCCCTGATACCAGAGTTCTGGTGCCACGCCACCTAGCTTGGCCGGTAGTGTCTCAAGCTCATGACCTGTCACACTTAGGGAAAACAGCACTAGCCCGCCTACTCAGTCGAGTAGTGGTGCTGGAAGGATTGGATAGTCTGGTTGCCACTGCCTCTGCTCGATGTACTCTCTGTGCCCAGAATAATGCTCGTCAGTGACCCCGTATTCCACCAGGAGTTCAGTCCAGAGGACTAACACCCTTTGAGTCCCTAGTCATAGACTTCACAGAAATGCCCAGGAGCGGTAGGCTCCGATACCTTTTGGTCATGGTCTGCACTTTCTCTGGGTGGGTGGAAGCATACCCTACAGTCACTGAGAAAGCCACAGAAGTAGCTCGAGCCCTCCTTAGGGATGTCATCCCCAGGTATGGACTGCCCCTTGCCATAGGCTCAGATAATGGTCCCGCCTTTGTTGAAGCCACACTTCAGGCCCTGTCCCGCGCATTGCGCATTACCTGGAAATTGCATTGTGCCTACCGTCCCCAGAGTTCAGGGCAGGTTGAGCGGGCAAACAGAACCTTGAAAAATAGCCTAGCAAAGATTTGTCAGGAAACCCAACTGAAATGGCCACAGGCACTACCACTAGCCCTCTTCCGCCTCCGATGCACCCCAACTAAAGGAACGGCCCTCTCTCCCTTTGAAATTGTGTATGGGAAGCCCCCAGCCATTTTGCAGGGAATTAAGGGAGACATAGGGACTTTAGGGTCTGCCCAGGTGCAGGAGCAGGTAGCCCTCTTGGGCCGGATAATTTCTGAGCTTCAGTCTTATGTGCGAGAAATAAACCCTGTCCCCTTCCAGGCTCAGGTACATTCCTTCCTGCCAGGGGATAGAGTTTGGGTGAAAGACTGGAGGCTCCAGCCTTTGGGGCCCCGGTGGAAAGGACCTTTTACTGTTTTGCTTTCTACCCCTACAGCTGTGAAGGTCGCAGGGATAACTCCATGGGTCCATTGGTCTCGAATCAAGTCTGCTGACCAGACTGAGCCCAGCACGGATCAGACGGAGCCTAAACAGTGGAGAGCAGAAAGTGATCCAGCGAAGCCATTGAAGTTGCGCTTGACCCGAACCAAAGAATCTACTAGCTGAAAAGAAGGGTCAACTGCATACCACAGGAGCTGCTGGACTTCGGCTTCATACTGAGACTCTTTCTTGCTTGATTCTGGCTTTCCTGGAATTTGAGAGCTTGATCCTTGTCAGTTGAGGGTCTATCCCAACTGGTATAAGAACTCAAAGACTGAGAACATTATATTAGAGTAATCTGTGACTAGCACAGACTGTTGGAATATTATTGCTTGATTAGTTTGCTGTATTTGTTTTAGATTAGGAAGAAAGAAAATGTTAGTAGTTTGGGTGCTTTTGTTGTTTTCTACTCCTTGCCTCCTTGTTCCTAATACCCTAACTCGCTCCAACCTTTGGCTACACTCTGTCCAGGAACTAATTAGCCAGGCAAAGATTACTTCCCCTTGTATTGTGTGTTCCCGATTTTCTCCTTATACCACAGATGTCCCAGCTGTTCCTGTCTTCGTTCCCCCTGGGATAGGGGCTCGCATTATGGGCATCCTAAGTACCTTGTCCAGCCTGAGCCAACATTTATTGGGAATTTCCCTCACCCTCTCCTTGGTCATTACTGGCTCTGTGATAATGTCCTCCACATGATTCTTCCCCCCACGTATGATTTTTGTGTATTGGTAACCTTGAATTATTTTCCTAAAGTTATTCCTCTTCTCAGGCCACCATCCCCGCACTGCTCTAAGCGAGAGGCCTTGTCCTTACCTTCCTCCGTTGCCACAGAGGATGAGGCGATTGAATTAGCCCTCCAGTACATCAACTCTACTTATCCTCTGACTAAAAAGAGACTTGTGGCCCTTTCTGCCACGGCTTGGATTCCAATTGGGGGCCCGGTAGCGGGTATTACTGAACTAGGCATGGCTACCCGGCGACTTCAGTCCCTACTCCATGTTTTAGTCCATGAGCTGAACGTGGTAGTCAATGCATTACAGGATCAAATTAATGAATTAAGTGTAGTTTCTCGGTATAACCGTATGGGCCTTGACTACCTCTTTGCAGCCCAGGGTGGCCTCTGCACAGTGCTCAATTCTTCAGAGTGCTGTACTATTGTCATAAATAGGACGCATGTAGTTAGGCATGCCATGGATAAAGTCCTACAGTTGGCTAGCCTTAATGTGGAGGATTACCGAGGAGGATTAGACCTTACCTCCTGGTGGTGGTCATTGACCTCATGGATACGTCCCTTGTTCATTTCCCTAATAGTCTTAGTTTTAGCAGGATTGTTGTTTTGTTTCTTGGCCTCATGTGCTTCGGCAGTATGCCGTCGGACCTTAACGAGTAGGGTAATGGTGATTCACAAGCCTATTCCTAGAAGTTATGCCCCAGGAGGAGGTATGGAGTTGGGATCACTATAATCCCCAGAGTTTGAGTTGTGAGACTTATCTCTGCATAAGCTGATTTTAGTCTCAAAGGGGGGAATGAGGCAGCCTGGGCAGAGAAATTATATTTGTTAATTCTGTTTAAAGTTTGGTTCAGTCCTGTAAAGTGGAGGAATGCCATCTGGGTTTAATTTACTCAAATGTCTAGCTTTTGCTAGACTAGAGGTTAGAAAGGTCAGAGAGAAGTAATTATTTACCACATCTGGAGGCCATTATAAGCAAGGCATACTGGACAGTTTTGCAGGCAGATTAAAGGATTAGGCTAATGCTGGTTAGAAGAAGATAGTTTAGATTTAGATATTCTTGATTATTTAGATTTTGTCTTATAAGGAATTCTGATTTCTGCTTATTTTAGAATATGTTTTATTCTGTGTAATTAATAAGTTCTATTTCTATGTAGAATATCTTTTCAATTCAGTGTTACATCTTTGACTGACTTTTCAAGTGAGATTGTCTGCAGTTTAAGAGGTCATCATCTGGTTTGAATTATCCACAGTCCTAGCGAGTTCTGTGTAGGAAGCTAATAGGTGAAAGAGGTCAGGGAAAGTCTTGATTAATTATAGCTAAGTATAGGACTGGTATTCTGAAAGTAATAAATGTATGTGTGCCATTAAGCAAGATTGGCCCCTTGACCCCTTAATGAATGCCAGAGTCCAGTTAGCAGTTAGTATGAAGTTAGCTGGGAACCTAAGAATTTAATAATAATAAAATGCAAGAGATAGGTGCCCCAGGTCATAGGTCAGTTTAGGAAATATCTCAAACCTATGTAACTGATATTTTGGAGTAAATGTATAGAGATAATTAATTCAAGACAGGGTAATCAATCTATTCTTTACCATCTGGTGAGAAAGGGGGGCCAGAAGGGCTTAGGACCCTATATAACTGAGAGCAGAAGCAGCTTACGTCAGAAGGAGAGAAGGACAGACAGGAGACGCAGGATCCAGAGGGCTGAGAAAGAGAAGAAGAGACCTAGTGCTGATGTCCTACTTTGTTTGCTGGCAAATAAAGAAGACTTCTCTCTCATTTTGGTGTGTGGTGTTTGACTCCTGAAGTACCACAGATTCTGCTAACAATAGTGGTAATTCCTGCAACAGTTTAATAACTCATAGACATCAGAATTAATACATCACAGGAATACTCTCTGTCACAGGCATCAGAAGTGATCTTCTATCTAAAAGTGATCTTCTAGTATTAAGCTTGGACCTAATTTAATAAAAACTATTTAGGCTCGATATTCAAAATGATTTAAATGGCCAGGAGAGGCTTCTCACTGTTTAAATCGCTTGTCCAGGGCTAAGTGGCAATATTCAGTGGTACTTAACCGGACAGTGCCGCTGAATATTGCCTAACAACCAACCCCTAACCAATGAGGGTAAGGGTGGAATCTAGCCAGTTAGCGGTGATATTCAGCCTGCTAATCCAGGTAGGAAACCACATAAATTTAGGAAAGAAAAAAAAGGCTATTCTAATTTTATGCGGTGAAGTTAACCGGGCATCAGTCTGAATATCGTCTGGTGCCCATTTACCTTCTGGGTAGTGGCTCCAGCTGCCCCGTTGGCCTGATCACTCCTCACCCATCCTCTGAAGATAAAACAAGGTAGATCTGGGCCCCTACTGGACCCCCTCCCCAGCCCTACCTTGACGAATCTCTGGTAGTCCAATGGTAAATGGGCAGGAACGATGCCCACTTGCTGCTGCCCATTTCTGAGGCTGCAACAAAATGGCTGCCATGACCTCTAGTGACAGCATCATGGTATGCCAAGTACCACGGTATCCAAAGTACTCATAGTACTGCTGCTAGAGGTTGCGGCAGCCATTTTGTAACTGCCTAGGACCTGGGTAGGAGCAGGTGGGTATTGCTCATGCCCACTCAGTATTGATGAGGTAGGGGCCCAGACCTATCTTGCTGTAACTTTGGAGGGTGGGTGGTAGGCATGATCAGGGGATCAGGCTGGGGTGGGTTCTTTCAATCTGGAGGGGTGGGAAGGGGATATGGATCTGGGCATGAATTTCTTATGCAGGTTCTGGCCTATATTCAGCCAGGACTCGCATAAGTATCTTATGCAGATCCTGGCTGAATATTGGCTGGGACCTGCGTTAGCTCCAGAGGCCAGAAGCATGGCTAGCGCAAGCACTGTTAATGCCGATGCACTCCAAGGTGGCCAGGCTTCAAGGAGCAGGGTCCTGGTGCTCCAAGACTCCTGCAGCAGTAGTAACTGGAAGGTTTCTTGGTATTGAGACACTTCAGCAATGCTGCAGTACCTCGGAGGCACCAAAGGAGACCGACGCCGATCATCGAAGCTCATATGGCCAAAAATCTGACATTGATCCTCGACACCAACGATCCTTAGTAGCTATGGTCCTCAGTATCAACACGATGCTCCATACCGACTTTCCTTGGCACTGACAGTGGTGCATGGTATCCGCATCGAGTCCTGGGCACTGACAAGGACAAAGAGATGCCTCACACCCCAAGCTGGTGCCATAAACTGTCAGGCCCAGGGACTCACATGGAGGGGCATACTCAAACGCAAACGCCTATCTCCATGGGCGTTTATCTCCGAGAACGGGTCCGTGAAGGGGCGGTACGAATCATATTTTTGAAAAAACGGACATTTTTGAGCTGGGCGTTTGTTTTTTTTAGCGATAATGGAAACTAAAAACGCCTAGCTCAAAAACGTCCTAATCCGAGCCATTTGGTCGTGGAAGGGGCCAGGATTCGTAGTACACTGGCCCCCCTGATATGCCAGGACACCAACTGGGCACCCTAGGTCAGTGCGGTGGACTTCAGAAAAAGCTCCCACATGCATAGCTCCCTTACCACGGCTGCTGAGCTCCCAACCCCCCTCCCCTAAAACCCACTACCCACAAATGTACAACACTACCATAGCTCTTAGGGGTGAAGGGGGCACCTACATGTGGGTACAGTGGGTTTTGGAGGCCTCCCATTTACCAGCACAAGTGTTACAGGTGGGGGGGGATGGGCCTGGGGCCACCTGGCTGAAGTGCACTGCGGTACCCACTAAAAGTGCTCCAGGGACCTGCATACACGCAGGCCTCTAGGACTGGTTGCTGCTGTATAACATTGGCACACCAGTTGACACCTGAAGACTAATCTCTCCGAAAACGTCCTTTATTGGAATAACCGCCTTTACTCACAGTTAACTGCAGATCAGAGGTTGTGCCCCACTGGCAACGAGTCTCCCTGGTACTGAGATGAGCAGTAGGTCAGAGCTGGCAGAATGCTGTACAATGCCCTCTTTCAGCCACATTCAAGGTAAGAACTAAGTTGTCTAACGTGGCAAACACAGGAAAGGGAACTAAAACTGGCTTACAAAAATGGCCACTACCGCATGGACTACAACAGGAAACACAACAGGGCACACTCTGACCAAGTAGGCAGGGGGAAAAGCACCATGGGAGAAGAGCCTACCAACTACCAACATCGTGAGACTGTAACACAAGCTAATGAAATCACGGAGCCCAATACCCTACACCCACCACAATGCAATGCTGATGTGACCCTGTAGTGCACCCGAGAGCCACATCTGACCCAGGGAAAGGCTGTGAGAGGATCGAACACATTCTGCTGTCATGGAGGTGGCATTTGAGGCTGGCATACAGGCTGGGAAAAAAACTTTTAAAGTGGGGTTTTTTTTGGTGGGAGGGAGTTAGTGACCACTGGGGGAGTCCGGGAACGTCATCCCCGCTTCCCTCCAGTGGTCATCTGGGCAGTTGGGGCACTTTTTTGGGACTTGTTCGTGAAAAAAAAAGGGTCCAAAAAAAGTGACCCAAAATCGCAGTACAAACACCTTTTTTTTTTTCGATCATCAGTTACAGACGCCCATCTCTCCTCAGCTGATAACCACGCCCCAGTTCCGCCTCCAACACGCCCCCGTCAACTTTATTCGTTTCCGTGACGGAGTGCAGTTAGAAACGACCAAAATCTGCTTTCGATTATACCGATTTGGGCGTCTTTGTGAGAAAAACGCCCATCTCCCGATTTGGGTCGAAATATAGGTGTTTTTCTCTTTCGATTATAAGCTGGATAGTGGCCAATGATGAGGTAGGTGCCAATGCAACCGCTGATGTCGACACCGACACCATAAACATTGATGCCAATGCCAACGTCAAGGCCTCGGACTGCGCCAAAGAAAGTTCCCTGTGAGCCACTCTCAGTAACTGGGTTCTGGCTTGAATCTGAAGACACAGAACACAGTTAGAAGGGGTATGTAGAGATAGCAAGAGTGGCTCCCGACAGATAAAGGAGAGACTCGATGGAGCCGAAAGAGAACAAAGCAAAAGAGAAAAAAGAAGGGAAAAACCCTTCCAGAGGGGATCCGGGAAATTCTCCGAGGACAAGCAGGCTGCTTGTTCTCATGATTGGGTCGTCAACCGAGACGGCCCAGGAGACCGGCAAACTTGCATAGCAACAAAGAACTCTCGAGAACGCTCCGTTGCATGGTCAGAACACACCGCGCATGCGCGAACGGCTTCCCGCCCGCGACACGAGCATGCCCTCCCCAGTTACATTTTTTCTGTGGCTGTGGTAACACGGAGCTTTTTTTTAGCTATGTATTGCCTTCGGCCCAGGAGATCGCGTGTTAGTTTTTCCCTTTTTGTGTAAATATTTTTTTTTTTTTAAAGCGTAGTTTTAGTCCTTAGTTTTCTCACTAATTTTAAGTTTTCTTTCTTTTCGTCGCGGCCCTCATTAGGCCGCACGGTCGGGGTTAATTTTCCCTTTTTTCTCTTTTTTTGTGCATTTTTAAATTGGCACAATCGAGTCTGTTAATTTTGCAGCCACTGTTTTTCCGTCCATGTCATCGAGGACTCCCAGCGGCTTCAAGCGTTGTACTCGGTGCAACTGGACCATCTCAGGTACCAACCCCAATTCATGGTGTCTCCAGTGCCTTGTGCCCAAACATCTTCCAGCTGCTTGTAAGCTGTGTCCTTTAATGAAGAAGTGGACCCAAGTGTCTCGGGAGGCTCAACGGGAGAAACATTTTGCTGATCGGTCCGGTCCTTCGACGTTGGCATCGACATCAGTACCGAGGTCGGTGGCATCAGCATCGATGTTGAGGGAAGCATTGACTTCAAGAGCGCAGGTAATGGCTGCTGAAAGACCACATCGCGCTGGGAGCAGCGAGACATCGAGCGGGTCTCCACCTGTCTCGAGGCCTACTGCTATGCAAGCCCCCGGCCCCGAGGAGGCGTGAGGATTCCACGTCCTCCTCTTTGGTACCGAGTCTCAATGACGGGCGTTGAGCGAAGGCTAAGAAGCACCGTCATCGATCTCCTTCCATGCACGGTACCGAGAGCTCCGGGGAGCCGAGGGATTCGGCACCCGAGAAGTGTTGGCGCCGAGAGGACCGCTCACCCTCTATACAGGAGGTGCCAATGCGTCGGTCTTCTGGCAGCCTGGTACCGACTCTTGAGCCCCCTCAGATTTTGCCACCGGCTCCTACACAGGCCCCACAGCCTTTTCCGATGGAGGCTCTCAACGAGCGCATCAGGGCCCTTCTTCCAAAGCTTCTGGAGGGATTGCTGCACCAGTCTACTTCAGTGCCAGAGGTGCTTGCGCCTTCTGCATCGACTGTGGAAGCGGCATCTGGGCCTTCGCCTGTGGTGAGGTCCCCGTCCTTGGTGCCGTTTGCGGCATCGGCGTCGGCTGCCACCCAGGTCGATTCTCCCTCGACGTCGGAGGAGGAAGCTTCGCCGCAGTCCAGGCAGGAGTCGACTTCTCGATATCCCCCTTGAGGTCATCGTTCCTCAACGTTGAGACAGGCTCGGGTTCGGGCTGCTCTTAGAGAGCTTTTGTCCGATACCAACGAAGAGCGCTCGTGGGAGGAAGAGGAGGATCCCAGATACTTTTCTGAAGAAGAGTCTTATGGGGTTACCTCTGATCCTACTCCGCCAATTGAAAGAAGGTTGTCTTCACCTGAGAGTCTTTCTTTTTCCTCCTTTGTTCGGGAAATGTCTAAGGATATTCCCTTCCCTATGGAGGTTGTGAGCCCAGGGCTGAGATGCTCGAGGTCTTGGATTATCCTTCTCCACCTACAGAGGTTGTAACGGCTCCCTTGCATAACACACTCAGGGAAGTTCTTATGCGAAACAGGTCATTCCTTGTTTCTAATCCAGTGGTCCCCAAGAAAGCTGAATCTCAATACAGAATCCATGGAGAGCCTGTAATGGTGAAGTCTCAACTGCCTTATGATTCCATGATGGTGGACTCTGCTCTCAGAAGAGCCAAGAGTACTAGGGACTATGCCTCGGCGCCCCCAGGCAGAGAGTCTAGGACCTTGGATTCTTTTGGGAGGAAAACGTATCAGGCCGCTATGCTCGCAGCCAAGATTCAAATTTACCAGCTCTACACGAGCATACACTTGCAGAACTTGGCGAGGCAACTGTCTAGTTTGGTTGAAGCACTTCCTCTGGAGCTTGCCAAACCTTTTCACCAGGTGGTCAGACAGCAGAAGGTGTGTCGTAAATTTCTGGCCAGGGGTACTTACGACACTTTTGATGTAGCATCTCAAGTAGCTGCTCAAGGTATAGTAATGCGCAGACTCTCATGGCTGCGTGTTTCTGACCTGGATCATAAGACCCAGCAGCGAATGGCGAATGCTCCTTGCCGGGGGGATAACCTTTTTGGAAAAAAAGTAGAGGACATGGTCGATCAGATCAAAAAGCACCATGATGCTATGGATTCTCTCTCCTGCTGGGTGTCCTCTGCTACCACCTCCTCATCTAGGAGGTTTTTTAGAGGGAAGAGGAGTGCTTCCTATTCCTACAATAGGCGTTGGTACACTCCTGCTTTTCGGCAGCCTCTTCAGGCTCAGTCACAGCACGCTTGTTCTCGTTAATGGTGTGCGCCTAAGACCCCTGCGGCTCCCCAGTAAAAGAAAGGGACGGGCTTTTGACTGGCTCCAGTGCAGCATAGCCTCACAAAAAGTGTCCGTGCCGGACAACTTGCCGGTTGGAGGGAGGTTGATATTTTTTCACCAAAGGTGGCCTCTTATAACCTCCGACCGGTGGGTTCTTCAAATAGTCCAGTTAGGATACACTCTCAATCTGGAATCCATACCTCCAAATTGTCCACCAGGAGCTCAGTCTTTCAGCTCCCAGCACAAGCACGTACTTGCAGAGGAACTCTCCGCCCTTCTAAACGCCAATGCGGTCGAACCCGTTCCACCAGGGGAAGAAGGGCTGGGATTCTATTCCAGGTACTTCCTTGTGCGAAAGAAAACAGGGGGGATGTGTCCCATCCTAGACCTAAGGGCCCTGAACAATTTCCTAGTCCGAGAAAAGTTCAGGATGGTTTCCCTGGGCACCCTTCTTCCCTTGATTCAAGAAACGGATTGGCTATGCTCTCTGGACTTGAAGGATGCCTATACCCACATCTCGATACTCCCAGCTCACAGGAAGTATCTTCGATTCTGGTTGGGAACTCAGAACTTTCAGTACTGTGCAGGGCTGTGCCTAGGGTCACTGGCGCCCCCCTGCAGACTATCAGTTGGCGCCCCCCCCCCCCCCCCCGCAGACTATCAGTTGGCGGCGGCGGCGCCCCCCCCCCCCCCCCCCCCGTGAAAATGATCGCTCCCCACTTGCCACACTGACAGGAATTGTCAGCAATATTCTTAGAAACAGATTGCTATACATTGCAAAATAAGATAGCAGATGTAAATTCTCAAAGTGGACATATTCCAAACACTAAAGTGAAAATAAAATGATTTTTTTCTACCTTTGTTGTCTGGTGACTTTCTTTTTCTGATCATGCTGGCCCAGTATCTGATTCTGCTGCTATCTGTCCTCTTAACTCAGTTTCCAGGGCTTCCTTTCCATTTATTTCTTTCCTTTCCTCCTTTCTTCTTCATTTCTGGTCCTCAGCTTCTGCCTATTTTGTTCATCCATGTGCAGTTTTTCTCCTCTCTTCCTTTCCCCTCATTTCATCTCCTTCATCTTTCTTCCCTCCCCTCTATGTCCAGCAATTTCTCCTCTCTCCCTGAGCCCTGCCCTCCCATCCATGCTCCTCTGTCCCCCGCCCCCTCCATTCATCCCTTTCCAGCAATTCCCCTCTCTCCCTGCCCTCCCAATCCATGCCCATCCATGCTCCACTGTCCCCTGCCCCCTCCATTCATCCCTTTCCAGCAATTCCCCTCTCTCCCTGAGCCCTGCCCTCCCAAGCTCCTCTGTCCCCTCCATTCATCCCTTTCCAGCAATTACCCTCTCTCCCTGAGCCCTGCCCTCCCAATCCATGCCCATCCATGCTCCTCTGTCCCCTGCCCCCTCCATTCATCCCTTTCCAGCAATTCCCCTCTCTCCCTGAGCCCTGCCCTTCCAATCCATGCCCATCCATGCTCCTCTGTCCCCTGCCCCCTCCATTCATCCCTTTCCAGCAATTCCCCTCTCTCCCTGAGCCCTGCCCTCCCAATCCATGCCCATCCATGCTCCTCTGTCCCCTGCCCCCTCCATTCAACCCTTTCCAGCAATTCCCCTCTCTCCCTGAGCCCTGCCCTCCCAATCCATGCCCATCCATGCTCCTCTGTCCCCTGCCCCCTCCATTCATCCTTTTCCAGCAATTCCCCTCTCTCCCTGAGCCCTGCCCTCCCAATCCATGCTCATCCATGCTCCTCTGTCCCCTGCCCCCTCCATTCATCCCTTTCCAGCAATTCCCCTCTCTCCCTGAGCCCTGCCCTCCCAATCCATGCCCATCCATGCTCCTCTGTCCCCTGCCCCCTCCATTCATCCTTTTCCAGCAATTCCCCTCTCTCCCTTCCATGACCCCCCCTCGCATCCATGCTCTCGTCTCTCCCCTGCCCTCCCGCTCCCGTTGTTCAACTGCCAGCCCTCTTCTCTCCCCCCAACATCCCTTTTCTTTTTTTTTCTTTTTAAATTTACCTCCGTAGCGGTTCCGGCAGCGTCAGTGAAGGAGGCGGCGCTCCCGACGTCGCTAGCCTTCCCTTCGTTGTGTTCCACCTTCTTCTGATGTCATTTCCTTGACGTCAGAAGAAGGCGGAACACAGCGAAGGGAAGGCTAGCGACGTCGGGAGCGCCGCCTCCTTCACTGACGCTGCGCTGCCGGAACTGCTACGGAGGTACATTTAAAAAGGAAAAAAAAAGAAAAGGGATGTTGGGGGGAGGGCGAGCGAGGTGAGCATGGTGCGGCGGCGCCCCCCAGAGGGAAGCGCCCCCCTGCCATGCTTACCTCGCTTACCGTGTTGGCACGGCCCTGGTACTGTGTACTGCCCTTTGGCCTTGCGTCTGCGCCCAGGGTTTTCACAAAGTGCCTGGCAGGTGTCGCAGCATCGCTACGCAGACTGGGAGTGCATATGTTCCCTTATCTTGACGATTGGCTGGTGAAGAGCTCCTTGGCAGCAGGCGCTCTACAGTCCATGCGGATGACTATTCAAGTGCTAGAACTACTGGGGTTTGTGATCAATTATCCCAAGTCCCATCCTGTCCCAGTTCAAAAATTGGAGTTCATCAGAGCTCTGTTGGACACACGGACGTCTGGAGCTTACCTGCCCCAGGCAAGGGCGGACAATCTTCTGGCCCTAGTGTCCTTGGCTCGAGCGTCTCAGCAGCTCGGCAGATGTTGAGACTCTTAGGGCATATGGCTTCCACAGTTCATGTAACTCCCATGGCACGCCAACATATGAGATCAGCTCAATGGACCCTAGCTTCTCAGTGGTGCCAAGCCACAGGGGATATATCTCTCTACCGACTTTTGCAGTTCCCTTCAGTGGTGGACCATTCGATCCAATTTGACTTTGGGACGTCCATTCTAAATTCCTCAGCCACAAAAAGTGCTGACAATGGATGCATCCCTCCTGGGGTGGGGAGCTCATGTAGATGGACTTCACACTCAAGGAGCCTGGTCCTTCCGGGAAACAGGTCTTCAGATCAACTTCCTAGAATTACGAGTCATCTGGAACGTTCTCAAGGCTTTCAGAGATCAGCTGTCCAATCAAATCATTCTAATCCAGACATACAATCAGGTTGCGATGTATTACACCAACAAGCAGAGGGGCACCGGATCTCACCCTCTGTGTCAGGAAGCTGTCCGGATGTGGCTTTGGGCGTGCCGTCATGGAATGTTTCTCCAAGCCACATATCTGGCAGGCCTAAACAACAGTCTGGCCGACAGGTTGAGCAGGATCATGCAACCTCACGAGTGGTTGCTAAACGTGGGCGTTGTCCACAAGATCTTCCAAGCATGGGGCACCCCCTCGGTGGATCTTTTTGCCACTCAGATCCATCACAAAGTCCCTCAGTTCTGTTCCAGACTTCAGGCCCATGACAGACTAGCGTCAGATGCCTTTCTCCTACATTGGGGAACAGTCCTTCTGTATGCACATCCTCCCATACCTATAGTAGGGAAGACTTTGCTGAAACTCAAGCAAGACCGCGGAACCATGATTCTGATTGCGCCTTCTTGGCCCCGTCAGATTTGGTTCCCTCTTCTTCTGGAGTTGTCCTCCAAAGAACCCTAGAGATTGGACTGTTTTCCGACCCTCATCACACAGAACGAGGGGTTGCTTCTGCATCCCAACCTCCAGTCTCTGGCTCTCACGGCCTGGATGTTGAGAGCTTAGAAATTGCCTCCTTAGGTCTTTCGGAGGGTGTCTCCCAAGTCTTGCTTGCTTCCAGGAAAGATTTCACGAAAAAGTGTTATTCTTTCAAATGGAGGAGGTTTGACGTCTGGTGTGACAGCAAGGCCCTAGATCGATTTTCTTGTCCTACACGGACTCTGCTTGAATACTTTCAACACTTATCAGAGTCTGGTCTCAAGACCAACTCCGTAAGAGTTCACCTTAGTGCAATTAGTGCTTATCATCAACATGTAAAGGGTAAGCCTATCTCTGGACAGCCTTTAGTTGTTCACTTCATGAGAGGTTTGCTTTTGTCAAAGCCCCCTGTCAAACCTCCACCAGTGTCATGGGATCTCAACGTCGTTCTCACCCAGCTGATGTAAGCTCCTTTTGAGCCACTGAATTCCTGCCATCTGAAGTACTTGACCAAGGTCATTTTCTTGGTGGCTGTTACTTCAGCTTGTAGAGTCAGTGAGCTCCAAGCCCTGGTACTGCATGCAACTTATATCAAGTTTCATCATAACAGAGTAGTCCTCCGCACTCACCCTAAGTTCTTGATGAAGGTGGTGTTGGAGTTCCATCTGAACCAGTCAATTGTCTTGCCAACATTTTTCCCCGTCCTCATACCCGCCCTGGTGAAGACAAGTTGCACACCTTGGACTGTAAGAGAGCATTGGCCTTTTACGTGGAGCGGACAAAGCCCTACAGACAGTCTGCCCAATTGTTTGTTTCTTTCAATCCTAATAGGAGGGGAGTTGCCATCAGAAAACGCACAATCTCTAATTGGCTAGCAGATTGCATATCCTTGACTTATGCCCAAGCTGGGCTGACTCTAGAGGGCCATGTCACGGCTCATAATGTCAGAGCCATGGCTGCGTCAGTGCCTCACTTGAAGTCAGCCTCTATTGAAGAGATTTGCAAGGCTACAACGTGGTCATCAGTCCACACATTCACATCTCACTACTGCCTTCAGCAGGATACCCGACGTGACAGTCAGTTTGGGCAGTCGGTGCTGCAGAATCTGTTCGGGGTTTAGAATCCAACTCCACCCTCCTAGGCCCATTTATGTTCTGTTCTAGGCTGCACTCTCACTTAGTTGTGTTTCTTTTCATGTCAATCTATGCTATGTCCTCGCCGTTGTGAGGCCCAATTGACCAATGTTTCTTGTTTTGAGTGAGCCTGGGGGCTAGGGATAGATACCCCAATCGTGAGAACAAGCAGCCTGCTTGTCCTCGGAGAAAGTGAAGATACATACCTGTAGCAGGTATTCTCCGAGGACAGCAGGCTGATTGTTCTTACAAACCCACCTTTCTCCCCTTTGGAGTTGCTTCAGTTCTCTATTTTACTTTCTATTCAACTGAGGAGGGCACGCTCACGTTGCGGGCGGGAAGCTGTTCGCGCATGTGCGGTGTGTTCTGACCACGCGACGGAGTGTTCTCAAGAGTTCTTTGTTACTATGCAAGTTTGCCAGTTTCCTGGGATGTCGTGGACGACGACCCAATCGTGAGAACAATCAGCCTACTGTCCTCGGAGAATACCTGCTACAGGTATGTATCTTCACTTTATAAACCGGTGAGCCTGATGTCGGTACTGGGCAAAATGGTAGAGATTATTATAAGGAACAAAATTACATGGATTAGTGTGACAAAGCCAACATGGATTTAGTGAAGGGAAATCTTGTCTCACCAATCTATTACACTTCTTTGAAGGGGTGAACAAGCATGTGGAGAAAGGTGAGCCAGTTGATATTGTGTATCTGGATTTTCAAGAGGCGTTTGACAAAGTACCTCATGAATGACTCCAGAAGAAATTGGAGAATCATGGGATAGAAGGTAGTGTCCTATTATGGATTAAAAACTGGTTAAAGGATAGTGGAGAAGGTAGATAGTGGGGTTCTTACTGTGACCGCTGCTTTTAAACATATTTATAAATGATCTAGAGATGGGAGTAACTAGTGAGGTAATTACATTTGCTGATGACACAAAGTTATTCAAAGTTGTTAAATCGCAAGAGGATTGTGAAAAATTACAAGAGAACCTTACGAGACTGGGAGACTGGGCGTCTAAATTGCAGATGACGTTTAATGTGAGCAAATGCAAAGTGACGCATGTGGGAAAAAGGAACCCAAACTATAGCTACGTAATGCAAGGTTCCACATTAGGAGTCACCGACCAAGAAAGGGATCTCAGCGTCGTTGTTGATGATACGTTGAAACCTTCTGCTCATTGTGCTGCGACGACTAAGAAAGCAAATAGAATTTTAGGTATTATTAGGAAAGGAATGGCAAACAAACGTGAGGACGTTATAATGCCTTTGTATTGGTACATGGTGCGACTGCACCTCAAATATTGTGTTCAATTCTGGTCGCCGCATCTCTAAAAAGATATAGTGGAGTTAGAAATGGTACAGAGAAGGGCGACAAAAATGATAAAGGGGATGGGACGACTTCCCTATGAGGAAAGGCTAAAGTGGCTAGGGCTCTTCAGCTTGGAGAAAAGATGGCTGAAGGGAGATATGATAGAGGTCTATAAAATAATGAGTGGAGTGGAACGGGTAGACATGAATCATTTGTTTACTCTTTCCAAAAATACTAGGACTAGGGAGCATGCGATGAAGCTACAAAGTAGTAAATTTAACACAAATCGGAGAAAATGTTTCTTCACTCAACATGTAATTAAACTCTGGAATTCGTTGCCAGAGAATGTGGTAAAGGCGGTTAGCTTAGCAAAGTTTAAAAAAGGTCTGGACGGCTTCCTAAAGGAAAAGTTCATAGACCATTATTAAATTGACTTGGGGAAAATCCACTGCTTATTTCTGGGATAAGCAGCATAAAATGTATTGAACTTTTTCGGGATTTTGTCAGGTATTTGTGACCTGGACTGGCCACTGTTGGAAACAGGATGCTGGGCTTGATGGACCTTTGGTCTGTCTCAGTGTGGCAATACTTATGTACTTATGTACCCCAATGTACTTATGTACCCCATCGGAGCTCAGGCCTAAATACACCTATGGAGCTGCAGTAAAGGAGAGAAAAATTAAAGAAAAAGATAAACAATTGAACGGGGCACATAAGTGAAGAAAAGAAAAACAAAAAGGCACAAAAAGAAACTCTGATAAGAACCGAACTGGCAGTTGGGAGAAGAGAGGTTAAAAAATGTGTCCTCTCCTCACTGTGGAAAAAAATAGACTGTTGGTCCCACATTCACATGGTGAGTGGGAAGGTACTCGAGCACATGCACTGGAGCGTGTCTCGCACTCCAAAAGAGCTCTATGAAAAGCTTGATATAAGCTCCGGACCGGGCAACGTGACATCGCGTTACCCAATTGTGAGAATATTGGCCTGCTTGTCCTTGGAGAAAGTACAGAATAAGTGCTCAAAACTTGAAATATGAATACGTAAACACAAATTCAACTTAAACTCCAAGAAGTCACATACTGCATGCAACGCAACACTAAAGAGAAAGAGAAATAGAAACAGCATTTATCTTTGACTTTGATCTTTTTCTTTCAGCTTTCTTCCATTTATTTTTCTGACTCTTTATCTTCTCACACTTTATTCTTTCTTACTATTCAGTCTTCAGTCTTTATTTTTTCTACATATACCTTCAACTTTCCACCTCGTTCATCCCAGTCCTCCTCATCCTATTAGTCCTCAGTTTTTTGGATAACTCTTCCCTCTCTTCCAGTAACTTCTCTTTCTCTCTCTCCCCTCTGTACAGCACCCTTTATTTTCACTCTTCTGACCAGCATCTTCTCTCTCTTTCCCCCTTGATCCAGTACTTCCTTGTCATCAAGCAGATGAAGCCATTACATATGGGTTGTGTCCATCAACCAGCAGGGGGAGATAGAGAGCACTCAATTTTTCACAGTGCCTCATGGCCAGCTAGCTCCACTGCCTCTTCAGTATTCTCTATCTCCCCAAGCAGGGTGGCTGCAGCTTCTTCGAGCTCCATCAAAAATCTGCCTGGGGGTGGCTCCTGGCTTGCCAGTTGTTAGCCGGGGTGTTAGAGGCTATAGCAGCTTCACTTTGAAGGCACATAGGCCAGCCCTTTCCCTGCCATACCCATGCCCCCGTGGATGTGGACATATTAGCTTGCTTTTCCCTGTCCTTTCCCACTCAGTGGATGCAGGCACATTGGTTCGCTTTTCCCTGCCTTTCCCACTTATCTGAGCCTCCGGAGTATTTTTATTTACCTTTTTTGCCTCTGCTTTCCTCACAGCGTTAAAAAATAAATAAATAATTAATTAATTAAAGTCGCGCTTTAGCGCAGCAATCTTGGAAAAGAGGTTTTTTTTCTTGAGATTCTTCTGCAGGACCGGAGCTGTGATACTCGGTCTAGTGAGGTAAGAGTGTTTTCTGACTCCTCCGGGGTGGGCCCGTGATCGGGACGTTTTTGGTGTGAACCGCCATTTTTGAATTTTTCCGCCGTTTTCGGCGATGGCTGCGGAGACTGTAAAGCGCTGTTCTAAATGTGGCAAGCACAAATCAGCAGCGGGGCTCTGTAATTCGTACTGTACAGACGGTAGAGCCGGCCCGAGCATGGCGAGCGGCGATCTTTTGCGCTCTGAGCTGGCAGTGGACGCCATTTTGGATTTTCCACATGGCGCGGCCTCCGTTGCGACGGAGAGCCCTGAATCCGGGGGGGGGGGGTGTCCTCTGAGTGAAGCTAATAATAGAGCTGATAGCCCTGGGCAGGATCTGGGCGGTCAGGGACCGTTTTTCTCCCCTGATTTTGTTTTAATGCTGCATAGGGCATAGGGCGTACATGCTTAAAAGAGCTCTTCCTGCCCCCCCGGTGGATCCTGGCCTTTTGGAGTTGGCTTTGCCTGTTTCTTATCCTCCTGATAAACGCAGAAGGGCTAATTCCCCTTCTGAGTGTGGCGCACCCCCCTTTTCCCCCTGTGGTCAGGCTATGAGGATTCTGAGGGGTCTGGCAGAACTTCTTGGGCTGAGGAGCCAGAGTCGGGTGCAGAATTGCCACAGGAGCTTGATGATCCATCTGCGGTGAGGATTTTCCACCGCGAGGAGCTGCCAGCGCTTATTTCAGATGCCTTACAAGCCCTCTCGATTGAAGATCCTGGGAGTGGAACAGCCTCCTCTGTTAATCCAAGGATGGCTAGTACCAGAAAGCCTGATCGAGCCTTTCATTTGCATGACTCCATCCAAGAGCTTATTTCGGCTCAATGGGCTGACCCTGAGGGACCTTTGAAGGTTGCCAGGGCTATGGGGCAATTATACCCTCTGAGTGAGGAACATTTGGCTCGCTTTGCAATGCCTAAAGTGGATGCCCTGGTCACGGCTGTGACAAAGAGAACTACCCTCCCTGTTGAAGGAGGTGTTGCCCTGAAGGATATTCAAGACCGCAGGCTTGATTCAGCTCTGAAGCGATCCTTTGATTTGGCAGGTCTCACTGTTCGGGCGTCTGCATGCAGTTGTTATGCTGCTAGAGCCTGCCTGGCTTGGTTACAGCAGGCAGTGGAACAGCCCGGTGATGGAGTGGAAACCTTATCTGAAGTGGCTCCGCGGATGGAGTCGGCCTTGTCCTTTTTGGCTGATGCTCTTTGTTATATGGTCAGAGCTTCGGCTAAACAAATGGCTGTAGCAGTGGCGGCTCGCTGCACTCTTTGGCTACGACATTGGGCGGCGGACATGGCCTCTAAGCAAAGGTTGGTGAAGTTGCCGTTTCAAGGCCTTCTCCTGTTTGGTGAGGAGCTGGAAAACATTGTTAAAGGCCTGGGGGATTCCAAACCTCAGCGCTTGCCCGAAGATAGGCCGAAGCCTTCCTCTAGGGGTCAGGCGGTCCGCTCCTCTTACAGACCTCGCTTCCATGAAGCTAGAAGGTACCGCCCGGGACGTGCAGCTGGGTTCACTTCGCGTGCCCGCTTTCAGAAGAGAAACTCCTTTCGCTCTGACAAACGTTCCGCAGCTGCTGGTTCAAGGCCTGGACTTCAGGGGCGACCCTCTCAATGATGGTGCGCCGGTCCCCTCCTCGTTTCCTGTCATCGGAGGAAGACTTTCCCTCTTTTTCGAGGAGTGGGCCAAAATCTCCGCAGATCAGTGGGTGTTGGACCTGATCAGAGACAGATACCGAATAGAATTCGATGCCCCGGTGAGAGACGTGTTTGCGGAGTCCCAATGCAGTTCTGCCGCCAAACGGGCGGCGGTAGAGGAGACTTTGCACAGTCTGTGCCGGATAGGGGCTGTGACCCCGGTGTCTCCCGCCGAACAAGGTCTAGGCCGCTACTCCATTTACTTTGTGGTGCCACGAAAAGGTGGGTCTTTTTGCCCGATCTTGGACTTAAAAGAGCTAAACAAGTCCTTAACAGTGCGGCATTTTCACATGGAAACCCTGCGCTCCGTCATTGCGGCGGTACAGCCAGGAGAGTTTCTCACGTCTCTGGACCTGAAAGAATCTTACTTGCACATACCAATTTGGCCCCCGCACCAGAAGTTTCTGCGGTTTGCGGTGTTGGGAAAACATTTCCAGTTTCAGGCCTTGCCTTTTGGCCTCGCCACAGCTCCCTGAACCTTCTCCAAGGTAATGGTGGTAGTAGCTGCCTTTCTCAGGCGAGAGGGTATCCGGGTTCACCCGTACCTAGACGACTGGCTCATCAGAGCAGACTCAGAAAAAGAGAGTCATCTAGCTACAGCCAGAGTGGTTTCAGTCCTTCAATCTCTGGGCTGGGTCGTCAATATGGCCAAAAGTTACCTGACCCCCTCGCCAGGGGCGTAGCTACGGGTGGGCCTGGGTGGGCCCAGGCCCACCCATTCTTGGCTCAGGCCCACCCAGTCCTAGTCTGCGAGCCAATCGCAGCTCTGATGTTATTTTTTTCTTACCCGCAGCGGCGAACGGATGGCCCTAAAAGCAGCAAGCAACCAGGCTCGTCGACTCCGTCCTTCCTTCGCTTCCTGCCCTCTCAGCGTCCCGCCCGCTCGAAAGGAAATGACATCAGAGGAAGGCGGGACGCACACAGAGAGGGCAGGAAGCGAAGGAAGGACGGAGTCGATGAGCCTGGTTGCTTGCTGCTTTTAGGGCCGCCCGTTCACCGCTGCGACTTGTGGAGTGGAAGTGAGCCAGCAGCCTATCTATTCCACTCCCCTGCGCAGCCGTCGCCGTTCAGGCAAGTTAAAGCAGGCAAACCTGTGAAGGGGGAGAGAGGGGGAGGGAGATGCTGGATAGAATGGGGAAGGGGATGGATAGAAACAGGATGGGCAGGGGAGAGAGGAGAATTGCTGGACAACAGGGATTGCTAGAGGGGACAGGGGAGAGAGGAAATTTGCTGAAGATGGATGGAGGAGAAGGCAGGGGAATGGAGAGTTGCTGGACATGGCGGAGGGCAGGGGAAGGAGGAGAATTGCTGGGAATGGATGGAGGGGAAGGGGAGAGAGGAAATTTGCTGGAGTTGGATGGAGGAGAAGGCAGGGGAATGGAGAGTTGCTGGACATGGCGGAGGGCAGGGGAAGGAGGAGAATTGCTGGGCATGGATGGAGGGGAAAGGGGAGAGATGAAATTTGCTGGAGGATGGAGGAGAAGGCAGGGGAATGGAGAGTTGCTGGACATGGAGCGGAGGGCAGGGGAAGGAGGAGAATTGCTGGGCATGCATGGATGGAGGGGAAAGGGGAGAGAGGAAATTTGCTGGATATGGGTGGATGGAGGAGAGGGCAGGAGAGAGGAAATTTGCTGGATATGGATGGATGGAGGAGAGGGCAGGAAAGAATGGAGAGTTGCTGGACATGGATGGATGGAGGGGAGGGCAGGGGAAAGGAAAGAGGAGACTTGCTGGACATGGATGGATGGAGGGGAGGGCAGGGGAAAGGAAAGAGGAGACTTGCTGAACATGGATGGATGAATGGAGGGGGCAGGGGACAGACGACATTTGCTGGATATGGGTGGATGAAGGAGAGGGCAGGGGAGAATGGAGAGTTGCTGGATGGAGGGAGGGGAGAAAAGTCAGGGAGGAGATGCGCATGGATGGAGGGGAGGGAAGAGAGGAGAAATGCTGGACGTGGATGGAGTGGAGGGCAGGGAACAGAGGAAAATGTTGGACAAGGATGGAGGGAAGGAAAGACAAAGGAAGGAGATGCTCATGGTTGGAGGGGAGTGAGGAGAAATGCTGGACATGGATGGAGGGAAAACTGCTGAGTTGAGGAAGGATAGGAACAGGGCTACAGATGGTAGACAGGACACATAAGGACACAAGAGGATGGTGGACATGGTGAGAGAAAAAATATCAGATGGAAAGAAGACACTGCATGAAACAGAAGACACTGGGACCAAAGCGAATAGATCAGACAACAAAGGTAGAAAAAAGTATTTTATTCAGAATTTATTAATTGGAATGTGTCAGCTTTTGGAAATGTACATCTGTGATATTTTGCATGTAAGTTTCAATTTTTCTGGTATTGCTGCATGCTGAGTCTGACTTCTTGAGTTAACTTTCCAGTTCAGTATTTTGCCTTCATATTTTTTGATTTCTAGTTCCTTGTGTCATGTGTTGTTCATGTGTGATCAAGGTGCAGTATTCTGATAGCGTGTAGTATTTGCAGCCCTTTTTGTTTTGCTTTTTTTTTTTCACGAGGTAGTGTATTGGTGTTTTAGAGCCTAGTGTAATTACAGTTCTGCCTTTTCAAGCATAAGGCTGTAGCTCGTCCTGTCCTTGGAATTAGTGCTGTTATGGTTTAGTAAGGATATGAGTGTGTTTTTGCACAAGTTTGTGTATAACATTTTGCAGTGGAGCGATTGTGGGATAATGTAATTATATTTAAAAATATCAAATTTTTCCATTAAGTATGTATGTGGTTATACTGATGCAGGGCAGCTTTTGGGCAGACTACTTAGAAATCCATCATCAAGTGAATTCTAAGGCATTATTTTGTAGGATCCCAAGAGACACTGCTCATACTTATATAGACAGTGCATGCCCACCCATATTAGCTCTGGGCCCACCCAAAATCTCAGGTCTGGCTACGCCACTGCCCCTCGCAATCTCTAGAATATTTGGGGGCCAGGTTCAACACAGCCTCGGGCTATGTGTTTCTTCCCGAGCAAAGGCGGTGCAAGCTTCAGAATCAGGTCCGTCTGCTCCTGAGGATGCCCCGCCCGCGAGCTTGGGACATTGTCCAGCTGTTGGGATTGATGACGACCACCTTGGAAGTGTTGCCATGGGCGAGAGCGCACCTGAGACCTCTACAGTATTCTCTACTTCAACAATGGTCTCCAGTATCTCAGGATTATCAGTGCAGACTTTCTTGGCTCCCTGCGGCCCGCCTCAGTATGGAGTGGTGGCTCTCAGACAGCATGTTGCGGCGGGGAATGCTGCTGGTGCTCCCCGATTGGTGCCTAGTGGTGACAGTTGCCAGCCTGAAGGGCTGGGGCGCACATTGCCAGGGGAAGCATGCCCAGAGTCTGTGGACGCTCGACGAGTCAGAGTGGTCTATCAACCGCCTGGAGTTGAAAGCGGTGTTTCTGGCTCTTCTGGCCTTTCAAGTGACCCTGGAAGGATTGGCTGTCCGAGTGATGTCGGACAACATGACAGCAGTGGCGTACATAAATCGACAAGGCGGCACTCAGTGCAGAGCTCTAGCCGCACAGGCCGAACAAATTTGCCACTGGGCCGAGCTGCATCTACAGTCCCTGTCAGCAGCTCACATTGCAGGTCAGAGCAACGTGCAAGCTGACTATCTAAGCAGGCATCAGATCAATCCAGCGGAGTGGGAACTAGCAGACGATGTATTCCTGCAGATATGTGCCAAATGGGGCAAGCCAGTGATGGATCTTATGGTGACCAGTTCCAATGCCAAAGTCCCGTGCTTCTTCAGCAGACGGAGGGATCCTCGCTCTGCCGGGTTGGATGCCTTGGCTCAACCCTGGCCCCTGGGCTTGCTGTATGTCTTCCCTCCGTGGCCCTTGATAGGGCGAGTGCTCCTGCGGATTCGGCTGCATCCAGGAGAAGTGGTGCTCATCGCCCCGGATTGGCCCAGGAGGCCTTGGTATGCGGACCTCCGACAGATGCTGTTGGAGGCTCCCTTTCCATTACCTCTGGTTCCGCACCTGTTGTCACAGAGTCCGGTGGCCATGGAGGACGCCTGCCGCTTTGGTCTTATGGCATGGCGATTGAGAGGGCGCAATTGAGAGATAAAGGCTACTCAAATAAGGTAATTTCCACTCTCCTGCAGGCCCGTAAGCACTCCACTTCCGTGGCTTATGCCAGGATTTGGCGCCAGTTTGAAGTCTGGTGTGTTTCAAGAGCGCTTTCTCCGTTGCGGGCTTCTGTCTCGCCGATTCTGGACTTTTTGCAGGATGGTGTACACAAAGGCTTGGCCTATAATTCCCTGCGGGTGCAAGTGGCAGCACTGGCCTCCCTGCGTGGCAAGGTTGAAGGCATGTCCTTAGCTGCTCATCCAGATGTGGCACGGTTTCTTAGAGGGGTGCTTCAGCTCCGTCCTCCCATGCGGGCACCTTGTCCAGCTTGGAACCTGGGGTTAGTATTGAAGGCCCTTCAGGGGGCTCCCTTTGAACCGCTTCGGCGTGCATCAGAGAAAGATTTGACACTGAAGGCCGTCTTTTTAGTGGCCATTACCTCAGCGAGACGGGTGTCAGAGCTCCAGGCGCTGTCCTGTAGAGACCCTTTTCTGCAATTCTCAGAGTCGGGGGTCACGGTTCAGACCGTGCCTTCCTTCATGCCTAAGGTGGATTCAGCGTTTCACCTAAACCAGCCTGTTTTTCTTCCCTCCTTTGTTGAGGAGGAGTTTCCAGATTCAATTGGGCAGTTGCACCTTTTGGATGTGCGCAGGACTCTGTTGCAGTATCTGCGAATTACAAATTCTTTCAGGACCTCAGATCATCTTTTTGTGCTGTTTGCAGGTCCTCGCAGAGGGTCTTCAGCGTCTAAAGCCACTATTGCCCATTGGCTCAAAGAAGCTATCTTTTCAGCATATCTGCTGTCTGGCTGGGCTCCGCCTGAAGCCTTTAAGGCACATTCCACAAGAGCGATTTCCTCTTCCTGGGCGGAAACTGGAGCACTATCTCTTCATGAGATTTGCAGTGCTGCAACATGGGCTTCTAAGCTCTCTTTCGCCCGACATTACAGGCTGGATGTGGCTGCCAGGAGGGATGCGCGTTTTGGAGCACAGGTACTAGCAGGGCCGTGCCTAGGGTCTCTGGCGCCCCCCTGCAGACTATCAGTTGGCGCCCCACCTGCAGACTATCAGTTGGCAGCGGCGGCGCCCCCCCCCCCCCCCCCCCCCCCGTGAAAATGATCGCTCACCACTTGCCATACTGACAGGAATTGTCAGCAATATTCTTAGAAACAAATTGCTATACATTGCAAAATAAGATAGCAGATGTAAATTCTCAAAGTGGACATATTCCAAACACTAAAATGAAAATAAAATGATTTTTTTCTACCTTTGTTGTCTGGTGACTTTCTTTTCTGATCATGCTGGCCCAGTATCTGATTCTGCTGCTATCTGTCCTCTTAACTCCGTTCCAGGGCTTCCTTTCCATTTATTTCTTTCCTTTCCTCCTTTCTTCTTCATTTCTGGTCCTCAGCTTCTGCCTATTTTCTTCATCCATGTGCAGTTTTTCTCCTCTCTTCCTTTTCCCTCATCTCCTTCATCTCTCTTCCCTCCCCTCTATGTCCAGCAATTTCTCCTCTCTCCCTGAGCCCTGCCCTCCCATCCATGCTCCTCTGTCCCCTGCCCCCTCCATTCATCCCTATCCAGCAATTCCCCTCTCTCCCTGAGCCCTGCCCTGCAATCCATATTCATCCATGCCCATCTGTCCCCTGCCCCCTCCATTCATCCCTATCCAGCAATTCCCCTCTCTCCCTGAGCCCTGCCCTGCAATCCATATCCATCCATGCTCATCTGTCCCCTCCATTCATCCCTATCCAGCAATTCCCCTCTCTCCCTGAGCCCTGCCCTCCCAATCCATGCCCATCCATGCTCCTTTGTCCCCTGCCCCCTCCATTCATCCCTTTCCAGCAATTCCCCTCTCTCCCTGAGCCCTGCCCTCCCATCCATGCTCCTCTGTGCCCTCCATTCATCCCTAATTCCCTATCCAGCAATTCCCCTCTCTCCCTGAGCCCTGCCCCTCCCATCCATGCTCCTCTGTCACCCTCCATTAATCCCTATCCAGCAATTCCCCTCTCTCCCTTCCATGACCCCCCCACCTCGCATCTATGCTCCTCTCTCCTCTGTCCTCCCGCTCCCATCATGTCCCAGTTGGCCTGGCCCGCCCTCTTCTCCCCTCCCCCTTCGCATCCATGCTCGTCTCTCCCCTGCCCTCCCGCTCCCATTGTTCAACTACTGCCCGCCCTCTTCTCTCCCACCAACATCCCTTTTCTTGATTTTTCTTTTTAAATTTACCTCCGTGGCGGTCCAGCAGCGCAGCGTCAGTGAAGGACGCGGCGCTCGCCTCCCGACGTCTCTAGCCTTCCCTTCGCTGTGGTCCGCCTTCTTCTGACGTCATTTCCTTGACGTCAGAAGAAGGCAGAACACAGCGAAGGGAAGGCTAGAGACGTCGGGAGCGCTGCCTCCTTCACTGACGCTGCGCTGCTGGACCACCACGGAGGTAAATTTAAAAAGAAAAAAAAAGAAAAGGGATGTTGGGGGGGGGGGGAGAAGAGGGCGGGCAGTAGTTGAACAATGGGAGCGGGAGGGCGAGCGAGGTGAGCATGGTGCGGCGGCCCCCTGCCATGCTTACCTCGCTTACCGTGTTGGCACGGCCCTGGGTGCTAGTGCATAGTGTGGCTTGTTCCCACCCTATTAGGGATTGCTTTGTTACATCTCATACGTAATGGCTTCATCTGCTTGATGACAAGGAAGGGAAAATTAGGTTCTTACCATGATAATTTTCTTTCCTTTAGTCATAGCAGATGAAGCCATGAGCCCTCCCTGTATGATTCTGTATTGCAGTGATTCTGATTTTAGGTGCTGTTCTTGTTTCCTGAAGTTATATTCCTTCCTTGGGGAGTCGGAAAACAGTCTTCAGGATTCTTGTTACAGTTATAGGAGGATGAGTTCATTCCCTTCAGTTCATGTTTTGGGAGGATGAGTTTATTCCCTCCAGGAGGATGCAAGTATTCCCTCCGTTTATACAAAGTGGAGGACGAGTTTATTCCCTCCAGGAGGATGAGTTCATTCCCTCCTTTTTTGGAATTTATGCCCTTGTTAAGGGGCCATCGTTCGCTGTGAGGAAAGTTCATGTTATTCCCATTGTGGTTTGCCATTCTGCTTTGGAAGCTTCAAATACTGAAGAGGCAGTGGAGCTAGCTGGCCATGAGGCACTGTGAAAAATTGAGTGCTCTCTATCTCCCCCTGCTGGTTTATGGACACAACCCATACGTAATGGCTTCATCTGCTATAACTAAAGGAAAGAAAATTATCATGGTAAGAACCTAATTTTCCAATCCTCTTTCCCTCACCTCAGTCCAGCATCTCTCTCCATCACCCTACTTCCTCTTGTATCCAGCATCATTCTGTGTTCCGTTCCCCTTCTGTGTCAGCCTCCCTATTCCTCCCATGTCTAGTATACCCCCTCTTTATCCCCATCCCTGTCCAGCACCCCCTTTTTGTCTTCTTACTCCCTCCCCATGTCCAACATCTCCCCTCTGTCTTCCTACAACCTATGTCCAGTATTTTCCTTCTCCCTATACTCATGTCTAGCATCAATCCATATCTCTTTTTCCTCCCTACCTGATTTAGCACCTCCTCTCTCTTTTCTCTTCCTCTAAGCCAGCATCTTCCTCATCCTTTGTCAGTACTTCCGCCCATCCTGATCCAGCAACTCCCTTCTGTCACTCTACTCCTCCTATGTAAACTATCTTTCCTTCTCTCCCCCTTTATTATCTGGGTATTTGATTTTTCTAATTGGGCTGATCCCATGTTTCGGCAAATGTCTGCATCAGGGGTATAATAGCTGTTCTGAAAATTTGTGTATTAATCTTTATGTATGTTTGTATGATTATGTACATTTTTGCTGGAATCCATCTTGGATAAAGGTGGAATAAAAATAATAAACTAAACTAAACTTTCCTTGTGTCAATCTTCTAAATTCTTTGCTAGGTTTGCCTTTCCATTTCTTCTTTCTCCTCTTGTCTTTTTCCTTTCCTTCTCTACATCTGTCTGGTGCTGATCTTTCTTTTTATGTTTTTTTTTATTTCACTTATCTTCTCTGCTTTATATCCCCCATTTGACTTTACCCACATTTTCCCTTTCTAATTCTGATGTCTCATCGACCTAATAGCTTTTACTATTTCCCTCTAATCCCCTCTCTGGCACTCCTATTGCGCCCTCTGTTTGTCTCCTATCCCTTCATTTCCATCATCTCTACTCACCCTCTCAGTCCTCATCTACACTCGCTACCTCTCATCTCCTCACCAGCATCAGCTCCATCCCTGTCTTTTTCCTTTCATTGCCTCCAGGCTATTCTTCTCTTACCCTCTACACAATCAATTTCCTTTTAAAAAAAACATTTTTAATCCCATTTCTGCCTTCACTCAACCCCTTCAGAAACCTATTTTCTTCCTCTCACATCCCTCCATAATACCCCATTCTTTTTCAATGTCCCTCATTGTCTCTCCATCCTTCCAGGTCATTCACATTATGTCTCAACCTTTCCCCACACTTCATCCCCTTTCTCTTACCCCATTTCACACTCTCACTTATTCTCCCAACCCATCAACATACCCCCCACTCATACCTACCAACTGTCAAGTACTCACTATCCCCTCAATATTACTACTCCATCTTTCCCATCCATAATTCCCTGCTCTGCCTTCCAACACTCTCCCATTTAACCACCCAGTCATCTTCTGCTCTATTCCCCCCAAGTCTTAGTCATCTGCTTTGTTCTTCCTCTCCCCTCAGTGCCATCCATCTTCTACTCCTACTCTGTTCCTCTTTCCGTCACCCCCTAGTGTTATCCATCACTCTGTTCCTCTTCACTACCCCACCCACAGTCTCATCCATTTTCTACTCTGTTCCCCTCTTTCCACCAGTCCCATCCATTTTTTGCACTTTCCAAGGCTGCTGTTCATTTCTTCTTTGTCCATGTCCACTATCATTCCCTCTATGTCCAGGTCCCTCCTCCTGTGGTCCTCAGCCTTTCTGTATTCATCTTCTTTCCTCCTCTTCCCTTTCTCAGACTCCCACCCCCACCCCAGGGCCAGCATCTCTCCCTTGTCCCCTCCCAATAGTACAGCATCTCTCTCTCTCCCTCCTCTCCTGCTGTTCTCCCTCTGCTCACCCCTATCCAAGCATCTTTCTCTCTCTCTCTCTCTTCCTCCATGGATCTAGTGTCTTTCCTCCTCTGTTCCACATCTCTCATTCAATCTCTCTTTCCCTCTCTCCCATCCACATGCTGCGACCTGGCATCTCTATCCCCCCCCCCCCCAATTTGGCATCTCCCTCCACCCCTTCCTCCCCAATCTGGCATTGCTTCTTCACTTCCTTTCCTCCTCCACCCAACCTGCAGGTGCAGCATCATTCCTTCTCTCTTCCACAACCCCCAACTCCCTCTGCAGTCCAGTATATCTCTCCCTTCCCTCCTTCCCATGATCTGGCATCGCTTTCTGTCATGTCCCCTACCTCAATGCAAGTGGTGTCCTCGAGCTGCGCAGGGTCCCGTCGACCCGCACACTTGACTGGCACAGCCCTGAGCCATGTGTGTGTAGTTCTTCTCTGCCTGCAGGCTCCTTGATTGCTTTGCTTCCATGTACCTGGCTCTGCTCTCTCTCTGCCTGGCTTCCCTTGCTTCTCTCCTATTGGTCTTCCGGTTCCTCCTTCCCCTGCTCTTGTCCTATGGCTGTGCCCCTTCTCCCTGCTGATGTCAGACGCCAGCACTTTATCAGCTGAGCTCTTCCTAGACTCCTTGCTTTGGCTTCTACTTTGGTAGGTGTTGCTTTGGTAGGTGTTACTTGTTCAGTAGTGTGCTTCTCTACGTTGTTCTTCGTTGCTGACTCTGCCTGTACCTGGATTACTCTCGTGTCTGCTGCCTGCCTACTGACCTTGCCTGTACCTGGATTACTCTCGTGTCTGCTGCCTGCCTACTGACTCTGCCTGTACCTGGATTACTCTCGTGTCTGCTGCCTGCCTCCTGACCTTGCCTGTACCTGGATTACTCTCGTGTCTGCTGCCTGCCTACTGACTCTGCCTGTACCTGGATTACTCTCTTGACCTGCTGCCTGCCTACTGACTCTGCCTGTACTTGGATCACTTTCTTGCCTGCTGCCTGTCTGGCCGTCACGTTCATCACCCCGCTTTCTGCTCTATCTCATAAGCCCTGCAGGCCGCCCGCACCTAGGGGCTCAACCTCTGAGGAACGTTGGTCAGCGCAGATGAAACCCGGGGTTGTCTGGCCGCCAAGCAGAACCTGGTCCGAGTACCAGGCTCGGCAGCGCTCTACTTGGTACAAGAACTCACAGGTCTGACACTTTCCCTTCTCTTCCTCCTCCCCCCAAGCTGCAGTCCTCCGATCTTTTGGCATGTCAGCCATCAAGACAGCCTTGTCTCCTGTTGGCACTAAAAGCTTTCCCTCTGCAGCATCCTGCCTATGCAGGAACAGGAAGTTGTGCAAAGGAAAAGCTTCCGGGACTGGTAGGAGACAAGGCTGCCTTGATAGCTGACATTGCTGTAAGGTCAGAGGACTGCAGTGCAAGGGGGAAGGAGGGAGAGAAGGGAAAGGAAAGAGATGCCAGACAGCAAGGAAGAAGGGGGAGAAAGATACTGGACCACACAGGGTGGAGATACTGGACAAACACACACACACACTGAAACTTGGGGGAAGGGGGACCTTGGCCCCTGTCTTGAAATTTAATTTGATGCAACCCGGTCTTCTGGTTACCTGTTCTGTCTTTACATAAGCACCATGCTGCTCACATCCAATGTCAAACACATACTTTCCTGGTCCCAGGGGCTGCAAATAAAAAGTAACAATATGCTTATTTACAAATCAAGTAAGTTAAAGATGTCACTGACAAAAAAGGAAAGTAACATACATGCTAAGTAGAAATTTTGCTGAATAATTTTGACTTTACTGCACATTTGTTAGATCTAGAAAGGAAAAATCTATTCATCCTGTATAAAAATACAATTTAGATAAATTTATGACAGCATATAAGAGTCAATTAGTCCATTCAGTCTGCCCATCTCTGGTGTTCCAGCAATTTGAGAAGATGAGAATATAAATTCTCACACTTAAATGTATACCAACTGACTCCTTCTTCAATGCTTTTTACCAAACCGTTCAACCCTTCTCCTACCATTGACCTTTACATCTGCCCCACATGTTACCATTCAGCTGGTAGGCTATTTCAGGCTTCATATTTTTCTTTGGTTCTTCTAAGTTTATACTTAATCAAATATACATGTCACCATCCATGTCTTCCAACCAAGATTAATAATATATGCACATCAAGTACAATTTTAAATCACATAATTAATCACTTAAAGCGTCCCCCTTACATTTCCACCTGTACAGTGCAAAATATAAACTGCAGATGTAAATTCTCAAAAGTAAAATGAAATCTTTTTTTTTTTTTTTTACCTTTGTCGTCTAGTGATTTTTTTCTAATCATCTTGTTCCCTTGTTCTGCTTCTCTCTGTGCTCTGAACTCTGTTTCCAGGGACTCCTAGTCATTATTTCTTTTCTATCCTCCTTTCTTGTTCACTTCCTGCCTTATATACATCTTTCACATTCAACTTTCTTCTATTGTCCTTCCTTCTCAAATCTGTATAGTTTTGTTCTCTTCCCTTCCCCTCATCCATGGGTACCATCTCCTCCCTTCTCTCTTCCCTTCCCTTCCCCTCTCCTCCATAGGTACCTTCTCCCCTCCCTTCCCCTCTAAGGGCACCATTCTTCCCTTCCCTTCTTTTCCCCTCTCTTCCCCTCCCCTCCATTGTTACCATTTCCCTTCTTTGTTCCATAATCAGGTTTTGGCATCTCTGTCTGCCTGTCTCTCCCCTCCCCTTCTTCTACACTCCAGCATCTCTCACATTTGCCATTCCCCCCCCCCCCCCCACACACACCTCCAGGTGCTGAACTGCAACTCCCCCTAAGGGAGCCTATCTAGGGACATCTGCACTGTGCGTCTGCACTGTGCCCCTCACTGACTCACATACCCCCTCCCCAGTTAATCTATACCAGGTTGATCACCTGCCACTACTCGGGCCACTGCAGTGAGCGGTTGAGGGCTAACACTCCCTAGGGCACCCGGGGCTCCCCTGACAGCTAGAAGTCCCTGAGACTGTCCCAGTACCATAAGCATCCTACCAGCTCAATCATGCCATTCTCCTTGCATTCACACATGAGCAGTGCAAAGTAATTTTGGCAACCATTGGGCCCTACCACACCAATGGTCACAACTGTCTGCTTCCCCATTAGAGGGATATTTAGTCCAATGGAAACCACCTGGATGGGGGGGATCCCATCCCCCAAAGGCTCAAACCATCTGGAGTACCTGATTACAGGCACCTGTCTTTGCTATCAGCACCCATACTTGAGCACTTCTTCTCCATTCCAGTGCCACACTGGTCAGTGTGGTTGCCCCAACTCCTGGGGTCCATCATCCAGTTCAACCAGGATCCCGACTGCTCCCCGCAGAGGGGAGGTATACACTTCTCGGCTCTCCACAGCTCCTTGTGGGGCATCCACAATTCGGATAGGGTGAAAATCTTCTCTATTAAAAGACTCTGTCTGTCAGCCCACTCTCTCTTCTCTTCTATAGTTATGGGTAGGTCATCCTCAAAAAGCATGCTGTTGTTTGCAGTACGGAGCTTAGAGCGAACTCCCAGGATCTGCTCGAGGGTTCTCAATTCCATTGGAACCCTCACTTTATCCTCCTCATTTCTCTTGTCTTCTGTACTGCCCTCCTCTGGGCTACCTAATTCCAATCAAGAGCCCCCCTGATTCTTTTGTATGACATCATTGTCACCAGATTTTATTCTGAAGTTATGAATATTTCTGCTTACTGTGAGCTCATCCTGGTCCCTAGGTTCAGGGTAGGTCCGCAGCATCAGGCCCATACATTGGTTACTTAGAGTACTCCTGGCCATTCTCTCTCTGATGCTGCCATGAAAATGATAAAAGAGATGGGATGACTTCCCTATGAGGAAAGGCTAAAGTGGCTAGGGCTCTTCAGCTTGGAGAAAAGACGGAGAATGGGAGATATGATAGAGGTCTATAAAATAATGAGTGGGGTGGAACAGGTAGACGTGAATCACTTCTTTACTCTTTCCAATATACTAGGACTAGGGGGCAAGCAATGAAGCTAGAAAGTAGTAAATTTAAAACAAATAGCAGAAAATATTTCTTCACTCAATGCGTAATTAAACTCTGGAATTAGAGTCTGATATGCAGGAAGCTGAAATGTGTCTTACAATATTGGACTTGTCTGGAGGCCCCTGCCTTTTGGCACTGGTGGAACCAGGTGCACCTTCTGGTGTCTTGGGAAGCCAGAGAGGCGAGACAATCACCTAGGCATAGGAAGCTTTTTCTTCAGATATGGTCACCTTATCTGCAAATTCTTAGCCCAAAAGATCTCATGTGAAGACATGCCATGGGTGTAATATATACTATGGACGCCATGTGGCCCAACAACCTCAACATCTGCCAAGCTGTGACTTGCTGCGATGTCTGAACCTTGGACGCAAGGGACAGAAGGTTGTCCGCAGACGCCTCTGGAAGATAGGCTCGAACAGTCCGCGTATCGAGCAGGACTCCTATGGATTCCAATTACTAGACAGGGGAGAAATGGTACTTGGAGTAATTTATTACGAACCCTAGTAGCTTGAGCACCTGAACAGTCTTCCGCATGGACTCCCAAGCACCATCATCTGAGGTGCTCTTTACCAGCCAATCGTTGAGATAAGGGAACACATGCACTCCCAGTCCACATAGCAACGCTGCAACTACTGCTTGACATTTGGTAAATACCCTGGGAGCTGACGTGAGGCCAAAAGGCAACACGCGGTACTGAAATTGATGTGTTCCCAGCCAAAACTGAAGATAAGTCCTGTGAGCTGGAAGTATCGGGATATGTGTATATGCATCCTTCAAGTCCAGAGAGCATAGCTAATCGTTTTTCTGAATCATGGGAAGAAGGGTGCCCAGGGAAACCATCCTGAACTTTTCTCAAACTAGGAATTTATTCAGGGCGATTAGGTCTAGGATGGGACACATCCCCGTCTTTTCCTGCACAAGGAAGTACCTGGAATAGAATCCCTGCACTTCCCCTGGTAGAACGGGTTTGACCGCATGGGCCTTTAGAAGGGCGGAGAAATCCTCTGCATGCACCTGCTTGTGCTGAGAGCTGAATGAATGAGCAATTTGGGCAACTTGGAGGTTTGGATTTCAAATTGAGGGTGTATCCTAGCCGAACTATTTGAAGAACCCACCGGTTGGAAGTTATGAGAGGCTACCTTTGGTGAAAAACTTTTAACCTCCCCCCAACCGGTAAGTCGTCTGGCACGGACACTTTTATGGTGGTTAAGTTCTGCTGGAGCCAGTCAAAGTAGATGCTCGTGAAGAGCTGGTATGATTTGAATACAGGCAACGAGCATCGCAGCCTGATACATTTTCCTTCCAAAAGAGTCCAAGGTTCTTGCTTCTCTGCCTGGGGAAGCCAAAACACTCTTGGCCCTCTTGAGAGTGGCATCCACCACCATGGAGTTGTGGGGTAACTGAGACCTCGCCAACCCAGGTTCCCCATGGATCCAATACTTGGTGTCAATTTTCTTAGGGACTACAGGGACAGAGGGGACACCCAGTTCTGCATGAGGACTACCTTCAGTACTTCATGCAGGGGGGCCATCACTGCTTCCTTAGGTAGAGAGGTGTAGTCCAGGATCTCGAGCATCTTAGTCCTGGGCTCATCCTCCAGTTCTACTGGGAAGGGTATGGCCTCAGCCATTTCCCGCACAAACAAGGTGAAAGAGAGCCTCTCAGGTGGTGATAGCCATCTCACAAGTGGAGAAGGTTATGAAGGAATCACAAAAGACTCACGGAGGAAAAGTACCTGGGATACTCCTCAGACTCCCACAAACGCTTCTCCTCGGTGTCAGATAACACTTCCCTCAGGGAAGCCCGAGACCAGGTCCGCCTCGACGTCGAAGACCCATGGCCTCAAGAACGGCATCGAGAGGTCGGTTTATGCCTGGACTCCGGTGAAGCTTCCTCCACCGATGTCGAAGGAGAACCAGCCTGGGTGGCAGTCAACACCAGAACAGCAAGCGGCGCCAGAGTCGGAGGCCGCATCGCGGGCTGGAGGCCAGGCGGGGCTGCAGTGGAAGGCATGGTAGGCACAGGCACCCCCAATGCCAATGCACATCGCTGCATAAAGGCCTCCAACAGCTCTAGGAGCAAGGCCCGAAGTCGCTCATCGAGAGCCGCCATCAGTACAGGCTGTGGGACCGGTGTGGGCTCAGGTTGCCAAACCTCCTGGGATGTGGGAGCAGGATCTTGGCTGCTGGAAGATGTGCACATTGGCACCTCTTGAATAGAGGGAGAGAGGTCCTCTCGGCACTGACGCTTCTCGGGAGCCGGATCCCTTGACGTCCCGGAGCTCTGGGCACCATGCTTCAAAGGAGATTGGTGTCGGCGCTTCTTAGCCTTCGCTCAATGCACCTCACCGAGACTCCTCGTGCCGACGAGGATGACGTAACATAGTAGATGATGGCAGAGAAAGACCTGTATGGTCCATCCAGTCTGCCCAACAAGATAAACTCATATGTGCTAATTTATGTGTATACCTGACTTTGATTTGTATGTGCCATTTTCAGGGCACAGACCGTAGAAGTCTGCCCAGCACTAGCCCCGCCTCCCAACCACTAGCCCCGCCTCCCACCACTGGCTCTGCTACCCAATCTTCGCTAAGCTTCTGAGGATCCATTCCTTCTGAACAGGATTCCTTTATGTTTATCCCACGCATTTTTGAATTCCGTTGCTGTTTTCATCTCCACCACCTCCCGCGGGAGGGCATTCCAAGTATCTACCACTCTCTCCGTGAAAAAATACTTCCTGACATTTTTCTTGAGTCTGCCCACCTTCAATCTCATTTCATGTCCTCTAGTTCTGCCGCCTTCCCATCTACAGAAAAGGTTCGTTTGCGGATTAATACCTTTCAAATATTTGAACGTTTGTATCATATCACCCCTGTTTCTCCTTTCCTCCAGGGTATACATGTTCAGGTCAGCAAGTCTCTCCTCATATGTTTTGTAACGCAAATCCCATACCATTCTCGTAGCTTTTCTTTGCACCGCTTCAATTCTTTTTACATCCTTAGCAAGATACGGCCTCCAAAACTGAACACAATACTCCAGGTGGGACCTCACCAACGACTTATACAGGGGCATCAACACCTCCTTTCTTCTGCTTGTCACACCTCTCTCTATACAGCCTAGCAACCTTCTAGCTATGGCCACCGCCTTGTCACACTGTTTTGTCACCTTCAGATCCTCAGATACTATCACCCCAAGATCCCTCTCCCTGTCTGTACATATCAGTCTCTCACCGCCTAACACATACATCTCCCGTGGATTTCTATTCCCTAAGTGCATCACTTTGCATTTCTTCGCAATTAATTTTAATTGCCAAACCTTAGACCATTCTTCTAGCTTCTGCAGATCCTTTTTCATGTTTTCCACTCCCTCCTGGGTGTCCACTCTGTTACAAATCTTAGTATCATTCACAAAAAGGCAAACTTTACCTTCTAACCCTTCGGCAATGTCACTCACAAATATATTGAACAGAATCGGCCCCAGCACCAATCCCTGAGGCACTCCACTGCTCACCTTTCCCTCATCAGAGCGAATTCCATTAGCCACCACCCTCTGGTGTCTGTCTGTCAACCAGTTCCTAATCCAGTTCACCACATCGGGTCCTATCTTCAGCCTGTCAAGTTTATTCAAGAGCCTCCTGTGGGGAACCGTCTCAAAAGCTTTGCAGAAATCTAAATAGATTACGTCTACAGCACGTCCATGATTCAATTCTCCGGTCACCCGGTCAAAAAATTCAATGAGATTCGTTTGGCATGATTTACCTTTGGTAAAACCATGTTGTCTCGGATCTTACAACTTATTGGCTTCCAGGAAATTCACTATCCTTTCCTTCAGCATCGCTTCCATTACTTTTCCAATAACCGAAGTGAGGCTTACCGGCCTGTAGTTTCCAGCTTCTTCCCTATCACCACTTTTGTGAAGAGGGACCACATCCGCTGTTCTCCAATCCCACGGAACCTCTCCCGTCTCCAAGGATTTATTAAACAAATCTTTAAGAGGTCACGTGATGCCACGCTGAAGAGCAGACGTGGAGAAGAGGAGCTCCTGTCCCTCAACTGAAAGAACAGCTATTAAAGCGGAAAAATAAGATTGTGACCATCGCCTTAGTTAGGGCAGCCAGATCAACTGAACGAGCAGCTGAAACGAGAGCGAAAAATAGATGGCAACAAGAACGCCAAGAAAACAAGGAGAAAAGCTGAAAACAGCGGGGGTACACAAAATGGCGGCAGTAGAAGAAGAAAGCTCGACCTCAGTCAGCTCCGCGTGGGTGGCCGAGATTATTACTGAAGTCACCCAGGCGCTAAATACATTGTTGGATGCCAAATTTCAAAACTTATCAGATAAACTGGAAAAGCTGGATGGTAAGATGGGAGCACTTATGGGAGAGTTCACAGCCTCGTGTCAGCGAATTTCCGATCTTGAAGACCACGTCCAGAAAATGGATACTGACAAGGAGGCATGACCGCAAAGCTCACAGACCTAGAAAACAAACTAGATGACTTGGAAAATAGGTCAAGAAGAGCAAACCTCCGGTTAGTGGGCATACCTGAAACTATCACAGATGCGGAGTTGCGTCCGTTCCTGGAGGAGTGGCTGCGGACCAAGCTTCACGTGCAGTCAGCAAACGGACCACTCAGGATTGAATGGGCCCATAGGTTAGGCCTGAAACGGAGCGGCGACGCCAAACCCAGAGTGGTTATCATTAAGCTGTTGAACTATGCTCACAAGATGGAACTTTTAAAAGCAATCCGAGCAAAAAGCCCGCTGCAGTATGAAAACAAGTCTGTTCTATGTTTCCAAGACTTTTCCACTAGAGTATCGCAACTAAGGAAGGCATACTCACCCATTTGCTCAGCCTTACATCAGAGACAAGTGCAATTTGCATTGTTATATCCAGCCCGCCTAAAAGTCTTTACGGATGGGAAAGCAACCTTTTTGGAGTCACCCGAAGCGGCACGAGCATTTCTAAATAATCATGCACTGCAGCAAAGGGAGAGAGCTGAAAAATAGCACAGGCCTGAGATCGAGAGCAAGAAGCAGGAACTCGATACAGGTGACGACTCTTGGATGTTAACTATTTAAAGGATCTAAATTAAGTTCATTTTTGGCAAATAGACTACCCCAGGCTTTGGTGAGATGAGCCACGACACAGTGTCAATGGGATAAGAGTGGAGACTGGAGATTGATATGCAAGCAGTGAAAGCCCGGAACAGATATCAGAGTCCCCAAAGGACTTTTGGAAAAAGACTAGGGATTGGAGAGACTCGTTTTATACCCCACCTTTCAGTTCATATGGAGATAAAGAGCGGACAGATAAGCATGCAAGCAGGAAAGGAACCACGAGCTGAACATGATGAGAAGAATCATTTGATCCCTGCTGACTGAAATGGGTTGGATATCTATAATAACTTGATAATGGAATAACTAGGAAGCCCGCAATTGGGGGCCTAGGGGCTGTATGGAGATGGAGTGGAGAGAGCCATATGGAAGAACGGTATGGTGGACTTAAAGAACATGTAAGGATGAAGAATGGGGGAAGCGTAGCGGTAATTGAATGGGGAAGATGAATGTAAGTCATGCTGTGAATGAGTGCAGAAGCATGGAAAGTTTTACTGTAATAGATGATTGGATAGGAAATGGTTAAGTAATGTGTGGTTAATTACATATACAACAAAGGGATATATTACATTGGCTGCCATAGAATACAACCACAGACGGGGGTGGTTGACACACTGAGTTATAGTTAAATATATCACTCCGTAGATTAGACAGTGGAAGCAATGATGGTCAGAGAATAAGCTGTTCTGGAGGGGGGGGGCTCCTCTCTGAGGGTGATCGAAGAGGAGACGCCAACCGCAGAATGCTGTGGACAGGCACACCTCAAAGGGGGTGGTTTGAAGGACTAAGGGATACTAAGGGGGGAATAACTGGAGAGGGAGGGATTTTAAAGAGGGGGGGGGAACGGGAGGGACGGTGGGAGTGGCTCTGCGTCTCCCTAAGAGGAGGCTGGACATGGCGTACTATAAAACACTGGTGACTGATGGAGGTAACAACGGAGGATTGGAGGCTGGGTCGACTCTCCTGATAGTGGAGGAATTGTTAGTTGAGAAATACTGGAATTTGAAAGGGGAAGGATGAACCCGTTGAAATTTATATCCTGGAATGTGGGAAGAGTAAAATCACCAATAAAACATCAAAAAATCTTACAATTATTAAACAGACAAAAAGCAGATATTAGCTTTTTACAAGAAACACACCTTACATCAGTGGAGCATGCTAAATTCAAAAGATGGTGGGTTGGGTCACTGATGGAGGCCCCAGCCCAAAATGGTAAAGCAGGGGTACTGATATTATTCCGTAAAACATTAGATGTACAAGTTAAAGAATGCTGGCAGGCGGCAGATGGGAGATATGTTATAGGTAAAGTGCTAATTAACCAACAACCATTTGTGTTGGCAAACATTTATGCACCCAACGTATATAATCAAACATTCTTCAGGTCGCTGGTCCACGCCCTAGCTCAGCATGAGGGGATTCCGTTGATTCTGGGAGGTGATTTGAACACGGTCAGTGATCCTGGTATGGATTCCTCAAAAGGTCAGAGGGCTGATGAGAGGACATTTCGGAAGGGGATACCAATGCTATGTGAGGCTTTGGACTTGATAAATGTATGGCGTTTGCTTCATCCGAATGAAAAAGATTACACCCATATGTCTAGAGCTCACTCCTCGCAGGCCCGCATAGATTATTGGCTCCTCTCAAGCTCCTTGTTTACGAGAGTTCAGGATGCGGGTATCGGTCCCTATGGGGTTTCAGATCACGCCTATATCTGGTGGACCTTGAGGGACCAATTTGGACAGGGGCAGCAGTTCCAGTGGCAATTCCCAACATATTTGATCCACGATAGAGAGTTTCAGGAGCATCTAGGGAAGCAGTGGCAGGCATATCAGATACATAACGAAGTACATAGAGATGACCCCATACTTTTTTTGGGATACTGCGAAGGCAGTATTAAGGGGGGTAATAGTAGCCTATACGAGTCATAAAAAAAAGATGAGAGATAAAGCCATTGTGCGATTAAATAGACAAGTAGGAGAGGCCAGAAGACAATGGGCAGATAGACCCTCCACGCAAAACAAAATGAACCTTCTAGCTTTGCAGGCTGCTTTAAACACCCAGCTGCATGCTAGGGCGGTTAAGTCGTTGCAGTACTATAAATATAAATTATACCTACATGGGAACAAACAAGGGAGAATGTTAGCTGGTCTGGTTAAAAAGAAAATGGGAAGGCAAAAGGTTCTGCAACTTCAGACAACAGAGGGCCGCATGGTCCGAACAGATGGGGAAATAGCTGCTACTTTCCAAAAATATTATCAGGAGCTTTATACACGCCCATCCTAGGATATTTTAGAGAGTCGGGCCTATCTAGAGGGACAGGTATTACCAAGTTTAAAAGAAGCAGGTTGTAATAAATTGAATCAAGAAATTACAGAAGATGAAGTGATTCAAGTGATACAACAAGGGACGTTAGGAAAGGCTCCAGGCCCCGATTGTGATGAACCCGGAGATTAAAGGGGTTAAAATGGGAGACCAAGAATTTAAGATATCGGCTTTTGCCGATGACTTGTTAGTCCATTTGACTGAACCCAAGGATTCCCTGCACGTGTTGATGGAGAGTTTTGAAGAATTTGGGGATTTCTCTGGGTTTAAGTTGAATTTGGATAAATCTCTGGCATTGCCTACTAACAGCTTGATACGAAGAAGATGGGAAGGTAACTTTCCTTTAAAATGGGCTAATCGCTATTTCCAATATTTAAGAATCAAACTGCCCTATAAAACGGTTTTGATACAGGATCTTAATGTAAGAAGTCTCTTGGATCAGACGAAACAATCCTTAACTAATTGGCACTTGTTGCCAATTACGCTGTATGGACGTATTCAGTTGTTTCATATGATTTTGTTTCCCAGGTGGCTTTATATGTTGCAAACCTTGCCCCTTAGACTACTAAAGAGGGAAGTAGATGAGCTTTATAAAATGGTATCCTATTTTTGCTGGCAGGGGAAAAATACCTCGAACTCCATTTAAATATTTAGTTGGAGGTTGGAGACAAGGAGGACTGGGAATTCTGGATATGCGGAGTTACAATTGGGCCTGCCTCTTGCGGCATCTGGGAGACTGGATGCTAGACACTCAGCAATACACACCTAGAGCACTGGAAAAAATTTTATATGGTAAGTGGAATATTTTATCTTTGGTCCAGTGTCCAAGGACGCGGATCCCAGAGGAACAAAGGTCAGGTCTCCTTCTGAAATCGCTTAGGTCAACATGGAAATAATTGATTCCCTTATTGAAAGGAAATGACCAACAATCAGATTTACTGCTGTTGGTTGGTAATGTAGAGTTTACCCCGGGGATGGAGAATCAGACCTTTAGGCGATGGGCACAAGCTGGGATTAGATATGCTGGAGATCTATTGGATGAGGAACAGAAACTTATTCCATGGGAGACATTATTACAATCCGGGAAGGTAGAGAGGAAAGATATGTTTGCATATAGGCAGGCACAAAATTATATTAAAACAATGCCCATACAAGCAGAGGGATTCCCCCTTAGGCAGAGATTAAAAAATTTTTTTGAACCCGTTCAAGATCGTGGAGTTTTGGTGTCGACTCTGAAAAAAGCATTGGAGGATATACAAAACCCTCCAGAGAAAACGGCATTACAAGACAAGTGGAAGAAGGATTTAGATATCCAGGGGGCAGTGATTAAGCTAAACCAATTAGTGGGTAGGATACCATCGGGATCGGTGAGTGCAGAGTTACAGGATTGCAATTTTCGGATGCTACATAGAGCGTACTTTACACAAGAGCGGCTCTTCAAAGCAGGAGGAATAGAGACCCCAATTTGTAAAAAATGTAAGACAGGAAATAACTCTTTTATACATGCCTTTTGGAATTGTCCTTTGGTTCGGAAATTTTGAGTGGACATAGTGGACTATTTAGGGAGCTTGGGAGGAAGGCACATCGAATTATCCGCAATGGGATTGCTCTTAGACCGATTTGAAGATTTTGGATCACAACCTAGACACTTTAAGAGTTTTCTCCGGAAGGCCGGAATGCTGGGTAAGAGAGTTATCCTGGGGGTATGGACTAGCGACTTGGCTCCCTCCTTTTGGCAGTGGAGAAGTAGATTACATAACTTAATGTTGTTGGAGGCACAATATGCCAGACTCACATTTAGATGAAAACAACAATTTTTATTGGTATGGGACTCCTATATTCAAGCTTTACCCCACCGAGCCAGGAGTTTAGTACTAAATACTTTCTCGTAGTCACGAATAAGACCGTTAGGTATGGAATAAAGGAATAACGGTAAAGGAGGAGGTCAGGAGTCCAGTAAAGAGGGGGGGGGGGGGAAGTGGAGCCACTGGATAGAGGGGTAGTTAAAGGGAAGGGGAGGCTGTTGCTTATAAGTTAAAGGACTTAAGACTAGTTAGTAAGTAGAGGAGGAAGACAATGAAAAGGGATTAACGGTATATTGATGATGGGTTACTGTTGGTGTTATGTAACTGAATTATATATCTCATATGACAGTGTTACTGACTCAAATTGGACCTCAATAGGAAGGGTCTGACTGGAGAACGGGAGGCTATAAGAGACAAGGCCTACGGTTTGGCCTCTGGATTAAATAATTGAAGGAATTCCAGACCATAAGACAGATGGGGATACATTTCAGTCATTCTTTACGATATCAGACCATATGATCGTTGGAGGGGATAAGTACATAAGTTGCATGGGCTGTTACAGTATAAATAAAAACCAGTTGCCCAGAAGAATGGGTGGGGGGGAGGGGTTGTGGGAGTTTGGAGGGGCGGGGGGGAAGAAAATGTTAAAAATGTTGATGATATGAAATCTGTTTTTCATTGTATGGAAGGTTTGGTTCTGTAATATGTTATATTACGAGCATGTTAACAATATTTGAACTATCATCAATAAAATGTTGAACTATAAACAAATCTTTAAGAGGACCAGCCAGAACCTCTCTGAGCTCCCTCAATATCCTGGGGTGGATCCCGTCCGGTCCCATGGCTTTGTCCACCTTTAGAGAATCCTCACGATGCCTCGGTGTCGGGTCCAACAATGGTCGGTCCCGGGGGGCCTGCACAGCAGGAGGCCTCAAGACAGGTGGAGACCCACTCGATGCCTCACTGCTCCCAGTGTGTCGGGGTCTCTAAGCCATCCCTACCTCCACTCCTGACGTCAATGCTTCCCTCGATGCCGACGTCGATTCCGCCAATCTCAATGTCGATGCCGACGTTGAAGGACCGGACCGGGCTCCAAAAAGGTTTTCTCTCTGAGCCTCTCAAACAATTTGTGTCCTTTTTTTCATACGAAGACAGAGGAGACAACTTGCCAGGCTATGGTCGGGCTCAAGGTACTGGATACACCAGGAATGGGTATCTGTGCCTGAGATGGTCCGGCTGCTCCGAGTACGTTTGAAGCCACTGGGAGTCTTCGATGACATGGAAGGGAAGACAGCTCTGGCGAAATAAAAAACACGATTGTGCCAGAAAAAAAGGCACGAAGGGAGAAGAAACTTGACTGAGCAAGGCTAACTTTGGCTGCGACGAAAAAAGAAAGAAAACTCGACGTGGGCCAAAACTAATGTAGGGAAAAATAAAAGGAAGCTTTTTTTTTTTTTAGAAGAAATAAACAGAATAAAGAGAAAAAAGGGTGAAAAATGCCAAAAAAAGGCACTGAAGGCTCGTTCCCGGGTGAAGAAGGAGCACAGAAAAATCTGCTGCTCTTTGTGCGGAAAAAAGAGAACTGAGGAGTGCGGCTGCATGGTGCGTAGGAAAGCACTCCGCGCATGTGCAATCGAACGCAGAGCGCTTGTCTGAAGGCTCTAACAAATTTTTTGCTGTGTATTATGCCAGTTCCCAGGCCGACGCAGATCGTCGACCCACTTGTGAGAATGAACCAGCCTGTTTGTCCTTGGAGAAAAAGAATGTTTTCTCTTTAGTTAAACACAAACAGGAAGCAAGGAGCTCATCCTGCCTATCTCGGCATCCCTAAAAATCTTGGGAGTCCTGGTTGACAGATCTTTGACATTGGAGCAGCATATGAATTCTACAGTCAAGCAAATGTTCTACTCTCTTTGGAGGCTTAAGTGTATCAAGCCTTTCTTCCCTCAAGACATATTCCGCAATCTAGTCCAGTCCCTGGTAATTAGCCGTCTTGATTATTTCAACAGTATCTACGGGGGATGCACAAACCTGCTCCTAAAAAAATTACAAACCGCTCAGAATACAACAGCTCGACTCATCTTCGGCAAATTGAGATTTGAAAGTTCGAAACCACTTTGTGAGCGGCTGCATTGGCTTCCTGTGAAGGGCCGCATCGCGTTCAAGACCTGCGCATTGGTGCACAAAATCATCTATGGAGAAGCCCTTTCCTATATGGACTCTCTCATTAACCTGCCGCCCAGGAATTCCCGACGGTCGGCCCGCTTGCACCTCAATCTCCACTACCCGGCTCCTTGTGGCCTCAAATATAAGACCATCTATGGTTTCTCTTTCCCTTATCTCAGCACTCAATTGTGGAACAGGCTGCCTCGAGAAGTTAAATTCACTCCTGATCACCCGACCTTTAAGAAGCAACTCAAGATGTTCCTATTTGGCAGAGCATATGTCGTGGACCCTTCTGGTGCAACGCCCTTTTAACCCACGGCTCTCTCTGTGATAATTTATCACCTAAAATGTAGCTATCGAATGGAAAGCGTTTCTCTGACGAATAGTCCGGGTGATTGGAGCATTCTCGGGTGACGTCAGACGCTGAGTATATGAACAGATTGTGAAAGCGGAGAGACCGTCCGCCATGTTTTGAACCAGAGTAAAGTGGAGACGGCGAGAAGTTAGAAGCTTGGATTTTTTTCATACACATGAATATTCCCCTGAAGCAGCTATATCGTAGCGAAACAGGGCAACCCTGTCGGGACTTTATTTAAGCGAGGAGTACAGTGGATGCGAGGCTGGGTCCATAAAGCAGGATAATTCTTCAGCCAAGATAAGTACTCCTTCCAAGCCTTTTGAATTTAGATTTGATTATTTAAGTCTCCTTTACAAATGTTTGTATAGCACATGGTTAAGCCAGTGGCAAAGAGTGTTGTGGAGTTTTTTTGAAGACACATGATTGACACAGTTCCCTCATTATACAAAAGGCTTGTCCTTTGACAAAGAGGTGTCGCTGTAATACCTGATGTCTTTTTTTTTTTTCTCTCCACATTTTGTGATTGTTTGAAATTGCATTGCCCAGGGGCAGCCATAGTTGCTTGCTAACAGATTGTATATAAGGTAGAAAGAGATATATAATTTTTGTTGATAATAGATTCTACCTATTCCGTTGGATTAGAGTGATAATTTATCACCTCCCATATCTTCCTTTCCTCCTCAGTTATTTCTTTCTCCCTCTTGTGACCTTGTATTTTATACTATTGTTGCATATTAACTATTGTACGCCACATTGAGCCTGCCCTTGGGTGGGAATACTGTGGGATATAAATGTCATAAATAAATAAATATATTTTTGAAATTTTCTTGTTCTGTGCTCTGATTGGCCCAGGAGCTCATTTTCATTTGAAGTGTACTGGCTTTGTTCAGTCTTAGCCAGGGAGAAAAGAGAGACAGATCTCTTTGCTGAGGCTCGGTGAAGTATACGTCCTGATCTTCTCATTTTCTAGAAATTAAACAAATGTTTAGTTAGTGCTAATTGCTGATTGCACATTTTTTGTTCATTGCTCAATTTTTAAGACAATAAAAAGTTTCAGTTTATTGCCTCTTTGTCTGGACTGATAAAGAATCCTGGTGGTTTGTGTGTTGGGTCTGTGAGTGCTTCCTGGGAACTATGGGACCACTGGGAGTGTGTCCTCCACTATACTAGAAATCACTGGCGACAATTTGGGAGGAGACTCGCCCAGAGGTGGTTGTGACCCAGTCAGTGGGAGAAGGGTGCCAGTGTAGAGTACAGGCAGCAGATGCAGGCGGACCTGAGCTGTGCTGGGGACAGGCCCTCTAAGCAGTTGCGGGGTAACCCCAGGAGGGTGGCTAGGCATTTCGTGACATTACCATAGGAGCGGGATGTGGTAGAGACTTGCAGCATCCTACAGTGCATCCTTATTCTTTTTAATGCTGGCATCAAAGCAAACAGGAAGAAGATATGAAGAGAAGTTTCAGAAGAAAGGAAAACCCTGGAGGGATGACAAGAGGCATACCACAGGAGAGGAGGTGGGTATGGGCAATACCATGCCAAACTTCAATACAACACCCCTCCCCTATTATTAAAATTGGGGATAGAAGTTAGCCAAATAGAAAGGTCAGGGTCATGGGTCTGAAATCAGGGATGTCTGGTAATTTTACTGGGAACTATAGACCAGTTAGTTTGACCTTGGTGGTGAGTAAATTAATGCTGCTAACAAAGATGATAGTGCATTTGTTTAGTATCTCAAATATGTTGTGGTAATCTCAGTTTAAAAAAAAAATTAATAATCAGGTTAATCTCTGGCAGAAATAACAATGAGTCAATCAGAATTCCTAAACTTCAAATGTCTAATTGTCAGGTTCTCAGGCTCAGAGCCCGCGGGGCCGGGCTCTGGAGCAAATGTGAGCCTTTGGGCTGCTGATGAGGCGCAACAGCAGCAGGCAAAACCCACCAACCAACACTGGGCAAGCACACTGGCATCGGCAAGGACTGCAGGCACCACCCAGCGAGCCGGAACACAAGGACTGGAATCCCCTGGACTGGAGGACACAGGACTGGAACACTGGACTGGCACACACCGGACTGGAATACACACTGGACTGGAGCACACCGGACTGGAACACACTGGACTGGTCCGTACAGCTTCACCTGCGCTTAGCCACTGCCCCCCCCAAGGGTTGAGCCCTTGGGTTTGAGTGGCCGGCAGGACTTACCGGAAACCGGATGACACAGGGACCAGGACTGGAAACAGAAGTACTCCTAAATCCTAAACTGACCTAATTGCTCCCAAGCCCTAAACCAACAGAAGTGTTCCTAACAGTAACCTAACACAAGGACTTCCTAAGTCCTATACTAACAGGAGTGCCCCTAGGCACTGACCTAACAGGAGTGCTTCTCACAGCACCAAAAGGAAAAGCAGGGGAGTTACAAGGGAAGGCAGGGAAGCTAAACACAAAGCTAATAAAGGTGCTTCCAAAACACCAAGCTACAGCAGCTCTACAACTCTAAACTATCTAAGGTGCCCCCACGCACCAAACAACCAGAAGAGCTCCTAGCACTAAAAGGGAAGACAGGGGAGCCACAAGGGAAAAACAGGGAAGCTAAACACGTAAGCCAAAAGTGCTTCCAAAGCACCAAACACAAACAGCAAAGACTGCACTGCTCCCAACAGCACAAACACCAGAAGTACTTCTAACAGCCAAATCTGCAGTGTTCCTAACAACACCAAACCCTGAAGTACTTCTATCAGCAACAGAACTTCCAAAGCCCTACACACAGCAATGCTACCAAAGCACCAAGAGGGAAATGCAGGGGAACCACAAGGGAAAAGGAGGAATGCTAAACACACAGTCACCAGTGCACATTGCACTAACACTAACCTGGACTTTTAGCAAAAGCAAGCAGGGAAACTAGACCCAAAGTCAGAAGTGCACACTGCACCACCCTACCTAAAGCAAACGTTGCAAAGGCCCTGAAGGGAAGAACACCACTTCCTTATCAAGGCCCTCCCAGATGATGTCACACTCCCTAGAGCCAGGCAGACAGCACACTGAAACCCCGAGAGGCCCAACCCACACCAATGCAGCACCGTGAAGCTCTTGAAGCCAGTACACCCAAAGAGAGGTAGAGCTAACTCAGTCCACACACACAGCTGTAGTAAAGTGAAACAATTAGAGTCATGCTGCTAGAAGCTGCCAGCATAGCGAGAGAGAGCTAGCTCAGAAAGGACAGACAAAAGAAACAGAAGCCGGGGGAAGTGACGTCACGCTCCGCAATGGCAGCTTGAAAGCGGAGCTCCCGATAGCCAGCTTAAAAAGGAGATAAAATATTGCTGTCTGAGCCTTCGGGTGGATTCTAAGAGCACCAGAAGCGAGACGAAAGATCGCGGACCTAACGATGTCGAACTCCAAGCTTAAAACGACGAATTTAAACGCCTTTGCATTTCAACAGCGAGAACAGGCGCCAGAAACACAGGCCGCGGAAAAGGGCGCGAACGTGAGCGCCATGAGGCCAGGCGCATCAGCGGACCCTAAAGACAACGGGGAAGAAGGAGATGGAGATATGCAGCCGGATAAATGGGACCAGCTGCGAACATGGTTCCAGGATATAAAATCAGAGATGAAAGAAATGCGCAGAGAATTTGCACAGTTGGGGGCAGACCTGCGGGGAGAGATAAAAGAGCTGGGAAACAGAGTCAATGAGACTGAGGCTGGCCTAGAAGAACAAGCGGACTCTATAAAGACGGTTGAGAGGCAACTGCTGGAACAGCAATCAGAGGTACGGTTTCTCACTGACAAGGTGGAAGACCTCGAGAACAGGAGCAGACGGGCAAACATCAGGATAAGAGGCCTCCCCGAGTTACCGGAGTATAATAACAGTGAGCAAGTGGTGCAGGCAATGGCAGCCCATCTTCTGTCCACGCCGGAGCAGGTTGTGGCCCCCGAAACCATCCGAATAGAGCGGGCACACCGGGCGTTGGGCTCACGTAAAGCTAATGTGCCCAAGGATATTGTGGCATGTTTCACAGAATTTAAGACTAAAGAAGAGGTCATGCATAAGGCGAGGGCGAGCGGGCCCATTATCTGGGAAACATACCCTATAGAATTATTTCACGACATATCAGCTACAACGCTCAAACGCAGGAGAGCATTGCGCCCGCTGACAGAACATCTGCGAGCAGATGGCATTAAATACAAATGGCAGCACCCGTTTGCCCTAGTATTCTACCGAGAAGGCAAACAGCGAAGAGTAATATCAATCGATGAGGCTCAAGATTATATGGACCCGGAATCGTCGGCGGAAACAGGACGATCACAGTCAATAAAAGACCCATCAAAGAGCTACAAATCCAAATGGCAGCGGGTCTCTCAGGGGCGTGGACGCCTGAGACGGCAAGTATCGGGGCATACAACTATAGAGGAAAAGCCCAACTGATTTAGAGTTTTCCTATGGATTACAAAGACTGCAACTTTTCCTGGTTGGATATATAACGGCAATGATACGAAGATTATCTCCAGTTCGAGGGCCAGACATATTTAGCAAACTGGCGAAGATATCGGGACATTGAGTCACAACTCCAAAGACATGTCCCTTCGGGTGAGAGGGACTTGTTGGTTATGGTTTCAGGTTGGGTGGGGAGGGGGGAAGGGGATAGGGGGGAGGGAGGGGGAGACTAAGTGGTGGTTGTATCACAAGATGTATGATTAGAAATGGCAGATAAAATGATCACGTGTGTAACTATGAATGTGAGGGGGCTTAATTCACCTATGAAGCGCAAGTTAATGTTTAAAGAGATGCAGCGCCTAAAAGCGGATGTAGTTCTCTTGCAAGAGACACATCTTAAAAAAGGCTATGAGAAGTTAGTATACCACAAGCGATACCCTATAATGTGTTTCTCGTCATGTGCAGCTACCCCAAAAAAGAGAGGAGTGATGATAGCGTTAGCTGGGACACATCCGTGGCAGGTGCTAAAGAATATAACTGATAAAGAGGGTAGGTTTCTATTGATGGTGGTCTCCCTATACAATATCCAATACACTATACTTAACGTATATGCCCCAAATCAGGGACAAGGCCCACATATAGAACAGATAGAACAGGTATTACAGCGCCACCAACAGGGTATATTGCTGGTAGGGGGAGACTTCAATGTGACTATACACCCGCCACTAGACAACTCCACGGGCCAAGCTCCATATGCTAAAGCTGATAGGAAATTGTTAAAAGGATTTATGGCCCGATGGGGATTGATAGACCTGTGGAGGGCGAATCAGGGGTCTAAGAAAGATTACACATACTATTCCTCCAAATATCACTCCTATTCTAGAATAGACTGTTGGCTAGGTGAGGGGGCCCTAGCAAATAAGGTACAGAAGCTAGCTATTGAACCACGAACATGGTCTGACCACTCTCCAGTGATACTAGTAATTCGAGCTGGCTCCAAATTTATAGGCCCCAGATATTGGAGACTGGATGAGGCTATCCTAAATGACATGAAAAATGTCCCAGTGATAGAAAAATATATTGTAGAATATCTAGAATACAATGACACGGGAGAAATCCAACCGGCTAGTCTGTGGGAGGGATTGAAGGTTGTGATTCGTGGGCACTTGATCGCCTTACGGGCCCACATTATTAAAACCCGCACAGAACAGGAGAATAACCTTAGGGAGGAACTGCGGAGAATAGAACAGGAGCATAAAGAGAAGCCAGCGGACACTAAAGGATGGGAGAAACTACATCAGTTGAGACTAAAGCTTAATGAACTTCAATTAGCAGACTTAGCCGCACAATTACAAAAGGTGCAGCAGGAGCACTTTGAATTTGGAGACAAAGCGGGTAGGCTGCTGGCTAATAAGCTTAAAAAGCAGGCCCAGCGTAATTACATTGGGGGCATTCAGAATCAAACGGGAGAATATGTCACTCAGACAGAGCAAATTCAGGACACTTTTCTAGATTATTATAAGACACTGTATGAGGCAGAACAGACATCAGAAACAGCAGTAATTGAACAATATTTACAGGAGGTGGATATTCCCCAAATAGGAAGCAGAGAGTCTGAATCTTTATCTGCCCCCATAACGCTCGAAGATGTCAACTGGGCGATAGCGGACCTTGCGAATGGCAAGGCCCCAGGCCCTGATGGATTTCCCACAAAATTTTACAAATTGTTTGCGAAGCACCTGGCTCCGGTGCTGTTACAACTATTTAATACGCTGGAAGGTGCCCAGGAACTCCCTCCTTCGTGGAGATTAGCAGGGGTGACTTTAATAGCAAAACCAGGGAAAGATCCCCAGCTCTGTAGCTCCTATAGGCCGATTTCACTCCTTAATGTGGATTATAAAATCTTTACAAAAATATTAGCCCGTAGGTTACAAGAACAAATGCCGCACATAATACATGCAGATCAGGCGGGATTTATAGCTGGACGTCAAACATTCGATAATATTAGATGTCTAATGCATGTCCTCCAACAAGTAAGGGATGATCAGACGCCAGCAGTTTTGCTTTCAATTGATGCTGAGAAAGCGTTTGATCGCGTGGACTGGACATTTTTATTTGCGGTATTACGGCGAGTAGGTATTACAGGGAGATACTTAGTCTGGCTCCAACTCCTATACAAAGGCCCTTTAGCCACATTAAAAATTAACGGAGCATATACTAAAACGTTTAACCTAGGGCGAGGGACTCGACAGGGATGTGCGGTATCTCCACTCCTTTTTGCCTTATATATAGAGCCATTGGCATGTCTGGTGAGGAAAGATAAGGAGGTTAGAGGGATAGTGAGAGGATGGAGAGAACATAAACTTATGCTTTTTGCCGATGATATTTTATTGACATTAGCACAACCTGAAATTTCAGTAAAGAGGGTAATAGAACATATGACACACTATGGACAGTTATCCGGCTTTAAACCAAATCTAGCTAAATCTGTATTTCTTAACCTTACAGTAGCAACAGGAGATCTGCCGGGTCTTCGTGCAGCTTTCCCATTTGTTTGGGCGCAAAAATCCATTAGGTATTTAGGCATACAGATCACACCAAAGGTGGAGGACCTTTTTCTTGCTAACTTCCCTGGTAAAACAGAGGAGTTATTTAAAGAACTTGATGGTTGGGAGGGCCTTAATATTACTTGGAAGGGCCGTATACACGCTGTTAAGATGATGCTGCTTCCCAAATTACTATATCTCTTTCTGGCACTACCTCTCCCAATTCCGGCCTCCTTTTTTGATAAGCTGAATCGCAAAATATTTGTGTATATCTGGAGGAAACGTCCACCGAGGGTGCGACGAGCGATGATGTGTCAACCCTATGAGCGAGGAGGCATGGGAGTTCCCAATTTTTTTCTTTATTATCAAGCAGCCCAACTAAGAGTGTTGGCGGAGTGGGCCCCCGGGGCCTCAAAGAAATGGTTGCATTGGGAGAGGGCATGGCTACATAGGCGTGAGATTGAAGATATTCTATGGATACCAGGGGGAGAACTAGCGCATATCATAAAACAGACGCCTCTGGCACTGAAACACCCACTTATGACATGGTATCAGATTAGGAAACAAATGTTCCCGGAGAGAAACTATTATAGACAAACAGCGATCAGATGGGCGAAGGGATTCCCAATGGGAGGGTCAGAAAAGATATTCGATACATGGGCTAAAGCGGGATTGCGTACATTGGGACAGGTTTGGAAGGAGGGAGAGTGGGTTAGTTTTGCAAATCTGCAAGAGGAATATGGGCTAGAGGAAAGGGACCTGGCCTACTACTGCAGCCTTCGGAACTTTGTTAAGAGGCGAGCACAAGAAGAATTAGAGCTAGCTGAAACAGCCCTGGAATCAGCAATAGGCAGGGGGGGCGGAAAGGGTAGTATCACTCGTATCTATCTAGCCCTATTGAGCCGTACAGATCCTCAGGTATTTTACCATGCGAGATGGGATAAGGCGCTGCAATACTCTTATCCTAAGGAGGTATGGGTGAGGAATTATAAATATTTGCTCAGATCTTCTTTAGCACAATCAGTAAATGAAAATGGGTTCAAAATGTTGTATTGGTGGTACTACACCCCTGTTAAACTGCAAAAAATATATCCGGGACTGACGGGACAATGCTGGCGGGAGTGTGGTCAAAGGGGCACATTCCTTCATATATGGTGGGAATGCCCGAAAGCAAAAGTATACTGGGCGAAAGTGGTGGATTTGGTCAGTAAAGTAATCCAAAAGCCCTATCCAAATAGGGCAGAACAATGTCTACTCCACTTCCGGCCGGTATCAATCCCTAGCTGGCAACACAGACTAGCAACCCAATACTTTGCAGCGGCCAAAATTGCATTAGCCAGGGCGTGGAAGCAAGTGGAAATGCCTACATTGCAGACGGTGACGCAAAAAGTGGATTTCCTCTACCAAATGTCAAAGCTAACGGCATTACGAAGAGGGACTATGATGACCTTCACGAAAATATGGACGCTATATGAACAATTACAGGAGCAAGATCAAACACCACGAGTCTAGGGGGAGGGAATATACAAGGTGGGGAAATAGGGGGGATTAACTATGTAATAGCTTTATGATACTGTTTAAATGTCAATGTATCTTGAATGGTTAACAATAAAAAATTACTAATAAAAAAAAAAAAAAAAAAAAAAAGAAACAGAAGCCAGCTAAGAAGCTGACCCCCAGGAAAAAGGTAAGTTTGAGAGGGGTTCTGACCACGATCATAACACTAATTGTAACTGTATTTCCTTGTCTCCAATAATAGGATCCTTTTTAGGGATAGGATGTAGAGAGCTGCACGGCTTCCGTCCCCGCGGGAATCCCGCGGAACAGGGACGGAGGCAGTTCCTGCGGGGTTCTCACGGGGATGGAAGCTGTTCTGCGGGGTTCCCGTGGGGACGGAGTCAGTTCCTGCGGGGTTCCCGCGGGGATGGAACCAGTTCTGTGGGCTTCCCGTGGAATTGTAAGCTCCACCTGCACCAGCCTCTCATCTACCGAATACCAATTTCTTTGAGTGCTGTCTCCTCCTCCTCCTCCTCTTCCTCCTTGCTTTAACAGCATAAATGTGAAAAGTCTTCCATTAAGGAGGTGGTAGAGTCACAAATGATGACGGAATTCAAAAAGGCATGGGATGAACACAAAGGATCTCTAATTAGAAAATGGAAGTTATAAAAAACCTAACCTTAAATGGCTGCATGTGTGTGGATGTGTCAAGTGACGCTTAGATGGCGACTCTGGCTGTGATGAACTAGGGCTGATACCTGGCAGACTTGTATGGTCTGTGTCTCATACATGGCAATCTGGTGTAGGATGGGCTGGAAAGGGCTTAGACAGTAACTTCAGTGGCTGGAACATGAGGACAGTGCTGGACAGACTTTTATGGTCTGTGTCCCACAAATGAGAACATGAATAGGCTGGAGTGGGCTTCGATGGCAACTCCAGCAGTTGGAACATAAGGATGGGGCCAGATAGACTTCTGTGGTCTTTGTTCCAGAAACACGAAAGAAAGACCATAATCAAGTATATAATATCACACTTGTTGATTTAATGATGAATTGATCATGAGTGTGACTATTGGGCAGAGTGGATGGACCGTTCAGGTCTATTTACTGTCACTTACTATGTTACTATTAATCCTCTTTGCTCCCAGGCTGGTGCACAGACCTCAGCTCTGACACAGGCACGAGAATCAGATGTCACCTGACCTACTGGCGCGTGCATGTGGCGACCTCTCAGCACACACTGCCAGTGAATCAGAGACAAATCTTACATGTGCGCACCAGAGTGTTCCAAGTTCCAACTTCCATTCCTTCCTTGCCTACAGTGCTGTGGCTCAAATCCAGAGAGAGACTGAGGGAGCTGACTGGAATTTTCTTTTATGTACCATTAAATTCTTATGGGGATGGGTGGGCATGGGTTACATTCTTACGGGGATGGGTGGGGATGGGTTAAATTCTTGCGGGGACGGGTGGGGATGGGTTGGGATGGTTTAAATTTTTGCGGGGATGGGTGGGGACGGGTAAGATTCCAGTGGGGATGGGTGGGGACGGGTAAGATTCCAGCGGGGACGGGCGGGGATGGGTAAGATTTCTGTCCCCGTGCAACTCTCTAATAGGATGCCCCTTCCGCCCTACCCACAAAATCAGTCTTATTTGTGTTCAATTTAAGAAAGTATGTCCTCATCCACTGTGCCATCTTATCTAAACAGGTTGCAAGAATTCATATGCATCTTCCAAGGAATACTGAATAGGAAAAAATTATGTGAATGCCATCTGCCTATATGAAGAGCCCGATACTCAGCCAGTAGCAATCAGCATTTTGCTGACTGCTGCCAGCATTGCACCTAGAAATTCAAAGGCAGGTCATGTTCAGGTTCTGGCACTGATTTCTGGGTATAGGGAGCCAGCTAAAACATAGCTGGTTAAGTGTGATACTTGGCACATAACCAGCTATGAAGAACCACATAAAGATAGGATTGTGTTTTATGTGGTCATATTTATGCAGTTATCTTGACTGGTTAAGTGCTGACTCTGCCCCTGGAATGCCCCCAAAATAGCCAGTTTCAGCTTAAGGGCTAACTGGGCATTTTCAGTGGCACTATCCAGTTCAGTGCCGCTGAAAATGCCCAGTTAGCTCTGGACAGGTGATTTAAATGGCCAGGAGCCTCTCCTGGCCATTTAAATCATTTTGAATATGTAGACCAAAATATTTTAACCCCAATTTCTGCAACATTTCCTGGAATCTAATAAATTACAGAGTGTGAGTCAAATGTGATTTGTCTTGTCAGACAAATATGATTAACTTCTTTTACTGGATTACCAGAGAGTTAGTTTATTTACTTATTTTTTATTTATTTATTGCATTTGTAGCCCACATTTTCCCACCTCTTTGCAGGCTCAATGTGGAAATACATTGTAAAATAGGTATTTAGTGTTACAGAAGAATCTTGGGCAACATGACAATGAAAAGAAGAAGAGAAAAACCTGATAGTAATATTGCAGGCAGGTGTCGTTCACATTTGTTGATCTTTGTGGTACGCCTTATCAAAGAGATGAGTTTTCAGTAGTTTGCGGTAGTTGGTTAAATCGTGAATCATCCTTAAGTTGCGCAGTAGTGCATTCCAGTACTGTGTGCTCAGGTAGGTAAAGTTTGACGCATGCGTTAGTTTGTATTTCAGACCTTTGCAGTTAGGGAAGTGTAGATTAAGGAATGTGCGGGATGATCTTTTCTTTTGGCATTCCTGGATGGTAAGTTGATCAGGTCTGACATTTAGGCTGGTGCATCTCCGTGAATGATTTTGTGAACTAGGGAGCATATTTTGAACGTGATGCATTCTTTAAGTGGGAGTCAGTGTAGTTTTTCTCGTAGGAGTTTAGCATTCTCATATTTTGTTTTACCGAATGAGTCCAGCTGCAGTGTTCTGGGCTGTCTGAAGTTTCTTGATTATTTGCTCTTTACAGCCGGCATAGAGTGCATTGCAGTAGTCTAGATGACTGAGCACCATTGATTGTACCAGGTTATGTCAAGCACTAGATGTGGTGTATTTAGATTTCAGCAAGGTCTGATACTGTTTCACATAGACAACTCAAACAAACAGGATGCCCGTGGTATGGTTCATAAAATGACTGTTTTAGAAACTGAGTAGGAGGCAACAGAGGGGAGTGGTAAATTGAGTCTACTCTGAGGATAGAGGAGTTACTAGAGGTGTTCACTCTAAGTCGGCATTCTTCACTGCAAGGCCTGGGGACAAGGCCAAATGCTAAGATGCCCATTATATTCCTATGGGCATCTTAGCGATTAGTGCATGTGAAGTTTTAACATGTGCTAAAATCAGTAGTGTGCCTTTGTAGAAGATCCCCTTAGTGTGGCCCCTGATTCTTTCCCCAATAAACCACTCCCCCCACCTTTTTCTCACACTTGCTGTTGGCATTCCTCCATAGCCGTTGTTCTGTTTAACATCTGTAACACGCAGCTCTATTCTCACAAGGCTGAAAGAGCACCATGTAGTTCAAATTTACTGTGAGCTATGGGCTGCTAGAAGAAAACAGAATAGCTGTTCAAAAGATGGCACCACAAACAAGCCTCCAGAGAAAGTATAGGGGGTCTTAAAAAACTGGAAAGGGATGGACAGCCAGCTTGAAGGGAATAGGGTAGAAACAGGATGGTGGTGGTTGACAGGGTATCTGCACCTTGTCCAGTGATGGTTTGGCTCTCTTGCCAAGTATTTTTTTGATAAACTGACCCATGCCTGAAAAATAGTGAATATCTCTGCTCTAAGCTGTATATATACATATACACACAGAACGTGAACACTACATAACAACAAAACATACCATGCACAAGAAAATGTAATACTGTAACAAATTTTAATTAGGTGTTATAAAGCAGAACAGAAAAAAACAAACTATTCATATCTGTCTGATCTTAGCAGTTAAGATTTGCTAATAATTTAAAACAATATGTTAAAATGACAATGTAGAATTACTTTCATTACAACAATTAGGGAGTAGAACTAACAATGTCAAGGTCATGGGTTCAGTCCCCATATGGGCCCCTTTTATCTAAGGGAATATTTCTTTATTTACAGAAAGGGTGTGTATATGTAAGCCTCCCAGTGGAGATGATGGAGACAAGGACTATATCTGAAAAAGCAAGTGGATCTCTAAAAGGAATTGAAGAGATTAATAGTTGTTATGGATGGGCAAACTGGATAGGCCATTTGGTCTTTGCTGTCATTTCTCTGTTCTTTTATCTGAACAGAGAATACAGTGGTTAGTGGTTACACTCAACTCTGAAGCGCTGTGTGAATCCAGGGAGATGAGAAGCTGATAACTGCTTAAAAGAGATCCAAAGAAAACAAAGATACCTCTGATCCCAGGATGTTCCAACCTACTTACACTGTTACTAACAAATGTGCCCTGGTACTTGTGGTTTAGATGAACAAGTTCTCCCGGTCCATCCTGTTTTCCATTTATCCAGGTTCCCATGTATTTCGAACCAGTGGCTGCATAGGTGTATATACCTTGTCCATGTCTGAAGAAATGAAAGACATTACAAACTTTTTTGTAGTGCTTACAAATTTGATTTTGTTGAATGTTAGCTGTGAAATTCTTGTCATTTACTAAACAATAATCAAAATCATTCACAGAAATCTGATGATCATATTTAGGAGCTGAAGAATAAGTGCCAATGTGTGCTAACAGTTTCATTTTTTTCTAGGCATGCACACAAGAACCACAGTTATCACAGAACCTTTGTGTGCATGTGTTAGGTGTGTTCCTTCCCCACCAACCCCCATAAAATTTAAATATTTGCTTCAAGCATTGCAGTGCTATTTTTTGCAATGCTGTTGCGTTGTGGGCCTATCTGCATGTGGCTTTGAGCATCGGTCCCTCGTTAAGCAGTTGCTTAAATTTTAACGTCCTAATTTCTATACAACCCTGTACATCCATAGTCATATTAAAGAATAAATGAACATAGTAATACAATATATAAATCAGTGGCGTCTCCAGACAGTAATATTTGGGGTGGCAACAAGGGGGCAAGTATGGAGGGGGGCAAGCCAAAGCAATATTTCTGCACATCATGCCCTCCACATCACACACCCATCCCCTCTCCACCGCCATTTTTAAATTAGTTAAATAGGACACAATGACTTTCTGTGCATAAATAAAGCCTCTCTCTCCAGCTAGTTTCAGATACCAGGTAAAACTACCATTATAATCAGTGCTTTTTTTGTGCCGGTATGCAACGGTATGGCGTACCGGCACCTTTTTATTCTCTACCCCACAGGCACAGGTCTCCTTCCCTCCCAACTCAGTCCCCGACCGGCAGCCCGACTCAGCTCCATTCCTCCTCCCCTCCCCCTCCCCGACCGGCAGCCCGACTCAGCGTTCCTCCTCCCTCCCCTCCCTGGCAGCCTGACTCAGCTGCATTGCTTCCCTCCCAAGCGTTTAATCCTTTTACTGTCCGTGGCAGCAACGTCAGTAAAGAAGAAAGCACTGCAGGCTTGCCTCCAGCTTCTCCCTTCCCTCTTCACACAGTGTCCCACCTTCTCCGATGATGCATTTCCTGTTTCCATGAGGGCGGGACACTGTGTGAAGAGGGAAGGGAGAAGCTGGCGGTGAGCCTGCAGTGCCTTCTTCTTTACTGACGTCGCTGCCACGGACAGTAAAAAGGTTAAATGCTTGGGGGGGGAGGAAAGAACAGAGAGGGCTGTCGGGGAGCTGAGGGAGGGCAGGGAGAATCGCTGGACATGGAGGGGAGGGGAGGGGAGGCATGGGGAAGAGAAGAAATCGCTGGAAAGGAGGGGAGGGCAGGGGAGAGAAAAGATCGCTGGAGAGGAGGGGATGGCAGGGGGAGAGAACAGATCGCTGGACATGGAGCGAAGGGGAGGGCAGATGGAGAGAAAAGAGATCGCTGGAGAGGAGGGGAGGGGAGGGCAGGGAAGAGAGGAGAATTGCTGGCCATGGATGGATGGAGGGGAGGACAGGGGAAAGAGGAGAATTGCTGGCCATGGTTGGATGGAGGGGAGGGCAGGGGAGAGAGGAGAATTGCTGGCCATGGATGGATGGAGGGGAGGGCAGGGGAGAGAGGAGAATTGCTGGCCATGGTTGGATGGAGGGGAGGGCAGGGGGAGAGAAGGGGAGGGCAGGGAGAGAGAAGAGATTGCTGGACATGGATGGATGGAGGGGAGGGCAGGAGGAGAGAAGAGATCGCTGGACATGGATGGATGGAGGGGAGGGCAAGGGAGAGAGGAGAATTGCTGGACATGGATGGATGGATGGAGGGGAGGGAAGTCAGGAAGGAGATGCACATGGATGGAGGGGAGGGAAGGGAGGAGAAATGCTGGACATGGATGGAGTGGAGGGCAGGGAAGAGAGGAGAAATGTTGGACAAGGATGGAGAGAAGGAAAGACAAAGGAAGGAGATGCACACGGATGGAGTGGAAGGGAGAGAGGAGAAATGATGGTCATGGATGGAGGGGAGGGAAGACAGAGGAAGTAGATGCACATGAGGGGAGGGGAGTGAGGAGAAATGCTGGATATAGAAGGAATGGAAATTGCTGAATTTAAGGGCTGGATTGAAACACTTTGAGGGCAGATGTTGTAACTGGAGAAAGGATAGGGATAGGCTACAGGTGGTAGACAGGACACATAAGGACACAGGAGGATGGTGGACATGGTGAGAGAAAAAATATCAAATGGAATGAAGACACTGCATAAAACAGAAGACACTGGGACCAAAGCGAATAGAAAAACTAAATGATCAGACAACAAAGGTAGAAAAAAGTATTTTATTCAGAATTTATTAATTGGAATACGTCGGCTTTTGGAAATGTGCATCTGTGATATTTTGCATGTAAGTTTCAATTTTTCTAGTATTGCTGCATGCTGAGTCTGACTTCTTGAGGTAACTTTCCAGTTCAGTATTTTGCCTTCATATCTGTTGTGTCATGTGTTTTTCATGCGTGATTAAGATGCAGTATTCTGCTAGCATGTAGTATTTGCAGCCCTTTTTGTTTTTGTTTGTTTCACTAGGTTGTGTACTGGTGTTTTAGAGCCCGGTGTAATTATAGTGCTGCCTTTCCACGCATAAGGTTGTAGCTGATTTTTTTGTCTACATTTTTATTAGTTTATAATCAGTCTTCAGGGTTCTTGTTTTGGGCCTATGGACTTGTGTACTATTTTCAATGCTACATTTTGATATGCTCCATGGCTAGTAAAATGGATGTGGCTAATGTGGGGGTGTGGCTACTATGGGGGCGGAGCCATAGATAGTGACCCCGCCCTTAAGGTTGGCACGGTATGAGTACCGGCACCTTTTTTCCTACAAAAAAAGCACCGATTATAATTGATAGCATCATTCAATAAATTCTTTTGTGTAGTGTGAAATCTGGATCCTCTACAGGACTGGACAGAAAGCGAAGATACTTACATGTAGCAGGTATTTTCCGAGGACAGCAGGCCTTAAATTCTCACAATTGGGTAATGTAATCCCGCATTGCCTGATCCGGAGCTTCTGACAAGCTTTAACAGAGCTTTTGTGGAGCACGAGGTATGCTCCACCACGCATGCATGAGTGCCCTCCTGCCCGCTGTGAGAGCATAGTTACCACAGTGAAATACTACAGCATACAAATAAAAAAGAGGAGACAACTCCAAGGGGAGGCGGGAGGGTTTGTGAGAATATAAGACTTCTCCAAGGACAAGCAGGTAATAATTCTCACAATTGGGGTATCCCTAGCATCCAGGCTCACCGAAAACAACGAACAGTGGTTAACTGGGCCTCGCAATGGTGAGGACAGTACTCAGATTATCCTGAAACTATATACAAATTGAGTGACAGTGCAGCCTGGAACAGAATAAAACGGGCCTAGGGAGATGGAGTTGGATTCTAGACCCCAAACAGATTCTGCAACACTGTCTGCCCGAACCAACTGTTGTGTCAGGTATTCTGCTCAAGGCAGTAATGAGATATGAATATATGGACTGAAGACCATGTCGCAGCCTTGCAAATTTCTTCAATGGAAGCTGACCGCAAGTGGGCTACCGACGCAGTTTTAGTTTATTATTAAAACTTTCTTTCTATCCCGCCTAACAGAGCAAGCTATCTAGGTGGTATACAGTCTGAAAAAAAAAAGAGAATAAAAGAAAAACAATATACATAACTTACATGAAACAAAAGGAATCTAGGTAGAACTACAATATTAATAGAAAAGGTGGGGGCGGGGGAGAAACTATTGATCAAGTAAAGTGACCTTATCTGAAATAAAATTAGGTATATGTGTCATGAAATAGAGAGATGGCAGAGAGTTCTATAGCTTAGATCCTTGGAAGGCAAACACTGTATGTCTGCTGTATTCATGAAAGATTTCTCTGTGAGATGGAGTGGAGAGGAGATTGAGTTGCGATGATCTTAGAGCACAAGTTTGTAAGTATAAGGTAAGGTATCTCAAAAGATAAAAAGGTTCAGAAACCGCAAGAGTTTTGTAAACAAGTAGGAGGATTTTATAAGTAATGTGATAAGAAACAGGAAGCCAATGCAAAGATTTGAGATGAGAAGTAATATGTTTGAATTTCTTAAGGTGATAGAGGACTCTTATGGCAGTATTTTGTACTAATTGTAGACCGTGTTGCTCTTTAATCCGAAGACCTAGATAGAGCGAGTTACAGTAATCGAGTTGTGAAATAACCAATGAGTGAATTAAGACATTGATAGCAGTGGGATTTAACAGTAGCTGAATAGATCTCATGAGATGAAGCTCTGACATTGTGAGCCTTGACATGACCCGCTAAGGTAAGTCCAGCCTGGGCATAAGAAATGCAATCTACATAAAGCAACTACATAAAGCCGACGCCTACACAAGACCACTAACCAGCTTATTTTCGGAAGAGAAAAACGCCTATAGTGCGACCTAAATCGGGAGATAGACGTTTGTCTCGCAAAGGCGCCCAAATCGGTATAATCGAAAGCTGATTTTGGGCGTTTCCAACTGCACTCCGTCGCGGAAACGAATAAAGTTTATGGGGGCGTGTCGGAGGCGTGTCGGAGGCGGAACTGGGGCGTGGTTATCAGCCAAGGAGAGATGGGTGTCTTTAGCTGATAATCGAAAGAAAAAAAAGGCGTTTTTACCGCAATTTTGGGTCACTTTTTTTGGACCCTTTTTTTTCACGAACAAGTCCCAAAAAAGTGCCCCAACTGCCCAGATGACCACTGGAGGGAATCGGGGATGACCTCCCCGGACTCCCCCAGTGGTCACTAACCCCCTCCCACCAAAAAAACCTCACTTTTAAAACTTTTTTCCCAGCCTGTATGCCAGCCTCAAATGCCATACCCACCTCCATGACAGCAGAATGTGTTCGATCCTCTCACAGCCTTTCCCTGGGTCAGATGTGGCTCTCGGGTGCACTACAGGGTCACATCAGCATTGCATTGTGGTGGGTGTAGGGTATTGGGCTCCGTGATTTCATTAGCTTGTGTTACAGTCTCACGATGTTGGTAGTTGGTAGGCTCTTCTCCCATGGTGCTTTTCCCCCTGCCTACTGGGTCAGAGTGTGCCCTGTTGTGTTTCCTGTTGTAGTCCATGCGGTAGTGGCCATTTTTGTAAGCCAGTTTTAGTTCCCTTTCCTGTGTTAGCCACGTTAGACAACTTAGTTCTTACCTTGAATGTGGCTGAAAGAGGGCATTGTACAGCATTCTGCCAGCTCTGACCTACTGCTCATCTCAGTACCAGGGAGACTCGTTGCCAGTGGGGCACAACCTCTGATCTGCAGTTAACTGTGAGTAAAGGCGGTTATTCCAATAAAGGACGTTTTCGGAGAGATTAGTCTTCAGGTGTCAACTGGTGTGCCAATGTTATATAGCAGCAACCAGTCCTAGAGGCCTGCGTGTATGCAGGTCCCTGGAGCACTTTTAGTGGGTACCGCAGTGCACTTCAGCCAGGTGGCCCCAGGCCCATCCCCCCCCCCACCTGTAACACTTGTGCTGGTAAATGGGAGGCCTCCAAAACCCACCGTACCCACATGTAGGTGCCCCCTTCACCCCTAAGAGCTATGGTAGTGTTGTACATTTGTGGGTAGTGGGTTTTGGGGGAGGGGGGTTGGGAGCTCAGCAGCCATGGTAAGGGAGCGATGCATGTGGGAACTTTTTCTGAAGTCCACCGCACTGACCTAGGGTGCCCAGTTGGTGTCTTGGCATATCAGGGGGGGCCAGTGTACTACGAATCGTGGCCCCTCCCACGACCAAATGGCTCGGATTAGGACGTTTTTGAGCTGGGCGTTTTTAGTTTCCATTATCGCTAAAAAAAAACAAACGCCCAGCTCAAAAACGTCCATTTTTTTCGAAAATTTGGTTCGGCCCGCCCCTTCACGGACCCGTTCTTGGAGATAAACGCCCATGGAGATAGGCGTTTCCGTTCGATTATGCCCCTCCACGTATTCTTCTACCACATACATACGCACTTGATTGGAAAATCATGTGCATATCTAAAGTCCGGAAATGGCAAAACCACGTGTTAACAAGTACGCAAGCACACAATGCATTCTTCTACCACGTATGTACGCACTTGATTGGAAAATCATGTGCATATCTAAAGTCCGGAAATGGCAATCGCCATAACGGCAAATGTAAGCCACATTGAGCCTGCAAATGGGTGGGAAAATGTGCGATACACATGCTACAAATTAAATAAATAAATAAATACCAGACAATTAGAGGTTGTGCATTTGCCGATGGTGACCCCATCTTGTTGGGATAAAAAGAAACAAAAAGTTGGGCGGACTGTCTGTGGGACCTAATCCGCTCCATGTAATAGGCCAATGCTTGCTTGCAGTACAAGGTGTGCAAGGTGCTCTCACCAGGATGGGCATGAGGTCAGGAAAAGAATGTTGGCAAGACAATCGACTGGTTCAGATGGAACTCTGACACAACCTTTGGCAGGAACTTAGGGTGAATGCAGAGGACTACTCTGTTGTGATGAAACTTAGTATAAGGTGCATCCACTACTAGAGCCTGAAGCTCACTGACCCTACGAGCTGAAGTAACAACCACCAAGAAAATGACCTTCTAGATCAAGCACTTGTATGGCAGGAATTCAGTGGCTCAAATGGAGCTTTCATCAGCTGGATGAGAATGACATGGAGGTCCCATGACACAGGGGGAGGTTTGACAAGCGGCTTTGACAAAAGTAAACCTCTCATGAAGCGAACAACTAGAGGCTGTCCAGCGATGGGCTTACCTTCTACACGTTGATAAGCACAAATTGCACTCAGGTGAACCCTTACAGAGTTGGTCTTGAGACCAGACTTGTATAGGTATAGAAGGTATTCGAGCAAGGTCTGTGCAGGGCAAGAAATAGGATCTAGGGCCTCGTCTCCACAGCACGATGGCAAATCTCCTCCATTTAAAAGAGTAACACCTCTTAGTGGAATCTTTCCTGGAAGTCAGCAAGACCTGGGAGACACCCTCTGAAAGACCCAAGGAAGCAAATTCTAGTCTCTCAACATCCAGGCTGTGAGGGCCAGAGACTGAAGGTTGAGATGCAGAAGAGATCCCTCTTTCTGTGTAATGAGGGTCAGAAAACACTCCATTCTCCACGGTTCTTTGGAGGAGAAGAAGAGGGAACCAGATCTTCCAAAGCCAGTAAGGCACAATCAGAATCATGGTCCCGTGGTCTTGCATGAGTTTCAGCAAAGTCTTCCCCACAAGAGGAATGGGATGATACGCATACAGAAGGCCTGTCCCCCAATTAAAGAGGAAGGCATCTGACACTAGTCTGTCATGGGCCTGAAGCCTGGAACAGAACTTAGGGACTTTGTGATTCATGTGAATGGCAAAGAGATCCACTGAGGGGGTGCCCCAGGCTCAGAAGATCTCATGGGCAACGCCCATGTGGACAGACCATTTGTGTGGTTGAATAACCCTGCTCAGTCTGTTGGCCAGACTGTTGTTTTTGAACGCCAGGTAAGTGGCTCGAAGGAATATGCCATGCTGGCGAGTCCAATGCCACATCCTGACGGCCTCCTGACACAGATGGTGTGATCCAGTGCTCCCTTGCTAGTTGGTGTAATATATGGCAACCTGATTGTCCATTTGAAAGAGTACACAGTTTCTCCCCCTCCCCCCATTATTGTTTGTCCCTCCTTCTCCACATTTTCTATTAATATTGTAGTTCTACCCAGATTCCTTTTGTTTGGTAAGACAGCCAATCTCTGAAAGTCTTTGGAGTGTTCCAGATCACCCAAAGCTCCAGGAGATTGATCTGGAGATCTGTTTCCTGAGCGGACCAAGCACCTTGAATGTGAAGCCCCTTCACATGAGCTCCCCAACCCAGGAGAGATGCATCCATCATCAGTACTTTTTGCGGCTGAGGAATTTGGAATGGAAGTCCTGGAGTCAAATGGGACCGAATGGTCCACCACAACAGAGATCAAGCAAGCTCCGAGGTCACTCGAATGCCATCTTCCAGACCTCCCGTGGCTTGGCACAACTGAGAGGCCAGGGTCCATTGGGCTGATCTCATGTGAAGGCATGTCATGGGTGTCACATAAACTGTGGATGCCATGTGGCCCAACAAACTCAACGTTTTCCAAGCCATGTCTTGCTGAGAGGCTCAGACCTGAGAGACCAGTGCAACTAGAGTGTCTGCTCTGGGTCCTGAAAGAAAGGCTCAAACCTTCTTTGTATTGAGCAGGGTTCCAACAAATTCCAATTGCTGGACAGAGTGAAGATGGGACTTGTGGTAGTTTAAAATGAACCCCAGTAGCTCTAGCACCTGAATAGTCCTCTGCATGGACCCCCGAGCACCGTCCTCCGATGTGCTCTTCACCAGCCAATCATCTAGATAAGGGAACACATAGACTCCAAGTCTGCATAGCGACACTGTGACTACCACTAGACATTTGGTAAAAACCCTGGGAGCTGATGTGAGGCCAAAGGGCAACATGCGGTAATGGAAGTGATGTGCTCCAAGCCACAATCATAGATATTTCCAGTGGGCTGGAAGTTTTGGGATGTGTGTATATGCATCCTTTAAGTCTAGAAAGCATAGCTAATCATTTTCCTGAATCATGGGGTGCCCAGGGAAACTGTCCCGAACTTTTATTTGACCAGAAATTTGTTCAGGGCCCTTAGGTCTAGGATAGGACGCATTACCCCTGTCTTCTTCTGCACAAGGAAGTACCTGGAATAGAATCCCAGCCCTTCATTCCCTGGTGGAACTGGCTAGATGGCATGGGCCTTCAGAAGGGCTGAGAGTTCCTCTGCAAGTACCTGTTCATGCTGAGAGCTGAAGTAATGAGCTCTCGGTGGGCAATTTGGAGGTTTCCGATTCCAATTTAGGGCATATCTATTTGTAGAAGGTGACCGGCAGGAGAGAAAAGAGATGGTATCAGTATGCCTCTTGATTTGGCCAGCGACCTCCTCAACCTTCTTGCCAAAAAGGTTATCCTCCCCCCCCCCCCCCCCCGCATGCTAAACAGTCGACTCCAAGTCAGAAACATGCAGCCATGAAAGTCTGCGCATTGCTATACTCTGAGCAGAGATCCTAGATGCCACATCAAAAGTGTCGTATGCACCCCTGGCCAAGAACTTACAACACACCTTCTGCTCCTTAGCCAACTGGCACAGTGACTTGGCCTGCTCTGGTGGGAAAGAGTGTGCCAAGTCCGGCATCTTGCGCACCAAGTCTCGCAAGTAGACGCTCATGAACAGCTGGTATGACTGAATGAATGACACGAGTATAGAGGTCTGAAACATCTTCCTCCGCAAAGAGTCCAAGGTCCTAGCTTCTCTGCCTGGGTCACCGAAGCATAGTCTATAGAACTCATGGCTCTTTTGAGGGCGGATTCCACCACCATGGAATGATGAGGCAACTGGAGATTATCAAATCCAGGTGTGCTGTGGATCCGGAACATGGTGTTGATCTTCTTGGGCAGTACTGGGACTCCCGATTCTGAATGAGAACTTCCTGGAGTACCATGTGGAGAGGGATAGCCACAGCCTCCCTAGGAAGAGACTCATAGTCCAGGACCTCAAGCATCTTGGCCCTGGGCTTGTCCATCTTGGCCTTAGCCATTTCCTTCACAAAAGAGGGAAAAGAAATGTTCTCCAGAGGGGATTTTCTCCTTTCAAGTGGAGGGGAGGGTTCAGAGGGGATGCCATAGGACTCATCCTCCAAAAGTACCGTGGATCTTCCTCCAACTCCCATGAGTGCTCCTCATCGGTATCAGTCAAAACCTCCTCATGGGAGGGCTGAGACCAAGCCTGCCTCTACTGAGAGGAAACATGACCTTGAGTAAGGCATCAAGAAGTCGGCTCCCACCTCGACTCTGGCGAAGCTTCCTCCACCGACATTGAGGGAGTGCAGACTTGAGTGGCAGTCAGCACTGGGGCCATATGTGACACTGGCATTGGAGGCTGCACTGCAGGCTGAGGGCCAAGCAGGGATGCAACAAGAGGCAGGGCAGGCACAAGCACCCCTGATGCTAATGCACACCATTGCAAGAGGCCATCTAGCAGCTTGGGGAGCAAGGACTGGATGCGCTCATTGAGTGCTGACACTGTGAAAGGCTGTGGTGCCGGCTCAGAGATAGGCTGCAGAACTGTTGGGGCCGAGACGGGAGCTGGGTCCTGGTTGCTGGGAGACCAATGCATTGTCACCTCCTGAATAGAGGAGGTGCAGTCCTCCTGGTGCTGATGCTTCTCAGATGCCAAATCCCTCGATGTCCTGGAGCACCCGGCACAACGCATCAAGAATGATCAATGCTGATGCATCTTGGCCTTCGCCCAAAACTCAATATCAAGGCCCCTCGGTGTTGACGAGGGCAATGTCAAATCCTCACGTCACCTCGGGGTTGGGTCCGATGCCAGACGGTTCTGTAGGCCCTGTGCAGGAGACAGATGGAGACCCACTCACACCACTGCTCCCAGTGTCTACAAGCCTAACAGCAGCCATATGTACCAATGCTCCCAATGAAGTACTCAACGTCGATGCTGATGCCACAGACCTCGATGCCAACGAATCGGACCTTGATCCAAAAATCTTCTTACATTGAGCCTCTGTGGAAATCTGAGTCCACTTCTTAATCCAAAGACAGAGGACACAGGCCCTAAACACTGAAGACACCAAGAATGAGTATCCTTGTCAGAAATGGTCCAATTGCACTAGGTACAGCGCTTGAAGCCACTGGGAACTTGAGTGGACATGGACAGAAAAACATCTGCAGCCAAATTAAATAAAGTGATGGTGCAAGACAAAGGGGCAAGGCACCAGAGAAAAAAGAACAGGAAAACCCAGCCGAAGTCAAGGCCTAAGGAATTTTAAGGAAACTTAAAATTGGGGAAAAAATAAACTAAACAATAAGGGAAGACGGAGAAAGGAAATCTGAATACGGGCACACAAAACTCACAGCGAAAAACACTGAAAGGCACAAAAAAAGCTCTTTTCAGACCGTGCTGTGAAGTGCATCCACAAAATGCAGCCACTCCCCACCGCAGTAAAAAAGAACTGCGGTAACTGCGCTCTCGCGGCAAGTGGGAAGGCACTCACACGTGTGTGGTGGAGCGTGCTTCACACTGCACAAAAGCTCTGTTAAAGCTTATCCGAATCTCTGGACCAGGGAACGCATTACCCAACTGTGAGAATTATGGCCTGCTTGTCCTTGGAGAATCTCAATATAAACTCTGCACTTCTAATTCTATATCACATACTCCATATTCCCCAACAATGGAGCTAAGCCTCTTATAACAGCTACACAAATAAATATTCAGATTGTAATTCACATCAGGATCAGCAGACACTCCTTACACTGTCAGTCAGATGGGATTTTGTTTGTGTGGTGACTCTATAGGATGTGGAGACCATTAGTCTTGAACATTTTTATTTTGGTTACCAAGGGCCAGTTTTCAAATAGGGCCAGACACTTTTCAAAATAACAAAAAACCCTGAAAGGACACATTCAAAACCTACATAGCAAACTTAAAAAACCATAAGAGCCCTAATCTACCTATGAAATGACAGTGTTATAAATATTATAGTGGGTACTACAGCACCAATATACCTACTGATGGAAAGCTAGAATAAGCTCTGGACTGTTACAAATTCCTACACAGACACCACATGATAACAGAATCCTTCACCTCAGTCGCACATGCAGAACACAGATGGATCTACACCATAGGGGACCACAATAAAGGGGCACAAAAACTGAAACAAACTTCCCCGCCCAAGAAAGACAGACTCTATAGGTAGGGCAATACTGGTAAAAGAGAAACAAATGTATTTTGTCTTGTACTCTGCTAAATACAAAAACAGAAAAGATGTACATTTCCCAAAGTGGACACATCCCAATCCTTACAAAGTATAAAATAATATATATTTTTTTACCGTTGTTGTCTAAGCTTTTTATTTTTCTGATTGGGCTGATCCCATTCTTTTCCATTATCCTTGTGTCAGTCTTCTCTTAAAATTATTTTCCAGGTTTGCCTTTCCATTTCTTCTCTACATCTTTCTGCCACTGATCTCTCTTTTCATGTTTTTCCCAGTTTTTTCTTCCCTGCATTTATATATGTCCATTTGATTTTACCTTCATTCTCCCTTTCTCTCACCCTCTTCTTAGTTGCTTCCTTTTCAGTTCTCATCTACATACTAGATTTTCCCATCTCCCTCTCATCCCCTTTCCAGTACTCCCATTGCCCTGTCTGTCCCTCTTCCTTCCCTAGTTTACTATCACTCTCCCATCTTTCACCCACTCCCTAGTCCTCATTTCCATCCTCGGTGCTCACCCTCTCAACCCTCACGTACCCTCCACTGCCTCTCATCCCCTCACCGGTCTAGCTACATCCCTGTCTTTTTCCTTCCCTTGCCTCCAGGCCATTCTATCTCTTATCCTCTACCCCATCTCCTATTGCCTTTCACCATTATTTTAACCCCATTTCACTTCTCATTCAAACCCTTCAGAGACCCATCCCCTTCATCTCATATCCCTTCCCAGAACTCCCATCCCTTTTCAATGTCTTTCATCCTCTCTCCTGTCTTCCAGGTCATTTGCATCTCAACCTTTCACCACATTTTCTCCTCTCTCTCTTACCCTCCATTTAACCCATATTCCCAACCCATCAACACCTCCCACTCATACCTACCAATTGCCAGGTCTTCCCTATCCCCTCAAAATCCCCTTTCCATCTCTCCCATCCATTATTCCCTGCTCTTCCCTCCCCCCCCTCCAAAAAAAACTCTCCCACACAATCACCATGTCCCATCCATCTTCTGCTCTGTTACTCTAACCCCCACTTCTGGGTGCAATCCATTATCTGCTCTGTTCCCTTACCTCCCCACCCCCACCCCTGTGTCCCATCCATAGTTTATTAGCTCTATTCTCCTACCCCCTACCTCTGTGTTCCGTCCATCTTCTTCTCTGTTCCCCTACCCCCCACCACTGAGTCCCATCTATCTTCTCCTCTTTCCAGGGTTTCTGATCCATTTGACATTTCTTCTCTCTCCGTATGCACCATCATTGCCTTTGTGCCCTACCAGTCCCAACATCTCCCCTCTGTCCCTATCCCTCCCCCATGTTCAGCACCTATTATCTTTGTCCCCATAACCCTTCCCCTGTATTCAGAATTACCTCTCTGTGTCCTGCCTTGTGACTAGCTTCTCCCCCTCTCTTTCTGTTCTCCTGCACCTTCCATTCCATGGCCCACTCCCAACAGTCAAGTATCTCTCTTTCTCTCTCCCCCTCCCCTCCCCCTTTTCAGTCTCTCTTTTTCCTCTGCTCACCCCTTACCATCCCAGTATCTATCTTTCTATCTTTCCTTACCTTAGTGGCACCAGCATCTCTCTGCTCTCTTCCCACCCCTTCATCTGATCTTTCTGTTCTCCCCACAATCCACTGCACCCACTATATCCAGCATCTCTCTCTAACCCGACCCCAACCCTGTGATCAGACATTTCTGTTTCTCGCCCCCTGTCTGGCCGCTCGTGAATTCAGCATCTTTATCTTCCCTGCTCCTCTAGCATAGTGCAGTGTGGCCGGCACCTCCTCTCTATTTCCTTCTTCCACCCCCACCCTTCTTCCAATTATTTGGTGAATTGTTGGCAGTGTCAGCTATTCAAGCTACCGCTAGCTGACTGGAAAACTGTTCTCTGTGCTGCGTCCTGCCTACGCAGGAAAAGGAAGTTGCATCAGAGTAGGCAGGACACAGCATAGAGAACACCTCTGGAGCCGGCTGGCAGTGGCCTACCTGAATGACTGACACTGCTGGAATTGTACCAAAGGTTGGAGGACTGCCGTGGGGGGGAGAGAGGAGGAGGATGGGAATAGAGAGGAGGCCCCGGCCATGCCACAGGGAGGGGGAGAGGAAGAGGGAAAGATACCAGACCTGGTGGGGGGGAGGATAGAAGATGCCAGCTAAAATTGGGGTGACATGCCATTTTGTTGGGGTGGCACACCACCCTGTAGCAACACCTATGATATCAATGCTTATCAATCTTTTTGTAGCTAGCTGCGACCTGTATCGTAACTACAAGTGAATTTCTGGGTGAGGGAACCCCTTCTCACCCATTATCTCTCCAGCTTCCTAATCCCCCCCCTCCCCCCACCCAGTTAAAAATGAATAGTTTGGTTCTAAAAACTGGGCATCAAAATTCTGCATGCTAAGCAAATACTGGCAAATCTGGGCACCAAATCCATTACTAGAATAAATCGGCAATTGTGTACCAGTATTTAGGCATACCCACATACACCATATCAATAGCAGGCATAAATGCACATGCCGACATGTGGCATCCTTCCTGCACAACTGACAGCACTCTAGAAGTTGTGTGTGTTGCTTGGTGATGTGCCCTTGGCCTGCCCATGCCCCTCCCATCGAATGCCCCTTTGTAGTCGCATGCTAGAACACTTAGTTGCCAAGTTACATAATAGCATCTAAGTGCACTTAGGTGCAAATCTACTGTTTCAACCCTTTTTTGGTAGGGAACTGCTGTTGTAGTACGGAAGCACCAAATTGGTGCCTAACTTTTGGCACACTCTACAAAATGAGGGAAAAGGTGAACAGTTAATAAACATCAATTTTCTTTTTTTTTTTATTTTATTTTATTATTTATTCATTTAGTCAATATGAACAAGAAACCTCTTGTTTAAGAAAGTGTCAATTAACTAGGAACTGTTACAAGGAAAATACATAGAAAGGGCAAATAATTCTTTACGCTTTCAAAATTATAAGACACTCAAGTCCATAATTGGAGATTGTGAAAGATCCTTCCCTCCGCCCGAGGGTCTTCGGGATCTTGCCTCCACCCTGGCCACTCAGCCTCCCGGCCCACTGCAGTCCACAGGGCAGGGCTCAAAGAAAATAAACTTCAAAAAGGTAAAAGTCACCAAGTTCCTTTATTGTCAGGGATTCACAGTTCAGTAACTTGCAAAAGGAATCCTGCAGCCCTTCAAACAGTTGCTCCTGCTTTTCTCTCAGGGCCTAGGTACAGCAGAAACACAACCACGTCCCCTTCCAGCTGCTGCACAAATCAGTTGAAGCCAAATTAACAGTCCCCACAGATAGGTTCCTCTGTAGTCCAACTTCACACCCCAAAAAGAATCCCTGTATCTTGTCCACCCCCACGGGGTTTCTGCAAACAGTTCAAAACATACAGTTCTGTGGGCCTCAGCCCACAAAAAGGAAGAAAAAAAACCACTGTAGCTTACTTTCCCCTCTCCCACACAAAAGAAGGTTTGTTTTCCCCACAGTTCAAAATCCACAGTACTTAGGCCCAGATGCACTAAACGTTTTTCATCGTTAAATGAGCCCTTAAGGAAGAATTTCCTATCCTTTCCATGCACTAAAGCCTATTTTTCGACAACAGTAGCAGCTAACGAAACTGGAATGCAAATGAGAAACTACCATTGAAATGTAGACAATTCGGAATGCACTAGCCATACCGATGATAGCAACGATTCACTTACCGCCAGAAATTTAACGTCAGCTCAGACCTGTCGTTAAAGCCTGAGCTGTCATCTCCCCACTGCCCCCTGCACGATGAAAAACCAAATTGCTGGCATGTTTTAAAAGAAAAGTGGCTCCCTGCTTCCCTGTGCCTAAAATAAAAAAGGAAACTAAATTAAAAAAGGATCGGGAGGGGGCAAAGGCGCTCATCAGCAGCATCCTGTATGGACGGCCTTGCCTTGCCCCCCCCCCCCCCAAAGTCCCCGCTGCTCCTTGTGAAATAAAAGCTTTTAAAAATGAAACCTTTGCAGTTGCTGGGCTCCCCCTCCCTTCCTGTCTCTCTCTTCTTCAGTCGGCAATGCTCCGCCTCCTGCCCTCCTCCACCTCCGTGCCCCGCCCCCCCCCCCGATTTCGTCCCCGCCGCTCCCCCACCACCGGACCCCCCCCCACCATAATGGCCGGTGCAGCGCCTCTCACCTATGTTTGAAGGCGCTGCACAGGATGGATCAGCTGTTCTTGAGCTCTTCTGTCTCCTCCAATGTCTCCTTCTTCTTCCTGTGTCCGCCCGCCTCTGACGTCAATTATCTACGTGATCCCCGATTCCCTCTGGTGGTCATCTGGTCAGTTTGGGCACTTTTTTGGGACTTGGACCTGAAAAAAAAGGGACCAAGTGAAGCTGGCGAAATGCTCGTCAAGGCCGGCTTTCTTTTTTCCATTATCAGGTGAAGCTGGCCATCTCAAAGCACGCCCCCGTCCCGCCCCATCCCACCACCATCCCGCCTTCTCTACCCTACCGCAACGCCCCCTTGAAGTTTGGCCGGCTCCGCGACGGAAAGCAGTTGGCGCCGGCCAAAATCGGCTTTCGATTATACCGATTTGGCCGGGTTTAGGAGATGGCCGGCCATCTCCCGATTTGTGTCGGAAGATGGCCGGCGATCTCCTTCGAAAATGAGCTGGATAGTAACATAGTAGATGACAGCAGAAAAAGATCTGCACAGTCCATCTAGTCTGCCCAACAAGATAAACTCATATGTGCTACTTTTTGTGTATACCTGACCTTGATTTATTTCTGCCATTTTCAGGGCACAGACCGTAGAAGTCTGCCCCGCCTCCCCCCACCGGCTCTTCCACCCAATCTCCGCTAAGCTTCTGAGGATCCATTCCTTCTGAACAGGATTCCTTTATGTTTATCCCACACATTTTTGAATTCCATTACTGTTTTCATCTCCACCACCTCCCGCGGGAGGGCATTCTAAGTATCCACCACTCTCTCCGTGAAAAAATACTTCCTGACATTTTTCTTGAGTCTGCCCCCCTTCAATCTCATTTCATGTCCTCTAGTTCTACTGCCTTCCCATCTACGGAAAAGGTTCATTTGCGGATTAATACCTTTCAAATATTTGAACGTCTGTATCATATCACCCCTGTTTCTCCTTTCCTCCAGGGTATACATGTTCAGGTCAGCAAGTCTCTCCTCATACGTCTTGTAACGCAAATCCCATACCATTCTCGTAGCTTTTCTTTGCACCGCTTCAATTCTTTTTACATCCTTAGCCAGATACGGCCTCCAAAACTGAACACAATACTCCAGGTGGGGCCTCACCAACGACTTATACAGGGGCATTAAAACCTCTTTTCTTCTGCTGGTCACACCTCTCTCTATACAGCCTAGCAACCTTCTAGCTATGGCCATCGCCTTGTCACACTGTTTCGTCGCCTTCAGATCCTCAGATACAATCACCCCAAGATCCCTCTCCCCATCCGTACATATCAGACTCTCACCGCCTAACACATACATCTCCTTGGATTTCTACACCCTAAGTGCATCATTTTGCATTTCTTCGCATTGAATTTTAATTGCCAAACCTTAGACCACCTCATTGCTTTTGAGCTGATGGCCCAAGGACTCACTATTGGGACAGACACCCAGAACTCTCAACACTTTCTTACCTAGGATCTACACATTATCCTTTTATGTGGATTTAGCTCATGCCTTTTTAATAGTAGTTGAAGGAAAGTTACATAAACACACAGTTGGGCTTACAATCTAAGGGGCCCTTTTACTAAGCCACATTAAACGCTAATACACACCTAATGCAGCAAAAATGGCCTAATGTGGAATGCGCTAAAGCGTTTTGCGTTAGTTTTGCCATCTGCGCACACTATCCCCAGGATTCTATATATGGTGCCCAAATTTCAGCACGCTGCTGAGATGTACATGCAAATTAAATTGGCTAATGAGCTCTTAGCCATCAATAATTGGGTGCCAATAACCAATTATTGATGTTAACTGGTACTCATTAAAATTTGCAAACACATCTGGCTAGAAGGCAGAACACCCTAAAGAAGCGCAGACTTTCAGAGATGATCCAGCATTTACAAATAAATGGAATAAGATCTTGAACAAGTGTTTATTTGATCTGATGCTACTTATTATTGAGAAAAGTAGATCTTTTGTCAGTAGCTGTAAGAAGAACTGGATAATGAAATCAAGAAATAAGGCCAAGAATGTTGTTTGAAATTGGCTATTATGCCCTGATCCAGAGGTTGGATCAGAGAGGTAGTGTTTGGTGGCAGGAAGACCACCTTGACATTAGACAGCCTGACATCATCCCTGTGTGCAGCACAATTATCACAAAGCAGCAAAATCTGACGCTTTTGTGCCCGCATTCTAGTGTCTAACTTTTTAGCCACTGCTTCCAAATTTCCCCAGTCATCCATAAATTTGCGTTAGCCTCGTATGATACAGGAAGTCACTTAACTTTCTTGAAGCAACAGGGCTGTTTGCTCTTTCCAATGACGAGGGGTTCCAACTTCTCACTCCCATCCATATTGCAGCAAAGGAGGATTGTCAGTCGGTCCTTTGATGTTTTACCTCCAGTAGTTTCGGCATGTTTGAATGCAAGTGTTCCATCAGGAATTGCTCGCCAGTAGAGATCGTTTTCGTCAGCATTGAAAATGTCACGAGGTGCAAACTCGTTCAAGATGGTAGGAAGAACTGAAACAACCCAATTTTCAGCACCAAAGTCATCAGTGTCTTGTTTCTCACCATGCTGTTTCTTGAATTTTATGCTGTTCCTCTCCTTCCATCTTTCCAACCATCCAACAGTGGCTTTGAATTCAGTTAGTCCAAGACTTTCAGCTAGCTGGTTAGCTTTCTCCATAAGCAGTGGACCACTAACAGGAAACTGTCTGCTCCTGACTTGATAAAACCACCGAAGAAGAGCATCTTCAACCTCCTCAGAGTTTCCCGCCCGTTTCCGTTTCCATTGTGGATTTGTATTGTTTTGCTAGTCTTCCAGAAGCTGGTCTTTCTGCTTCAAGACACGTGAAATTTGGCTGGGATTGACACCATATTCTTTAGCAATAGATGCTTGACTTTGTTTGTTTTCTAATTTTTTAAGAACTTCTATTCGTTCAGCCAGTGTTAAAGTCTTACAGTTCCGCCTCGATGATGACGACGATGACCCTGGTGCACGCTCTAACAGCATTCTTTTGCTTATTATGCCTGTGGCAGTTAAAGAGGCAGTAAATTTGAAATCTCGTTGGTTGTCACGCGCCAATCGGCTTCCATATTCCATGCGCACGCTTATGTGGAGTCTTTCCTGCAGAGGAGCGGTCTTGACCCATGAATATAAGCGAATCTTGCACTTATCAGTGGTGCGCTAAACCAAAGTCTGTCCCCATAGAAATTGATGGTGCCAAAAACGGGACCGAAGTACGGCATGCAGTTAAACAGAGCATGCGCTTATCCGACATGCACTTAAATGGAGTGCACTGTACATCTGCTCTCACTGTTTTAATAACTGATGTCTGCTGCTAAATGTTTAAAAAAGACCACAACATGGAGGCAGACATATTTGTGATGTCACTTTTTGTCACATGGCTTAACCTAGAAATGATATTAAGATGGCAGACAAAGATGGTGCAAAAGACAAAGAGGGATCAAAAGTACACCAACCACAGTAAAGCAAAAAAGCACACAAGAGCCTTCAAGACTGGGACAATCATAAATTGCTTATTAAAAAGTACCCCTTTAAATAAACAATTTATGATTGTCCCAGTCTTGAAGGCCCTTGTGTGCTTTTTTGCTTAGACAAAGATGGTGGCCTCCATATAGTGGACACTCCGAGGCCACCATCTTGAAGACATGAAAGGAGGCATGATTAGGGGAGTTTCTATTATGTTTTGGCTCATGACCATTTCTTGTGACATCATCAAAAGATGCAGAGAGTGGGCAAAAGTGTGCATGGCTAAGGCAAGAAGTAGGTGGGGCTAAGATAGGGCTTAAACCAGAAATGAAGTCTGATTAGCTGAGTCAACCTATCAAAATGTGCAAAGTAACTGACAAAAGCTATGTAACATATTACTAATTATCTGTTGCCGTGGGCAGGGCCATTTTAAGACAAATTACTCATATATTTTGGGTGTAAATATTTGGGACAGGGGGCTGTGGGGTGTATTCAGGACTTTGGAAGCTAGAATTTACAACTACCTGGTTTTTTTCTGGCTTCATCTGATTTTTGAATTAATGTCCTGAACCTACATGAATGACTAACATGTCTGAATATTTTAATTTAAGCAAGCCTGCTCCCTGCCTGCTTCCAGTGTAACTAGCAGCAGAGATTGTGAGTAGAATCCAGCCAGTGGGAAGGCTATGGAGATGGAGCACTGGAAGACTATGAAGACAGAACACAGGAATGGAAGAGGTGAGCTGGGGAAGATCCTGTGATGTACAAGTAAAGTTTCTCCTTGCGGTAGGATATAAAAGAGGAATGAAACTGGCTATAAAATTCCTCAATATGTTTTTTAAAACTTTTTATTTAATTATCTACCACAACACAGAAATAACACCTCTGGAACCCAGTTTTTTCTTCAAGGCATCAGCTATAACTATAACACTCAAATGCAAATTATTCTCCCCTTGTAAACAATCATTTTTCCTCTAAGCCATTTCATCCCTCCCTTGATTTACCTTAAATCCCCCCCCCCCCCCCACACACACACACAGATTCCTTACTCCTCGCAGCCCCTGAATTCATTCTAAAACTATATAAAGTGCTTTGTGTACAACAGATTGAGAAATAAAGTAATAACTAACCAATTAACTATCATTCCCAGAAATGAATATTCAATAATCTGGCAAGAAGAAACAGAGGATGACAGAACATATCAATTATGCAAATACAAACCTTTGATTATTCAACCACTCTCCATTATAGGTATCTCCATTGTTATATAAATAAATTCCATGGCCCTGTTTTTGATCATCCATCCATTCTCCTAAAATAAGAAACATGCTGCTGTAAGAACTGCACACATACACAAAGGGTACATTCAAACCTTCCTGTGTGGAAAGTGAAAGTAGGCTCAATTTATATATGTATCAGAGAATTTTAAAAAGTATGCAGGGTGGGGGACGAGGCAAGGGCCTGGACACTGGAAATTTTTTTTTTGGTTGGGGATGGAGGGTGTTGTTGCCCAAGACACCAGGGATTCTTCGTTTTGGGAGGGAGGGGTCGGGTAGATGCCACTAGATGCCAGAGTTGTTTGGGGATTGGGACGGAACAGGAGGGGTCCCTACGAAATGCTGCAGCATGCTTGCCCACAGCTTTTGTTTTTTTTAAGTCACACCCTTCCTGTCAGTGCCTAAGTGGCTTATTTTCAAAGAACCTAGACTTACAAAGTTCCATATGTTACTATGGAACTTTGCAAGTCTAAGTGCTTTGAACATATGACTGAGTCAATCACTACTCAGGCACTGACAGGAAAGGTGACATTTATCAATGAGATACATTGTTTTCACTCTTTTGGGATCTTGCTTGGTACTTGTGACCTGGATTGGCCACTGTTGGAAAAAGGATACTGGGCTTGATTGACCTTTGGTCCGACCCAGTATAGCAATACTTATGTTCTTATGTAGAGGGGGCACTCTATGGAGCTATGGAGATGGCAGCTTAATTTCCTAGCTCCATCGCTCTTGCTATGATCATCAGTCTGTGCATATTGCCGTCCTCTGCCAGTTGGGTTGCATGTACAGGTCTTGCTTGGCTTGGCCTGGTGGATGGTGGATGAGTGAAATTCCTTTCCAGAATGGGTTTTGGTTTGATGTCACTACAGAACAACTTCTCAGGACAGAGCACAGTTTGCTCCCTCCCTCCCATTGCACCTCTACCAGACTCTCGCTAATAAACTACCATAGGAGTTACTACCATCTCTCCTTACATTGAGAAGGTAAATCTTATCCCAGTTGTGCATGCCATGGTAACATCAAGACTAGATTACTGCAATACACTATACAATGGTCTGACTACAAAGGGTCTGCACCAGCTCCAGTTGATTCAGAATGCAGCAGCAAATGATTTGTAGTAGTAGTAAAAGGTAGAACATACATTGAAGGAGCAAGCGGTATGTAGATCGCTGGAGGAGAAGACTGAAGATTTGGAAAATCGGGGAAGGAGATCTAACATCCGCATTCGAGGGGTTCCAGAACAGGCAGAATACTTGGATTGCGAAAGGGTCACCCAGCAAATCGTGAGCATGCTGCTGTCCGAGGACGGACAAGAGGTGGCCCATGAATCAATTAAAGTGGATCAGCTCATAGAGTAATGGCGAGGATGTGAGCTAATACACCACGAGACATTATTGCCTGTTTCTCAGACTATAAGGTAAAAGAAGCGATACTCTGCAAAAAGGAAGCTCTGCAATGGGATACATTCCCTATTGAACTATACCAAGATTTGGCCCTGGCCACATTAAAACGACGAGCGGAGAAGAAGAACTTCACCAGATACCTGCGGGACAAAGGAATCGTATACAGGTGGCAGCACCCATTTGCTTTGGCCTACAACCAAGAAGGAAAATGGAACCGGATTTTAAATGTGGATGAAGCACGCACCACATGGCCAGAGGTGGAGGCTCCCGTGGGGGGCACGGAAGAGCGCAGCAGTCTGGATTCGACATCTCGGCCGGCCCGACAGCGCTTGGCAAGAGTGGCGAGAGGCAAAGGGCGCCTTACCAGACAGCAATCAGACAAGAAGTTGACACCCTCACAGAACAATATGACTTGAATACTGGGACTGGTGTAGTGGTAATACATAAGAATTGGATGTTGCTTTTGCGAGGGTGGGTAAGTGTGCGGAGGGATTATGGACAGTATGTGGTTATATATGAATATATGGGGAGGTTGTGTGCACTGTTGGGCATGTGGTTGGTCACCGTTCTCTACTTTCAGAGGTGGGATAAAGTTGGCCCATCGGTTAGATAGGGGGGGAGGAGGGGGGATGTGGGGGGAATGGGGAAAAGGGGTATCTCAGGGGGGGTTTCTTCCTTTACATATATGCTGGAGGCAGAGTAAGACTCTCGGGAAGTCGAATAGGGAGGTTATTATTATTATTTATTGTATTTGTACCCCACATTTTCCCACCTTTTTGCAGGCTCAATGTGGCTTACAGAGTATGGAAATGAGAACGTCATTACAAGATATAAGAAAACAGTCGATCATAAGCTGAGGTGAAAGAGGAATTTAGGTAGAAGGTGTTAGGTAAGGTCGTGAAAGAGGTGTTTTGGTGTACTTGGGTGGTTTAGGGAATGATTTGTTTCAATGAGGGTGACTTTTGTCATCTCTGTTGAAGAGATGTGTTTTCAAAGCTTTGCGAAAGCTGGTTAGATTGGTCATGGTTTTTAGGGCCATGAGTAGTGTGTTCCAAAACTGTGTACTTTTGTACTCAAAGGTGGTAGCATAAGCCTGTTTGTACTTCACTCCTTTACAGCTGGAAAAGTTCAGGTTGAGGAATTTGCGGGCCGATCTTTTGGCATTCTTGGGCGGTAAGTCCACTAAGTTTAGCATATAGAGTGGGGCATCTGCGTGAATGATTTTGTGTACAGTCATGCAGATCTTGAACTCAATTCATTCCTTGAGCTGGAACCAATGCAGTTTCTCTATGAGGGGTTTCACACTTTCGTATTTAGGTGTTCCAAAAATGAGTCTGGCTGCGGTGTTCTGGGCTGTTTGGAGTTTTTTGATGGTCTGTTCTTTGCAGCCTGCGTATAGAGCGTTACAGTAGTCCAAGTGGCTTAGTACCAATGACTGTACTAGGGTGCGGAAAATGTTTCTTGGGAAAAAAGGTTTTATTCTTTTGAGTTTCCACATCGATTGGTACATTTTTTTCATTGTGTTCTTTGCGTGGGTGTCGAGAGTGAGGTTTTGATCAATAGTGACTCCAAGGATTTTCAGATTTTCTGAGATAGGAAGTGTGCAGTAGGGTGTGGTTATTGTGGGGTATTTGTTTGTATTGTATTGGGAGGTGAGAACTAGACACTGAGTTTTTTCTGCGTTGAGTTTTAGCTTAAATGAGTTCGCCCAAGAGTGCATGGTCTGGAAACTCTGGTTGATCTTGTTGGTTATTTCGTTTAAGTCACTTTTGAACGGGATATAGATCGTAACGTCATCGGCATATATGTAAGGGTTAAGGTTTTGCATGGCTAGGAGTTTGGCTAATGGTATCATCATTAGGTTGAAGATAGTTGGAGAGAGGGGGGATCCTTGAGGAACTCCGCATTCTGGTCTCCAAGGTGGCGATCTGTCCGTGTTCGTTGTTACTTGGTAGGATCTGGTGGTAGGAATCCTTCAAACCATTTGAGAACTGGGCCTCCGATTCCAAAGTACTCTAGTAGGTGTAATAGTATTTCATGATCCACCATGTCGAAGGCACTAGACATGTCGAATTGTAGTATGAGTATGTTCTTGCTGGTTGCGATCGTTTTTTTGAATGTGTTTATTGCCAACACTAGTACAGTTTCAGTACTATGATTTGATCGAAATCCTGATTGAGACTCGTGTAGAATTGAGTGTTTGGTCAGGTATTCTGTGAGTTGTTTCGTCACTATGCGTTCCATCAATTTTGTTGTGAGTGGGATAGAAGCTACTGGTTGATTGTAAACCCCCATGATAGAACTAACCTGTTTATCCCTCAATACAAGGGGCCTTAATTCCCGTATCAAACGTAGGAGGCTATTTAGGGAGGCGAAGAGGGTGGGAGCAGGTATACTGTTTGTACAGGAGACACATCTGCTGCCCAGACATGAACATTTATTATATAATGTGGGATATCCTCACCAATATTTAGCTTCTAATCGACAACAAAATAAAACAGCGGGTTGTGGGGATCCTTTTTAGGCAAGGTTGCAGCTGGGAAGTACAGGCGGTTAAAAGGGATACTGGGGGTAGATTTGTGATTGTGGTTCTGTCCCTCGGGGGGCAACCTTATACATTAGTTAACATATATGCTCCAAATCACGCCCAGGGAGATTTCTATGTCACCCTTGGCAACCACCTCGGGCGATGTGTGCAGGGGGAGATATTGGTAGGTGGGGATTTCAATCTGACGATAGAGCCCGTGATGGATAATTCGACCGGGATGGCTGGATATGCTCAGCCAGAACGGGATAAACTACTCCAATTTCTGAATCCCTTGAGGGGATTTCCAAGGAGTACAAGATCTAGAAGTTGGCAATTCCCTGATGGGTTATTGGATGACCCACAAAATGTACAAAGAATTGAAAAAGAAATTATGGAGTTCTACAGTTTAATGATACACCGGGAATTACCCCAGAGATACTCTGGGAAAGCTTAAAGGTGGTGATTAGAGGGAAAATGATAGCATTGCAAGCATATTTAGGGAAAGACCATAGGGAGAAAGAAACAGCTTTTAGACAATACAGTACAACACCTAGAAACATTAGTTAAACACGGCCAGGCTACGGCCAGACAGCAAGAGGAACTACATAGGTCCAAAGTACAATTACTGGATTTGGAACTTAAAGTCATTAAGGAACAAATGCAGCAGACACAACAGGAATACTATGAGTTTAATAATAAAGCGAGTAAATTATTAGCCTATAAATTACAACAGCTTAGGGGACGTAAGGCCATCGGTAGAGTGAGAACGGAAGATGGGCAGATCTGGGATCAAATAGAAGAAATTCAGAGAATATTTGTTGATTACTATCAGAAGCTCTATCGACCAGAGGGGCAGGTGGCAGAGGAAGATATACAGAATTTTCTGGACACAGTAGACATTCCTAGCCTGAGAGGGGCGGTGCAAGAATTGCTATCAGCACCCATAACACTAGAGGAAGTGACCTTAGCAATCAAGGGTTTACCTAGGGGAAAAGCCCCGGGTGCAGATGGGTATAGCAATAGATTCTATAAATGCCTTAATTCTATCTTAGCACCCATCTTGCTTAAAGTGTTCAATGATATTCAGCTTGACTCTATGCTCCCATGGTCGTGGCGTTTATCCACCGCGGTATTACTCCTTAAGCCGCATAAAGACCCACAAAGCTGTGGCTCATATCGGCCCATATCTTTACTGGGAACCGATTATAAAATCCTAACCACAATCTTGGCTGACCGGTTGCAAAGGTGTTGCCCCGCCTGGTCCATGAGGACCAAGCGGGATTTATAGCAAATAGGCAAACTTTTCACAACACGAGACGAGCACAATATATATTGGACAGAATCAAACAGGTGGGACAACAGGCGATCTTTCTCTCACTGGATGCTGAGAAGGCATTCGATAGAGTGCTGTGGCCCTATTTGTTTGAATTGTTGAAGAAAGTAGGCATCAGTGGGCAATACTTATATTGGGTCATGGCGCTCTATCGTCACCCTATGTCTCAGTTGCGGATTAATGGCACATACACTGACTCATTTGAATTGTTTAGAGGTACTAGGCATGGGTGTGCCCTATCCCCGCTACTGTTCGCACTAGCTATGGAGCCTCTGGCAATCTTGGTTAGAAAAGACCCAGAGGTGCAGGGCATCCGAATAGGACGGCAAGAAACTAAAATTATGCTTTATGCTGATGATGTCCTGCTTACATTTTCACAACCTGAACTCTCACTGAGAGCAGTGATGAAGATACTTCAGGGGTATGGACAAGTCGCAGGTCTCAAGATTAACATTCAAAAATCAGAACTCATGCCAATACAGTGCCCTGCAGGGTTACAAGAGGAATTACAATCTCACTTCCCTTTTCAATGGTCTCCTAAATACATTAGATATTTGGGGGTTAATTTAACACCAGATACGGGGGATCTATTCCAGGAGAACTTTGTCCCTAAAATGCGGGAACTCCTGCAAGAACTAGAGAGTTGGGGGGGGGGGGGGCTGCAAATGTCATGGATGGGCAGAATAGCAGCGGTAAAGATGACAATGCTCCCCAAGGTACTTTACTTATTTATGGCTGTGCCTGTCTCTGTGCCACATACCTTCTTTCACACACTTAACAAAAAAATGTTCGCCTTTATTTGGCGCAAAAGGCCACCCCGAGTGAATCGTAGAATACTATATCAATTAAGAAATGATGGGGGCATGGGGGTACCCAACTTTGGGCTTTATTATAGAGCTGCTCTATTTCAAATGCTGGCCACGGTGCAGAGGGGTCTGAATAAGTTGTGGACTTACGCGGCGCAGTGGGAGATGAAGGGGGTGCCCATATGGGCGGTGGCGTGGCTTCCCCTACAGTTGCTGAGAGGACTCATAACAGGATTGAAGGGTCCAATGAGGGTGGCGCTAGAAGAATGGGCAAGATGTAGAGCAGCCTGGTTTCCGGGGCGTAAATATCATCTGACTACGCCCATAATACATGCCACAGATTTTATTCCTGGGAGGAGAGAAGGGGTGTATGGGCATTGGTCAGCGGCATCTTTGCGATTGCTGGGACAGATATGGGAGGATGGGAAATGCCATTCATTTGAAACTTTAAAAGAGGAATTTGGTTTGGGGGACAGGGACAGGTTTCATTATATGCAGATCAGAGATTTTGTGCAGAAGAAAGCCAGAGAGGATCTGTCTCTGGTGGCCACGGAGCTTGAAATGGCAATGAGATCTGGGGAAGGTAAAGGAGGGATTTCCCGAATTTATAGAGCTTTACTTCATAAGTCCCAACCATTAAATACGTTTATTAATAAATGGGAGTCCCTATTGGGTACTACATATGAACCAGAAACTTGGAAAAAGATATTTAAACGACTACTGTCATTTTCTGTGGCTACCCCTTTATTGGAAAATGGGTATAAAATGCTGTACCAATGGTATATGACTCCTAGTCGGTTGTCCCGTATGTTTAAAACGGGAATGGCGAGTTGCTGGCGTAATTGTGGGGCGGAAGGAACATTTTGGCATGTATGGTGGGACTGTCCGGTGATACAGCAGTTTTGGCAGGACTTACAGATGAGACTGCAGAATGACTTGGGAGCTGAGGTTACACTAACTCCTGGGCTATGCTTGTTGAATATCCCGCCGAGGGAAGGACATGGCTTACGTCATGGGCCCTTATCATACATTGTAACTGCAGCCAGGATTCTAATTGCAAGACATTGGAAGCAATCGGCGACTCCCACCGTGGATCAAGTATTGACTAAAGTGGACTATTGATGTTTAATGGACAAACTTACAGCCCTACGGCGAGGGGGCCTGGTGAGATTCTCAAAAACATGGTCCTCCTATGTGGAATGGCGAGGTTTAACTGGGTGACATATGTACAATGGGGATACTCTATTGCAGGGGGAGCCCTATATATACCTGAGATGCCTAGAAGGGGGGGAGGGGGGTGGAGGGATGTTGATGATATATATATGAGAAAGTTTTGCGATATATATGTTTAGCTATGTGGATGTTATGTAAAGAAAAAGTTAATAAAAAGAATTTTAAAAAAATAATGGTAATTTTCTTCCAGTGGCGTTACATGTTGCAAGTCCTATCACTAAGTCTTCCCCATCACTTGGCTCCTGTTGGTTCCTGTTTTCCCCATCCCTTGCTGTCCCCACCAGAACATGTGGAAGGCACCAGGGCTCTCAGGGAAGGTGAGCGCACTGGCAGAAGGGTTCGTCAAGATGTGGCAGTTAACACTAACAGTGATAGCTGGGAATGCTCTGGGTATGCCCATAGTAAGGCACATAATTATCTGAAATCCCGTTATTATTATGGAGATAAAAGTAATTAACTACAGTAATGCTGTTACTATAGTTAATAAGTTTATCAAGCTTGATGATTACTATGAAAAAGTAATTAACTACAGTGATGTATTACCGGTAATGCAATATTGCACAAGCCTACTGAGATGACACCAGAATTAAAATATTTTGTACAGTGAGTTTTATGGGGAAATGGCCTAATTCTGTTCTGTACACATTGCTAGGGGTGGGGGAGGTTTTTGTGTCTGCAGAGTATGTGTTTATATTTATCTCCATGACAATCATGCCTGCAATGTGTCTCATATGTGAGCCTCCTCTGTTAGGTGTGTCCCAGTGTAAAAGTGAGTACCATTGCTATAGAGTCATCCAAACCTGGGTGATTATTTAGGGCACTTTGGGAAAGCTTTATGCTTGGTGAGGAGGGAAGTAGACAATGGACCCCTTGTTTTTCAGAGTCTGAAGTAGATAATAGAGGGACTATTGGACCCTGAAATGAGCAAGCATTTTTCGGTGCACTACTAATGCTTGTTGACTGAGATGACATTACGCTGGACTGTTGATACTGAATAGATGGCAGATCCTTACAGTAATCTGTTGAACATCTTTAGTACAAATGTCCAAGGCTGCAACACAGATGTAGAAGACTTATTGGTTACTCTATCTAGTACTAGAGCTGATGCCATCTGAGGCTGCATGGTTGACTACTGTACAGGGGATGATTGCATTTCAACAGGGAAGCAAAATGACATTTGTGTTGAACTTCTATATGTGCAAAATGAATCAAAGAAGACTGTTCACAATCTGTGGTGTGCTATTGCACTGGTGTATCTAAGCTGAAGAGGCGTCACACTGACTGCACAGACAACAGACATGGCTCGTCAGTGCTACTGTCCAGGTAGTCCCTTTAATGGCACAGACAGTATAGGAGATAGCTGCAAAGGCGTGCGTTCAGGAGGAGCCCCTTGAGAGATGGCAGTGCTAAGATATCTGTGCTTCTCCAGCACTTTACAAGAAACTTTCAGGATGCCTTAACCTCAGGTGTATGTGAGCATTTAGAAGACAGATGTAGTTTGTGCCTGAAAATCTCCAAGGAGGTTCATGCCAATTTATAGGATCCCTGGAGCTGCTCCTTTGTAGCAGGACTCTTGAAATCAATGCACAAGGAGGTACAGGCAACTTTCATGGAGGAGAATGTGCTGGAGTGTGCAGAGTCAGACATCTCTGGGCAGACAATGTCCTCCTTCTTCTATATCTGGGCAAGCAGATTATTGCAGAGTGAGTTCAAGAAGTCCTTATAGACTTTTGGAAACATCTTTCCACTTTTGTTACAGTCAGCTTGATTATAGTCTGAGTCCAGATATTTTAGGAATTAGGGATGAGCAGCCATAAACTTTTGTGTTGTTTCCCATGTCGTTTACAGGGATTTTAATTTTAGTTGTGTTTTATTGCCCATTTTGTCATTTTGCCATTTTTCAATATTAGTGCATACTCTTTTGGAAATGTGGAAAGAGGGCACACTGTTTGAAAAAGAGAACACACTCTTCTCCCAATAGGGCACACAGGAATGGACAAGTTTGTAAATGTGCAATGGTTTGTGCATGTGTGGTGGTTCCACTATCAGGGAAAAAGAGAGCCCTCTATTCAAAGAATGTACCCTCTTATCAGCAAATGACAAAACACTAAAAGTTGTGGTTTTTCTGCTTGTTTTCATTTGGTAATGAAATACAAAGACACAGGAAATGTGAACAAAGAATCCTCCGTCCGATATTTAGCACTATTTGGCTGGTCAGAATGGATGCTGACCGGTTAAATAGCGTTTAACCGGTTATCTGCTGATATTCAGTGTGGGATAACTGGCTATCCTCCGCTGAGTATCTGCATTTACTGGCTGGCAGATAACTGGTTATATCAAACAATATAACTGACTATCCGCTGATTTTTAAACCGGGTTCGGCAGTCATATTTGGCTACGTCACACCCTGGTACATCTTTGGTCAGTTTAAAGATAACAACTGGCTATGTCTGAATATTGAGTATTTTTTATTATGTCTGAATATCAACATAGCCAGTTATCTTCAAACCCAGCCAAAAACCCTGGATATTCAATGTCGATCACCAGAAACAGCTCGACATTAAATATCTGGGTTCAATGCAGACTGTGGGAGACAGCCCAGTTATCTCCCACGGTCTGAATATTGGGGCCCCCTATATCATTGCAACTGACTGCCTATCTCTGTTAGACATCTGAAGCTAATATTGAAGTTCTGAATCTTTCTCAAATACTGTGGACAGGGGCATTATTTTAGAAGACAATGCCAGAACACAAAGAGGTGAAAAATCTTTGTTTCTGCATCCATTTGACAGAGTGGAAAAACAACTCTGAGGGACTGAGGACACCACTGTGTGTGAGAATGGATGCTTAGAACTTTATACTAGCTCTAGCAGAACTGTTTTATCACAGCACAATCAGTTGATATCATGGTACTTTTGTGTTCAATTCAATCCTGCTTGAGGGTAGAAAAACGTGGTAAATGTTGTAGTACATCATTTACAAAAGGTAAAAATAAAAGTTTGACACCCTTAAAACACTCTACCTTCATATTTTGAGCCATCTGGATACATAAAGGTACCATGTCCATATTTCTTGTTATGGATATATTCTCCAATGTAACGAGCACCATTTTTAAATCTGTAGACTCCCTGTAACACATTAAAGGAGATAGCAAATGTAAGTATCCACAACTCTTTTCTTAAACACTTCTTTGCTTGCATTGCCTCACCTTGTAGTATATCAGTGATTATATTAAGGGATGTACGTCCAGGAGACTAGGGGTACGACTACAATTACTGAGATATGATCACTAGGAATGTTAATGTAGGGGCCCTTTTACTATGGAATAGAAGACAGAAGCAGACCTTATTGTAGAAAAGCAGTCTTTATTAAGTTGTTTCAAAGCTCCCAGGACTTATAAATGAGTGCCTGACATGGTCATGTTTTGCCAACAATACAGGCTGCATCAGGGGCAATAGAAACTGTGACAATAAGCATAAACGCAGATTAATAAAAAGTCCAATAAAATACATTTAAATCAATGAAAAGCTCAAAACATATGTTCACATATCAAAACAACGTTCAAATATAAGTGAATCAATATTTAATAAAATCAATAAATAATTAAAACAATGTGAATAAATATGTGCAGTAGCACTAAAACAATAGGACACAAACAGAGAGAAGTTAAACCATAAATACATAGACGATGGCTTATCCAGCTGCTGCTAATCTAAAAACTTCACCAATGCTGATCATTGTCAAAGACGATAAAATATCACTGAGTCGTGGATCTAAAATTAGTGATAGTGCCACTTCAGACAGCTGCATCAATGAAACAATCTAAACAAACCAAGGTATACTTCCTGACTCACATGTGTCTCTTCCTGGGTCCGTTTGAAACAATAAAAACAAACTTGCTGCAAAAGCCTACTGTATATGTTGAAAAAAACATGTAAATATGCATAAACTAATTAGCTCAGCAGAATGATCTGAGTCTAATTAATAAAGTTCCACAAATCCCTGAAGCAGAGATTTGAAACGCTGGCCATTGTCAGATGGTTGAGGTGTGTTACAAGGAAGTTACTGGAGTCTTTGGGCAGAAGCATACGAAGTTTGAAACCTATGAAATTTGAAGCTAAGTGCTTTTTGAATTCTTAAGAAAATGTTTTATAAAACTGATTGAAAATTATCTATAAAAAGATCATTTTCTAACCACAGGAGGTTTTTTTAGCCTATGATTATACTGAAGTCATTGATGGACTGAATTAAGTTAGTCTTGGCTCACTGAGGTTTTTTTCCTTCTTCTGATGAATTTGGGTTATTCCCAAGTGAAGAGTGTGGTGTGTTCATTGATTTGTATACGCCGATTTAGTACCTGACACTCTTCCCTTGGTTTTTGAATAGTGTGAAGTTTTTAGAATACCACCAGCTGGGTAAGCCATTCTCTATGTATTTATGGTTTTACTTCTCTGTGTTTGTGTCCTATTATTTTAGTGGTGGTGCACATAATGTTATTTTGATCCGTGAACACATGTTTTGAGCTTTTCATTGATTTAAATGTATTTTATTGGACTTTTTATTAATCTGCTTTTATGCTTATTGTCACAGTTTCTATTGCCCTTGATGCAGCCTGTATTGTCTGATTCTGTCTTCTATTCCACAGTGGATTTTGTAGACCATTTACCATCTTGTTTTCTTACTGGGGCCTTTTTACTAAGCAACGCTAAAATGTGGCCTGTGCTATCCCCAGCATGCGTCTTTCCTGCGCACTAATGCCACTTTTAGCACAGTCAATAAATGGCTGATTTTAACATTTCTGCATTAATGGCAACGTGCTAATTTTCCCATTAGCATGTGAGCACTTACCGACACATATTTTGTAGGCAGTAGGGGCTCACATGCTAATCCTGAGTTAATCAGTTAGCAGCAATGCCCATGTGCTAACTGATTAGCATACATGTGCCCACTTTCTACCCTCAAACATGTACCCAGTGCTAAAAAATAAATGTTATTTTTAGCACATGGATAGTGCGTGCACACGCAAAAATTACCATGGGATACTTGAGTGCACCCCAGCCCCACAGTAGTACATTTTAACCTGCAATATGCACACGTTAGTGCTTACTGCAGCTTAGTAAAAGGGCCCCGTAGTTATCAGGTGGTCATCATGATCGCCTAGTAACTTGCCTTCCTGATGCAACTATTCCTCATATATCATTGTTTTACACCGCTGGGGCCACAGATGACTAGATACAGCCACAGCTCATGGTTCTTTGCATGACTCAGGAGCAAATCTCTCAGACTCCCCTAGACATAATGGGGCCAATATTCAAAGTGACCTAAATGGCCATGAGAGGCTCCTGGATGTTTAAATTGCTTGTCCAGGATAGGTATATTCAGGGGCACTTAACTAGATAGTGCTGATAAATATATCTGGTTAGCGCCCAAGCACAAATCGGCTAATCTGTGGGTGGTCCAGGGGCAAAGTCACCACTTATCTGGTTAAGTGCCAATATTCAGCACTTAACCACATACTGTACATTAACCGTGTAAATAGGATCACACAAGACACAGTCTTATCTTTATCCGGTTTAACTTATCTGGTTAAGTGCTGAATATCTCACTTAACTGGATAAATGTTATCTGGTTCTGTATAACCAGATATTCAATGTCACTGCCCGGACATGGCTCGGCATTGAATATCTGTGGATACTGCCAAGGCAGCCAAAAAAACACTGGCAAATACTAGCTGAATACTGACCCAATAGATAGTCATATTTTTATTAGCAGTGGACAGGAATCATAGCAAGCAGGCAGATTACTCATCAGCAGACAATTAGATAAACAGATGGTAAAATTATGTATCATACCTGATAATTTTCTTTCCATTAATCATAGCTGATCAATCCATAGACTGGTGGGTTGTGTCCATCTACCAGCAGGTGGAGATAGAGAGCAAACTTTTGCCTCCCTATATGTGGTCATGTGCTGCCGGAAACTCCTCAGTATGTCGATATCAAAGCTCCATCCGCAGGACTCAGCACTTAGAGAATTACACCCACGAAGGGACACTCTGCCCAGCTCACCACCGCCGAAACGGGGGAGGGGAATTAACCCAGCTCATCCCCACACAAGTGGGGGAGGGGAATCCGTCCAGCTCATCCCCGCGGAGCGGGGGAGGGACACCACACCCGCCGATGCGGGGGGATCTGGCTTATCCTGCAACCGCAACCGCGGGAGGAGCTGACTGACCCTAACACCGCCGAAGCGGGAGGGGTACAAAGCTGCCCTACAGCCGCACGAAGCGGGAGGGAGTGCCGGCAGAATTTAAATCTCAATCCAGCCCCGTAAAACGGAGGGGAGAGGAATGCAGCAGCTCACTGTAACACAAACTCGTCTCAACTCTTGAAGAATCCAAGTGAAAAATCTTGAACACGAAGTCTTTCTGAAGTAACTGAAGACTAAACTTGAACCTGAAATGCAACCAGAATAAAAACAGTACAGATATCTGGGAGGGACTATGGATTGATCAGCTATGATTAATGGAAAGAAAATTATCAGGTATGATACATAATTTTACCTTCCATATCATCAAGCTGATCAATCCATAGACTGGTGGGATGTACCGAAGCAGTACTCACCCAGGGCGGGACATTGAAATCCCTGACCTCAACACTGAAGCTCCAAACCGGGCCTCCGCCCATGCAGCCACAGTCAAGCGGTAATGCTTGGAGAATGTATGAGCCGAAGCCCAAGTTGCCGCCTTGCATATCTCTTCCAAGGAGACGGACCCGGCCTCTGCCATCGAGGCCGCCTGAGCTCTAGTGGAGTGAGCCTTCAGCTGGATAGGCGGCACCTTCCCCGCGGCCACATAAGCCGCTGCAATGGCTTCCTTGACCCATCTTGCCACTGTAGGCTTAGCAGCCTGCAGACCCTTACGAGGACCTGCAAACAGGACAAACAGATGATCCGATTTCCGGAACTCATTGGTCACTTCCAAGTATCTGATGATGACTCGTCTCACATCCAGATATTTAAGAGCAGAGTACCCCTCTGGGTAGTCCTCCCTACGAAAGGAAGGGAGACAGAGCTGCTGATTCACATGGAAGCAAGAAACAATCTTGGGCAGGAAGGAAGGCACTGTGCGAATAGTCACTCCTGCCTCAGTGAACTGCAGAAAGGGCTCTCGACATGAGAGCGCCTGGAGCTCGGAAACTCTTCTGGCTGAAGTGATAGCCACCAAAAAGACTGCTTTCAACGTCAGGTCTTTCAGAGATGCCCTCGACAAGGGTTCAAAAGGCGGCTTCTGCAATGCTCTTAGCACCAGGTTGAGATTCCACGCAGGCACCACTGAGTGCAGAGGAGGGCGCAGGTGATTAACTCCCTTGAGAAAGCGCACCACATCTGGCTGCGAAGCCAGGGAAGCACCCTTCAGGCGACCCCTGAAGCAAGCCAGAGCCGCTACCTGGACTTTAAGGGAACTGAGCGACAGGCCTTTCTCCAGACCTTCTTGCAGGAACGCCAACACTGAAGAAATTGGAGCAGTGAAGGGAGAAAGTGAGCCTGCTTCACACCACGCTGCAAATATACGCCAAACCCTGGCGTAAGCAGTAGAAGTAGAGCGCTTCCTCGCTCTCAGCATAGTGGCGATGACCTTGTCTGAGAAGCCCTTCTTTCTCAGACGCTGCCGCTCAATAGCCAGGCCGTAAGACCAAAGGGGGAGGGATCCTCCATCACCACGGGACCCTGATGTAACAGGCCCTGCTCCACTGGCAGCCGCAGAGGATCGTCGACTGAGAGCCTGATCAAGTCCGCATACCAGGGACGTCTGGGCCAATCCGGACCCACCAGGATTACCCTGCCGGGATGCTTTGCCACCCAGTCTAGCACCCTGCCCAACATGGGCCAGGGCGGGAACACATAGAGAAGCTCTTGTGTTGGCCACTGTTGGAGAAGAGCATCTACTCCCAGGGATCGAGGGTCCCGTCCTCTGCTGAAAAAGCGCGGCACTTGGCAATTGGCCGATGACGCCATCAGATCTAGGCTCGGCTGGCCCCAGCGCTTCGTGATGTCCAAGAACGCCTGAGCAGATAGCTGCCACTCTCCGGGCTCCAAGGTATGGCGACTGAGAAAGTCCGCCTTGACATTCATGACTCTGGCAATGTGGGCCGCTGACAGCTGCTCCAGGTTCGCTTCTGCCCACTGGCATAGATTCATAGCCTCCTTGGCTAGAGGGGCGCTCTTGGTACCTCCCTGGCGGTTGACATAGGCCACAGCCGTGGCATTGTCCGACAGGACCCGTACCGGCTTCAACACCAGTACCGGGATGAACTCCAAAAGCGCCAACCGAATGGCTCTGAGTTCCAGGAGGTTGATAGACCACTTTGCCTCTGCAGGAGACCAGAGCCCCTGCGCTGTCCTTCCCAAGCAGTGGGCTCCCCAGCCCGACAAAGAGGCATCCGTCGTGACGACAATCCACTCCGGGGTCACCAGAGGCATTCCCGCAGACAACTTGTCTGTCTGCATCCACCAGCTCAGCGCCTGTAACACTAGGGGGCGCTGTGCTTATGACAACACAAAAGCCACCAGACACAATATGCGGTATATCGCTTTTATTGGTGATACATATGTGAACACATACACCAAGATACTTACAGCACCCGCAATTCAGTCAGCATCTGGGAAGACCACCAGGGAAGCACTAGCTCTTCCTCAGAGATTGCAGGGACCATCACTGAACCAGGCGTCCCTTACGTTCAGGCAAGCTTCTAAAGCAAGTCCGGTGCTCTCGCCTCTTTTATAGTGTGAAACAGAGGTGCCTTTCCCAGACTTGCACAAGCTGGCATCCCTTAAACAACCAGCCTGTTTCCCATAACAGAGAATAACTCCCCCAGACTTGCACAGGTTGAAGGTGCCTTTCCCAGATGTGCTGGCATCCCTTAAACAACCACCATAACAGAGAATAACTCCCCCAGACCTGCACAGGTTGAAGGTGCCTTTCCCAGAGGTGCTGGCATCCCTTAAACAACCACCATAACAGAGAATAACTCCCCCAGACCTGCACAGGTTGAAGGTGCCTTTCCCAAAGGTGCTGGCATCCCTTAAACAACTAGCTTGTTTCCCATAACAGAGAATATCAACACATAATTACAGCCAAAACATTCCACTCATTCCATCCCCAGCTGACCTTCAATCCCATGTATTACATTCCACCCCTTGATATTCTCTGCTTATGAGGAGACAGAAGTATACATAGTATTATGGACCACCGTAGGTCGTTTCCAAATTTTACAAGTCAAAATACAATTCCAAATCACTAGCAGGATGCTAACTAATAGTACTACAAGTAAAGGATGAGTGATCCATTTTAGGAAAGCATCTGCACTAGGAGAATGTCCCAATAATGGATCCCACCAATTATGATGTAATTTACTTCGAATATTTTCCGCCACTATACGAACAGTGTGATTGTCAAATTGAGCATCTACTTGCATGACTCTTAAGGTGTGATTCACACCTTGAATATACTCATTAATAAGAGAGGATATATGCAACATGTGGGTCAACTTACTATAATTTACAGCTAAAATTGGCTCCGTAAAGAAGGTATAATTGTACTGTATGAAAGCAGAATTAAATAAATCCGGATATAATACATACTTTTGTCCTTTCCACCAAAATACTGATATACTAGTAAAACAGGAACTGACTCCTGACAGATCGGTCAGGAAGGTATTATTTGACAAAGTTGTGAAATTAGCAGTGGAAATACATAATGTCCGCGGACTAATTTCTACAAAGAACTCATAGTTGGCAGGGAAAACAGTAAATGTACATTCCCCAAAACGTGGGGATAAGCAAGGTTCAAATTGTGGTGGCTGGAAAGGACAAATCATGCGATTTCCCTGCTCATTACACATATCCAATTTATATGTCTCATTATATACAGTTATATACTCCCCATTCATATGCGGGGCCCAAAAGGTTACGATACCAGAAACATTCACTAATACTGGAGATATATAATACTTACATACTATATGAGTATGGAAAATCTTATATGAAGATAAAACCCCTGTACAGAATCGATCAGTACAGACTGTACTCTCTGAATGTGGGAACAACCACTCATCAACCGGAATATATCCAGCGAAAAGGGTCTGCAACTGGGTATGCATCCCCAATTGTAGAGCCATCTGGACTCTATCCCGCTGATGCAAAGCGTACAACGTCTGTAATGAACACCAAGTATAATTCAATGCTTTTGTCAAAGTAATGTCAGTATAATTTTCAAACTTAAAAGTTTGGGCTAATAAATTATTAATGTCTGCTATCGCAGGCACCATTAATTGTCCTGTTCCTGGAATGGCAGGTAACCAATTGGCTAAAATATTCAGTTCAGTATGCAAGTCCTTACCTAGATAGTGTAGTTTACTAAACAGAGTATCTGTATCTACAGTATTCAGAATTCCCAGTCCAGTTCCCGCACCCCCCAAAATAGTATCATACCATGCTCGCCGTATCCTAGTACAGCGAGGCAAGTGTGGAAATGTAACATTGTAAGTTAATACTGTCTTTCTATACTGCATAGACATATTTTTGCATGTAGTGGGAATGCGTGACAGTGGAGCAGGATTAGTCATATTACTAACAGCAAGCAACACATGCAAGAAGTCCATCCAGGGTGTAAAACGGTTTGCAATTGGTGTAGCATTAGTGAAAATCCATTCAGCAGTTCGATTCAAAGTAATATTTACTATAGAGCTGTTACAAGTTTGGAGGAACTGCATTTTGCGTGTCCGATTCCATAGTCTCCATATCTGGTCCCGGAATCCCATAGGCTGGATGCACATAACCCAGGACGTAGCATTATGGATAGTCACATTCACAAAACTGGATGAAACGACTACAAAACGCTGTTCAGTTTTATGAAACACAGCTTGGGAAGCAGTTACGTTCAATACCGGACATGCAGTATGACATGTATAATTATCTTGCTGTAAGGTTGAGTTATTTTTGTTGCTCCACCAATAGTGGACACGCGAGGTCACTCCCAGCACCCGCTCGCCGGGAGTACGGGCATCGAGTTCCCCACCCAAACAGAGAAACAGTATGCCCTGAAACAGAAAGAAATGGAGAAACACATATAAATCCTATTCCCTTAAATAACAATGATCAGCAGGAACATTCGTCCAACTCTGTTGTCCTGGCTGAACTACTGTAACAGTATTGTCCTCCCCTCGGGCTATAATTTCAGCAGGTTGAGGAGGACCTGGGTGTGCAGGGTCTTGATGCCATACCCGACCACCCACACCCCTCCCAGTAGACCCAAATCCCTGTGTACCTCGCTCAGTGACTCCCACAAAATCAGAAATTTGAGTAAAAGAGGAGGAATTGACAGGAATTATCAACAATAGGGGCTTGCTCTCCGAGATGTCCACATTTTTGATGTGCCCAGCTTGCAATACCAGTCTCTTCTTCACCCCGATGAATAGTAGAATCATCTGTTCCAGTGATGACATTCGTGTGAATGGTAGCTAAGGAATCTGCTGTCTGATTAAAATATGATCAGAGGTTATAGGGGAAACATGTGCATCAACATGATAGACATAGGCAGAAGTAGATTGCAGAAATTCACTAATTTCTTGCCATAACTGTGATCCCCAAACCAGTTTAGTATGAATATACCAATCATTCTGTTTCCATGTAGGTAACCAGGTTGTTCAACCATCCCTGTGGCAACCATGTAAAAGTGTACTGCCTTCCCTGCCACGTAAATGCAAATTGCTCCCAAAATTCCTCATTTAAGGCTATTGTAAAGAAGGCATTTGCTAAATCTATCACTGCATACCATTTTCCTTTTCTATTTTGTATGTTCTCAATTAAAGTTACAATGTCGGGGACTGCAGCATGCAACAGGGGTGTAACCTTATTCAATTGACAGTAATCTACTGTCATCCGCCAGGATCCATCAGATTTCTTCACTGGCCATACTGGATTATTCCATTTGGTAGTAACTGGGACAATAACCCCTACCTCTTGTAATTCCTGTATTGTTCGCGTAATTTCTGCAATACCACCAGGAATCCGATATTGCTTTTGTGCAACTAATTGAGTGGCGGCTGGTATGGTGAGAGGCTCATCAACAATTTTTCCCACTAATACTGCGTGAATATTATAAGTGGAAATATACTTCAAACGCCGGGGAACTGCGGGAGACGTTCCAAATTGCCAACTTCCCCCTTCAATAGTAAGTTTTAAACCTCTCAGAATATCCATACCAATTATATATTCTGGCACTGGGGTAATCATTACAGCATACTTTTGGAGCTGTAAATCCCCAATTTGCATAGCCAATTGTGTTTCCACTGCAGGAATACTCTTCCCCCCTAGTCCTACAATATTACACTTTGGTCCTTTAAACTTAGAAGGGTTACCAGCTATAATCGTTGCTTCTGCTCCAGTATCTATCAAAGCTCGTACTTGTTGAAAATTTCCCGGACTCCATTGTATTACAACATCAATATAGGGACGTGGATCAATTTTTACATTGCATCCCCGTACTAGTCAATCCTCTCTAAACGGATTGGTTTCTGCTTTAGATGGGGGCAGAGTAGTAGTGGATGGAAATGTCATTCTCTGCAGGAGAGTACGGACCTCATGATACAAATCTGAATAGTCCGGACCCTCCACAGGTGGGGCTGAAGGAAGTTTTTCTTTTCCCACTGTCCGGGTTTTCCGAACCGGTTTCATCCCTCTCTTATCCAATCCTAATTTTTTATATTGCTGCCATAACTCTCCAGTGGGAATTCCATCTATTTTCTCCCGAGCCACCCCCGCTTGTAGTAGAGCGGCAAACATATCCTTACGAGATACTCGTTCTACCTCTGAACCTTGCCCCTTCGGCCCTTCCCTAATTCTCTGCCCCTCATTATTTTTCCTATCTGTCAGCTTCAGACTCCAATCCCCCAAATCTCCTAATTGCTCGATTTTATCCATAATGCCCTCCAACGGGTTATCTGTTTCATTCATCAACAGAGTCAAAATAACTTGTTTATACATTGGAGGAGACCCTTTAATTACTTTGTTTCTAATTGCCGCTGACATAGGCACTTGGGTAAGTGTATCCATCTGTCCTGTGACAATACACACTTTCATTGCCTCTTCCTTTAATCGCTGGATACAATCTTTCAAAGTATACCAGGGCTTGTCATCCCCAGGCCAATCTGATTCTAAAGGGTACTTTCTACGACACCCTGTTCCCACTAACTCAATCAGAGTAGTAGCCTCTGATCCATTCCCATCAGGCATTGCTAAACTATGTTCCCGAAATGCACTTTGAATTATAGCATCTCGAGATAAAGGTATAAATTTCAAACAGTCCTCATTGTCCATCCGTATCCCCATTGCCCCAGTATCATGCAGCCTTACACACCAAGCAATAAGGGATTCATTTGGACGCTGCTGGAATTGCTGCATGATATTGAGAATTTCTTGTTGCGTATAGTCTTCTGCTAAATCCATGCGCACTGGCGCTGCCCCACCCAACTGTGCTCGTCGCCGAATTATCGGCTTCATTTCCGGAGCAGCACTTTCCTCACCCCCTGACTCACTCTCGGGTGTGGAAGACCAGATATCCCCATCCCACGTCTCAGGATCCCATCCATTAGGATTCTGTGTGGCAGTAGCCATCACCTTTGCAACCTTTACCTTACTCACACGCCCTCTCCTTTTCCGATACTTATACTGCGCTACTCGCACCGCCGCCCGCTCAGCAATTTGCTGGTACCCCGTACACTTATCCATCATCAATTTGCCCTGACACTGTGACATTACCAAGTCGCTTTTCAATGTCAGAATCTCAGCCTGTGATTCCAACAGCTTCTGTTGTAATAACAGATTCTGCTGGTGCATCAGGCGATATGCCGACAACAAAATCCACCCTCTCCGACCCACAGTTCTTAATTCTTTCCCTTTAACCACAGGGGCATTTTGTAAACATTTCAACACATCCTCACACATTCCCTCTCCTAAACATACCTCCCAATTCTCACTCAACCCCGTATCTGTCGCCCATTCTGTTGCCAATGCCTGATATGGGTATTTATCCCATCCAGGAATTGCAAACAGCTGCGGAAGCTGTGCCTGCACAGCCTCCTGATGAGATTTGCTCTTCTTTCCTTTCTTCAACATATTCACAAAACAATAAAACAATAAACCAAGTATATATTCACAAATGTGATCACCGTATCAACAATGCGATATCCTGCCGACTACGCCAAATTGTAACACTAGGGGGCGCTGTGCTTATGACAACACAAAAGCCACCAGACACAATATGCGGTATATCGCTTTTATTGGTGATACATATGTGAACACATACACCAAGATACTTACAGCACCCGCAATTCAGTCAGCATCTGGGAAGACCACCAGGGAAGCACTAGCTCTTCCTCAGAGATTGCAGGGACCATCACTGAACCAGGCGTCCCTTACGTTCAGGCAAGCTTCTAAAGCAAGTCCGGTGCTCTCGCCTCTTTTATAGTGTGAAACAGAGGTGCCTTTCCCAGACTTGCACAAGCTGGCATCCCTTAAACAACCAGCCTGTTTCCCATAACAGAGAATAACTCCCCCAGACTTGCACAGGTTGAAGGTGCCTTTCCCAGATGTGCTGGCATCCCTTAAACAACCACCATAACAGAGAATAACTCCCCCAGACCTGCACAGGTTGAAGGTGCCTTTCCCAGAGGTGCTGGCATCCCTTAAACAACCACCATAACAGAGAATAACTCCCCCAGACCTGCACAGGTTGAAGGTGCCTTTCCCAAAGGTGCTGGCATCCCTTAAACAACTAGCTTGTTTCCCATAACAGAGAATATCAACACATAATTACAGCCAAAACATTCCACTCATTCCATCCCCAGCTGACCTTCAATCCCATGTATTACAGCGCCTTGCGCACTGCTGGGTCCAAGGGAAGGCGCACAGCATAATCCTCCGACATCGGAGTCCAGCGCTGCAGCAGAGATTGTTGTAGTGGTCTCATATGAGCCCTGGCCCAGGGCACTACTTCCATCGTGGCCGTCATAGAGCCCAACAGCTGCACATAGTCCCAAGCCCGAAGAGGAGAGGCTACTAGGAACTGGTCCACCTGAGCCTGAAGCTTGACAATCCGATTGTCTGGCAGGAACACTCTGCCCACTTGGGTGTCGAATCGAACTCCCAGATACTCCAGGGACTGAGTCGGGCGCAGCTGGCTTTTCTCCCAGTTGATGATCCATCCCAGGGAGCTCAAAAGAGCAACTACCCGGTCCACAGCTTTGCCGCACTCTGCATAAGAGGGGGCTCGGATCAACCAGTCGTCCAGATAAGGATGGACTTGTACTCCTTCCTTTCGCAGGAAGGCCGCGATGACCACCATTACTTTGGAAAAGGTCCGCGGAGCAGTAGCCAACCCGAACGGGAGGGCTCTGAACTGGCCCAGGACTGCAAAACGCAGAAAGCGTTGATGAGGAGGCCAGATGGGAATATGCAAGTACGCTTCCTTGATGTCCAAGGATGCCAGGTACTCCCCTGCCTTCACTGCCGCTATAACAGAGCGGAGAGTCTCCATGCGAAAGTGCCGCACTTTCAAGGCCCGATTGACCCCTTTGAGGTCGAGGATAGGCCGGACAGAACCTCCTTTCTTTGGTACCACAAAGTAAATGGAGTAACGCCCCTTGCCAAGCTGACTTTCTGGCACCGGAACGACCGCACCCAGGCGGATCAGATTGTCCAAAGTCTGCTGCACTGCCACAGCTTTGACCGGAGACTTGCAGGGAGAGAGTACAAACCCGTCTCTTAAGGGTCGGCAGAACTCTAGCTTGTAGCCGTCTCTGATGACTTCCAGCACCCAAGCGTCTGAAGTTATTGTGGTCCACTCGCCCAGAAACGAGGACAGCCGTCCTCCAATCTGCACTGGGGCGTGGACCAAAGCCCCGTCATTGGGTACGAGACCCTGGGGGAGGACCGGAGGGAGCACCTCCGGGACGGCGGTCTCTGCGAAAGGAATGCTGCTTGGGGGAGAAATTCCTCTTAAAGGAAGAGGGGGCAGAGGAACCCGACCTGCCCGGGCGGTACCGACGGGCTTCCTGAAACCGTCCTCTGGAGGTACCGGGACGAGTACTAGCCCGAGCCCTGACCTCTGGTAACTTCTTGCCCTTAGACGTGCCGAGATCGGTCACGATTTTGTCCAGCTCGACCCCAAAGAGCAGCTTGCCTTTAAAAGGCAATCTAGCCAGGCGGGATTTAGAGGCGTGGTCAGCAGACCAATGTTTCAGCCAAAGCCACCGCCGCGCAGAGATTGTCTGAGCCATGCCTTTAGCTGAGGCCCTCAAGACATCATACAGCAAGTCTGCCAAATAGGCTAAGCCCGATTCCAGGGCCGGCCAATCAGCCCTCAAGGAATGATCCGAGGGGGAAGCCCGCTGCACCATAGTCAGGCACGCCCTGGCCACATAGGAGCCGCAAACTGAGGCCTGCAAACTTAAAGCAGCCGCCTCAAAGGACGACCTTAAGGCCGCCTCCAATCTTCTGTCTTGGGCGTCCTTTAGGGCCGTGCCACCTTCCACCGGCAACGCCGTTTTCTTAGTCACCGCAGTGATTAAAGAATCCACGGTAGGCCACAGATAGGCCTCACGTTCACTTTCAGTCAAAGGATAGAGGCGGGACATAGCCCTAGCCACTTTAAGGCTCGCTTCAGGGACATCCCATTGAGCCGAAATTAAGGTGTGCATGGCATCATGCACGTGGAAGGTTCTAGGCGGGCGCTTCGTCCCCAGCATAATGGCAGAGCCAACAGGGGCTGAGGGAGAGACGTCCTCCGGAGAGGAAATCTTCAAAGTGTCCATGGCCTGTATCAACAGGTTGGGCAAATCCTCTGAGCTAAAAAGCCGCGCTGCAGAGGGGTCATCCGCTCCATCCGAGCGGGGATCCGTCTCCTCCAAGGAATCCGCAAAGGACCGTTGGGAGAACTCAGATACGCTGCCCTCATCTACATCGGAGGAGACAAAGTCCTCCAAGGCCTGGGAATCAACCCGAGGGCGTTTACCTCTGGTAACCTCAACCTCTTTACCAGACGAGGGAGCAGGGGCAGCGTTTTGCATAAGGAAGGCCTGATGCAGCAGCAAAACAAACTCGGGGGAGAAACCCCCCAGACTGTGCACTTCCGCAGCCTGGTCTACAGCCCTAGACGCACTCTCAACCGGCGCTCGCAAGAGCGGGGGAGAGACATGCTGCGCATCCAAAATGGCGTCCGGCGCGACACTCCGCGAAGGAGCCGCACGGGAAGAACGGCGCTTAACTTTAGCCGCTTTTGTGCCGTCGCCCAAATTAAGGGCGTTCATGGCATTAATGTCTCCAACCTCAAGGGCGGCCCAAGAAGAAGCCGTCCGAGCCGCGTGGCCGGCCAAGATGGCGGAGGCGAGGAGCGGGGGATGGGCGTTTATGGCGGGAAAAACCGCCACGCCGCAGGAAGGACCGGGACATTCATCGGTCACGAAACTGTCACCCAACAAGGGCGAATCAGGCTTTAAAACCCCCGCATCCCTTCTAGAAGCGCTCAAGCGATCCGGGGAGCGACTCTTTGCGCCCTCGCCCTCCGACGCCATATGCCACGAGGAGAAGAATCGGGGAACCCCCTGCCCGCTATAAAAAGGTAAAAATTACCTGCTTGCCGCTCCGAGCTGTAACGACCTGGTGTCCCAGTGAGTAGCTGCAATAAACGTTTAAATAAACGTCGAAATAAACGCCTTTAACGACGTTCAAAAATTTTTTATTTTTTTTTTAACGGAGCCAGCGGGAGGGGGGAGAAAAGGAGGGACCTGGCACCACCAGGTTTGCACTTGCTCAAAAGAGCCCTCAACCCCAGGCACTCAACAAAACCTAAGAATTAGGCTTGGAGGCCTAGCCAGAGCTGCTGCTGTGTGTGACCACCACCTGCTGAGATAGAGAACATACTGAGGAGTTTCCGGCAGCCAAGGTTGCCAGGTTGAAAATTTTTTTCCCGCCCAAAGGAGCCCAAAATCCAGCCCAAAACCCGCCCAAACTCAAACCCCGCCCCTGACACCCCCCCCCCCGCGTCATCACCCCCGCCCCCGCCGTCATCAACCCCGCCCCCGCCGTCATCGGCCCCGCCTCCCCCGTCATCGGCCCCGCCTCCCACGTCATCGGCCCCGCCTCCCACGTCACTAACCCCGCCCAAAAACGGCACTAACCCCTCCCAAAAACGGCACTAACCCCGCCCACCGCGGCCGAAAAAGCCGCCCAAAAAACCGCCCTGAAGCCAAAAAGCAGCCCAAAAAACCGCAACCCGCCGCGGGCAAAATTTTCCCGCGGCGGGTCGCGGAAAACCGCCCACCTGGCAACACTGCCGGCAGCACATGACCACATATAGGGAGGCAAAAGTTTGCTCTCTATCTCCACCTGCTGGTAGTTGGACACAACCCACCAGTCTATGGATTGATCAGCTTGATGATATGGAACACAGAATTCAGATGGACACAGCTACAGCAGAAGCGTAGCCAAGTTAAGGGCGCAAGGGGAGCGGACTGCTGACGGCGCCAGTATTTTAAACGTGACAGATCGTGTGAAAAAAAGGCGTCAGCGATATCGGCAGTCTGTTTGGGGAAGCAGACACTCCCCTGGCGACCCACCTAGCTACACCTCTGAGCTGCAGATGTTGTTTTAGGAAACCTAAGATGAAATCCAGATAAATGCCCCAAGTAAATGCTCCAATGAAAGTCCTGATAAATAAAAGCTTATAACAGAGATTTATACTCTCTGCACCTAAGAAGTGAGTGGGTCTAGCCTTTCAAAAAAATGCAGAAATATAGAAAAAAAATATGTTTATTACCAGGTAGCCAGGATTCAGTGAGAACCAGAGATAGAGAAGATGCTTACCTATAACAGGTATACTCCCAGGACAGAAGGCCATTAATTCTCACATGTGGATGAAGTCATCCACGTCACCCAGTGTGGAATGCTATAATAGCGTATATAACTTTAAGAGCCATGTGCTAGCATTCCCACTATGTATGCGCGTGTGCTTCCCGCCTGCCTCAAGAATGCGGGACCAGCAGTACAGTATAATAAGAAATACAAAACAACTCCAAGGGGAGGTGGGAGTGTATGTGAGAATTAATGGCCTGCTGTCCTACAGGTAAGTATCTTTGCTTTCTCCAAGGACAAGTAGGCAAGTTAATACTCACATGTGGGAATCTCTAGCTACCAGGCTCACTGAAAACAACAACAGTAGGAAAATTAATTAAGCTGAAACTATACACATACTGTGTGAGAGTGCAGCCTAGAACAGAACAAAATGGGCCTAGGAGGGTGGAGTTGGATTCTAGACTCCAAACAAATTCTGTCCAAACAGATCATCATGTTGGGTATCTCATTCAAGGCAATAGTGAGATGTAAATATGTGGACTGAAGACCACGTTGCAGCCTTGGAAATCTCTTTTATAGAGGCTGACCTCAAATGGGCTACCGATGCACATTATAAGCCTTGACATGACTCTCAAGAGTCAGCCCAGCTTGGGCATAACTGAAGAAATGTAATCAACAACACCAATCCCTTCTGGGAACCCCCAAAAAGCACAAATAAATGGTCCGTCTGTCTAAAATCCACAGTAGCTTTCAAATAACATTTCAGTGCCCGCCGGACGTCCATGCACTTGAGATGACGCTGCTCTTCGGACCCAGAAGAAGAACCGAGAACTGGTAAAATAACAGACTGAGAAACATGAATACGTGACAAGACTGTAGGAAGAAAGGAAGGAACTGGCCTCAACACCACCCGGTCTGAGGCAAACTCCAGAAATGGGGGATTACACAACAGCATCTGCAACTCTGAAACCCTCCGTGCTGAAGCAATGGCGACTAGAAAAAGTACCTTAAGAGTCAAATCCTTCAAAGAACAGGATGACAAAGGCTCAAACGGCGAACGAGACAGTGCTGCCAAAACTAGATTAAGATCCCACAGAGGAAAAATTTCCCGAGTGGGTGGCCGTACAAGGCTCGCTCCCTGTATGAACCGAAGCACATCCGGGTGAGACACCAACAATTTACCCTGTATCCGCCCCCTATAGCAGGACAGGATCACCATCTGGACCTTGAGAGAGGATAACGCTAAACCTTTCTCCAAACCCTTTTGCAAAAAAATCTAGAATCTGTGCCACTGAAGCCTGAAAGGGAGAGACCTTGGACTCACTACACCATGCCTCAAACACTCTCCAGGGTCAGATATAATTGAGAGAAGTGGAAACGACGGTGATACCGCAGCATAGTGGACACTACACTGGCCGAGTAACCTCTTTTAGACAACTGCGCCCGCTCAAGAGCCAAGCTGTAAGACAAAATCGACCGGGCTCCGGATGTGCTACCGGACCCTGTACCAACAGTCCGGGATCCTCTTGAAATTTGAGGGGGGACTCTAGAAGGAGGTTCTGAAGATCTGCGTACCAAGGGCAGTGAGGCCAATCTGGAGCTATCACAATCACTCGACCCTCGTGACCCTCCACTTTTTGAATTAGACGACCCAACAGAGTCCATGAGGAAAAGCATAAAGGAGACCTGATGGCCAAGACTGAAGAAGGGCATCGATCCCCAGAGCCCTCGAATCCTTCCGACGGCTGAAGAACTTCGGCACCTTCGCATTGACTGGCAACCCCCAGCACCGTACTACTGACTGGAACGCCGTGTCGCTGAGAGCCCACTTCCCGGGATCTACAGTGTTGCAACTGAGAAAGTCCACCTGGATATTTTCCGTTCTCGCTACATGAGCCGCCGACAAGGCTTGTAGATGCAATTCTGCCCAGCTCATAAGCTGAGCCGCCTCCTGTTCCAACTGTTGACTTCTAGTGCCCCCTTGATGGTTGACATACGCCACTGCCGTCGCATTGTCTGACATTATGCGGACTGGCTGACCCTTGAGTAGTGGCAGAAACACTTGGAATGCCAGATGAATAGCTCTGGTTTCCAAAAGATTGATGGACAAGATTGATGGACAAGATCTTCCTGCGACCACAGCCCCTGAGCATACTGGCTCTGAAAATGAGCCACCCAGCCTTTGAGACTGGCATCCATCGTGACTACAATCCACTGCGGGGGATCTAAGGGCATTCCCCTGGTCATATTTGGTATCCTGAGCCACCAACGAAGGCTGCTGCGCTCCTGCTTCGCAAGAATCAATCTCTTCAAAAGGGAGTCTGTCTGAGGAGACCACCTGGACAGAAGGAACACATGTGAGCTCTGGTCCAAAGAACCGCCTCTATTGTCGCTGCCATGGAACTGAGGACTTGGAGATAGAGCTGTGCTGAAGGAAGAGATGTTTGGAGGAACTGCCGGATCAATGACTGGAGCTTAAGGATCTGAGCCGGAGTGAGAAACACTCGGCCCTGCCGAGTGTCGAAACACACACCCAGATAGTCCAAGGTCTGAGATGGTTGAAGATGATTCTTCTGTGCATTGACTACCCAACCGAGGGACTCCAGAAAACGCACCACGCGGCTTGTGTTCTGCAAGCTCTTCTGGAAGGACTTCGCCCGGATGAGCCAATCATCCAGATACGGATGGACTAATATCTCTTCCTGCCGAAGGGCCGTCACTACCACTACCACTACCATCACCTTGGTGAAGGTCCAAGAGGGGCTGTCTTGAGGCTGAAGGGAAGTGCTCAAATCTGGAAATGCTGACCGATAATTGCAAAACAGAGAAACCGTTGATGCTGGGGGTGAATGGGAATTTGCAGATATGCCTCGGTAAGATCCAAAGCTGTAAGAACTCTCCTAGCCGGACTGCCACAATGAGTTTCCATATGGAGCATGGAGACCTTGAGGGCTCGATTTACCGCCTTGAGATCCAAGATTGGCCGGAAGGAACCTTCTTTCTTGGGAACCACAAAGTAAATGGAATACCGACCCTGCCGGAGTTCTTCTGAGGGCACGGGACAAATAGCCTGAAGGGAAACTAGCCAGTCTAGAGTGCTCCTGACAATAGACGCCTTGGTGCTCGGCCAACAGGGGGACTCCAGAAATGCATCCGGAAGATGTTGCATGAACTCTAAGGCATACCCTTCTCGAATAACCTCTAGTACCCACTGGTCGGAGGTAATCTGGGTCCACCTCTGGAAAAACTACGCCAAACACGCTCCGACTGGTACCAGAGATTGGACCCCCTCATTGGGCAGGGCGGGAAGGAGACTGAAACGAGGAGCCCGAGTCTTTAATTCCTTTACATGCCCCCCGAAAGGATTAACTTCTTTGGAAAACACGGGAGCGATGCACCGGGGCCGCCTTACCTGACCAGAAGCGACGAAAATCTCTACCTCGACCTCGGGAAGACACCGTACCGCAACCCAACACTCTAGGCCTATCTTCTGGAAGTCTGGGCACTTTAGTTTTCCCTAGACTGCAAATCAAATTTTCTAGGTCATCACCAAACAAAAGAGAGCCTCTAAAGGGAAACTCACTGAGCTTTGACTTAGAGGCAGCATCCGCCGCCCAACCTTTGAGCCATAGAGACCTCCTAGCAGCCACGCAAAGGGCCACAGACTTGGCCAAGGCCCTTAACAGATCATATAAAGCATCCGCTAGAAATGCAGAGTCCATCTCCAGCTTCGCGACTTTGGCGTCAATGGCCGCCATATCATCTGACGACCGATCCAAAACTCTTTCAGACTATCAGAAGCAAGCCCTAGCTAACAGGGAACCACAAATAGCCACCTGCATCATCACCAAGGCAGACACGTCGAAGTTACTCTTTAGTAACGCCTCCAAACGGCGATCCTGAACATCCTTCAAAGCGGTGCCCCCATCCACAGGCACCGTGTATGCTTGGTGACTGCCGAAACCACTGCATCTATCACAGGAGGCCTTAGAAGAGTTCTATCTACTTCCGGGACCGGATAAAGCCTCACCATCAACTTGGCTGGTCTAAACACTGTGTCGGGAGCATCCCGCTGCGCCTGAATAACATCTCTGATATCCTGGTGCATGGGAAAAGTTTTTCCAGGCTTACGGATTCCTTTCAATAAGAGGTCCACTTGCGCAGGACATCTGGCACTGTAGTGTCATCCTCATCAAAACGCGAAGTCGAGGATACCTGGGAGATTAATTCTTGGAGGTCTTCCTTATGGAAAATGCATAATACTGAGGGAATAAGAGGGTCTACCCCCAAATCCATCTGAGAAGATACCTCCTCTGCTAAATCTCCCTGACCCACATCTGAGTGCTCCAAAGAGGGCATTTCTAGATCGGGATCAGAATCAAAGCCAGTTTCTAAATTCCAAGACCTCCTAGGCCTCTTAGATGGTAACAACTGCCCATCCCCCAAACTACTTCTAGGCTGAGAACCAGACTTCTGAAGAAGAAAAGCATGACAAATTCTGAACTGGTAGGCAGGAGAGAAGGGAAAATTAGGTTCTTAACTTGGTAATTTTCTTTCCTTTAGTCACAGCAGATGAATCCATTAACTGATGGGCTGTATCCGCCTACCAGCAGGGGGAGATAGAGACCACTGAAGAACCACAGTGACCCTTGGACGGCTAGCCCCATCTGCCTTCAGTATTTGAAAATTCCAAAGCAGAGTGAATAAGAAAGGTAACATCACATAAACTTTCCTCACAGCGAACAAATGCGCCAGAACCGGAGCAATAACTACACAAAGGAGGGACGAACTCAACCTCCTGCAATAAAACAGCATCTAGAAACTGTAAAAACTGTTCATCAACTCCTCCTGATGAGATACAATATCTGCATGAAACAACTGAACAAAAACACAAAGTCAGACAGGGAGGGATCATGGATTCATCTGCTGTGACTAAAGGAAAGAAAATTACCAAGGTAAGAACTTAATTTTTCCTTCCTTGTCATCAACAGCAGATGAATCCATTAACTGATGGGATGTACAAAAGCACTCCCTACATAGGGTGGGAACAGGCAACTCCGCGAGCCAGTACCTGCGCTCCAAAATGTGCGTCCTGCTTCGCTGCCACATCCAGCCTGTAATGCCATACAAACGAGAGCTGAGAAGCCCAAGTAGCTGCATGACAGATCTCTTGAAGAGAAAGGACACCTGTTTCAGCCCACGAGGAGGAAATCGCTCTCGTGGAATGCGCTTTAAACGCTTCAGGGGGAGCCCGCCCTGAAAGCAGATATGCAGAAAAGATGACTTCTCTGAGCCAACGGGCTATAGTGGCCTTAGAGGCTGGGCACCCGCATCGAGGACCTGTCAACAAGACAAAAAGATGATCAGAAGTCCTGAAGTCATTTGACATCTGTAGATACTGCAACAGAGCCCTGCAGACATCCAAAAGATGTAATTGCCCAAAGGAATCCGGAAAGTCCTCCCTAGAAAAGGAAGGTAGAAAAATGGGCTGGTTTAGGTGAAACGCTGAAATCACCTTAGGCAAAAAGGAAGGCACTGCACGTACCGTCACCCTGGACTCTGAGAACTGCAGAAAAGGGTCCCGACAGGAAAGCGCCTGAAGCTCAGATATGCATCTAGCCGATGTAATGGCCACCAAAAAGACTGTCTTGAGAGTCACATCCTTCTCAGACGCTCGCTTAAGCATCTCAAAAGGCGAACGCTGGAGAGCCTTCAATACCAGCCCCAGGTTCCAGGCCGGACAAGGCAACCGCACTGGAGGGCGGAGCTGAAGTGCCCCTCTGAGAAATCGGGCAATGTCCGGATCAGCAGCAAGGGACAAGCCAGAGACTTTCCCTCGGTAGCATGCCAACACTGCCACTTGCACCCGAAGGGAATTGTAAGCCAGGCCTTTTTGTAAGCCATCCTGCAAAAAGTCCAGGACCAGTGAGACCGTAGCCCACGCGGGTGTGACCTCTTTCGAGGCACACCACTCCTCAAACTTACGCCATATCCGAGCATAGGCTGCGGAAGTAGACCGCTTGCAAGCCTGCAAGAGAGTGATGACCTTGTTAGAGTAGCCCTTATCTCTCAATTGCGCCCTCTCAAGAGCCTGGCTGTAAGACCAAATCGGCAGGGATCCTCCATAGTCACCGGGCCTTGAACCAACAGGTTCAGAACCCGAGGCAAAGGAAGTGGAGCCTCCACCAGCATCCGGCGGAGATCCGCATACCACAGATGCCTTGGCCAATCTGGAGCAATGAGAATCACCAATCCTTGGTGTAGTCGAATCCGCAGGAGGACTCGCCCTATTAAGGGCCAAGGAGGGAACACATACAGGAGGCCCAGGGGCCAGGGTTAAGCCAGTGCATCCAACCCCGCTGAGCGAGGATCTCTCCGTCTGCTGAAAAAGCGAGGGACTTTGGCGTTTGCACTTGACGCCATAAGATCCATTCTGGGAGTCCTCCATTTGGCACAAATCTGAAGAAACACTTCTGCCAGTTCCCATTCCGCCGGGTCAATTTGATGCCTGCTGAGAAAATCGGCTTGCACATTGCTCTGACCTGCTATGTGAGCTGCTGACAGAAGCTGCAGGTGGAGCTCGGCCCAGTGGCAAATCTGAGCGGCCTCCGCGACCAGGGCCCTGCACCGAGTGCTGCCCTGACGATTGATGTAGGCCACCGCTGTCGTGTTATCTGACAGAACCCGGACAGCAAGCCCCTTCAGAGTCTTGTGGAAGGCCAAAAGAGCCTGGAATATCACTCTCAGTTCCAAGCGATTGATGGACCACCCCGCTTCCACGGGTGTCCACTGACCCTTATCATAGCTTCCCTGGCAATGCGCTCCCCAGCCCAAAAGGCTGGCATCTGTTATCACCAGGCATCAAGAAGGAAGTGCGAGTGGCATTCCTTGTCGCAGCATCCTGTCGGAGAGCCACCAATCCATACTGTGCCGGGCCGCAGGGAGCCACGTTAGTCTGCGTTGATATTCCTGGGAAATCGGAGACCATTGATGGAGCAGGGCAATCTGCAGTGGCCTCATATGCACTCTCGCCCAGGGAACCACCTCCAAGGTGGCCGTCATCGACCCCAGCAGCTGGACAAAGTCCCAAGCTCGATGGCGAGGCATCCGCAGGAGCAGACAGACCTGAGTCTGAAGCTTGCACCTCCTGTGGTCGGGGAGAAAGACAAACCCCGAGGCCATGTCGAACCGGACCCCCAAATACTCGAGAGACTGAGAGGGGGTCAGGTGACTTTTGGGTATATTGACCACCCAGCCCAGAGTCTGCAGGACTGTCACCCCTCTGGCTGTGGCAAGACGACTTTCGTCAGCCGAATCCGCTCTGATGAGCCAGTCGTCGAGATAAGGGTGAACTCTGATACCCTCTCACCTGAGAAAGGCAGCTACCACCACCGTTACCTTGGAAAAGGTACGGGGAGCTGTGGCTAGGCCGAAAGGCAAGGCCCGAAACTGAAAATGCTGGCCCAACACCGCAAACCGGAGGAACTGCTGGTGCGGGGGCCAAATAGGAATGTGCATGTAAGCTTCCTTGAGGTCCAGAGACGTAAGAAACTCTCCTGGCTGAACCGCTGCAATGATGGAGCGCAGGGTTTCCATGTGGAAGTGTCTCACTCTTAAGGCCTCGTTTACTTGTCAAAAGTCGAGGATCGGTCTGAAAGACCCGCCTTTTCGAGGGACCACAAAATAAATGGAATAGTGACCGCAGCCGCATTCGGCGGGAGGCACCGGGATCACTTGCAAGGTCTCCTCTACCGCCGCCCGTTTGACGGCAGTGCCGCATCGGGACTCCAAAAACACGTCTCTCAACGGGGCACCGAATTCCAATCGGTAACCTTCTCTGATCAGATCCAGGACCCACTGATCCGAAGTTATCTTGGTCCACTCCTCGAGAAAGAGGGAAAGACGTCCTCCTACTGCAGGAATAGAGTGGACCGGCGTCCCATCATTGTGGAGCACGCCCCTGAACTCCTGGCCGCGACCCGTCCGCTGCGGAACGCTTGTCCAAGCGAAAGGAGTTCCTCTGTTGAAAACGGGCACGTTGAGAAAACCCAGCAGAGCGCCCCAGGCGATACCTGCGAGCTTCACGGAAGCGAGGTCAGGAAGAGGAGGGAAACACAGGACCCTTGGAAGAAGGCCTCGGCCTATCCGCAGGTAACCGCTTGGGCTTAGAATCCCCTAGGTCTTTAACAATCTTCTCCAAATCCTCTCCAAAAAACAGGAGGCCCCGAAAGGGTAACTTCATCAGCCTTTGCTTAGAGGCCATGTCAGCCGCCCAATGCCGCAGCCAAACAAGGCGGCGGGCAGAAACCGCCACAGACATCTGCTTAGCCGAAGCTCTGACCAGATCATTAAGGGAGTCAGCCAAAAATGACAGGGCCGACTCCATCCGCGGGGCAACCTCAGAGAGGGACCCCGCACCCTCCGCGGGGCTGCTCCATCGCCTGTTGTAACCAGGAAAGACAGGCGCGGGCTGCATAGGAACTGCAAATAGATGCCCTTAAGGCAAGGCCCGATATTTCAAAGGACCGCTTCAACGCGGATTCTAGCCACCGGTCCTGCATGTCTTTCAAAGCGACCCCTCCCTCTACTGGGAGAGTGGTCTTTTTTGTCACAGCTGTGACTAAGGCGTCCACTTTAGGTATCCCAAAAAGGGCCAAGTGGACTTCACTCAGAGGGTAAAGCTGACCCATAGCCATGGCCACTTTCAAAGGCCCATCGGGGTCAGACCATTGAGCTGAAATAAGCTCCTGGATGGAATCATGCACAGGAAAGGCCCACGTAGGCTTCTTAGTACTTGCCATCCTAAGATTAACAGAGGAGGCCTCACCTTCAGCAGGATCATCAATCGAGAGGGCTTGCAAGGCGTCAGCAATGAGAGCTGACAGCTCGTCGCGGTGGAAAATCCGAACCGCATTGGGATCATCCAAATACAGTGGCAAACAGGCACCCTCCTCTGGATCATCTGTCCCTGAGGGCCTACCAGATCCCTCAGACTCCCCACAGCCCGACCGGGGGGGGAGGATATGCGCCACTTTCAGATGGGGAATTTACCCGTCTATGTTTAGCGTGTTTCCAACGCTCGGGGAGGAAGTAACATCTGAAGCCATCCCCGGGGCATTAACACCCGGAGGGAACCCCGCAAAAAAGCAAACGTGGAGGGCTAGGGAGGAGGGGGAGGGACCCGGCCACCCGGGTGTAAAACCCCTGAAGCTACAAAGAGACCCCCTTGAACTTCTGCCTCACTGAACCAAGCTTAAGAAACCAGTGCACAGAAGGAAGGAAAGAAAACCTAACTAGTACTTTTTTTGGGGGGGGGGGGGGGGGTAATAAGAAAGATAGAAGCAATAATTGAGAGACTGAAAAGGGTTCACCACCTTCCACCTGCTGGAGACTGAGGATGCTGGTTCTTTCTAGTCAGGGCAAGGGCTTTTATTGGCTCTCTCTCATGAGTCAGAATTCTCAGTCTCCACCTGCTGGAAGACATGCACAACCCATTAGTCACTCGCTGGGCTGGTCCGGAGGGACGCTAAGGAAAATATACTTAGTTGATATCCAGTGCTTAAAACTACGTGCATCCATTTACTCCAATGAAAATGTGATGTAAATCCTGGCACGTAGATTTATGCACACTAGGCAATATTCTATAACAATGCACATAAATTTTGGAATGCCCACAAATGCCCATTTTCCTGCCTATAACCATGCCCTTTTGAACTGTGCGTTTTAGGATTTAGGTGCAGTTCATTACAGAATACGCTTAGCGAGTTGTGCACGTAAATTCTAATTATTGCCAAATTAGTGCTCATGCTTGCCTGTTAAGTGCTGTTAAATATGCTGATTAGCTTGTTAAGCCAATTAAGTTACACATGTTGTATATAAAATGCTTGGATTTCAGCGCAGATCTCTAGGCGCGATATAAAGAATCTGGCAGTATGTGCCTTGTTGTCTAGGCAACTCCTTATAGAACTTCTCCTATAATGTACATTGCTATTATAAGCTCCAATGCAAATATATATATATATATATAACAAAGTTCTTGCTAGGACTAGTTTTTATCTTACCAATCCATGTCTTTTGCCATTTTCATACTGCCCTTCATATGTGTCTCTGTTGGGTAACCTTGCCTTGCCATGTCCATGTCGCTCTCCTGCTTCATTGCGCTCCCCTTCATATTCCTAATAGAAAAGACAAGAAAGTATTTTATTAAAATAAAGATTGTTTATCCATTATATGTTGAACAAAAACTCACTCAGATATGTTTAGAGTGCTTGGGGAACTGATACAATAAATAGGATGGCAAAATGAAGCCAGAATGGTTTTTTGACATAGTGAAAGAAAGTAAATGCAAAACCTTAAGCATTTTTTATTTTTCAATTTTAACTCAAATTAAATAGAGACTGATCTATATTCATCCCACAGCAATCAGCATTCTTTTAAACACTGACTCCATGGGCAGAATTAGCCCCAGATATTCAGTGCTGGGCACTTTGGTAGTACAGCAAGGCTGCTGTGAGAGGTTGAGGCAGACATTTTCTAGAGACAGCCACTAGGTACAAGAGTGAATGGGTTCACTTCTGCCCCCAATGTGCACACAGGACCACCAGGGATTTCAAGTAGGCCCAAGGGGGGGGGGGGGTGGATAAGGTATAGACCTGGGGGAACTGGGAAGAGGGTCTTACCTGGGAATAGTGGAAGGAGGGAGGAGAACTGGAAGGGGGCTGTGTGCCAACTGGGCATCGGCAGATATTCAGTTAACTCCCCGCATAAAGTTAGGCCAGCCTTTTTTCTGTCCTAACTTTATGTGATTGCTCAGCTAGTTAGCAGACTGAAAATCATTGCTAACCAGCTAAGCTTCCACTTTGCTTTAATTCCCGCCCACCCACAAATTAGCTGGTTTTGGCATGGGTGGTTAGAGGGGATATTCGGCAGCACTAACCGATTAAGTGCTGTTGAAAATCCCCAGATAGCCCCGCACAAAGCAATTTAAATGGCCAGGAGCTTCTCCTGGCCGTTTAAAATACTTTGAATGTCTACCCCCAGAGATATTCAGCAGGATGAGTGTAACTCCCTTGTGGTACACCCTAGACGGCTGCTTGATGTATGCCTAGGAAAGCTGGGAGAAGCGGTACAAGTTCTTATTTATTACTTCAGTGAGAGACGGATCCGGTACCAGAATTTTCTCCGACGGGCTGAGCAAACATGCACCAGACTTTATACTCTACACAATGACATGGCCCACACCATTTTTTTTTTATCTGAAGCTGAAATCCTTCACTGTCCTTCATTTGCTGAGGGTACAGAATACAACTGCATTTGTAACAAATATTAACTATATACAAAGTTATCTCCTTTCACCTCCAGTAGTATGCATAGTTAGAACAGTTCTTTTTTCCTTTGTTTGACCTGTTGACAAGATGGGTGAAGATCACTTCTCACTCATCATTCCCTAAATTGTTGTTGTTTCAGTGCTGTGTTCAAAGATGGTAAACACATACAGGTAGGCCAGCTGATGACAAACTTAGTGGCTTCTGCACAAAGATGTTAATCAGTTCTTTTTGCCAGATGCTGATACTGAAACACAGAAGCTGGATGTTATCAGCACACTTGTCCCTCCTGCTTTAGTTAAAACCTACCTCAGGATGGCAGAAGCAGGTAATCCCTGTCTGTCTGTCTGTCTGTCTCTCCCCCCTTCCTTGGGGCTTTAGAATGTCCAAATGTTCCCCATAGCTTCACAAGTCAACAGCCTTCTATAGGATCTGATGCTTGGCCTCCAGCTTTAGTGTGATCAGGTGCCTAGATGGGACTAACCTGTGAGGATATTATCTGACTGTCACTTCACACAGAGCATCTGTCTCAGGCTTTCAGAAGGGGTCTCCCTTGGTATATAGAGTCAGAGGCAGGATACATAATCTAAGACTATTTGTCTGGCATGGAATGGGCTTATATACTTAGAAGGGGTGAGGCAGCCTGGGCAAAGAAATCATATTAATTTGGTGTTTAACTTTGGTTCAGTCCTGTAAAGTGGAGGAATGCCATCTGGTTTTAATTGCTCAAGAAGTCTAGCTTTTGCCAGACTAGAGGTTAGAAAGGTCAGAGAGAAATGAAACTTTCTTTGTCCCTTTTTGAGTGATGGATTGTTATATTTACCACATCTGGAGGCCATTCAATCTCGAGGGGATCAGCAAGCAAGGCATACTGCAGTTTAAAGGATTAGGCTAATGCTGGTTAGAAGAAGATAGTTTAGATATAGATAATTCTAGATGAGTTAGAATTTGTTTTATAAGGAATTCTGATTTCTGCTTATTTTAGAATATGTTTTATTCTGTGTAATTAATAAGTTCTATTTCTATGTAGAATATATTTTCAATTCAGTGTTACATCAGTGGCTGACTTTTCAAGTGAGATTGTCTGCAGTTTAAGAGGTCATCATCTGGTTTGAATTATCCACAGTCCTAGCTAGTTTTGTGTATGAAACTAATAGGTGAAAGAGGTCAGGAAAAGTCAAGTCTTCTCCTTGATTAATTATAGCTAAATGAAGGACTGGTTTTCTGAAAGTAATAACAAACCATGTATGTGTGCCATTAAGCAAGATTGGCCTTTGACCCCTTAATGAATGCCAGAACCCAGTTAGTATGAAGTTGATTGGGAAACTGATTATGTGAATAATAATAAAATGCAAGAGATAGGTGCCACAATGTCTAGTTTGAGAGGCCCCAGGTCACAGGTCAGTTTAGGAAATATCTCAAACCTATGTAACTGATATTTTGGAGTAAATGTATAGAGATAATTAGTTCAAGACAGGGTAATCAATCTATTCTTTACCATCTGGTGAGAAAGGGGGGCTAGAGAGGTGTAGGACCCTATATAACTGGGAGCAGAAGCAGCTTACGTTAGAAGAAGAGAAGGACAGACAGGAGACGCAGGATCCAGAGAGCTGAGAAAGAGAAGAAGAGACCTAGTGCTGATGTCCTACTTTGTTTGCTGGCAAATAAAGAAGATTTCTCTCTCATTCTGGTGTGTGGTGTTTGACTCCTGAAGTACCACAGATTCTGCTAACAATAGTGGTAATTCCTGCAACAGGGGGATACTGTACCTTCAGACCTTTCCCTATGATAATAAGGCACGTCTGCTTTCTACCAGCTTCCAGAACCCCTCAACTGTTCTATCTAGTTCTACTCCTTTTCTGGAAGCTTCTGGTGCCAGGCTGGTTTCTTCCTGACAGGTGCAAAGTTCATAAAAAGGCCACAGAAATATGGCTCCAGGCTGCCTATCTGCAAGTGCTAATTGCAAAGACTACAGTACTTGCTGCTGTAAAATGCAGGCAGCTTCCCACTACTGGCTGGCTGCCTGGATTTTATAAAAGAAGTCAGCAATATAGAACACTGATATTGGAATGAATTGAAAACAGCATAGAGAACTCATACAGCTCTGCACTGCTGCAATTCTCATCATGTTACATGAGTAACATGTAGCTTTAAATGGATCAGTTTTCTGTTTAAAGTTATACAAACTAGGGTCTTGTGAAGTTATGAGCAATGGCAGAAAATGGTTGCTTTTGCTTGTAGGCCCCATCTCTCTCATCAACCTATCCAGTCCTAGTAATTAAGGATATTAGGGGTGGCAGAGTTGGTGAACACTTACAGATCTCTGGGATGCTTGGGAGTAGTGGGAACACTGTAGTATGTCGACAAAATCTACAAGACTGGTGAAGGAAAAGGCGAAAGCCCTAGATGCTAAAATGGCAGAGCCAATGCCAATGCCGATGGACCAGTGTTTTCCATGCCAAAAATAGTTCAGCACTACTCTTGACTCTTAAGGGTTAAGCTTCATGGTTTAGATCTCATAGAAGCACTAATTATAAGGATCAATCCTCAATGGTCTTGCCAAACTTGGTGCATCACTTAAAGCCACTGGGAGTTTTCTGGGTTTTGTGAAGGAAGATAGCTGAATTGCAATCAAATGGCTCAATAAAGGGAAAATACCCCCTCCCCCCCCCAAAAAAAAAAAAATATATATATATATATTAGTATAAAAGGCCTGTTTTGGTAGGCAATGAAACGGGCGCTAGCAAGGTAATCCCCCCCGCAGCGTCCCCCCTGCCCCCCTGAAGCCACCCATCTGGTCTCAGAACCCCCTCCCCACCAACCCTCCTCTCCCCCTGCAGCCATGCATGTGCAGCGACCCTCCTCTCCCCCTGCCCCCCTGCAGCGTCCCTTCTGTCTCCCCTGCAGCCACCCATCTGGTCTCAGGACCCCCTCCTCACCTCCCTCTTCCCTGCCCCCCTGCAGCCACCCATGTCCAGCGACCCTCCCCTCCCCCCTCGGCGCATCACCCAAGCCCCTCCGCCCCGGCGCATCACCCAAGCCCCTACCCCCCCTTTGGGCACATCAACCCCCTCGCCACCCGCAGCCGCCAATACTGCTGCGTCTCCTGTTGAGTAGCAACGGCCAGTACAAAAAGAAAAAAGCCAAAAAAAGATTTTAAACCTGAAACACGGCTCCATAGACAGCCATCTGGCATTGGCTGTCGTCTCTGCAGCCGCTCCTCCTCTCCCCTCTGACGTCGCTGTGCTCCTCCAGGGTCTTCCTGCAGGGGCAGTGGGTGGCTGCGGGTGGCGAGGGGGTTGATGTGCCCGCTAGGGCGGGGGGTAGGGGCTTTGGTAAAGCGCTGGGGGGAGGGTCTTGGGTGATGAGTCGAGGGGGGGTAGGGGTTTTGGTGTTGCGCCGGTGCTTGGTTGTTGCGCCAAGAGGGGGGGCACTGAGAGCTGATTCGTAGGCAGGGGGAGGAGTGAGCGTGTTTCCCTACTCCTCCCCCTGCCTGGCTCACGGTTTTGTAGGGCAGGAGCTTGGTTGTTGCGCCGAGGGGAGCTGTTTCCCAGGCAGCGGAGGAGTACTCCTCCCCTTGCCTTGGAATCAGCTGTCAGTGACATCACTGATGTCAGTGCATTCTAAACTGCCTAGCAGACCATCTCCCAGGGAGCCACGGTCCCAGGCACATTAGAATGTTGAAGGTGAGAATTATTATATAAGAAGATATATATCAATCATCCCGTCTGGAGCACTCCGGCCTAAGAGGGTCATGGTGCTGTGAAAGGAAACCTAAAGTACTGAAAAAAAAATCTAAGGAAAATGACAAACGGCAGGAACTGGCCTCAAGAGCGCAAAAGAAAATGAGATTGAAGTGTGAAATAAGAATGCCACAGATGTGAATCATGACTGGGGAGGCTCTGTGAAGCATCTTCTCAGCTTTGGGGGAAACGTGTTAATATGCTGTCCTGCTTGTTCCTGGAGAAAGCTGATTAAGAATAAAGCTGAATTTCTTAATAAATATTTCTGTTCTGTATTCACAGATGTAAGGGCCAGGGGTAGGACAACAGAAGACAAATACATATAGCAATGGTAGTGTAGCAGACTGTTCATGAGGAGCTAGCTAAACTAAAGGTAGATAAAACAATGGGGCTGGATTGGATACATCCAAAAGTACTGAAGGAACTCCTTTTCAGTGCTTCTTTAGAGTCAGCAGTAGCCTCAGAAGACTGGAGGAGGGTGGATATAGTTTTACTAGAGGTAGGTCTTGTCACACAAATCTGATTAATTTCTTTGACTAGGTGACCAGACAGATAGATCGAGGGAAAGCGCCAGATGTGGTGTACTTAGATTTTAGCAAAGCCTTTGACACAATTCCACATAAGTGACATAAATAAACTTGAGTGCCCTCAGTATGTGCCATAAAGAGACTGGGTTAGCACTGGTTAAGTGGAAGGTGACAAGGGGTAGTGGAGTTCACTCTGAAGAAAGAGAAGTTACCAATGGTGTACCACAAGGATCAGTTCTTGGTCCAATTCTTTTTAACATTTTTGTAAGCGATAGTGCGAAAGGGCTGTTAAGATATGCCTCTTTGTGGATGATATTAAATTCTGCAATAGAGTAGACATGCCTGATGGTGTGGATAACATGAGGGATCCAGCGAAGCTTGAGGAATAGTCTAGATTTTGGCAGCTAAGATTTGTTTAAAAAATTCAGCATTATGCATTTGGGCATAATACCTGAGGGTATAGGTGGTGAAGAACTTCTGTGCATATAAGAAGAGCAGGACTTGGGAGTGATTATATCTGATGATCTTAAACTGGCCAAACAGATAGAAAAGATGATGGCAAAAACCAGAAAAATGCTCGGGTGCATAGGGAGAGGAGGTGACCGTGCCTCTTCATAAGCCTCAGGTGAGACCCCAAAGGGTTTGTTTGAAGCAGTCTCCTTAGAATCCAAATTATATAGAGAGGAAAGGTCCCATTTAACTTTCTTTCTGAGAAGTTCTGAAGAGGACATTTCTCTGGTAAGTGATTTTACTTTGCTCTGTGCTTACTGCTTGGTAACTTAAAGATTGGGTTTAAAGAGGAATTATAGGATATTGATAAACACAGAATTAAAAAAAAAAAAAAGCAAACTTTATTAGCTAGTGTCCATACCCTTTCCCCCATAGTTTTAAAGCTAGAATTTTCTGCTACAGCATTAATAGACAGACTGTAGAAGGAACAGCAGGGCCTAGTTCAGTCTTAGAAAAAGAAATACAAATAAAAGAAAGAATCAAGCATTATTAACTAGTTTCCATAGTGTACAACCCTTTTCCCCATACTTTTTAGCATGAAACTTTCTCTTGAGGTAGAAACTTAGCAGCCAAGAGTATTAGAAAGGATAGTAGCAAGGTTCAAACTGTCCTAAAAGTAAGTTATTTTCTGTTCTTTGCCTGCTGGAGATGTAGCACTGCTTCTGACCTGAATACGGTGTTAATTAAGGTGTGAGGATGTAGAATATTTGCAAAGATTACTAAGGGCAATCTGATTACTGGGTTAGCTTCATAGGGCTTGTTTGAAGCAGTCTCCTTAGAATCCAAACTATATAGAAAGGAAAGATCGCACAACTTTCTTTCTAAGAAGTTCTGCGAGAAGAGGACATTTCTCTGGTGACATTACTTTGCTCTGTGCTTGGTAACTTAAAGATTGGGTTTAAAAGAGGATTTGTTGGCTATTGATAAACACAGAATTAAAAAAAAAAAAAACAAGAAGAAGCAAACTTTGGGGGTCTTTTACTGAAGCTTAGCTCAAGTTATCTACAGCAGGGCCCATTTTATTGCTATGGGCCCTGCTGCAGATAACTCAAGCTAAGCTTTAGTAAAAGAACCCTTTTATTAGGTAGTCTCCATATCCTTTCCCCCATAGCTTTAAAACTGGAATTTTCTGCTACAGCATTAACAGATAGACTCTAGAAGGAACAGCAGGGCCTAGTTCACAGATCACAAGAACCTGGTCTATCTAAATGAAGCGAGGAGACTGAATCCCTGACAGGCCCGTTGGGCATTATTTTTCTCCTGTTTCAATTTTTCCTTGACTTACTGCCCAGCGGAAAAAATATAGAGGCGGATGCTCTTTCAAGATCTTTGGATCCTGATCCTGAAGATGAACAACTGCAGCATGTGATTGAACCTGCTGCTATCATTTCAGCTATGGTGGCCACAGTGCCCCCAGGTATGATATTTGTACCTCCTCATTTGAGAGAGAAGATACTTTGATGGGGTCATGCCTCCCATATTGCAGGACATCCTGGTATCCTGGGGACTAAGCGATTTATTTCGTAGAAGTACTGGTGGCTTACACTCGACCGTGACATTCAAGAATTTGTTACTGCCTTCCTGGATTGTGCCCAGCATAAGACTGATCATCAGAGACCCCAGGGTCTCCTCCTGCCACTACTGGTGCCTGAGAAACCACGGACCATATAGCCATGGATTTCATTACTGGCCTCCCATCTTCTGAAGGATACACAATCATCTGGGGGATAGTAGACCGGTTTTCTAAAATGGCACACTTTGTATTTATGTCTTGCCTTCCTTCTGCTGTGAAACTGGCACAACATTTCATCACGGCAATCTTCCATCTCCACAGACTACCAGAATCTATCACTTCAGATCATGGAATGCAATGTGTGTCTAAGTTTTGGCGAGCCTTGAATCGGGCTCTAGGTGTGAAGTTGAATTTTTTCTCAGGATATCACCCACAATCTAACAGTCAAACTGAACATATTAATCAGTGTTTGAAACAGTTCCTGTGAATGTATGTTACTGCTCATCATGATGATTGGAGTCAATTAGTTCCTTGGGTGGAATTTGCCCATAATTACAAAGTAAACTCTGCCACTGGGTCCTCTCCATTTTACATTGTCTATGGACGACATCCACGCATTCCGATTGACGACATCCATGCATTCCCTTTGCATTGAAAACTAACTTGGATGTTCCAGCGGCAGCCAGAGCTATAACCTCCCTCCAATCTATTGGGTCATCGGTCCAGAAGACACTTCAACAAACCACTGCTCATATGAAACATCAAGTGGACAAGCATAAACGATTGGGGCTTCAGTTCCAACCTGGTGATTTGGTGTGGCTGTCCACTCGCAATCTTCGACTTAAGACTCCTTCCATTCGATTTGCTCTGCGATTTGTGGGCCCATATCCCATTTTAAGACAAGTCAACCCAGTCAGCTATCAGCTCAAATTGCCACCTACTTTGCAAGTATACAATATGTTTCAAGTATCTTTGCTTAAACCAGTGGTCCTAAGAAAGGGCTCTTTGCCTGCTTTGTCTTCTCGACCAGCCATATCGGCCTCCCAAGGGAATATGAAGTTTGTGATATCCTTGATGCTCGACGCCTCAGGGGGCAACTTCAGTATCTCATCTCTTGGAAAGTGTATGGACCAGCGGAGAATTCCTTGGAAGCTGCTAGTCAAGTGCATGCTCCTGTATTGGTCTGACGTTTCCATAGACTCTTTCCTCAGGACCCGAGTTAGAGGGGGCCCTTGAGGGGGGGGGGTGATGTTATGATCCTACTGGGACAGGCAGGGTACTGACTAGGTCTCGCTCCTGAATGGCCATGTCAGGGATTGGGCTGACATCTGAGGCAGCTGATGTCAGATGTCAGATCCTATTTAAACATACCTCTGCCTGCATAGGATGCTCTAGCGTTATCTCCTTCACTTGTGAGCTTATCTTGTTTCTGCTTAGTCTGTGCCTGTGGCACAGGGTGAATTCTCTGTTTGGTTGCCATTATTCCCTTTGTCTGTGTTTGTTCTGTGAGTCTGTTGCAGCCAGCTTCTTCTCTGATTACTTAGCTGCTGTGCAGCTGTGTTTAGCTTCTCGGTGTCCGTTGCTTCACTGTGTACCTTGCCTTTCCCTTCCCTGCTGTGTGTGCTGGCTGAGTCCGTGGTATGAGCTTACTTCCTTTGGATTTCCCTGTTAACCCTTTACCTGCTGTATCTGTTACTTGATTCTTGTGAGCACTGCTCCTTGTCTGGCCTGTATACCTAGAAGCAGTCTCTCTCTGTAGTCTGCTTAAACCCTTTACCTGCTGTATCTGTTGTTTGTTTCTTGTGAGCACTGCTCCTCGACTGAGCTGTATAACTAGAAGCAGTCTCTCTTCTGTAGTCTGTTTTACTTTTACCTGCTGTTTGCGGATTGTGGATAGCTGTGTTGTTTCGCTGTCTTTTGTGTGGTTTCCCTTTTCCCTGTTCTTGCTGTAGCTCTTGTTTAGATCCTGTGTAGGTCACTCCTTCGTTTAGCTGTGTGACACCGCTTGGGTTGCCTCTCTGCGTGAGTTCCCTTATTCTGGTTATTGTCTGTATCTGTGTGTTTGGTCTGGTGTAGAGACCTGCATGGGAACGGGGTTTACGGGAATCCCACAGAACCCACGGAATTCCTGTGGGGACAGAAGCAGTTCTGTGGGGATCCCATGGTGACAGAAGCAGTTCCTGCGGGGTTCCCTTGGGGACGGAAACAGTTCCTGTGGGGTTCCCGTGGAAGTGTATGCTGCACTTGCAAGCCTCTCTCCTACCGAGTACCAAGTTCTTTGAGTGCTATCTCCTCCTCCTCTGCCTTGCTTTAGCAGCACAGATGTGGAAAGTCTCCATTAAGGAGGTGGTAGAGACACAAACGGTGATAAAATTCAAAAAGGCATGGGATGAACACAGAGAATCTCTAATTAGAAAATGGAAGTTATAAAAAAACCTAAACTCAGGGCCACAGAGACTAAGCCGGGCCCGGGGCAAGGCCACCCCCACCCGCTGATGCCCTCACCCCCTCCCCCCGTCTCACCTGCCTGCCCTCAGCTCCGTCCTCCACCAGGCCCCCTGCATTAAAATCGGCAGCACCTCAGCTCCGTTTGGGAAAGGCAGATTGCTACCCTTCGGGCCTTCCCTCACTGTGGCCCGCCCTCGTCTGATGTAACTTCTGGTTTCCGTGAGGGAGGAACACAGGGAGGGCCCGAAGAGAGGTGATCTGCCTTTACAAACAGAGCGAAGGCGCTGCCGATCTTAATGCAGGGGGCCCGGTGGCAGATGGAGCCGAGGGCAGGCAGGTGAGACCGGGGACTGCAACACCAGCGGCCTGACCCTGGCGCCGGGACCCCCTTGGAGACCCAGGGAATTTTGTCCCCCCTGCCCCCCACCTCTCGGTGGCCCTGCCTAAACTTAAATGGCTTAATGTGTGTGGATGTGTTGAGTGACACTTAGATGGCGACTCTGGCTGTGATGAACTAAGGCTGATACCGGGAGACCTGTATGGTCTGTGTCTCATATATGGCAATCTGGTTTAGGATGGGCTGGAAAGGGCTTAGACAGCAACTTTAGTGGCTGGAACATGAGGACAGTGCTGGACAGACTTTTACAGTTTGTGTCCCACAAATGAGAAGATGAATAGGCTGGAGTGGGCTTCAAGAGCTACTCCAGCAGTTGGAACATAAGGATAGGGCCAGGCAGACTTCTATAGTCTATGTCCCAGAAACATCACAGAAAGACCATAATCAAGTATATTATATTTATTTATTTATTTATTTAGGTTCATTTATACCCCACATTATCCCACAAGAGCGGGCTCAATGTGGCTTACAATGTTACAAAAGGGTACAGTTCACGGAGGGTACAGTTCAAGGGGAGAGACAAGATCATGAGGATAGGACAAGGGAGCATGACAAGGTTGATGTAATCGGTGGTGAGGCGGGTACAGTCGATAGGAGGAGTTAGGACTTAGAATTGTCAGTGGGAATATCACATTCATTGTTGATTAAATCATGAATTGATAATGATTGTGACTATTGGGCAGACTGGATGGACCATTCCAGTTTTTATCTGCTGTCATTTACTATGTTACTATTAATCCTTTCTGCTCCCGGGCTGATGCAGAGACCTCAGCTCTGACATAGGCATGAGCATCAGATGTCACCTGATCTACTGGCTTGTGCATGTGGCGATCTCTTAGCACATAGTGCCAGTGAATCAGAGAAGTCTTACATGTGTGCACCAGAGTGTTCCAACTTCCGTTCCTTCCTTGCCTGCAGTGCCGCGGCTAGAACCTAGCGAGAGACTGAGAGAGTCAACAAGAATTCTTTTTATGTACCATTAAATTCTTGCGGAGACAGGTGGGGATGGGTTAGATTCCCCATGGGAACGGACGGGGACGGGTTAGATTCCATATGGGGACAGGTTAGATTCCAGCGGGGACGGGCGGTGGCAGGTTGGATTTCTGTTCTCGTGCAGCTCTCTAGTCTGGTGACCTTTCGTTGGTGTCTATGTGTGGCACTGTGTGCGCAGCCCAAATGCAAGTCCCTTCCAGGACTTCCCGCTGTTCTTTTCCCATCCCTTGTGTGTGTGATTGGGTTCCAGTTCGGCCTTGCAGCCCATAGACTTGGACTCTGTACATGTGGGTTCCAGTTCGGCCTTGTGGCCCGTATGAGTGGTCTATTTCCCTTTCTGGTGGTGCTTGCTGGTCTCCCTGAGTGTGCTGGGCTTTGTAGCCCGTTGTTACTGTATAGCATGAGCTTGGTCTGCCCTAGGCCTCAGCCTAGGTCTGTCCTAGGACTCGGCCTAGGCTCAAGGGCTCATGATCAACCTTACAACTGAACTCTGATATAGGGCGGTAGACTACTACTACTACTTATCATTTCTATAGCACTACTAGACATACGCAGCACTGTACACTGGACTTGAAGAGACAGTCTCTGCTTGACAGAGCTTACAATCTAATTAGGACAGACAAACAGGTCATATAAGGGATAAGGGAATTACTAAGGTGGAAATGATAAAACATGGGTATTGAACAAGTGAGTAAGGGTTAGGAGTTAAAAGCAGCATCAAAAAGGTGGGCTTTTAGTCTAGATTTGAAGACAGAGATGGAGCTTGATGTACTGTCTCAGGAAGTCTATTCCAGGCATATGGTGCAGCAAGATAAAAGGAACAGAGTCTGGAGTTAGAAGTGGAGGAGATGGGTATTGATAAGAGAGATTTCTCCAATGAACGGAGTTCCCAGGGAGGAGTGTAGGGAGAGATAATAGTGGAGAGGTAATGAGGACCTGCAGAGTGAATGCATTTGTAAGTCCATAAGAGGAGTTTGAACTGTATGCAGAAACAGATAGGGAGCCAATGAAGTGACGAGGAGAGGGCTAATATGAGCACAGCAACACTGGTGGAATATAAATCATGCAGCAGAATCTTGAACAGATTGAAGGGGAGAGAGATGGCTTAGTGGGAGACCTGTGAGAAGCAAGTCTTAAGCAAGAGGTGATAAGAGTGTGGATAAGGGTTTTGGTAGTGTGCTCAAAAAGGAAGGGATGAATTTTGGTGATATTATAGAGAAAGAAACAACAGGTTTTAGCAGTCTGTTGAATATGTGCAGAGAAAGAGAGGGAGGAGTCAAAGATAACCACAAGGTTACGAGCTGATGAGACACGGAGAATTAGAGTGTTATCCACAGAAATAGAGAATGGGGGAAGAGTAGAGGTGGGTTTAGGAGGAGAGATAAGAAGCTCAATCTTGGTCATGTTTAGTTTTGATGGCAGTGAGACATCCAGGCAGCAATGTCAGACAGGCAGGCTGATACTTGGGTATGAATTCCTGTTGAAATTTCTGGTGTGGAGAGGTAGATCTGGGAGTCATCTGCATAAAGGTGATACTGAAAACCATGGGATGAGATCAGAGCACCAAAGAGGGGGGACGAGGGAATGGGACTTGATATACCACATTTCTGTGGTTTTTGCAACTACATTCAAAGTGGTTTTCATATTATATACAGGTAGTTATTTTGTACCTGGTGCAATGGAGGGTTAAGTGACTTGCCCAGAATCACAAGGAGCTACAATGGGAATCAAACCCAGTTTCCCAGGATTGAAGTCCACTGCATTAACCACTAGGCTACTCCTCCACTCTGAGGAAAGTATAGATGGGAAAAAAGAAGATGTCCCAAGACAAGACAAGAGCCCTGAGGTACACCAACTGATAGTGGGATAGAAGTGAAAGAGGATCTGCCACAGTATACAATAAAAGTATACACTAAAAATTTGATGGGAGAGATAAGAAGAAAACCAGAAAAGAACAGAGCACTGAAATCCAAGTGAGGATAGCGTATCAAGGAGTAGATGGTGATCAAAAGCGTTAAAAGCAGCAGATCTGGCCAGGAACAGGTCATTGGAGACTTTAGCAAGGGCTGTTTCAGTTGAATGAAGAGAGCAAAAGCCAAATTGAAATGGATCAAAAATAGCTTCAGATGAAAGAAAAGCAAGACAATGGCGATGAACAAGCACGTTCCAGTATCTTGGATAGGAAAGGAAGGAGAAAGATGGGACGATAGTTGGAAGGACAGGTTGGGTCAAATGAAGTTTTTTTGAGGAGTGGTGTAACTATAGTATGTTTGAAGGCATCAGGAACAGTTGCAGTGGAAAGTGAAAGACTGAGGATATGACAGATAGAAGGGATGAAGTAGGAGAGATAGTACTAAGTAGATGGGTGGAAATAGGATCAGAGGAACAGGTGGTCAGTTTGGAGGAGGAAAGAAAATGTGGTTTCCTCTTCAGTGATTTTAGTAAAGGAAGAAAAGGAGGCAGGGGTTGATGAAGGGTTGAGAGAATGGACTGAGGGAAGGAGACATAGAGGTGACTTGGTTTAGAATTCAAGGTTAATCTTTCAAGATTGCAGGTCCTGGATTTCAAAGGAACTAACTTTGCCGAGATGTGCAAATTTCTGAAGGAACAGTTAGCGGGATGGGAACAGCTGAAGGATGTAGAACAGCAATGGACAAGACTGAAAGGAGCTATATTAAAGGCAACTAACCTTTATGTTAGAAAATTACATAAAAGTAAGAGAAAAAGAAGGCCTCTCTGGTACTCGAATGTAGTAGCTGAAAAGATAAGGGGAAGGAGGCTAGCCTTTGCACGTTACACTCTGCACAAGAGTGGAAGTAAGAAGGAGGTTGGGAATTACAGACCTGTCAGTCTGACCTCGGTGGTGAGTAAGCTAATGGAAACGCTTCTAAAGAGGAGGCTTGTGAGCTTTCTTGAACTACATGGAATGCGGGACCCGAGGCAGCATGGCTTCACTAGTGGCAGGTCGTGTCAGACAAATCTTTCTTCTTCAACTGGGTGACCAAACAGTTGGATGTGGGAGGGGCGCTTGATGTGGTATACTTGGATTTCAGCAAAACCTTTGACACGGTTCTGCACAGGCGACTGATAAATAAATTGAGTGCCCTCGGTATGGAACCTAGAGTAACGGATTGGGTTAAAAATTGGTTGACTGGTAGGAGACAGAGGGTAGTGGTAAATGCAGCTTGCTCTGAAGAAAAGGAGGTCATCAGTGGAGTACCGAAGGGATCGGTCCTAGGACCGGCTCTTTTTAACGTCTTTGTGAGCGATATTGTGGAGGGGCTGTCTGGTAAGGTTTGTCTCTTTGCGGATGATACTAAACTCTGCAACAGGGTGGACACCCTGGAGGGTGTGAATGACATGACGAAGGACCTAGCGAAGCTAGAGGAATTGACCGATATTTGGCAACTAAGGTTTAATCCCAAAAAATGCAGGGTCATGCACTTGGGTCGCAAAAATCTGAGGGAATGGTACAGTATAGGGGGTGAAGTGCTTTAGTGTGCACTGCTCACTAAGGTGGTCAGGGAGTGGGAGGGCCCCCGACACATACGAACCATGGAGACCTCTTCAGGGAGACTCACATCTAATTTGCAAGAGATAGCGGAGACTTTTGTGACTCATTTTCAGGAATTATACGCTAGCCCTGAGACGACAGGGGCGGCACCTCCCGACATCCAAACATATTTAGAGCAGTCAGGGTTGGCTACATTTGCAGGAGACTTTGTGAACGCTCTCAATGCACCGCTCACTGCTAAGGAAGTGCACAAAGTGATTAAAGGCTTAAAATTGAACTAGGCTCCAGGCCCTAATGGCTTCACGGGAGAGTTTTATAAGATGATGCAGACTCTTATTGGGCCCCCTTGTAGACTATCTTGAACAGGTGATTGAAACACAGGGATTTCCGATACATGAAAACACGGCACTAATCTGCCTCCTGCCTAAGCCGGACCATCCCAGGGATTTGCCCGGGAGCTCCCGCCCAATCTCACTCATAAATGTAGACGTCCAAATACTATCTAAGATATTAGCTAACAGGGTGGCTGAGGGGCTGCCCGAATATATTCACCCAGACCAAGTTGGCTTTGTTAAATGGCGCCAGTCTGGTCGTAATATCTGCTAGTTATTGCTGGCCCTCTCCCTCTGTCAATGGAAAGAAATACCTCTGATGGTGACCGGTTTAGATGCAGAGCGTGCATTTGATAGGGTACACTGGCAGTTTTTATTTGACACCCTCACTTATTTAGGGGTTTCGGGCTGGTACTTTAGGGCAGTGTCGGCATTGTATGCGGACCCAAGAGCAGCCTTGCTAGTTAATGGGCATCGCACTGACTCGTTCCCCATCCTTCGTGGTACTAGACAAGGGTGTCCTCTTTCTCCCCTATTGTTCCTTCTCACACTTGAACCGCTTCTTGGAACCCTACGCAACACTGTGGCACTGGAGGGGGGTCACAATACAGCATAAAGAGATCAAAGTTATGACTTTTGCAGATGATTTATTATTCTCACTAACCCTCAAGCCTCCATCCCTCATTTAATTCGATTGATCTCTGAGTATGGTGCTCTTTCGGGGATCAAACTGAATTTTAGCAAATCTGTGGCCCTTCCTTCCTCCCCAACAATACAAAATGCGTGGCAAGGGAACTTCCTGTTTACCTGGGCGGACGGCTGGATTAAATATTTGGGTGTTATTATTCCAGACAATCTGTCCACGCTAAATGCCTGCAACATTCGCCCTTTGGTGATTTCCCTCCAGAAGACCCTTAGCCTGTGGCAAGCCTACCCAGTCTCATTACTGGGGCGCATAGCACTCTTTAATATGATCTGGGCTCCGAAGTACTTGTATGTTTTCCAGATGTTACCCTTGTTCTTGCGGGTCAGGGACGAAAGAGCACTGAATAAAATGTTGCAGGTATATCTGTGGCAGGGGAAGATAGCTCGACTACCCATTTAAATTCTGCAGAAGCCCAAATCACATGGGGGACTAGGGCTGTTAAATTTGAGACACTTAACAGTAGCCTGCACAATGAGACATATTAATGACTGGTATAGAAATGTAAATGACTTTTCTTTATCTGGACTGGAGCCTAACCTTTTTTGCAGATCCCATTTCAGTTGGTAGATACATACAATACCGAAGCTACGTTTTAACCTGTTTATCCACGTAGCATGAGAGTTTGGAGATGGCTGTGCAGACGCCACCACTTCTCGGCAGCGGTGACCCCCCTTTTTGGCAATCAGACACAACCCAGACGTTCCTGCAGGAACGGATTCACCGGTATTTGCTCGCTAGAAGACTCTGGGGATTCAGTACCTGTCCCAGTTGCTCACGAAGGATGGTAAACTGCAGCCCTTTGAGGAGCTACGCACTCGTTATCAATTGCCCCCCACAGATTCTTTTGCTCATTTTCAACTACAGCATTATGTGAACAGTCCGCCTTAGGAAGATTTGTGCGAAGATGTTCAGGAGACACTGAGTGAAGCACTCACATTGAACTCTCAGAACTTGGTGCCTTTAGCCTTTCATCATAAGTACCTGCAGGAGTCTTCATCAGAGTTGGATTATACACGGCTGGCTAAGAATTGGAACTTAGACTTGCTGACACAGCTGTCCAGCCAGCACATCCAAACCTGCCTGCACCAGATATATCAAACCACCTGCAACGCCCAACTGTGGGAATTACAGTACAAATTTCTTTTGAGACTTTACATACATCTCGCCGCGTCGGGCACACAAGGCAGGATTTGCGAGCTCGGAAGAGTGCCCGAGATGTCTGGGTACCCCGGCCTCGTTGGGTCATATGTTCTGGATGTGCCCCAGAATACAGGGCTTTTGGGCAAAGGTGTTGCGTGAGTCAGAGGCAATGTGGGGATGCACCCTCCATAAGGATCTCCAGATTATGTTTGAAGATTATCAATTACCTACACCCATACCTCCCCGCCTTTTGGACTTCTTCAGGAGACTGGAGCTGATGGCAAAAAAGACTATTCTGCAACAGTGGAGGGAGCCTGCGACCCCTGCTTTCTCGTCTTGGCGGACGCAATTGACTTCTCTGCTGGCTATGGAGGCTCAGATTTTTTCGGATGCCTCCTCGTCCTCAGGCAGACGTTTTTGCCACTGTTGGGAGCGCTTTGGTTCTACTTTGCAGCCTGCCGCTAGAAATCGGATATAACATTGAAGGACTGTTTGGCTTCCATGCAGCACAGAGGTGGGGGGAGGGAAGGAGGGGGTGGGTTTAAGGGAGAAAATGTGTGTAGTCACTCTTGGAATCTCTCATTATGGACAGCGGGAGTCAGAAGGTACTTATGACCTGTAATCTGTGCCAGTGTTCTTCTGCTGTCATGCTTCAATAAAAAATTATTTCAAATAAATTGAACAATAATAATATAAAAAGGAAAAATATTGGATAATGAAAATTATCACCACATACCAGTGAAGAGGTGGGTGTGTAATTCTCACTGACTTGAGATATGTATCAGTGAGTGGCACCGCTGAGTTTGTGGTATAGTTATTTCATATGGGAGATTTATAATGATTGTATGATTTGAGAATTCCCTTTAAGTATTTAGTGTCTGAGATAAATTTGATTGCATTACTTCCATTGTATGCAAATCTATTTTATGCATATTCACTTTGGATATCCTAAAATCTCGACTGTATGTATGTGTCCCAAGGACTGGGTTTAGAACCCCTGTGATAGAGACATTTAAATACCTCAGTAGCATAAATGCACAAGTGGCAAATTTCTTGCAACTGAAAGGCAGCTCTGGTATAGGAGAGTGAAAGGGGATATACTCAGGAGTAATAGACCTGCCAAGTCTCCTGCTTTGATAGGTCATCTCCCACACTCCCACTAAAGCGGGAAATTCTCCTGCTGAGCCACTGCCACCACCGCTGCTGCTTCTCCCAACGAGCAGCAGCAGTGGCAAACCAAGAAGCAGGTGCAGGCCACAGAGTTCAGCAATGCACTGTCAGCTCTGCCGGACCTCTGCCCCTCTGAAGTCAATTCCTGTTCTGGGGCAGGGGACTGGCAGAATTGACAGTGTGCACCTGAATACTGTGGCCCTGCACCTGCTTCTTCTTAGTTTGCTGCCACTGCTGCTCATTGTCAGGAGATGCAGCAATGGAGAAAAGACACCAGATGGAAGGGAGGAAGAGGAGAAATGATGGATAAAAGGTGAATGGAAGAAGGGAGAGAGAGAAAAGATGGGGAGAGACAGAGGGGAAATGCTGGATGGATGGAAGGACAGAGAGAAAGAAGGGCGATGTTAGAAGGAAAGGGACAGAAAGAGGGGATACTCCAGATGGAAGGGTAGGGAGAGAAAGAGGGGATACACTAGAAAAAATGATGGGGAGAGAAAGAGGGAAAACGCTAGATGAAGAATGAGAAGAGAAAGGAGAAATGCTAGATGGAAGAATGGGGGGAAAGAAGATACTGGATGAAGGGTAAGGAGAAAGAAGATGCTGGATGCAAGGATGGGGAGAGAGAGACACTGGATGGAGGAAGGGGAGGGAGACACTGGATAAAGGGATTAGGAAAGAGGGTAGACACTGGATGGAAGGATGGGGCGTGAAAGAGGGGAGACACTGAATGGAAGGGAGAGAAAGAGGGAAGATACTGGATGGAAAGGATAAAATTAGCGAAAGACTGGAGAATAAGCGGAAGGGGCATAGGGGAAAACCAAGGTGAAGTACCATGGTGAGGTAAAGATGAAAAGCTGTAGGCAGACAACAAGGCCAGCTCAAGGGACTGTGGTGACAAACCAACTTTTGCATTGGTCCCCCCCCCCCCTTTACAATTTGGTCTCTCTCCTTTCACCCTCCCCTTCACTTGTGATCCAGTATCTCCCCCTCTGTCTCGTTTCCTCCTCCTGCTTGACCGGGTGAGGCACTGGCCCAGGGCACTGATGATAAAGGGTGCCAAAATCCCAGTCTGGCATCTATCCTAAGGTAGACTGGACTGGGATTTTGGCGCCCTTTATCACCGATGCCCTGGGCCAGTGCCTCACTTAGTCCATAGGTTGAGCCAGCCCTAGTAGATGAAGTAAAAAGAGGGAAATTAAAGACTGGATAGTAAGAATGAATTAAATCTGGACAGAGAGGCAGAAAAATAAATTGAAAAAAACTGATAGAAAAAGATGAGAGAAAAATGACAAATGGATAGGAAACTCTGGCAAGAGAGTTAAGAGAATGTTTATGCTTATTGTGATTTGATAAAATTGCCCTTTTTACAAAGCAAATCAGAGTGATGAACAATCAAATAAAATTAGAAGAAGGAACTCCAAAAAATACAGGAAAGGATCTACTAGTCACACACTGCAATCATACAAAAGAAAAAAAAGGAAGAGAAAAAAATAAAATCAGTAAAATAAACATCCTGCTGTGCTATCAGGCTGACCAGCTGCAAGAATTCTTTGCACATTTGCAAGATCAGTTTATGATTAATGAAAATTGGTGGGTTTTGAGATCAATTTTGAAGTTACTAAGGGCCCTGTTTACTAAGCAGTGCTAAAGGCGCATTAGCATTTTTAGTGTGCTAATGATTAGCACGTGCTAAACGCTAAGTCGACCATAGCAACATATGGGCAACTCTAGCGTTTAGCGCGTGCTGAAAATGCTAGTGCGGCTTAGTAACCAGGGCCCTAAATGTAGTTTCTGATCTTAGGGGGTCTTTAAGGTGCACTAGCATTTTTAGCTCATGCTAAAAATCAGCTAGTGCTAAATGCTGAGATGCCCATAGGAATGTAATGGGTGTCTAAGATTTAGTGCCAGCTAAAAATGCTAGCGTACCTTAGTAAAAAACCCCTTAATGAGAGAGATAAATTGTTCCACAAGAAGGGGGCCAGAAAGTAAAAAGTACTTTTATTTTGTGGATTCCCAATACGTTTGGGACAAATCGGAGAGAATAAGTCTGTGATTGTTTATTGAACGGAGTAGTCGAGCGGGAGAGTAACGAATTGTCAGTCTAGCTAAATAGTCTGGTAGACCAGTATGAAGGGCCTTAAAAGAAAAAATTTTAAATTGAATCCTCTGTTCTATTGGAAACCGGTGAAGTTTTCTAAAAAAAAACAAAAAACAAAAGGAGTGCAGGTGACGTGGAGGGGCATAATCAAAAGGAAACGCCTATCTCCATGGGCGTTTATCTCCAAGAACGGGTCCGTGAAGGGGCGGGCCGAACCGTATTTTTGAAAAAATGGATGTTTTTGAGCAGGGCGTTTGGTTTTTTTTAGCGATAATGGAAACTAAAAACGCCCAGCTCAAAAACGTCCTAATCCGAGCCATTTGGTCGTGGGAGGGGCCAGGATTGGTAGTACACTGGCCCCCCTGATATGCCAGGACACCAACTGGGCACCCTAGGTCAGTGCGGTGGACTTCAGAAAAAGCTCCCACATGCATCGCTCCCTTACCACGGGTGCTGAGCTCCCAACCCCCCTCCCCCAAAACCCACTACCCACAAATGTACAACACTACCATAGCTCTTAGGGGTGAAGGGGGCACCTACATGTGGGTACAGTGGGTTTTGGAGGCCTCCCATCTACCAGCACAAGTGTTACGGGGGGGGGGGGGATGGGCCTGGGGCCACCTGGCTGAAGTGCACTGTGGTACCCACTAAAAGTGCTCCAGGGACCTGCATACACGCAGGCCTCTAGGACTGGTTGCTGCTATATAACATTGGCACACCAGTTGACACCTGAAGACTAATCTCTCCGAAAACGTCCTTTATTGGAATAACCGCCTTTACTCACAGTTAACTGCAGATCAGAGGTTGTGCCCCACTGGCAACGAGTCTCCCTGGTACTGAGATGAGCAGTAGGTCAGAGCTGGCAGAATGCTGTACAATGCCCTCTTTCAGCCACATTCAAGGGAAGAACTAAGTTGTCTAACGTGGCTAACACAGGAAAGGGAACTAAAACTGGCTTACAAAAATGGCCACTACCGCATGGACTACAACAGGAAACACAACAGGCCACACTCTGACCCAATAGGCAGGGGGAAAAGCACCATGGGAGAAGAACCTACCAACTACCAACATCGTGAGACTGTAACACAAGCTAATGAAATCACGGAGCCCAATACCCTACACAATGCAATGCTGATGTGACCCTGTACTGCACCCGAGAGCCACATCTGACCCAGGGAAAGGCTGTGAGAGGATCGAACACATTCTGCTGTCATGGAGGTGGGTACGGCATTTGAGGCTGGCATACAGGCTGGAAAAAAAGTTTTTAAAGTGAGGTTTTTTTGGTGGGAGGGGGTTAGTGACCACTGAGGGAGTCCGGGGAGGTCATTCCCGATTCCCTCCAGTAGTCATCTGGGCAGTTGGAGCACTTTTTTGGAACTTGTTCGTGAAAAAAAAGGGTCCAAAAAAAGTGACCCAAAATCGCGGTAAAAATGCCTTTTTTTTTTATTATCAGCTAGAGATGCCCATCTCTCCTCGGCTGATAACCACGCCCCAGTTCCGCCTCCGACACGCCTCCGACACGCCCTCGTCAACTTTATTCGTTTCCGCGACGGAGTGCACTTGGAAACGCCCAAAATCGGCTTTCGATTATACCGATTTGGGTGCCCTTGCAAGACAAACGTCTATCTCCCGATTTAGGTCGCACTATAGGCAGGCATTTTTCTCTTTCGAAAATAAGCTGGATGATTTCTTTGTTTTGCATTACATAATATATGTGCCACAGTGTTCTGAAGATTGGAAAGCAGAAACCAGAGACTGGGGACCAACAGAATTAGTAAAAGAAAATAGCCAGACAACAAAGGTAGAAAAAAGAATTTTTATTTTTAATTTAGGATAAAGTAATGTGGTAGTTGTGTTTATAAAGCTTAATAAATACAAATAAAACACAAAATGGAAAATAAGGTGATGCCCTTATATTAGACTAATTTTAATACATTTTTCACTAGTTTTCAGAGACCAACTCTTCCTTACTCAGGTCAGGAGAGGATACTATAACAGGTTTTGGCCTCTAAAAGCTAATTGGAAAATGTAATAGGTTAGTCCAATAAAAAGGTATCATCTTATTTTCCATTTTCAAGTGCCTGAACTGAGTGTGTGGGACTGCTTGCACCGGCAGCAGAAGCACGCCACTGACTTCCGCACTGCTCAAACAGCACGATAAGGGGCTCAAGCAGTGGACCTTTTTGGCTGGCAGGGCTTGGGAATCTCTGTCAGTGATTTAACTGGTGCCGCAATTTTGAAGGGAATGTAAGTCCAAAGTGGGAGAGAGGGGCTGAGGGGGCTGAGGCTTCTTCATGGTTACCCCCCTTGGGGAAATAGATGCTGGATACACTTCCTCATACCCATCCCTGCAGTCCAAGGAAGTTAGATTGGTCACCACTACTAACACAGACATCCCATCTGCAGACAAACTCGCTAAATATTTCAATGAAAAAAATTGTAAACCTACGCAACACACTTCCTCCCGACAATAATGATATCGAAAACATCATTGACGGTCTGGACCCAAGCCCTGGAGAATTCCCAGTGGACCGAATCTGGTCAAATTTCACTCTCCTCACCACCGAAACAGTCACCCAAGCGATCCATAAGTTCTCCAACACTCACTGCAAATTAGATGCATGCCCCAGCTATTAAAATCTGCCCCCGGAGTCACGTGATGCGGTGGAAGCAGTAACAGCGTTTTTGTGCTGCTCCGAGTGCCCTGCTCGCCCCCGACCTAAACCGCCGTAGAAAAACTCAAAGAAACCGATCGGACTCTGTAAAAGAACGGAGGAAGGTGCATGGAACAATATCTCGTTCCTATGCCGCCCGGAAGCACAAGGAAAAGCTCGAAAAGCGAAAAAGAAAAGCTGCTCGTGGCAAACAGCAATTCCAAGATGGCGACCGCATCCCCACGAGGCGAGGCTGAATTTACCGCCCGACAGCTGGCACAGTTGGTAACAGCGGTAGGAACAGCACTGGAACCCCGTTTCACTGCATTAGAGGGCCGATTGGGGAAAATAGATGGCACACTGGCGGAAATAACAAGTAGAACGGCAGAGGTTGAAAAACGAGTATCAGACCTGGAAGACACATGGCAGCAACGCGAGCCGGATATATCTAACTTAAAGCAACAGCTAACAATCCAAGCAGAGAAGTTAGATGAACTAGAGAACAGAACTAGGCGATGCAACCTCAGACTGGTGGGCCTGCCTGAAACCATACCAGACAAAAACCTGGGCACAGTGCTGGAAACATGGCTCTCTAAGGAATTTGCCATATCAGACAGCAGAGGCCATCTTTGCATTGAACGGGCCCACAGACTGGGGAGACCGGGTCAACCGGGGTCTAGACCCAGAGTGGTCATAATAAAAGTTCTCAATTATCTCCATAAAGAAGAGATTTTACAGGGGTACCGACAGAAAAGAGATACTTTAAGATACGCGGACAGCCAAATAAGAATATTCCAGGATTATTCAGCTAGTGTACAGGAGAGGAGACGAAAATTCCATCCGATTTGCTCCTCACTTATTGATAAAAATACCCGGTTTATGCTCCTGTACCCAGCGACTTTGAAAATCATGAAAGATGGAAAATGGATATCCTTCACCTCAAAACAATCAGCGACGCAATTTATTAACCAGGAGCTGCACGCACCTGCAACACCAACGTGAACTTGCTCCAAAAGAACTGTGGTGAGCAGGCTCTGTACTTGATAAGACCATTTTGCCAGGTCTGATGACACTTTTTGAGAAATCCAATTGCCAAAGGTTAAAGGTAATAATGATATGTCTGGGGGGGGAGTGGGGCACTCAGCACATGGTGACTAGGCCTTGATGGGGAATGCCCTTTCAAGGCATTTCTTGGGAGAAGGGGAGTGGGAAGAATGGGTAGACCTGTGGATAAGGGGAGGGATAGGGGTGGGGGGGGATACACTAAAGGGAACAATTGGAAAGATAATTAGTGGGGTAAAGGGGGAGGATACTACTGGTACCTATGATTACAGGAGAGCTAAATTTGAATCTTGGTCTCCAAATGCAGTATGCATGCTCCTGGGGAGAGGCTGGGCCCCCGGGGGTAAATCAGGAAATATTACTGATAGTATCCCCAAGACTGGAGAGTCATTAGCCACTCTGGAGTAAAGATCTTGTCGTGGAATGTTTCAGGCATCACATCACCAGTGAAGAGATATAAGATCTTATCTCAGATACGGCGACATAATATAGATTTTGCCTGTTTGCAAGAAACAAAATTATCAGATATTGAACATGGAAAACTGTGTCAACAGTGGGTGGGTGAGAGCCACTTCTCCTCCTCGGGTAATAGGAAGAATGGAGTTGCAATACTAGTACGTAAGGGGCTACCTTGCACCACCGCCCTAATACACAAAGATTCAGAGGGACGTATAGTGTTAATTCGTGTTAACTATCAAGGTCAGAGCTTTTATTTGTGTGCGATATATGCTCCAAATTCCTATGACCCAGGATTCTTTCAGTCTTTAATAGCATTAGGGCTGCAATACACGGATGCTCCATGGGTGTGGGCGGGAGATTTCAACCAGGTGCAGGACCCGTCCTTGGATAGATCATCACCCGTGGCTGTTCCAGGAGTGAGTAAGGGGAGGGGGATACCAGCACTCTGTAAACATTTGCATTTAACTGACCCGTGGCGCTCTCTCCACCCTACTACAAAAGATTATACCCATCAGTCAAAAGCCCACCAGTCTTGGTCTAGAATCGACTATATCCTCATATCACAATCTTGGTTCTTTAAAGTCCAGCAGGCAGTTATTGGTCCTATGGAAATTTCAGACCATAGTATGATATGGGTAGAACTTGACTTAAGGGGGGGAGGGAGAACAACTAACCACTGGAGATTCCCTGCCTATCTCTACAGAGACAAACACCTTTTAGAACACCTATTGGGAAAATGGAAACTGTATGAGGACACGAATTATTCTTCATGTGACTCATCTATATTATTCTGGGAAGCATCTAAAGCGGTTATGAGAGGGGAAGTAATAGCGTTTCAAAGTGCTAGGAAAAAACGATTAGCGGCGGGCATTTTGCGCCTAGAAGCAGACTATAGGAGAGCAAAGAGGAAATATATAACACATCCCACACCAGACAACAGGGATTTAATGTCAGCAACCCTGGTAGCACTCAACTCTCTTATTCATGAGCAAGCCACGAAGCAATTAATGGCTCGACGGCTGAACTTCCAACGCTTTGGGAATAAATCAGGAAAACTACTAGCTAGAGTGGCTAAAACACAAACCTCCCAAAGATTTATCCCAATGATAACGAATTCCAAGGGGGACAAGCTAACTAAATTACAAGACATAGTTAACACATTCCAGGAATACTTTAAAGAAACGTATAGCGCCAAAGATAGGGTTCGGGGTCCCCTGACCCGAGACTACCTAGAAGATGCAAAAATGCCCCAATTAACAGAAATAGCCCGCCAAGCACTGCTAGCCCCACTTGAAGCACAAGAGGTTTTTAAAGTATTAAAATCCCTACAACTGGGTTCAGCCCCAGGTCTTGATGGTTTCTCTAATGAGTACTATAGGATGCTGGCCCCTCAATTGTGTGGAGCCTTGGTAGATTACTTTGAGGCAGTGGTGACTAGGGGATCCTTTTCATCAAGGGAGAATGAAGCCTTAATAACATTAATCCCCAAGCCGGGTAAACCAAAAGATCAAGTAGAATCCTATAGACCCATTTCCCTCATCAATGTAGATGTTAAGATCTTATCTAGAGTGCTAACAAACAGACTGACGGCCCACATTCCATACCTAATAGGAGAGCACCAAGTGGGATTTGTCAAAGGCCGACAGGCGGTAAGACAAGTTCGGAAAGCATTACTCACAGTGGCTTATGGACAGGCTACGGGTGACCCCTTATTATTAGTTAGCCTAGACGCGGCTAAAGCTTTTGATAAAGTTAATGGAGAATACCTGTTTCAAGTACTCGAGCACATTGGGCTGAGTGGCTGGTTTCTGAAAGCAATTCAGACACTCTATAATAACACCACTGCACAAATACTAATTAATGGTACTAGATCTATGCCCTTCCGAGTAGAACGGGGCACAAGGCAGGGATGTCCATTATCCCCCATACTGTTCCTTCTCTATCTGGAGCCACTTCTACGAACGATTCTGCTAGACCAAGACATACGGGGAGTAACACTTCATGGGCAACTGATAAAAGTGCTAGCTTTTGCAGACGATATGTTTCTTACACTTACACAACCGAAAACCTCAGTTTCACGATTACTTGAAGTCATAGATGAATTTGGGTTCTATTCAGGTTTACAATTAAATCTACATAAATCATTAGCCCTTCCGATTCAGGAGGAGGTAAAGGAGGGGTGGGATGACTCATTCCCCTTTCAGTGGGCCGAGGATAACCTTAAGTATTTGGGGGTCTTCATTCCAAAAGATTTAGCGAACTTGTATAAAGAGAACATAGGCCCATTAAAAAATAGAACACAGGAAATACTACATGGTTGGCAGGGTCTGCCCATATCCCTGAAAGGGAGAATCGCAATGTATAATATGTTCATCTTCCCGAGGTGGACGTACATCTTCCAGATGATCCCTGCCATACTGGGATATAAAGAGGAGAGATGGCTCAATAAAACCCTCACTGTATTCCTGTGGCAGGGTAAACGGGCACGCACAGGTTTGAAAAATCTTATGAAGCCTTGTTCGGGAGGGGGATTAGGACTGCTTGATTTAAAACTTATAACGATAGCATGTGGCCTGCGGCACCTATCAGATTGGTTTCGGGCAAAAGAGTTCTTCTCTTGCATAAGTGTGGAAACCACATTGATAGCCCCAATGGACTTTGCTTATTGGCTCCATGCCCCAGCAAGGGAACTCCTACCGCTGGGACAGTATGGGTACATTTTAAATCCCCTGCGTAAAATATGGAAATGGCTGGGTAGGATGTTTAAATGGAATAAAGCAGTAACTCCACTGCTCCCTATTAAAGGTAATTTAGCATTCCCAGAGGGGGGAGGATCCGCTTTGTTTAAAAAATGGGAGAATTGTGGCATTAAATATTTGTTTCAGGTGGTGTCTGAGACGGGGAATATTAAACCCTTTAGAGCCCTGTGTGAAGAATTTGGACTGGGACAGAAAGACCACTTTCAGTACCTACAGCTTAAACACTATGTTAGGTCATTACCTGCAACAGACCTTACACAGCAAATATGGGACTCCATGAATGATCTACTAGGCCTAGAGGCCCAATTAAAAGTACCACTCCGTTATTTCCATCGCCACCTTCGAGACTTGCAGGGGACTTCAGATTACACAAGGGTATCACAGCAGTGGCACCAAGAACTGAGATGGAAACCCAACTCTGAGCAAATAAAACTGTGCCTGACAGGTGTATACCAGATGACAGAGAACGCGGCATGGCAGGAAATGCACTACAAATTTATTTTACGGCTCTATATCTCACCACATAGAGCCTTTAAAGCGACAATCAGAGCTACAGATGACTGCCCAAAGTGCGGACATGTGGGAGCCTCCTTGGGACATATGTTCTGGTTCTGCACAATGGTGTTCCAATTCTGGATAACGCTGGGACAACATGTGTCGCAGATGTGGAAAGTACAATGGCACCCATCACCAGGCCAACTCTTTGAGGTTTACAACATCCGAGGAAAGTCACCCGAGGGACTCAAAGCTTTTTTGAAAAGGGCGACCTTGATGGGCAAACGAACAATCACACAATTATGGTTACAACCAGAGCCACCTGGAGTCCCGCAATGGAGAGGAGCTATGATGCAATGTTGCATGCTGGAAAAGAAAAGAGTGGGAGACTTGGCTTCAAAAAGGGGAGACCAATTTTGTAAAACATGGTCCCCGTTTTGGGACACCCTCACATCAGTTGGGAGAAGCAGGATTTTGAACTGTTAATAGGTCCAGTAGGGGAGGGTAGAGGGAGGGAGGACAAGGGGGGGAGTGGGAATATAAAGGGAAGCATATGTTCACTGTATGATATTTAACATGAAGAGTTTACTAAGCATGGCTATAAGTTGACCACTGTAATGGGGTCCCCTTTCTTCTGTGTCACCAACAAAATTGTTATAATTGGAATAGTGGAAAGACTAGACACTATGAAGTAAGAAGATTAATGTGATGATGCTAACGGGGGGGGGGGGGGGGGAGAAAAAGGGTGTTAGAAAAATATTGATGATGCAGTTACAATGTATACACGCAACTGTGACCTGTTCTTATGTTTACGAAGTGTTTGAATATGGATTATGTTCACAATGTTTATTATCATCAATAAAAACTGTTGATATAAAAAAAAAATCTGCCCCCGACCACTTCATAGCAGACCTCACATCCCACCTAAATTACTTACTTGAACAAGGTCTCTTCTCTAAGGAAAATGGCAACATCCTACTCACCCCAATTCCCACAGACACAAAGAAAAAGACAAATGAACTCACCAACTACCGCCCACTAGCAGTCAAATTGATGGAAAGCATGGTAACCAAACAACTCGGTGATTACATAAATAAATTCTCAATCTTAAATGAATCACAATCAGGTTTTCGTCCCCTCCATAGCACCGAAACAGTACTCATTTCACTCCTGACCAATTCAAGCAGGAAATAGCAACAGGCAATAGCATACTTCTCCTTCAATTCGACATGTCCAGTGCATTCGACATGGTAAACCATAAAATACTACTAAGGCTCCTAGATTACTTCGGTATTGGTGGAAACATACTTAGTTGGATCAAAGGTTTCCTAACCACTAGGACATACCAAATGAAATCAAATTCAAACATATCATCACCGTGGAAAGCTGACTGCGGAGTACCTCAAGGGTCACTCACCACTATCACCGACCCTCTTCAACCTAATGATAACACCACTAGCCAAGTCCTTATCCAACCAAGGCCTCTACCCATTCATTTATGCAGATGACGTCACAATATACATACCCTACAAACATGACCTGTCTCAGAAATCACCAAGGAAATCAAGCTCAGCTTAAACATCATGCACTCATGGGCAAATGCATTCAACTAAACCTCAATACAGATAAAACACACTGTCTCATCCTCTCATTTCAATACAATACGAACAAACCCAATAATATAAACACCCCAAACTACACCCTCCCTATCTCAGACAGCCTGAAAATCCTTGTCGTTACTATCGACCGCAACCTGACACTTGAGAGCCAAGTTAACTTTACAACGAAGAAAATGTTCCACTCAATGTGGAAACTCAAACGAGTGAAACCATTCTTCCCGAAGGAAACATTCAGGAGTTTGATACAATCAATGGTACTAAGCCACGCAGACTACTGCAATGGAATCTACGCGGGATGCACAGAACAACTCATAAAGAAACTTCAGACCGCTCAAAACACAGCAGCCAGGCTTATATTTGGAAAAACGCGATTTGAAAGCGCCAAACCCCTCCGAGAAAAACTACACCGACTACCAATCAAAGAACATATTGCATTCAAAATCTGCACCTTGGTCCATAAAATTATCTACGGTGAAGCCCCGAAACACATGACAGACTTCATAGACCTACCAACAAGAAATACAATCGGATCATCACAAACATACCTAAATCTCCACTACCCAAGCTGCAAAGGACTCAAATACAAATCAACTTATGCATCCAGTTTCTCCTACAAAAGCACACAAATGTGGAACGCGTGCTACCAAAAGCAGTGAAAACAATGTACGACCACCTAAACTTCCGGAAATCACTAAAAACCAACCTGTTCAAAAAGGCATACCCCTGTGACCCAACTTAAGTGCCTAAACCCTGCAACACAACGAAACCAAAGCTTGTAATAGACTATACATAACTCTTCCTCTCTATGATTCCCAATGTGTCTCTAACACAGAACCTTATCCGACTACATCAAGTCCTTGTATTTGTTTCTCTACCGGAGATGGCGTACACCTCTACGGTACAATGTAAGCTACATTGAGCCTGCAAACAGGTGGGAAAATGTGGGATACAAATGTAACAAATAAATACATCACAATAAAAATAAATATTTTGTTTCATGCAGATCTCTTTTGTTTAAACATAACTAAAATAGGCTATAAGCCCCTAAATCACTCCATTAGTTTTCTTATATTTTCTTCTTGTGATTACTTATACTGTGCCAAAAGTGAAAATTCTTATCTCTTCTATCTGGTCGATAATAAAAGGAGCTCATTGTAAACACTATCCATCCTAAAAATTGTTTTATGGCTGTACATGAGGAATTGTGATATTGAATATTGTGTTTCTAGTCATGCATCCAAAAGTTATATAATCCTTTCAAGAAAGCCAGTTAATTGTTTAACTTATTAGTGGTACATTTTATTTTATTTATTTGTTATATTTGTATCCCACATTTTCCCACCTTTTAGTAGGTTCAATGTGGCTTACATAGTTCCGGAGAGGTTGTTTATAAGTCCAGTGCGATCAAATACAAAAAGTGGATAGTACAAATTAAAGATTGGGCAGTTTACTCCATGTGGGTTGCAAGGGTGGGATCGATTTGGTGAGGGATTGGGTGGTATCCATTACTTGGTTAATTGTTATGTTTCATAGTTCTGAGTTTATGATGGTTGTGGGGTATGCCTTTCTGAAAAGGTGAGTTTTTAGGGGGGGGGGGGGGTTTCAATAATTTAGGTGGTTACTCGTGGTTTTCAAGACTTTTGGTAATGTGTTCCAGAGCTGTGTGCCTATGTAGGAGAAACTGGACGCATATGTTGATTTATACTTCAGTCCTTTGCATCTGGGGAAGTGAAGGTTTAGATACGTTCGTGCAGATTCAAGTGTGTTTCTCTTTGGTAGGTCGATTAGTCCAGTCATGTAGTTCGGTGCAAGACCATGAAGTATTCTGTGAACTAAAGTGCAAATTTTGAAGGCAATGCGTTCTTTGATTGGTAGCCAGTGCAGTTTTTCAAGAGGTTTTTGCACTTTCAAAACGAGATTTTCCGTATATAAGCCTGGCTGCTGTATTCTGGGCGGTCTGAAGTTTCATTAAAATTTGTTCTTTATATCCTGCATATATACCTTTGTAGTAATCGATATGAGATAACACCATTGTTTGAATCATGTTACGAAATGTTTCCCTTGGGAAGAATTGTCTTACACGTTTGAGTTTCCACATTGTGTGGAACATTTTCTTTGTGGTGGCAGAGGCTTGGTTTTCCAAAATTAGATTGTTGTTTATGATAATGCCGAGTATTTTCAGATTGTCTGAGGTTGGAAGAGTATAGTCCAGGATATTTAGGGTTGTGGGGTGATTTGTGCTGTGTCAGGAAGAGAGAATAAGACAGTGTGTTTTTTTCTTTGTTGAGTTTCAGTTTGAATGCGGATGCCCAAGTTTCCATTAGACTGAAGCTGTTTCTTATTGTGTTGGCGATTTCGATGGATTTGACCTGAAAGGTATGTATATTGTGACATCATCTACATAGAGATAAGGGTTAAGTCTTTGGTTGAAAAGGGACTTGGCTAAGGGGGTCATCATTAGGTTGAATAGAAAGGGTGAGACAGGCAATCCCTGTGGAACTCCTCATTCAGCTTTCCAGGGTGGTGAGATGATTGAGTTTGCCTTAACCTGGTATGACCTTGTTGTTAAGAACCCCTTGATCCATTTAAGTATATTCCCTCCGATTCCTATCTTGTTCAGTATTCTCAGTAGTATGTTGTGATCTACCATTTCAAATGCGCTCGACATGTCAAATTGGAGTAGGAAAATGTTTTTTCCTAGTGCTATTTCCTGTTTGAATTTAGCCAGTAGAGTAACTAGTACAGTTTCTGTACTATGAAGGGGTCAGAACCCAGATTGTGATTCATGGAGTATTGAGAATTTATCAAGGTATTAATTGAGTTGCTTCTACAATGCCTTCCATCAGTTTAGTTGTCAGTGGGATGGAAGCTACAGGACAGTAGTTGGTGATATCATTTGTTTTCTTCTTTGTGTCTTTTGGTAACAGTGTGAGCATGATGTTGCTTTTGTCCTTGGGGAATATACCATGTTGGAACATGTAGTTTAGGCAGGATGTGAGGTCTGCAATGAAATGGTCAGGAGGCGATTTCATTAAATAGTTGGGACATGCGTCCAGTTGATAGTACAAGGTTGTGAGCTTGCGTGTTGCCTGTAGAACTGTTTCATCTGTGGTCTGGGTGAAGTTTGACCATGTTCGATCTACTGGGTGTTCTCCTGGGTGTGGGTCTAGTACATCAAGGAAGTTGTCAAGGTTGTTGTTTTCTTGAGACATAGTTTTGCGTAGTTTGACAATTTTTTCTTTGAAATATTTGGCAAGGTCATTCGCTGGTGGAATGTTTGTATTTGGTGTGGTAATTGGTTTGGTGTCTAGTAGATTGTCCAAAAGATTATATAGTTTCTTCAGGACCTTGTAGTCAGTTCCTATTTGTTCTTTACAGTAATTCCGTTTGGATTTTTTAATCTCATATTTGTATTTTCTTTGTGATTCTTTCCATGTGTTTAGTATTTGTTCATTTTTTTTCTCCAAACTCTTTTGAGATGTCTGACTATTGTTTTTAGTATTTTCAATTCGTCATTAAACCGTGGGGTTTTATTGTTTTTGGTTTTAGTTTGTATTGGTACATAACCACAGAGGCGTTGTATGCTCGCATTTTCAATACGGTAATACTAGGGCCCAGCAATAGAACAGGTTATTTTGAGTTAGTCTTCACTGGACCAAACTTGCTTTCCTTGTGAATCACGATCCTTGCTGGATAGGCAGTGTCTTAAAAGGTCGAGAATAAAGGTTGTTATTTTTTTACATTTATATCGCACATTATTCCGAGCAAACTTGGGTCCAATGTGACTTACATTTGAAAATACAGTGAGATAGAATAATAGAAATCAGTTATATCATGGGAGCAAGTAGATGGATATGTCTGAAACATTTAACAAAGTTGAGAGTAGCACATATACCCAACTGGGCATTTAAAAGTCTTTGCTTTAATGATGCCGCATGTTCAGAAATCATAGCCATAAGTATAGACAGCTATTCAAACATTATCATATGCACACTCCAGAACAGGCATCTATCACATTGCAAAAGTAAACAACAACTTCTACAGACTACATTCAGAATTTAATTTTTATTATCTTATTTCTATGTTCCAAAATTCTAGACAGCAGATGTACAGATTAGTAGGACCCAAAGCAGTCCAAAAAAAGTAAAGTTAGAAACAAAACAGTTTATACCTAATTGTTAAACCACCCTTAGGATTCACCTTTGGGTTTAAAAATCAAAACCATGTGCATGTAAGGACTGACTAAACAAATTAAAATAAACTTTAAAGCAATGCCCTTAATGTGTAATACTTGGTAGCACTAATGGGCCAACAGATTTATTTTTCAATGAACATAATTAACGTTGTATGAACTTGGCAGGTAATAATGTGCTGAACTGAACAATTTTGGTACATTTAGACTGACTCTGGACAGAACTTGAGTATGAAGGAAGCCCTTCCCTTATTATTCAATATCATCCTGTGAAAAGTAGTAATAAAAAAAAAGCGAGTGCATTTTTATAATATACCACTGCATTCCACAAAACAAAAGGAGGAAGTTCCCACATGCCATCTTTTATTTTGATGTAGGCACAGGAAAAAAAAGATGTTAAATGCTGCCAGGTTTCAACCTAATTATTGTTTTGTTTTTTTAAATTGTACTTATAAATAGTAAGTCTTATTGTAAAGCACTTGATTCTCATAACATGATGTCTGTTTTGGTGGCCGCTTACTAGGTGAAAACATCTCTGGATGAATATAGGGAGTCCCTATTACCAGCCCCTCCAAATGACACAATGATATACAATTTGGAATTCATTGCTACTCTGATAAAACCAATATTACCTATTTCTGTGTAGATCGGTATGCTGCACAAGCCAGCATGTTTGAAAATATAAGTGAAATCAAATAAAAATGCTACCAACAAAAAAGAACAAAGTGGATAGAGCAGCTCATAGGTTTGCTTGCTTTGTTTTGGGTGAACAGGGATGATGGCTGCATGGAGAGGGAAACAGAGGCTAACCTAATTGCCTTCAGCTGTTTGATGTCATTGTATCCTGTTCCCTAACCTCCTTAAGGCTTTCTCTGGTGTAAATAAAAATAAGGTATTTTCTGGAATGACTGTGGGATTGGGGTAGGCAGAGGGTGGAGCCATGAGGTAGTAGTGTGGGCAGGGCCAGGGCAGGATAGCATGGGGTGGGGGTGTGTATTAAAGTCTTTCTCTCTCAAAAATTGAGCCACTTGGCAGCTCTGAAGTAATCTAAGAAAATATATGTCTTTACTGAAAGGGTGGTGGTGGAGGTGAACAGTGTATCTGAATTCAAGAACACATGGGACAAGCACACAGGCTTTCTAAGGAGGGGTTAGTAGATGATAGGGATGGGCAGACTAGATAGGCCATATGGTCTTTATATGCCATCATTTTTTATGTATATTTACATGAAAAGTATTGTCCCTTTAAACTTGATCTCAGTTTCTGCAAGGGTGGCCAGTATTAAGTAAGGTATTCTGCTCTCGTCTCTTCCTCCTTTTAAAAATGTCGGCCCTTTGATACTGCATTACTTTTTGTGGCACTAACACGGTAAGCAGGGTATGCATGGCAGGGGGTGCCAACATTCAAGAGGCGCCAGAAACTGCCATGCTTACCCTGCGCTACATTACAGCCTTCCCAAGGCCGCCCTGGTGGTTTAGTGGCCTTTGCAGCTGCGAGACTGCTGCCGAAGTCTCCACAGCCATGTTGAAAACCTGGCAGCGCTGCCCGCACCACAGAAGAGCAAAGTGGAGATGGAGGAGCGGCAGAGGGCACGAAAGAGTGGGATTCTTTCCTGCCCCCGCAGTGGCCACACCACCACCAGGGTGGCCTTCAAGGATCAAGGTAGGTCTTCTTGGCTTGGGAGGGTTGTAGTGAGTGGGAGAGGGGGATGGCGGCATTACTGCTTTGGCGCTTGGGGGGGGGGGGTTGGCACAGTATAAGTCATCACAAGGACAAAATATTAAAAAACCAATGGTCTGCATTAGGGGCTTATTGCCCATTTAGTTATGTTTAAGCAAAGGAGAGATCTGCATGAAAGAAAATATTTATTTTTATTATTTTGACTTCTTAAAACCATTTATCCCTGAAACATGCTCAAAACAGAATAATCCATTTGTTATAAAAAAAAAAAAAAAACAGCATAATCCATTTGTACAAAAGAGTTGAGGTGAAGATGTGATTCCATGTGCTCCAATGAAAGGACAGTTTAATTTTACTTCCAATCTTTATAACACCAGGCTTCCCAAGGCAGATAGGTAAGATGAACTCATCAGTAAAGAGGATATTCTCACTTAAATTTGGCCACATATTACTGTATTGTATAGAACAGTGTAGAAAAAGGAGCACAAAATACAGCCTTTATTAGTGCAGTTTCCACCAGCTACAATAATTTTAAGCAGTTTTACTGCTACTCAATTTTATTTCATGATATTTATATCTACATATGGGAAGCTTTCAAATAAATTAAAAAGATGTCGAGTAAAAAACAAAACCAAACAACATTTGTTCTTCAGCTTTTAAGGCACTGGGCTGAAAATGGGTACGGAGAGGGAGAACACAGAAATGAGATGGAGGACGGGACCGGGGGGGGGGGGGGGGGGGGGGGGGGCACAGATCCTAGCACCGGCTCTAATTTATAGCAGATATTCCTGGGATCGGCGTTTCGTGCGCCTAGTACAGCTATAAAGAGTAGTTACTTACCTGTAACAGGTGTTCTCCGAAGACAGCAGGCTGCATATTCTCACAAGTGGGTGACGCCACGTCGGCCCCGGAGGATTTTAAAGCAAAATCTCAAAATCTCTTTACGGCGTTCCGACGCGCGAGCGATCGTACTGCGCATGTGCGCACACCTCTTCCCGCTCGCCGTGCGGACACGCCCCTCAGTTAAATCCAAAAGATGGAGGAGACAACTCCAAAAGGGGAAGGTGGGAGGGTTTGTGAGAATATGCAGCCTGCTGTCTTCGGAGAACACCTGTTACAGGTAAGTAACTACTCTTTCTCCAAAGACAAGCAGGCTGATATTCTCACAAGTGGGGTATCCCTAGCTTCCAGGCTTACACAACACAACAAACAGTGGTCAATTGAGTCTCGCAACGGCGAGGCCAGAATAAAATTGACCTGAAAAGAAGAAATATCTAAATGAGTGTAGCCTGGAACAGAACAAAAATGGGCTTAGGAGGGTTGGAGTTGGATTCTAAACCCCAAAGAAGTTCTGCAGCCCCGACTGCCCAAACCGACTGACGAGTCGGCTATTGCTGAAGGCAGTAGTAAGATGAAAATGTGTGGACTGATGACCACACCGCAGCTTTGCAGATCTCTTCAATAGTGACTGATCTTAGATGAGCCACCGACTTAGCCATGGCTCTAATTTTGTGAGCCGTGACATGGCCTTCTAGAGTCAGTCCAGCTTGGACAAAATGAAGGAGATGCACTCTGCTATCCAAGAAGGAATTATGCAGTTTCCGACAGCAACTGGCATTAAAAGAAATAAACAACTGGGCGGACCGTCCGAGGGAGCTCGTCTGCTCCACGCAAAAAGTGCGGAGCTTGCTTTTGCCAGGGTTTGCAAGATGAGGGAGAAAGAATGTTGGCAAGACAACTGACTGGATCAGCTGGTACTCTGATACCAGCGCCAGTAAGAGCTTTGTCTGCATGCAGAGAACTACTCTGTTAAGATGAGAAGTAAGGTAAGGCGCTTGAGCTACTAGAGACCGAAGCTCAGCGACCTTACGAGTTGAGGAACAGCCACTAAGGAAAATGACCTTCCAGGTCCAATACTTCAGATGGCAGGAATCCAGTGGCCCGAATTGAGCTTGCAGCAGCTGGATGAAAACGACATTGGGACCCCAAGATACTGGATAAGGAGTGATAGGAACTCTGACCGAAGCATAAGAGCCAACTGTCAAAATTATTGTGGGTGCTAAGCCCAACAGAAATAATCTCCCCTAGACACATACAAGGAATTCTCTCAATATTGGGGGAGAGATAAACCTCTCGTGAAGTGGACAGCTAAAGGCTGACCTTTCACACGTTGATGATAAGCACTAGTGCACAAAGATGAATACTGACAGAGTTGGTCTTGAGACCAGACTCAGACAGGTGTAGAAAGAACTCAAGCAAGGTCTGTATAAGACAAGATGCAGGATCTAGGGCCTTGCTGCCACACTAGACGGCAAACCTCTTCCATGAAAAAGAATAACACCTCTTTGTGAAATCTTTTCTGAAAGCAAGCAAGAGTCGGGAGACACTCTGGAAACTCAACGAAACCCCACTCTCAACATCCAGACCGTGTGAGCCAGAGATTGGAGGTTGGGATGTAGAAGTGCCCCCTCGTTCTGCGTAATGAGAGCTGGAAAACATTCCAACTCCAGAAGAAGAGGGAATCCTATCTGACGCAGCTAGAAAAGAGCAATCCGAATCATGGCTCCACAATCTTGCTTGAGAAACAGCAAAGTCTTTTCCACCAGATGTATGGGAGGATACGCATACGGAAAACCTGTCTCCCAAAGAAGGAGAAAGGCATCCGATGGTAGCCTGCCGTGAACCTGCAGCCTGGAACAGAACTGAGGGACTTTGCGATTGGACTAAGTAGCAAAAAGATCCACTGAGGGGTCTTTCGAACTATAGGCATGCTCAACTGTAGCATTATCCTGCTCAGCCTGTCGGCCAGACTGCTGTTTACGCCAATTAGATAAGTGGCTTGGAGAAAACATGCCGCATTGCGGTCCTACCGCTACATCTGCATGGCATCCTAACTCAGAGGGCAAGATCCAGTACTCCTTTGTTATCGAGTACATCACAACCCGATTGTTTGTTGAATTAAAATAATTTGGTTGGATAGCCAGGAGGGATGCAACCTTCGTCAGCAGCTTTTGACTGAGTAAGATGCCTCAGAATCAAAATAGAGAGAATTAACCACCTCTGAGGGGAATACCGAAGACTGGCGAACAGTCGGGTTACATCCTCTAGATACCCTAAACTTGATACCACTGGGAAGCTAGGATGCACTGAGCGGATGTCATGTGCAAAAGTGCCATGGGAGTTACATGAACTGCGGAAGCCATGTGTCTAGAAGTCTCAATATGTACTGTGCTGTAATCTGTTGAGACGGGCAATCATCGTGTTAAGGGAACACATGCACTCCCAGTCCATGAAGATACGCTGCAACAACAGCCAGGCACTAGGAAAAAAACATACTCTGGATGCAAAGAGAGTATAAGTATCCTGTAAATCCAGAGAGCATAACCAATCGTTTTCCTGAAGTATGGGAAGAAGGATGCCCAGGGAAAGCATCCTGAACCAAATCTGTTTAGGCCCCTTATGTCTATGATGGGACGCAACCCACAAAGAAAGACCTGGAATAGAATCTCAACCCTTCTTGCCCTGGTGGAACGGGCTCGACTGCATTGGCGCTGAGAAAAACAGAGAGTTCCTCTGCAAGTACTCACTTTTGATGGAAGCTAAAGGATTAAGCTTCCAATGAACAATGTGGAGGGTTTGATTCCAGATTGAGAATGGCTATACTGAATTGGAGCCAGTCAAAAAACCCCTCTGTTTCCTGGGGAATAGCTGCAGGGGCCTGATTAGGTGCACGTCGCTGACTAGAACGAGCGTGCTGAGGCATAGCCCGAACCGGCTGTCGAGAAGTAGGAGTATAGGTACGACCCCTTAAGGCACAAGGAAAACTACTCCTCTCTCTAAAGAACTTCCAAGATGAGGAAGTGTATGTACAGCATATCTACAGTTTTCTGCTGAGTCTCCTCCTCCAGGAGAGAGGCACACAGTCATGAGAGTCTGCGCATCACTGTACCTAGAGCAGAAATCTAGGTGTTACATTACAAGTGTCGAAAATGCCCTTGGACAGGAACCTGCGACACACCGTGTGCTACCTGACCACTTGGTGAAAAGGTCTAGCCTACTCCGGTGGAAATGCTCGTAAAGATCTGACAAGACTTGATTTGGGATGCGATCATGCCAGCCTGGTACGCTATTCTCCAAAAGAGGCTAAGGATGTATGCTCTGGCCCCGGGGGCGCCAAAGTAAGTTCTTAGAACTCCTATCTGTTCTGAGTGCAGAAGACTCAGGTGAAGATAGTAGTCCAGGACCTCTAGCATCTGGGCATTGGGATTCACAATCTCCTCTGTAATGTCAGATGACCATCATTGAACTGAACTAACTACTCAAACAGAGCAGCTCAGATCCAAACACGTCCGATATGGAGGCTACTATGGGTCGAGAAGTTGCCCCAGTAGGGTGCGAACACCCATACCAGAGGCAGCATCAGTGAAGGAGACCAGGTGAAAAGCCAGATGCCGCAGGAGGCGGTAGCACCCATGGCATCCAATGGTACCCATGGTCCCGAAGCCAAGGACAAAGTCTGGAAATGCAATGGGAATCGAAACCAGACTGCAAGACCATGGCACCGACGGTACCGATGATACTGGTACTTGGTACCGATGATAGTCATGGTATCTGGTATCGATGGAACCTATGATACCTGGTACCGATGGTAACCATGACATGTGGTACCAATGGTACCCCTGATATCCGACACCAAAAGCACCGACGGTACCGATGGTACGCTTGGCACCGACGGTGCTCATGACACCTGGTACCAATGGCACCCATGGCACCGATGGTACCTGGTCATGATATCTGTCATGATACTCGGTACCGATGGGCGATGATACCTGGTACCGATAGTCGATGGTGCCCATGATACCTGGTGCCGATGGTGCCCATGATTCCCGGTACCGACAGCACCCATGGCACCGATGACACTCGGCATCAACGGCACCCATGGTACCGATGATACCCGGTGCCGACGGGACCCATGGTACCGATGATACCCGGTACCGACGGGACTCATGACACCGACCATGGTACCAATGTAGTTGGCATCGACACTCCTCGGTACCGACGCACCGATGATATTCGGTACCGACAGTACCCATGGCACCGATGATACTCGGTACCGACGGCACTCATGGCATCGATGATACCCGGTACCGACAGCAGCCATGACACCGATGACACTCGGCATCGACGGCACCCATGGTACCGATGATACCCGGTGCCGACGGGACCCATGGTACCGATGATACCCGGTACCGACGGGACCCATGACACCGACCATGGTACCAATGTTCCTGGTATCGATACTCCTCGGTACCGACGCACCGATGATATTCGGTACCGACAGTACCCATGGCACCGATGATACTCGGTACCGACGGCACTCATGGCACCGATGATACCCGGTACCGACGGGACCCATGACACCGACCATGGTACCAATGTTCCTGGTATCGATACTCCTCGGTACCGACGCACCGATGATATTCGGTACCGACAGTACCCATGGCACCGATGATACTCGGTACCGACGGCACTCATGGCACCGATGATACCCGGTACCGACAGCACCCATGGTACCGATGACACTCGGCATCGATGGCACCCATGGTGCCGATGATACCCGGTGCCGACGGGACCCATGGTACCGATGATACCTGGTACCGACGTACCGGTGCATCGACGTCCAATGCCAGGATACCTCCATAACAGAGGGAGCAACGCTCTCGGCACCGACTGATGTCTGAAGCCCGGATACCTCCATAACCGAGGGAGCAAAGCTCTGGGCATCTCCTTTGGGCATCCCTGGCAGAGTAGAATACGTCTCGTTACTTTGAGACACTACTTGCGCTTCACAGGGAGATGATCCGGCCCAAGACACATCCGCCGATGCGCCCGAATGACCTGCCAAGCAGGAGGCGCCGAGGCAGGTGGAGACCTATTCGATGCATAACTATACCCAGCGTGTATCGGTCTCTGTCGGACTCCAGAATGATCTCCTTTGGGCATCCCTGGCAGAGTAGAATACGTCTCGTTTCTTTGAGACACTACTTGCGCTTCACAGGGAGATGATCCGGCCCAAGACACATCCTCCGATGCGCCCGAATGACCTGCAGAGCAGGAGGCGCCGAGGCGGGTGGAGACTCACTTCAAAGGTTACACCACTGATATTTGTGTCACCAGGTTGCCCATTCAGTGGCTGACCAGGGATGCACCTGCTTAGGTTCCTGGTTTTTCCTGTGACATACACCTTTTATGGGGCTTAAAGACAGTGGTGTGCTGGAGCAGGCTGTCACAGCTCTGGAGAGCCGTTTGTAAAGTTTTAATAAATGGATCATAAAAATGTGGGCTTGTTTAGTTTGCTGGCTAGAGAGAGCCCACAGATAACAATATACCAGCACTATCAAGAAAAAAGAAAAGAAAAGCTTATATGCTTTGTTCAGGCACAGCCCCTTGTGACTCTGGCAATTACTTAAATTCTTTCTTGCCTCAGGTACACAAAAAATACCTGTATATATAAGCCACAATGAGCCTGTCCATGAAAAGTACAAATGAAAAAATAAAAAAGAGATTTAACTCCGAAGACCTGAAGAAAACACGAAGCCCTAACGAACTCCGTGTCTCCTCAGACGCGGAAAAAGAAAAACTGAGGGGCGTGTCCGCACGGCGAGCGGGAAGAGGTGTGCGCACATGCGCAGTACGATCGCTCGCGCGTCGGAACGCCGTAAAGAGATTTTGAGATTTTGCTTTAAAATCCTCCGGGGCCGACGTGGCGTCACCCACTTGTGAGAATATCAGCCTGCTTGTCTTTGGAGAAGTAGCATTACTAAGAAACCTGGGAGGAAGACTAGCATAAGACTCCAGAACGCGCGACTGTGGGCTTTCTGTGTGTTTTGTTCCGCGCAGAGAACCCCCCCACCCCTTACCATCGCATTACATATTCACATTCTGCTCCTGTCGATGTATCCTCCTCTACCAATAACATCAACACAGCTTTTCTTCTCCCTGCCCTGCCACCTGATGCCAAAACCCCTGCGTTAAGAGAGAAAAGATGTGCTGCTCTACCAAGTCGATAATGACGACACTGTCACTCGGCTCAGTGGGTGGGCTCCCTCCGCCTGTTCAATATCAGGATCACCTACACCCCACCTGACCCCACCCAGTCCCCAGTTAGTAAATCCCTCTGCCCACAACCTGGTCGTCACTAGAGACTCCTGAATAGCCCCATCCACTGCCATTATGAGCTCCCATTAATTTGCCTTGGTTAGTACAAGGCTCCGCAACCGCTATCGTGTTGGGTGTATTAGGTCATAGAGAGTGTCTTTTACTAAAGGTTAGCTCAAGTTATCTGCAGCTCCCATTTTATTCCTATGGGCCCTGCTGCAGATAACGCAAACTAATCTTTATTAAAAAAAAAAAAAAAAAAGACCCCCCCCCCCCCTCCCCCCAAGTCATCTACTCACTTCTCTTCAGTTTCAAGCCCGCCATCCCCCGTCACTATCAGGCCGATCGAATCCGGGAATATCCCGAGAGGATCCCGCTGTATCCGGTTTTTACACCGTGCCCTTACTTACTCCCAAATCGTTATCCGCTTCCTCTTCTAACTCTTCTGAGTCCAAATCTGACATTGCGACCGTCGGCTAAATAAATACAAGACTGGTAGCTGAATACGGGTTCTCAATGTAGAAACTCGTTTGTTTGGCTGTTTCTGATCCAGTACCAGAACGCATATCTCAGTAGTAGTACTTCTAGTCTCCATAGAAACAGATACTTATAGGCCATTGTAACTGTTTACAGTCACCTTGGAGATCATTACCCACAATCCTTTCAACCGCTTAGCTGCTCACCATGGAAACTACTAACGCTACCATCAAGGATAGATAGAATACTTACTGGGACGGCGAGATCGTAATCGGATTTCTGGTGTTTGCCGGAGGTATAATCAAGAAGAAGGCTGGATGACCAGGAGACGAAGTGAAGCTGAAGGCAGTAGGCGAACCTTCCAAGCAGTAGGCGGAGCTTGACGCCATTTTAGTTCACCCAAAACAATAGCTAACGTTAAAAGTGACTGCCTATATGTGGTCCATCTGTAAAAAGTCTAAACAAAGTAAACATGTTCCAGTGAAATAGGCACCACCTTAAAAGTTGGAGAACAAAAGTGTTTTTTTTAACTTATTTCACAGCTTTTTAATTTCTTTTGAAAGCTTCCCATATCTACATATAAATATCATGAAATAAAAATGGAATATCACTAAAACAGCTTAAAAATTATTATAGCTGATAGCAAAAGGGGTTATAAACTCTGTATTTTGTGCTCATTTTTCAACACTGTTCTATACAATACAGATGGCCAAATGAGGATATTCTGTTCCTGATAGGATTCATCTTAACTGTTTTTGTAATCTGCCTTTTGAAGCCTGGTGTTATAAAGATGATGATGGAAGAATATATGGAAATTAAATGGAAGTAAAATTAAACTCTCCTTTTTGGGGGGCACATGGAATCACATCTTCATCTGTTTTTTAAGGGAAATTACATTTTAGATACACAACTGGATTCTGTTTTTAGGCATGTTTCAGGGACAAGTGGTTTTATAAGTCAAAATAAAAATAAATACTTTGTTTCCTGCAGATCTATTTTGTTTAAACATAACTAAATGGGCTATAAATACCTAATGTAGTCCATTGGATTTCTTATATTTTGTTCTTGTGATGACTTATACTGTGCAAAAACTGAAAATTCTTATCTCTTCTACCTGGTCAATAATAAAAGGAGCATGGTATGGTCACATTTTCAGTACGGTAATGCTAGGGCCCAGCTATGGAACATGTTATTTTGAGTTAGTATTCACTGGACCAAACTTGCTTTCCTTGTGCATCACCATCCAGCTGGATAGGCAGTGTCTTAAAAGGTCGAGAATAAAAGATTTTTTTTCACATTTTGTCTCACATTATCCCGAGCAAACTCGGGTTCAATGTGGCTTACATTTCAAAATACAGTGAGACAGAATAATAGAATTCAGTTATATCATGGGAGCAAATAGATGGATATGTCTGAAACATTTAACAAAGATGAGATTACCATCTATACCCAGCTGGGCATTTAAAAGTCTGTCTAATGATGCCGCATATTCAGAAATCATAGCCATAAGTACAGTTATTCAAATATTAGCACATGCATACACCAGAACAGGTATCCATACAAACATTGCAAAAGTAAACAACTTCTACAGAGTACATCCAAAATTTAATTTTTATTTTCTTATTTCCATCTTCCAACATTCCAGACAGCAGATGTATAGATCAGCAGGACCCAAAGCAGTCCAAAACAAGTAAAGTAAAACAAACTACAAAATAACAACACAGTTTATACCTAACTAGTAAAAAAGGCCCGTTTCTGACACAAATGAAACGGGCGCTAGCAAGGTTTTCCTCGGAGTGTGTATGTTTGGGAGAGTGTATGTGAGAGTGACTGTTTGAGAGTCAGAGTGAAAGTGTGAGTCCAATCCATGCTCCTCTGTCACCTGGCCCCTCCATTCATCCCTATCCAGCAATTCCGCTCTCTCCCTGAGGCCTGCCCTGCAATCCATATGCATCCATGGCCATCTGTCCCCTCCATTCATCCCTATCCAGCAATTCCCCTCTCCCTGAGTCCTGCCCTTCCAATCCATGCCCATCCATGCTCCTTTGTCACCTGGCCCCTCCATTCATCCCTATCCAGCAATACCCCTCTCTCCCTGAGGCCTGCCCTGCAATCCATATCCATCCATGCCCATCTGTCCCCTCCATTCATCCCTATCCAGCAATTCCCCTCTCTCCCTGAGTCCTGCCCTCCCAATCCATGCCCATCCATGCTCCTCTGTCCCCTGCCCCCTCCATTCATCCCTTTCCAGCAATTGCCCTCTCTCCCTGAGCCCTGCCCTCCCAATCCATGGCCATCCATGCTCCTCTGTCCCCTGCCGCCTCCATTCATCCTTTTCCAGCAAGTCCCCTGTCTCCCTTCCATGACCCCCCCTCGCATCCATGCTCCTCTCTCTCCCATGTGCCAGCCTGGGCCGCCCTCTTCTCCCCCCCCCCTTCGCATCCATGCTGTCGTTTCTCCCCTGCCCTCCCGCTCCCATTGTTGTACTTTACTGGCCACCCTCTTCTCTCCCCCCAACATGAGTGTTTATTTTTTTTTTCTTGTTTTAAAATTTACCTCCGTGGCGGTTCCGGCAGCGAAGCGTCAGGGAAGGAGGCGGTGCTCCCGACGTCTAGGTTTCCCTTCGCTGTGTTCCGCCTTCTTTTGACGTCATCCTTGACGTCAGAAGAAGGCGGAACACAGCGAAGGGAAGGCTAGACGTCGAGAGCGCCGCCTCCTTCCCTGACGCTTCGCTGCCGAGCGATGCGATTGGTTGTGTCATTGCTCCGCCCTCGACGTCATCACGTTTGACGCGTGGGCGGGGCAGACACAATGCGATCTCACCCCCTTCACTTTGCTAAGAGAGGCTTCATTAGAACGTTGGAGGTGCGTTTTATATAGAGAGATTGTTCAACCACCCTTAGGATTCATCATTGGGTTTAAAAAGCAAAACTATGTGCATGTAAGGACTGGATAAACAAATTAAAACAACATTTACAGCAAATGCCTTTTAATATGTAATACTTGATATCAATAATGAAACAATGATGGAATATTCACATAGCAAGCAGCCTGAACCAACAGATTTATTTTCCATTGAACATAATTAACTTTGTATGAACTTGGCGGCTAATAGTGTGCTGAACTGGACAATGTTGGCACATTTAACGTGAATCCTAAAGTTGGTTAAACAATCCTATATAATAATTCTCACCTCCAACAGGATGTGCTTGGGACCGTGGAAGTGGTCTGCTAGGCAGGCACGCACTGACCTCAGTGACATCAGTGACAGACAATTTGGCAAAGCAAAACAATCTGAGTGCTGGCCATTAGGACACAGGGTTGATAGGAGAGTTTTAAAGAACTGAAAGTGTTAAATGGGGGGAGGGGGAGTTCTGAAGACTGAAAGACATGAACATTTGGGAAAGGAAAACAATCTGAATGCTGGCCATTAGGACACAGGGTAGATAGGAGAGTTTTAAAAGACTGAAGGAAACGAAAGTGCTAAACTGGAGAAGGGGGGGGGAGTTGTGAACGACTGAAAGACATGCAAATTTGGGACAGGAAAACAATCTCAATGCTGGCCATTAGCACACAGGGAACATAGCAGAGTTTTAAAAGACTGAAGGAACCGAAAGTGTTCGGGGGGGAGGGGGGCAAAGTTCTGAATGAATGAAAGAAATGAAAATTTACGAGAGGAACACAATCTGAATGCCGGGCATTTAGACACAGGGTAGATAGGACACTTTAAAAGAAAAATGAAGGACGTGAAAGTATTACATCTTGGGGGAGGGGTGAGGAGGAAAGTGGTGGGGTATCCGGACACTGGGCGTTAGGGCCACGGGGGTACATAGACTTTTGAAAGCCTTAAGGAACCCAAAGTGTGGGAAGGAGGAGGAAAAGGAGGGGAGGGAACGGGGTGAGGGGCATTAGGAACAGGGGAGGGGCCCTGTCACACACTCTCATTCTCACACACACACTGTCACACAGACAGTCTCACTCTGTCACACACCCGCACATTCACTCTGGCTCTCTCTCTCAAACATACACACTCCCAGGAAAACCTTGCTAGCGCCCGTTTCATTCATTCCAGAAATGGGCCTTTTTTACTAGTTAGGTATAAACTGTGTTGTTTCTGACTTTACTTGTTTTGGACTGCTTTTGGTCTTACTGATCTATACATCTGCTGTCTAGAATTTTGGAAGATGGAAATGAGAAAATAAAAATTAAGTTTTGGATATACTCTGCAGAAGTTGTTTACTTTTGCAATGTGATAGATGCCTGTTCTGGTGTGTGCATGTGATAATGTTTGAGCAATACTTATGACTATGATTTCTGAGCATGCGGTATCATTAAAGGACAGATTTTTAAATGCCCAGTTGGATATATATGCTAATCTTAACTTGTTAAATGTTTCAGACATATCCATCTATTTGCTCTCATGATATAACTGATTTCTATAATTCTACCTCACTGTATTTTCAAATGTAAACTACATTGAACCCGATTTTGCTTAAATGTAAAAAAAAAAAAATCCTTTATCCGTCACCTTTTAAGACTGCCTATCCAGCTGGATGGTGATGCACAAGGAAAGCAAGCCCTAGTATTACCATATTGAAAATGCGACCATACCATGCCTTTATAGTTATGTTCCACTCATAAGTTAAACAAATAACTGATTTTCTTGAAAGGATTGTATAAACGAATGCATGACTAGGGAGACAAACATACACTTATTTATTCAATATCACAATTCCTCATGTACAGCCACAAAACAGCCTTTTAGGGTGGATAGTGTTCACAATGAGCTGCTTTTATTATCGACCAGATAGAGTAAGATTTTTTGGTTTTTGCACAGTATAAGTCATCACAAGAACAAAATATAAGAAAACCAATAGACTGCATTAGGGGCTTATAGCCCATTTAGTTATGTTTAAAAAAAGGAGATCTGCAGGGAACAAAATATTCATTTTTATTTTGACTTATAAAACCACTTGCCCCTGAAACATGTTCAAAACAGAATAATCCATTTGTGTATCTAAAATGTCAACTTCTATAAAACTTCACCCCAACGCCTAATTAAATTCTGGAATTCGTTGCCGGAGAACATGGTGAAAGCAGTTGGCTTGGCAGAGTTTAAAAAGGGGTTGGATGGTTTCCTGGGGGACAAGTCCATAGACCGCTACTAAATGGACTTGGGAAAAATCCACAATTTCGGGAATAACTTGTATAAAATGTTTGTATGTTTGGGTAGCTTGCCAGGTGCCCTTGGCCTGGATTGGCCGCTGTCGGGGACAGGATGCTGGGCTCGATGGACCTTTGGTCTTTTCCCAGTATGGCATTACTTATGTGATTCCATGTGCCCCAATGAAAGGAGAATTTAATTTTACTTCCCATTTAATTTCAACATATTTAATTTCAATATATTCCATCTTTATAACACCAGGCTTCCTAAGGCAGATTACAACAACAGTTAAGATAAACCCATCAGGAAACAGGATATCCTCACTGAAATTTGGCCATCTGTATTGTATAGAACAGTGTAGAAAAAATGAGCACAAAATACAGTTTATCATAACTGCTTTTGCTACCATAATATTTGAAGCTGTTTTAGTGATATTCAGCTTTTATTTCATAATATTTATATGTAGATATGGGAAGCTTTCAAATAAATTAAAAAGCTGTCCAATAAGTAAAAAAAAAACCCCCACAAAACGTTTGCCCTCCACCTTTTAAGGCACTGCCTATCCAACTGGAACAGCTTTAGACTTGTTACAGATGGACCACATATAGGTAGTCCCTTATCTCTAATAATCTTTTGTTGTTTTCAATAGCTTTTGCTGTTGTTTTGAGTGTACTAAAACCGTGGCAAGCTTTGCCTACTACTGGCAAGCTCCACCTACTGGCTTCTGCTTATTTAATGGACTCGATAGGCTCACTTTCCAGCTCATTTTCTAAAGTGATCGCCGGCCATCTTCCGACACAAATCCCTTTTTTTTCACGACCAAGCTTCAAAAAGGAGCCCCAACTCACCAAATGACCACTGGAGGGAATCGGGGATGACCTCCCCTTACTCCCCCTCTATGCCAGCCTGAAATGTCATACCCAGCTCCCTGATAGCAGTATGCAAGTCCCTGAAGCAGTTTTTAGTGGGTGCAGTGCACTTCAGACAGGTGGACCCAGGCCCACCCCCACCCCACCTGTTACACTTGTGGTGGTAAATGGGAGCCCTCCAAAACCCACCCAAAACCCACTGTACCCACATGTAGGTGCCCCCCTTCACCCCTTAGGGCTATGGTAATGATGTAGAGTTATGGGGAGTGGGTTTTGGGGGGGCTCAGCACCCAAGGGAAGGGAGCTATGCAGTTGGGAGCAATTTTTTTTAAACTTTTTAGAAGTGCCTCCTAGGGTGCCTGGTTGGTGTCCTGGCATGTGAGGGGGGCCAGTGCACTACAAATGCTGGCTCCTCCCACAACCAAATACCTTGGATTTCACCGGGTTTGAGATCGCCGGCATTATTTTCCATTATGGCTGAAAACTGATACCGGCCATCTCAAACCCGGCGAACTCTGACATTTGGCCGGGCCCAACCGTATTAGCGAAAAAAAAGATGGCCGCCATCTTTTTCGAAAATACGGTTGGCTCCGCCCACTTACAGCGCCGACCCCGAAGATGGCCAGCCAGCTATTTGGCTGGCGCCATTCGATTATGCCCCTCTTTGTCTCCTGTTTTTTTTTTTAAGTTTCTTTATTAAGTCATTGATGCATTGAAACCATAACAATTTACAAGTCCACACAGGGACAACTGCAGTTACATCAGCGCCCAAGAGCTACTAACAAGTTTACAACAAGTTGCTCAAAACACCCATGACTTTATTTTTAACCATATTGTAAACGTCCCCCATACCTCTCACCACCCACCCCCATCCGCTGACATTGATACCTCAATTCTGTTTCCAGCGGACTCTCCTGCGGAGACCCCCACCCTCACCTGTCTCCCCTTTACCAGAGTAGCGGATCCTACCCTTCGTGCACATCAGTCGAGGGGTCCAGCAATAGTATATCAGCATCAGGAATTCTGCCCCACATTTCTCTGTATTGTCTCAGTCTTGCAGAGGCATTAAGCTTAATTGTCTCCAGCACCCAGCTGGCCATTTCCCTCATCATGCTCGTCCATACTTTAATCTGAGGAGGGGAACTGTCCACCCATGACATCAGGATACATTTTTTAACCAATATGGTGGCCACTAATATGAACTTGCACTGGGCCTCATTTAACCCCTGCTCCTGCAGACTCACAGAGCTGCCCAGATAAGTAACTGAGTATGATCATTCAAATTCATCCTGCACTATATTTTCTATCTGTTTGAGAGCTCCCCTACAGAGCTCAGCCAACTTTGGACGTTCCATAAATGAATGCAGTAACGTGCCCACATGCGCTCCACACTTCACACACACATCATCAGTCCACAACCCCATTACTTTCCCTTTCGCTTTAGAAATGTGCACCCTGTGCAGAACACGAAATTGGATATCCTGCAATGCCGTGTTCAGTGTAACCCTGCTAAGTTCCCCAAATACCTTCCCCATCTCTTCCTCAGACACTGTGTCCCCTACAGTGGTGGAAATAAGTATTTGATCCCTTGCTGATTTTGTAAGTTTGCCCACTGACAAAGACATGAGCAGCCCATAATTGAAGGGTAGGTTATTGGTAACAGTGAGAGATAGCACATCACAAATTAAATCCGGAAAATCACATTGTGGAAAGTATATGAATTTATTTGCATTCTGCAGAGGGAAATAAGTATTTGATCCCCCACCAACCAGTAAGAGATCTGGCCCCTACAGACCAGGTAGATGCTCCAAATCAACTCGTTACCTGCATGACAGACAGCTGTCGGCAATGGTCACCTGTATGAAAGACACCTGTCCACAGACTCAGTGAATCAGTCAGACTCTAACCTCTACAAAATGGCCAAGAGCAAGGAGCTGTCTAAGGATGTCAGGGACAAGATCATACACCTGCACAAGGCTGGAATGGGCTACAAAACCATCAGTAAGACGCTGGGCGAGAAGGAGACAACTGTTGGTGCCATAGTAAGAAAATGGAAGAAGTACAAAATGACTGTCAATCGACAAAGATCTGGGGCTCCACGCAAAATCTCACCTCGTGGGGTATCCTTGATCATGAGGAAGGTTAGAAATCAGCCTACAACTACAAGGGGGGAACTTGTCAATGATCTCAAGGCAGCTGGGACCACTGTCACCACGAAAACCATTGGTAACACATTACGACATAACGGATTGCAATCCTGCAGTGCCCGCAAGGTCCCCCTGCTCCGGAAGGCACATGTGACGGCCCGTCTGAAGTTTGCCAGTGAACACCTGGATGATGCCGAGAGTGATTGGGAGAAGGTGCTGTGGTCAGATGAGACAAAAATTGAGCTCTTTGGCATGAACTCAACTCGCCGTGTTTGGAGGAAGAGAAATGCTGCCTATGACCCAAAGAACACCGTCCCCACTGTCAAGCATGGAGGTGGAAATGTTATGTTTTGGGGGTGTTTCTCTGCTAAGGGCACAGGACTACTTCACCGCATCAATGGGAGAATGGATGGGGCCATGTACCGTACAATTCTGAGTGACAACCTCCTTCCCTCCGCCAGGGCCTTAAAAATGGGTCGTGGCTGGGTCTTCCAGCACGACAATGACCCAAAACATACAGCCAAGGCAACAAAGGAGTGGCTCAGGAAGAAGCACATTAGGGTCATGGAGTGGCCTAGCCAGTCACCAGACCTTAATCCCATTGAAAACTTATGGAGGGAGCTGAAGCTGCGAGTTGCCAAGCGACAGCCCAGAACTCTTAATGATTTAGAGATGATCTGCAAAGAGGAGTGGACCAAAATTCCTCCTGACATGTGTGCAAACCTCATCATCAACTACAGAAGACGTCTGACCGCTGTGCTTGCCAACAAGGGTTTTGCCACCAAGTATTAGGTCTTGTTTGCCAGAGGGATTAAATACTTATTTCCCTCTGCAGAATGCAAATAAATTCATATACTTTCCACAATGTGATTTTCCGGATTTAATTTGTGATGTGCTATCTCTCACTGTTACCAATAACCTACCCTTCAATTATGGGCTGCTCATGTCTTTGTCAGTGGGCAAACTTACAAAATCAGCAAGGGATCAAATACTTATTTCCACCACTGTATGTCTTTGCTCCAATTGTTCGCTAATTGCTGAAGATATGGGGCTTTCCTGTTATCCCGAATAAGCTGATGCCACTGTGACAGCTTGTTTAATGTGGGCGGCAGCTGTAGAAACACCGAATCCAGTCTTCCAAAAACCACATGTTCCCCGTTCTTTCGCTCAAGAGACAGTACGTAGTCTCTACCTTGCAAAAAAGCAAAGAATTGGGTACCTGGGATATTCTATGCGCACCTGATCTATTCAAACGTTGGGAATATTTGCTCTCCCACTTGTCGGAACTCCCCTATATATCTACACCCTTTCATTCGCCATTCACGAAACACAGTTGTTCCCAAACCTGCCGGGAAGTCCATGTTTCCTGTCAAGGTCATGAATGGGTCCGCTGCCCCCTTATTCCCCCCAACTCTCTCCACCACTTCCAAGCCTTCCGCGTTGCTGCCAGGTATGGGTTCATCTTAACTCCTCCCCGACTGCTAGCATTTGCCGAAACAGGTCCAGCGGAGCGCACCAGCTCTTCCAGAAGTCCACCGGTGAAAAGGACTCCTCCCCAGAGTGAAGCTCATGAATCCAGCGCATCAGCGTTGCTACATTATATGCCCTAACATCAGGCAACCGGAAACCCCCCTTCGCTCTATCCATTGCAAACTTAGCAAATGAGATTCTGGGCCTTTTCGCATGCCATATGAAGGACATAACTATGCTACGGTACTGGCTTTCCTCTTTCCTATGAACCCATAATGGCACCATCTGGAGTAGGTACAATATTTTAGGGAGCAAAACCATTTTCACTAAAGCCACTTGTCCCATAAAACTAATTGGCAAATCTTTCCATTTCCAACAGAGCTTCTTAATGGCTTCCAATCTGTCCACCACATTTCTCTTGTACACCCACGTTGTGTTCGCACTCAAGTATACCCCCAAATATTTAATCCCCTCCCTAGCCCACACCAGCGGGAAACCTGACATCCATGCACAGGCGCAGGGGTTGCTAATCGGCAGCGCCTCAGATTTTCCATAATTGATGCTCAAACATGAAAACTGTCCAAACTTCTTAATAATCTCCATTACTTGAAAAATACCTGCCGATGCATTGTCAACTAGCAACAACATGTCATCAGCGAACATATTTATGCGGTATTCCCTGCCTCCTACCTGCACACCTTTCAGATTCGGCTCTTGTCTGATTTTAGCCGCTAGCGGTTCAAGGGTAAGAATGAACAAAAGAGGCGACAGTGGGCACCCTTGCCTGATGCCTCCTCCCAAGCGCACTAAAGGTGTTAGCATATCGTTTATCATGATTTGGGCAGTTGGATTACTGTATAGCCCTCGGACCCACTCCAAGAAGTCTCCTACGATCCCATACTTTCGGAGCACCCAAAACAGATACTCCCACACTACTTTGTCGAAGGCCTTTTCGGCATCTAAGCTAGCCAGAATCTTATCCCCAGCTTCCTTGCTACCTTCCAAATAAATTTGGCTAACCTTCAGTATGCTGGCTGCCGCAAATCATCTCTTCACAAAACCCACCTGATTGCTATGAACCAGGTGCGGCACCATTTCGCCTAGCCCAGCCGCCAGTACTGCCGCCATGATTTTAATGTCCTGGTTCAACAATGATATGGGTCAGTAGGAGCCCACTAACTCTGCATCCCTACCCGGCTTAGGTAATATACCGTGATGTACACATGATTCAGAGTTGTGCCTATATTCTGCGACTCACACACTTCTTCGCACATGGCCACAAACGAAGGAACAATCTCATTCTGCAAGATCTTATAGAACTCTGTTCCCAGTCCATCTGGTCCAGGAGCTTTTGCTAGTTTTAACTGTTTTATAACTCTCTGCACTTCCTGACCCCTAATCGGCCCATTGAGACCAGCCACCTGTTCCGCCGCCAACATTGGCAACCTACTCTCACAACTCTCACAACTCTTCTCCGAAAAAGAGCCCTTCCCATACAGTGAAGAGTAAAAATGGACAAACTCCTGCTGTATCTCCTCCCTCCCCACCTGGACTTTACCTTGTGCATCCTTTATTTTGCCTATATAGCTCTTTCCACTCTGTTGCCTAACCAGGGACGCTAAGAGTTTGCCAGTTTTGTTGCCCCACCTATGCATACGGTATTTGTAGAGTCTAATATCGTATACCGCTCTAGCATCTAATACTGTCTGCATTTGCTTCCTCACCTCCATATACACTTTCCTATTTGCCTCAGAGGGAGAAAGAACAAGATCTCTCCTCGCTCCCTTCAGCATAAGGTGTGGAGCTCCTTATCCCTCTTTTTATTAAGGGCTGCAGTATACGCCAGCATCTTCCCGTGCACCACTGCTTTCGCTGCTTCCCAGAACACTCTATCATTTACCGGCTGATCTTTATTCTCCTCTACAGAATCGAACCATGCTTGCTTAAGATACGTACAAAAGGCTGGGTCTTGGTACAGAGCAGGATTCATACACCATCTATTCGTCCCCGCTTTCTCTCCCCACCTAACTTGAACCCATACTGGAGCGTGGTTTGAGATGACAGACTCTCTAATCTCCGCTTGTTCTGTCACTCTCACCAGGGATTGGCTTAGAAGTAATACTAAATGTCTATCTTCTTATATAATTCCACCATTCATGATGTATTGTAAGCCACATTGAGCCTGCAAAGAGGTGGGAAAATGTGGGATGCAAATGCAATAAATAAATAAATAAATAAAGGCGCGCATGGACCCCATGTGGGTGAGAAAAAATATGTATTCCTTTTCTTCTAAATGCAGAAGCCTCCAGACGTCGATCACTCCCAGTTCATTAACTAGAAAATTCACCCCCTTCCCCTCATGATCCCTACTCACTTACCTGGCCGTTTTCGGTCTATTAGTGGGCCACTGGTGATATTGAAGTCTCCCCCCAATATTAGCGGATAGTCATCAAAGGTGATGAGCTTCGCAGCTAGCAGAGCAAAGAACTTATGGGAATATATATTGGGCGCATAGATACTACATAAGGCCACCTTCTTTCCCTGCAAGAGGCCCGCCCACTATCACAAAGCGGCCATCCAGGTCCTGATACATTCTATGCATTTCAAATGCCATGTTCTTTTTTATTAATATTGCTACTCCTCTTTGTCGGCTATTATAAGAGGCATAGTACACTTCCCCCACCCAGTCCCTACGTAACTTGACATGCTCAGCATTCCCTAAATGCGTTTCTTGCAACAGCGCAACGTCAGCTTGTTGTTTTCGCAGCGCCTGCAGTATTTTAAATCGTTTGATCGGTGAGTGAACTCCGTCTACATTTAAGGAAACAACTTTCAGACTAGCCATACAAGATTGATCTCCACAGACTTCTACTAAATATTGTTTCCACAGTAGCTGCCCTTAAGGCGTCTCCCAGCCAAACCCCCCAGGCATTCCTCAATCCAGCATGAGTTACTATGGTGGTCTCCCCTTCCTGTACAGTGGACAAGCCCTCCCCCAACCCCTTCCCCCCTCCCCAGGAAGGCCTCCTCTCCTCCTGCCTTCTACCCTCCTCAAACCATACATCCTACTCTGACTCCCCCACATCCACACCCTCATCCGCTCTGCCCCACTCACTCCCCTGAACAGCACCAACTCCCCTGACCCCATTAGCTACCCAGACCCCCCCTTCCAAAAGAACTCTCTTATATTCCTCTCCTAGGCACCTCCCACTTCCCTTCCCCAGTACGCCCCTCCTTCATTCCCCAAGTCAATGCGAAACATCACATAACTGAACCTTTATCACTGGAACTAAAACATTAGCACCACTCCTACTTATAGCAGTGAGATTGCCTTCGCATGGCAAAACACAAGCAGAATATGAGATGAAACATGAGAGGCAATAATACTTGCAAACCATAGTTTTTAAACTGAGCCATCCGGTCGCAGCAGGTCTTCCCCAGCGTTTGATGCCAATTAATTATTATTACAGAGATACATAGGAGAGTTCCTTCACTTCTTGACCATTAGAGCTGCTACCCAGCTCCAGGAGTACCTCTGCACAACCAGTCAGTTCTTGTTTCTATCCATTCTCGATAGACACCTCCTGCTTGCCAACTCCAAAGGTCTCAGGTGTTCTGTCCATCCAAAATACTTCTCTCCGTCCATCTTAACTTCGCTTAGGGTACAGAGCGCTGCCATTTGTCCACTGCCAGCTGGATCAGTCCCATCAACTGCTGCTACCTCTCAAGAGCTCAGTTCTGCAGACGCTCCACATACATCCCAAGTTCCTTTGGATCTGTGAAGAATATCACCTTGTTGTCCTGTAAAATCCTTACTTTTGCAGGAAAAAGCATCGTAAACTTCACTCCTTTTTCAAACAGCCTCTTGCAGTGCTGCCCCATCTTCCTGCACTGCTCCGATACTGCAGCTGAATAGTCCTGGAACAATAGGATTTTTTTCCCTTCAAACTCCAGCTCCTTTTTTTTCCGGAACACTTGCAGACGTTTCTCCTTGTCAGCATAGTTAAGAATTCTGGCAATGACCGTCCTTGGCCGCGTTCAGGGCCGGTCTTAGCAAGTGCAGGTCCCTGTGCAGACCAATTTGGTGGGGCTCCATCCTAGCCTACTATAACGGCAAGTACCTAGAGCTGTTTGTCTTTACAATATCCCATTGTACATTGCATTATTGCTTCACCAGGTACACCATTTTTCTTCTCCTTTTTTAACATATTCTTTGCAATATATTTTATGGTTATGTTCTATTATATTATTTTTTATTGATCAGTACCATTTGTCATATGTTTGTAATGTGTATATTGATTAGTACCATTATCTTGTTTTTTTATCGTGTTTACACTGTTTTATTGTAGTTTATATGTCTTTTAATTTTAGACCCATGACCAGGCCTAAGAGCTGAAACACGGTTCATATTGGGTCGTTGATATTGCAATAAAGATCTTCTGCCAATTATCACTTGCTTCACTGCTTTTTGTTCATCTCTTGTGTTTATTGTACCCCACGGTTTGCTTCATGCAGACAGGGCTGTTTTTGCAGATCAGGCAAAATCACTGTGTGGCTTCCATTTCACCAGGGAGTGAATTTCCTATGGGGAAAACAATGCCACTAGTCTAGCCCTCCATTGTCCAGAAGGTGAAGTGACACAAAGCTTTCAACAGCTTCCTAATACTGTAGAAATATCTAAAAATACATATAGACAGACATTGCACTTTGTAGCTTCAGGGTGTAAGCATTAGCAGATGTGGCCACAGTCAGAAGTTCAAAGACTACACCTGTATGCAATACATTCTAATATGAGTTTTTACAAGAGTTTGAATAGAATATAAAGCCACAGTCTAGTGAAGCATCTGGTTAGTGTTTCTTAACACGCCTGTATTCTCTTCTAGCTCAAATAAATATGAATGAGAGATATTTGGCTACCATGAAGGTAGGGCATGCAAATCTCTCATGCATATTCATTGCAGGTATCCTGTAACAAATGATTTATTAGGTGTGTCCCCATGCCTAAGTTGAGAACCTCTGGCCTAGACCTTTCTAGGTTAGCCTATTTTCTTGTAGGCCTTTGCATGTAGCTTTTGCTGCTTTATCCTTTCATCTGTCAGGAAAATTGTCCTCTTAGGTTATTGAAGGAAGGTTACTTTGGGCATAGGAGCCAATGTTTCAAAATTATTGGGGGTGCTAAGCCCAGTGGAAATATCCCCTCCCTGGACACATTCAATGAATATTCTCTATATTGGGGGTGCTCAAGCACCCACAGCACCCACAGAGTCGGCTCCTATGACTTTGTGGAAGGCTGGGCCTTTTAACTATATACTGGGTCTGAGCTGAAGTCCCTAGGTGTCGCGAACTGGAATCTAGTGAGCCCTTGGGTCCAGCTGGAGTGCTGAGGTGAAGGTAGACACCAGCCCCCAGCGGACAGCTGAACAACCCATAGTCTTCACCTGTGGCGACTGCCGTTCTCTGGGAGTTGAGCCCCCAGGCAGCCAACAGGACTTCCGGAATCATGGGGTTGGTGGACTGCAGACCGCAGGTGGCGTGGAGGCGAAGCTTGATGTGGACACCCAGCCGAGAGTAGTCAGGATACCAGCAGAAGTCAGGGCAGGCAGCGAGCAGAAAGTAGTCAGGATACCAGCAGAAGTCTGGGCAGGCAGCAAGCAGAGAGTAGTTAGGATACCAGCAGAAGTCTGGGCAGGCAGCGAGCAGAGAGTAGTCAGGGTACCAGCAGAAGTCAGGACCAGGTAGCAATCAGAAGAAACATCAGAAGCACTGCCACTACTCAGGAAACCAAATAGAAGCCGAAGCAAGGAAGGACTGGTGGCAGGGCTTTAAATAGTGCAGGAATTAGGCTCAAGCATGTGCAGCTGTCACAAGATGGCTGCCCCCATCAGAGGAGATGCCCTACATCCAAATATGGCCTTCCTTCCTGAAGCTGCCCAACTCCAAGATGGCTGCCACAACCTAAGACACCCAGTTCCAAGATGGCTGCCCTAGTCTGGAGATGCCCACATCCAAGATGGCTGCCCTATCCTCAGATGCCCACATCCTGAATAGTCAGGGGACATGACAGTATCCTCCCCTTAATGCCTCCCCCTCTGCCCTGGGCCTGGTTTAGAGGGATACCGGTCATGGAAGTCCCGTAGCAAGTCAGGAGCATAGATCTGACTTGCTGGTTCCCATGAGTTGTCCTCTGGACCAAAATGTTTCAAGGACAGGAGATAAAATAGTCTCCCTCGCAGAAACTTAGAGTCCAAGATTTTCTCTACTTCATACTCGGGATCTGGTTCAGACTCGGGAATGCTCTTCCTCTTCTCCTGCGGATACCATTGGGACCTCAAGAATGGTTTCAAGAGGGAAACATTGAAGGCGTTATGCACGCATAGAGTCCTGGGCAGGCATAGGCGATAAGTGACCGCGCCTATCCAAGACTGCACAGCAAAGGGCCCGATGAACCGAGGGGTGAACTTTTGAGATGGCAGCCGAAGTCTCAAATACTTGGTGTTCAACCAGACCTTCTGACTGGGTTGGAACACCAGTGCGGTTCGTCATTGCTGATCAGCAAAATGCTTGTATTTGGCAGCCGCCTGCTGTAACTGCTGTTGGACCCTCTTCCAAGTCCCTCACATGTCAGAAAGGGTCTGTTGCAGCTGAGGAATGGTCTGGTTTGTGGGAAGTGGTGGAGGAAGCCGTGAGTGCCGGCCATAAACCACGAAGAAGGGTGACATCTTAGAGGCCAAGTGCAGACTAGTATTGTAGGCGAATTCTGCCCAGGGGAGGAGTGGAGACCAGTTGTCCTGCCGGTCATTGGTGAAAGCTCGTAGAAAGGTTTTGAGGGTCTGGTTGATCCTTTCCACCATCCCATTGGTCTGGGGATGGTAGGTGGAGGAAAAATGGGTAGTGACCCCCAGGGCAGAGCACAAGGCCCTCCAGAACCTCAAGGTGAATTGTGACCCTCGGTCACTGATAATCCGAGCTGGTAGTCCATGGAGCCGGAAAATGTGCTGGATGAATTGAGATGCCAAGGTGGCGGCCGAGGGTAGCGCCTTCAGGGGGACAAAATGCGCCATTCGCGAAAACCAGTCTACCACCACCCAGATCATGGTGTGTCCTTGTGAGTGCGGAAGATCTGTGATAAAATCCATAGAGAGTTCCTCCCACGGTTGCCCGGGCACCGGCAGTAGCTTCCCCCACGGTCGCACTACCGCAGATTTAACCCGGGCACAGGTGGGACAAGATGAGACATAGTGTAGCACATCCTGGGCCATATGAGGCCATTGATACTGGCGGGAAATCAGGTGCAGGGTTTTACGGAAGCCAAAGTGTCCTGCAAAAGCTGAAGAATGGGCCCAGTGCATCACTTTTCTTCGGCCCCCAGGAGGCACAAACGTCTTCACGGTCGAGGTCGCGGCAGGCATGATAGACACGCAAGCTGGATCCAACATTGGGTAAGGTTCCTCAGGGTCCTCCGGTGTTTCAAAAGCCTGTGAGAGAGTGTCTGCTTGCGTATTCTTCTCAGCGGGCTGGAACACCAATCGAAAGCGGAATCGGGCGAAGAACAACGACCAGCGTGCCTGACGAGGATTCAGCCTTTTGGCATCTTACAGACAGAGCAAGTTCCTGTGATCGGTGATCACGGTAAACATGTGTTCCGCGCCCTCCAATAAGTATCTTCATTCCTGGAGGGCAAGTTTTAAGGCCAGGAGTTCTCTGTCCCCTACTATGTAGTTCTGCTCCGCGGAAGTGAATTTCCTGGAGAAGAAGAAGCAAGGGAGTCGCTTACTGGTGGGGGAGACCTGAGATAGGACAGCACCGGCCCCTAGTGAGGAAGCATCCACCTCTACAAAGAATGGTTTACTGGTGTCGGGACTGAGGAGAATGGGTGCTGAGACAAACGCTCTCTTCAAGGTGGAGAAGGCCTCATGAGCTTCAGGTGACCAATTTCAGACATCAGCGCCTTTCCTGGTGAGAGCGGTCAACGGTGCAGTAACCTGAGAATAGTGCTGAATAAACTGCCGATAATAGTTCGCGAACCCCAGGAACCGTTGCAGCGCGTTGAGCCCCTGGGGTTCGGGCCAGTCCCGGATAGCCTGCAACTTGTCGGGGTCCATCTGGAGTCCCTCTAGAGAGATAATCTACCTGAGGAAGGTTATAACTTGCTGGTGGAAGGCGCATTTGCTTAGCTTAGCAAACAGCCGGTGTTGCCTCAAACGTTGGAACACTGTGCGGACATGGGACACGTGCTCCTGGGGTGTGGTGCAAAAGATCAGGATGTCGTCCAAGTAGACTATCACTGAAGAATATAAAAGATCCTGAAACACAAAGTTGATGAAGTCCTGGAAGACCGCAGGGGCATTACAGAGTCCGAAAGGCATATGAGTGGAGGAGTGGCCTAGTGGTTAGGGTGGTGGACTCTGGTCCTGGGGAACTGAGGAACTGAGTTCGATTCCCACTTCAGGCACAGCTCTTTGTGACTCTGGGCAAGTCACTTAACCCTCCATTGCCCCAGGTACAAATAAGTACCTGTATATGTAAGCCACATTGAGCCTGCCATGAGTGGGAAAGTGCGGGGTACAAATGTAACTAAAATTAAAAATTAAAAAAAAATTACTAGATACTCCAAATGCCCCTCATGAGTGTTGAATGCGGTCTTCCACTCATCCCCCTGATGAATACGGACCAAATTGTATGCTCCCCGCAGGTCTAACTTGGTGAAGATCTTGGCCCCCTGGAGCCTATGAAAGAGTTCGGGAATCAGTGGCAAAGGATACCGATTCTTGACGGTAATGGCATTCAGGCCTCGATAGTCGATACACGGCCTAAGGGATACGTCCTTCTTACTAACAAAAAAGAACCCCACTCCTGCAGGGGATGAGGATGGTTGAATAAACCCCTTCTGTCGGTTCTCCTGGATGTAGGTCCGCATGGTCTTGGACTCCCCTCGGGAGAGCATGTACAGTCTGCCTCTGGGGGGCATCTTGTCGGGGAGCAAGTTGATGGCACAATCAAATGGTCGGTGAGGAGGCAAAGCGTCCGCTTCCACTGGGTTAAAGACATCAGCAAAATCCTGGTATTCTTCGGGTAATGAGGCCTTACATGGCTGAGGAACCCCTGGAAGAGTCATATGGATTGGACGGCGAGGTTCTGCGTCCTTCAGACAGGCTCCAGTGCAGTGGGTACCCAAGCAGCTGATCCTCCCTACTGCCCAATCAATGATGGGAGAATGACGTCGTAACCAGGGGAGTCCTAGGACGAGTGGGTGAATGGATCTGGGTAGAATCAGAAGCTGAATCTCCTCCTGGTGGTGGTCTCCCACCTGCATCACTAATGGTGGGGTGATCTGGGTAATGGGCTGTGGTAGGACCGTTCCTTGGATGGATGTTACCTGTAGAGCAGGTTGGCAAGGTCCTATAGGTTGTCCCAAATGTTCTAGGAGTTCAGCACTAATAAAGTTTCCCCCGGCTCCGGAATCCAGCAGGGCCCTGGTGTGCACCACAAACTCCTGCCACCACAGGATAACTGGAACAGTGATCAAATTGTCGGGGAGGGGCGAGGAGTGACCCAAGACCATCCCCCTCACAGGGTCTTGGAACCAGCGTTTCCCGGCTGAGTAGAGCAGGCTTGAATGAAGTGTCTGGCCTCACCGCAATACAGGCATAGCTTATTGCATCGCCGGTGGGCTGTCTCGGCCTCGGTAAGGCGTTGCCGTCCAACCATCATGGGTTCTTTGGAGGACCCTGCCCGAGTACCAGTTGCTGCCTCAGGCGATGGAATTCGTCTAGCATGCCCACCAGACCTTGGAGGCGTCCGCTGCGAGGCCCACTCCCGAGCCCTCTCCTGAAAGCGAGTATCCACCCGAAGGCACAGGGCGATCAAGGTGTCCAGTGGGGCAGGAAGCCAGTTCATCTTTTTATATTTAAATTTATTTATTTAAATTTTTTATAACACAAGTCATATATTACTTGTTTGCAAATACAGAGAAAATCACATTACAGGAAATAACAAATGCTAATTACCAGACTTGATCATCAATCTGGAATTAATTATACACTCTTCCTTAGACCTCAATAAACAATAGAGGAGGCGACAAGCAAATTAAGGAGAAAAATCATCACTATTTTAAATAAATTGACATAACCTGAAAACCAATTAATATTATTAGCTGACTGTTGTTGGTTCCCTTAACTGGCTGTTTAGTTTTTTTCAGATCCTAGAAAGCCTGCAGCTGAGATGGTTCTAGAAATACATACTTATTCCCAAAATATGTTATTGTACATTTACAGGGGTATGCCAGCATAAATGTAGCCCCAATATTCCTTGTTTCATTTCGCAAATTTAGGAATTTCTTCCGCCTTTCCTATGTTGACTTAGCAACATCCGGATAAATCCATATTTTTTGACCATGAAACATTTTGAGGATTTTTTAAAGTATAACTTTAACATATGATTTAAATCTTGTTCAAAAACAAATAGAGCAATCAGAGTTCCACGAACAGTTATTTCAAAAGTAGAATCTTCCAAGAAAGCAGTCAAATTTTAAGGTTCTTGTAAATCCCTTTGACCGTTTCTCGATAAATTTACAACCAGATCCTTTTTTTGAGGAATATGATAATCCTTATTACAAGGAGGTAAATTAGAGGAAGGAATCTGTAATATTTCTTGTAGGTACATTTTAAATAGGTCATTTGAGTTTACTAAAGAATATCTTGGAAAGTTCAATAGTCTCAAATTCAAACGCCTATTATGGTTTTCCATTTGCTCAATTTTACGATGGATTTTAAATTTGTCTTCAATTAAAGCTCCAACTGAGGATTTAATATCTTTTATTTCTGTTTTAAATTGTTGAGCTTGATTTGCGAAGTCTGTTTTTACTTGTTCCATTGAGGCATCCACCTTTTCTATTTTACTCACAATTTGGTGAAACTCGTTTGTAGATTTCATTACAGCCACAGTCAATTCTTGGACCGCTTTCCAGACAGCCATTAAGGTTATCTCTCCTTGTGTTCTCCCGGACTCCTGGTCTTCCCCAGCCTTTCCCACAGATGACTTGCCGAATGGTTGCCCGCCTGTAGCGCCTTCTGCACCAAGCAGGCTCCCATCATCCCTAGTTTTGGTGGGGCAAGGAGGAAGGTTCAGCCAGGGCCGTGCCTAGGGTCTCCGGCGCCCCCCTGCAGTTGGCCCCGCCCCCCCAAAAAACGATCACTACACTACCCGCCCTCTTCTCCCCAGATTCTTTTCTTTTTGTTTAAATTTACCTCTGTCCGGCGGCAGCGTAGCATTAGTGAGAAGGAGGCGGCGCTCCCCCGCCCCGACGTGTCAGTCTTCCCTTCGCTCAGTTCCCGCCTTCTTCTGACGTCAGAAATGATGTCAGAAGAAGGCGGGAACTGAGCGAAGGGAAGACTGACACGTCGGGGCAGGGGAGCGCCGCCTCCTTCTCACTAACGCTACGCTGCCGCCGGACAGAGGTAAATTTAAACAAAAAAAAAAAAGGAAAAGGATCTGGGGAGAAGAGGACGAGGTAAGCATGGTGCGGCGGGGTGCCCCCCAGAGGATGGTGCCCTCCTGCCATGCTTACCTCGCTTACCATGTTGGCACGGCCCTGGGTTCAGCTCCGGCGGTGTGAGGGACACCTCTAGCCCAGAAAGCCCCGGCGCTCCTTCGTCAGAGCTTTGCAACGGGCTCACCAATCCAGGATCATGTGTGGTAAGCTCTGCAGGAACCTTTCCAGGGTTTGCTGTGTCGGGGAAGATGTTCTAGCCAGCGACAATTGGCTTCTAGTTGTCCCTTTTCTTTTTGTGTGCGGCATATTCAAGGAAACAAACAACAGCGTTCCTGGATATGTTCACAGCAGATTCAGGCCGCCATCTTGACACGCCCCTCCCTGCCAGTTCATCTTTAATCCCCCCCTGTAGACCCTGCCAGAAAATGGCAGAGAGGGCCTCCTGGTTCCAACGGACCTTGGTGGCTAGGATTCGGAACTGGACAGCATATGTTCCTACCGATCCATCACCCTGCTGAATCCGCAGCAGTTCGGCTGCGGACGAAGATGGCCTCCCGGGAACATCAAATACCAGGCGAAACTGGCGAAGAAACTCTCCTAAATTGGAGAGGAGAGGGTCCCGTTGCTCACAGAGAGGGGACGCCCAGGCCAGGGCTGAACCGGTGAGTAAAGAAATAATGTATGCAACCTTCACCTTCTTCGAAGGGAAAGCCCCGGGCTGCATATCAAAACACATAATACATTGGTTCAGGAACACCCAGCAATTCGCTATGGTGCCATCGAACCGGGCAGGTTCGGAAAACCGGGGTCCTGGAAAGGCCTCCGCAGGCCTGGAAACTGCAGGGGCGCAATGTCGTTGCGCCTGGAATGTAGCCAGCTGGGAGCAGACAACTCGGAGCGCCCCTGACAGGCTATTTAATTGTTCCTGCTGCTGCTGAATTATCTGCGCCACATCTCTCATCTCGGGTTGCGTCGGCGAGCTCATGGCTTCGGCTTACTGTTGTGAACTGGAGTGCTGAGGTGAAGGTAGACACCAGCCCCCAGCAGACAGCCAAACAACCGCCATTCCCCGAGAGTTGAGCCCCCAGGTGCTGGCGGCCAACAGGACTTCCGGAACCATGGGGTTGGCGGACTGCGGACTGCAGGTGGCGTGGAGGCGGAGCTTGATGTGGACACCCAGCTGAGAGTAGTCAGGATACCAGCAGAAGTCAGGGCAGGCAGCGAGCAGAGAGTAGTCAGGATACCAGCGGAAGTCAGGGTAGGCAGCGAGCAGAGAGTAGTCAGGATACCAGCAGAAGTCAGGGCAGGCAGCGAGCAGAGAGTAGTCAGGATACCAGCAGAAGTCAGGGCAGGCAGCGAGCAGAGAGTAGTCAGGATACCAGCAGAAGTCAGGGCAGGCAGCGAGCAGAGAGTAGTCAGGATACTAGCAGAAGTCAGGGCAGGCAGCAAGCAGAGTAGTCAGGATACCAGCAGAAGTCAGGACCAGGTAGCAATCAGAAGAAACATCAGAAGCACTGCCACTACTCAGGAAACCAAATAGAAGCCGAAGCAAGGAAGGTCTGGTGGCAGGGCTTTAAATAGTGCAGGAATTAGGCTGAAGCATGTGCAGCTGTCACAAGATAGCTGCCCCCATCAGAGGAGCGCCCTATGTCCAAATATGGCCTTCCTTCCTGAAGCTGCCCAACTCTAAGATGGCTGCCACAACCTAAGACACCCAGCTCCAAGATAGCTGCCCTATCCTGGAGATGCCTACATCCAAGATGGCTGCCTTATCCTCAGATGCCCACATTCTGAATAGTCAGGGGACATGACACTAGGATAACTAAAAGTGTGCCTCATTAAGACTCAGACCACATAGCCCTTACTCGGTATAGGATACAGCAGTAGGTTTCATTGTGAGCATCTGTAAATGCTGATTGATTTTTTAGACTGGGTGACCAAACATTTGGATGTAGGAGGGGCGCTAGATGTGGTGTACTTGGATTTTAGCAAAGCCTTTGACACACTTCCGCACAGGTGACTGATAAATAAACTGAGTGCCCTTGGAATGGGACCTAAAGTGACTGGAATGGGTTAAAAATTGGTTAAATGGAAGGAGACAGAGGGTAGTGGTAAATGAAGCTTACTCCAAGGAAAAGGATGTTATCAGTGGTGTACCACAGAGATTTGTCCTCAGGTTGGCTCTTTTTAACATCTTTGTAAGTGATATTGCGGAAGGTCTGTCTGGTAATGTTTGTCTCTTTATGGATGATACCAAACTCTGTAATAGGGTAGACACCCCAGAGGGTGTGGACGGCATGAGGGAGGAAGGATCTAGCGATGTTTGAAGAATAGTCCAATAATTGGCAACTAAGATTTAATGCTAAGAAATGCAGGGTCATGCACTTGGGTTACAAAAATCCAAGGGAATGGTACAATATAGGGAGTGAAGTGCTTCTGTGTACGAAAGAAGAGCGCAACTTGGGGGTGATTGTGTCTGATGATCTTAAGGTGGCCAAACAGGTAGAAAAGGCGATGGTCAAAGCCAGAAGGATGCTCAGGTGCATAAGGAGAGGGACAACCAGCCCTTGTATAAGTCTTTGGTGAGGCCCCATTTAGAATACTGTGTGCAATTCTGGAGACCGCACCTACAGAAAGATATAAATAGGATCAATTCGGTCCAGAGGGCAGCTACAAAATTAGCAAGTGGTTTCTGTCAAAAAACATATACAGACAGGCTTATGAACCTTAACATGTATACACTGGAAGAGAGGTGGTAGAGAGGGCATATGATAGAGATGGCCTTTACTTTTTTTTTTGTTTCCTTAATGGGATTTCCTTCTCCTTTTTGTACCACTCCCCTATATTCTTTTTTTTTTGTTAAATATCTTTATTAAGTCAAAGTATCAGTTCAGGGCTGTGTGTAGTTGGGGAACTAACTGTACTGGGTACTCCCCTATATTCTAGTGGTCTAAGAAAATGTAAGTAATTTGCATGTATAGATTTAATTGTTTTCCTTTTTGAGCTGGGAGGTTTTCTCCTGTTGTTGAATATTTCTTTCTGTGTTTCTGTAACAAGTAATATGCATGTGTAAATTTAATTAAATTTACATGAACAAAATTTTTTTTAAAACTTAAGCAATAATGAGCACTAATTGACAATAATTAAAATTTATGCATGTATTCTGTAATTCACAGCACCTAAAGTTTAATGTGTACAGGCAAAAGGGGGCGTGGTTATGTGAAGGAAAATGGGTGTTTTGTGGACATTCTAAAATTTACGCTCAGTGTTATAGAATATGGACCTCTGTGCCTAAATCTACGCGCCGGGATTTATGCAATGTTTTTTGTTTGTATAAATGGAGGCTCATAGATTTAGGCACTGAGGTGTCAACTAAGCCTATTCTATATACCATGCCTAAATCTAGGCACTGGTTATAGAATACACTTAGATAGAAATGTTTTCTATGTGGCTTTTTAGGCACCATACTGTATATAGAATCCCCCCTATATGTGTAACAAGGTTTATGATCTGTTATGGTTAACATATATGTATATATAACTTATACACATACAAGTTATATACACATGGTTAACTTATATTGGTTTTATAGGTAAATATTGATATATATATATATATTGAGTGCACGTGATTTAATATTCTTTTTCATACAGTTGTAGCCCCTGATGCAGCCTCTAGGAAGGCGAAACGTGGCCAAATCGGGCATTGTTTGTTTGCTTGTTTGTTTTAAAGTGGTGGAAATAAAGCCTCTTAACATCAGAAGATGTGTATTCCAGTGTTGCTCATCCATCAGCAACGGACCTTGCTTCCTAGTTTTCTAACAAAATTGAGGTGATATTTCAGTCTTTTCATCAAATATCAAGTAATGCTCAGTATTGTGGAGAAAATAATAAAAAATTAGAATTATATGATATTCCAGTTGATAGTTGCTTGTCATCTTTTTTCAGCATTCTGATATTGTTTTAATAGTCAAACATCCTTCTAAAACACACTGTCCATTAGACGAATGTCCTGCATATCTATATTCTGAACCTCCTGAGTATTTGATTAATTGGTTAACTTATATAGGGACCCTTTTACTAAGCTATGATAAAAAAAATACAGGTATGCGTAGTGTGGATTTTGGCACAAGCTACTGCCAAAATTAGGGAGGCAGGAGATAGCACATGGAGGGGCGGAGTCATGGTACCTAGGTTGGACTCCATATATGACCTGCACTACTGATACTGCTGCATTAGGGTACCGTGTGTTTCACTGGCGAGTGGCATTGAGCTCTATTCTCACATGCTAATTTTTCCATGCAGGAAAGTAGTCAGTCACTTCTTGTTAAGGAAATGGTGTACTGGGCATGGTGTGTGATTTGAGTGAATGCTGTGTGTGGTGGACCCTGTCACCAAGCTGCGGGAAAAAGTGGCCTGCTGTAGTGTGAATGCATGGGTGTGGCACATGCCCAGGGCAGTTTTTTCCCATGGTAGTGAAAAGATGATTTTGACATTGATGTCAGTAATGTCTGTGTGCTAATTTTCCAAAATTCACCATACAATAATTTATTTATTTAGATTTTGCTCACACCTTTTTCAGTAGTAGCTCAAGGTGAGTTACATTCAGGTAATCTGGATATTTCTCTGTCCCAGGAAGGCTCACAATCTAAGTTTGTACCTGAGGCAATGGAGGGTTAAGTGACTTGCCCAAGACCACAAAGAGCAGCAGTGGGATTTGAATTGGCCACCTCTGGATTGCAAGACTGGTGCTCTAACCACTAGGCCACTCCTCCACTCAGTTATTTAACAATTTTCTTGAGTTCTAGGAAGGATTTCAAATGTTCAGGGGCAACCCCCCCCCCCCCCCCCATATTTTAATCCCCCATACTGCACCAAACATATACATGGATACATCAGCTTAAAAGTAGCTACAAGATTTAAAGTTTCTTGTCTAAATGCCAAGAAGGCCTTTCTACATTCTTGAGTCATTTGGGTCACATCTGGATAAATCCACACTTTTTGTCCATAGAAAAGGACCTGTGAGTGATAAAAATAGATCTTCAACACATTATTCAGATCTTGTTCAAATACAAATGAGGTCACCAAGGTGGATCTCAAAGTTGTTTCTGATATTGATTCCTCAAGAATATCTGAAATATTTGCCAAGTCCAACTGTTTTTTCTTAGGGTGCTCCTCTAGCACTTCGTCCTGATCTTGGGAAACATCCACATAGAAAACCCTCTTTAAAGGGAGAATCATTTCAGAAGAAAACAGCAAAAGTTCTATAAAATATTTTTTAAGCATATCTAGTGGTAGTATCCCAGAAATTCAAGGGAAATTTAAAATCCTAAGGTTCAAAAGTCAATTGAAGTTTTCAAGTTGTTCAATCTTTCTATGTAGTATTAATCTATCCTTTGAAACCACATTTTGAAAATCCTGGAGAGACTAACAGGCTTATTTTCAAAAGAGAAGAGCGCCCATCTTTCGACACAAATCGGGAGATGGGCGTCCTTCTCCCAGGGTCGCCCAAATCGGCATAATCGAAAGCTGATTTTGGGCATCCTCAACTGCTTTCCTTCGCGGGGATGACCAGAGTTCACGGGGGCGTGTTGGAAGCATAGCAAAGGCGGGACTGGAGCATGCTTAACACATGGGCGTCCTCAGCCAATAATGGAAAAAAGAAAGGCGTCCCTGATGAGCACTTGGCCGACTTTACTTGGTCCATTTTTTCTTGGACCAAGCCTCAAAAAGGTGCCCTAACTGACCAGATGACCATTGGAGGGAATTGGGGATGACCTCCTCTTACTCTGCACTTCAGGCAGGCGGACCCAGGCCCATCCCCCCTACCTGTTACACTTGTGGTGGTAAATGTGAGCCCATCAAAACCCACCACAAACTCACTGTACCCACATGTAGGTGCCCCCCTTCACCCCTTAGGGCTATGGTAGTGTTGTACAGTTGTGTGGAGTGGGTTTTGGGGGGCTCAGCACCCAAGGTAAGGGAGCTATGCACCTGGGAGCAATTTCTGAAGTCCACTGCAGTGCCCCCTAGGGTGCCCGGTTGGTGTCCTGGCATGTGAGGGGGACCAGTGCACTACAAATGCTGGCTCCTCCCACGACCAAATGGCTTGGATTTGGTCGTTTCTGAGATGGGCGTCTTCGGTTTCTATTATCGCTGAAAACCGGGGAAACCATCTCTAAGGACGACCATCTGTAAGGTCAACCTAAATGTTGAGATTTGGGCGTCCCCAGTCGTATTATCAAAATGAAAGATGGATGCCCATCTTGTTTCGATAATACGGGTTTCCCCGCCCCTTCGCGAGGACGTCCTGCGAGGACGTCCTCAGGAAAACCTGGGCGCTCCCGCCCCCCCCCCCCCGTTCGATTATGCCCCTCCACATGTCACCTTGCACTTTCTGGAAACGTGTGAAGGAGACTTTTTTTTTTCTACTGCTGCAGTTAAATTATCAATATTAGAAACCAGAAAAGATACCTCCTCAGATGGTTTCTTCACTGTAGCAGAGATATCAAGTAACACCTTCCAAACAGACTCAAGGGAAACTGTTGTGGGTTGAAGGGATTCTTCCCTTCTACCTGATGAATCAACTTTATGGTGCTACTGCGGCAGAACACCGCTCTCATTTGAGGTCTCCTGCGTCGATTCTTGCGACATATGGACAACTTCCAGCGTTTCCACCTGTTGTGCCAGACATGGTAGTTGACATGGATCCAGGGGAGACAGAGTGGTATTATGCTCCAAAGCAACTGGACTTCCTTCCTCCCGCCTCACAGCAGAGCCTACAACCCCGGTCTGTCTTGCTGTGGTCCCAATAGCATAGTGGTCGATCCATTGCTGTATAGGAGATGAAGAGAGAGAGATGGCAAGGGAGCAGCTCTCACTATTCCTTTCCTGTTTGTATGCAGCATTGTTGAAAAAAGAGGAAAAAGGTCAGAGGAATCAACAGAGGAGCGCCGCTCAGCTCAGCGGGCACTTGGCCACTCCCCAATGTGCTGTTAACAATGCTGATTGGCTTGTTAAGCCAATTAAATTACATGCATTATTATAGAATATGCTTGGATTTCAGCAAAGAATGCCAGGCATGCTATATAGAATCCGGGAGATAAATACACAGGCTATTAAACATAAACCCCCAGATTCTATAAACGGCAACTAAAGTTCCGTGCGCAAATCAGCACACATAACCAATTTGTGCATGGAACTTAATTGGGTAAAAAGCCAATCAGCATCGATAATTGGATGTTAACAAGCAATTATCAGTACTAATTGGCACTAATTAGGATTTATGTACATAGCTCATTAAGCATGTAAATCAGACAGCGTGGATCTCAAAAGGGGGGTATGGCCATGGGAGGGGCATAGATGGGTCATGGGCATTCCTAAAATGTATGCTTTCATGCCAGGTTTTAGTTGCCATAAATGGCATAAATTTAGTCGCAGGAATGGGCGCTATGCATATTCTATAAACCACGTCTAACTTTAGGTTAGGTTTATAGAATAGCGCTAGGCACAGGGTTTTTTTGGCACCAATTTTTTAGCCACTTATATAGAATCTAGTCCAAAAGAATTAGTCAGACCCACAGGATTAATGTAAAACTGGCATCACATTCATGAATTTGCAGGGGTTTTAAAACATCAAAACTGACAAAATGATTTACATTCTAAAACATATAAAAGGGACACATACCTATTAGGGTCTTCTGTTGTTAGTCCAAATACAGCATCACAAATTGGCAGACAAGCCTACAGGCAGTATAAATATACAACAAAAAATTAGTAAAAATTATATAACAACCAAAGTAAATTATAGGTAAAGGGAAGCACAGCAACTCAGAGATAGAGGCAGACCTTTCAACTCACAGAGTGACTCCTCCTCTAACAGCATCACTCAGTACACAGCTGAACTTACAGGTTGCTTTAAGCTGCCTGTCATAGGTCAAAGATTACTCACACAAAAATAATTTTAAAAGGAGACAAAAGGACACTACAAAAAATCATCAGCTAGGAAAAAAATAATTTCAAAGCTAAAAGTGCCTGAATTACATGGAAACAGGGAATTTTAAAACTGTAGCTGCAAAAACGAATTGATCATTAAAAATCAAAAGGCATTTCAAAACCAATGGTAAATCCCTATAATACACCTTCTCCCCATGTGGAATAGCTAAAAATCTTGCAAAAACTCCACTGGGAACACTCAAAATCGCATTAAGAAAAGATAAAAAATTATGCGTTCCAGGTGGCCATTTTGTTTGAGTTCCAGTGATGTCAATGACATCATCGGAATGGAAGAGGAATCTAAAAACCAGCTTCAAATGGACAATGCAGCCTTTAAGCACTGGAAAGAACAAAGCATATTTCACTGAACTACTGAGGTACAACATCATATATTCATTGATGAATCAATGCTATAGTTTTGAATAATATTTGAAAGTTTATTGGTAGCCAATTGTCAGACATGTGAGATCTTGTACCAAGTAAAGCGCTGCCGAGCCCAGTACTTGGACCAGGTTCTGCTTGGCGGCCAGACAACCCCAGGTTTCACCTGCACTGACCGCCCTTCCCCAGAGGTTGAGCCCCTAGGTGCGGGCGGCCTGCAGCGCTTACGAGATGGAGCAGGAAGTGGGGTTATGAACGTGATGGCCAGACAGGCAGCAGGCAAGAGAGTGATTCAGGTACAGGCAGAGTCAGTAGGCATGCAGCAGACATGAGAGTAATCCAGAAACAGGCAAGGTCAGTAGGCAGGCAGCAGACACAAGAGTAATCCAGGTACAGGCAAGGTCAGTAGGCAGGCAGCAGACACAAGAGTAATCCAGGTATAGTCAGTAGGCAGGCAGCAGACATGAGAGTAATCCAGGTACAGGCAAAGTCAGTAGGTAGGCAGCAGACACAAGAGTAATCCAGGTACAGGCAAGGTGAATATTATTATTATTTGGTCCCAGGCCTGACTTTGGTTCAGGATCCAAAATGAGAGAAAACCTTACAGGCCTGTGACTCTGACTTGAACTCCAGTGTTGCTCAAAGGCTCGTGAGCTACTGGGACACTGCAGAGCAAGCAGAAACCCGCAAGGGTGGAGGTCTAACTTGCAGAGTTGCATGAATGTGGCAATATGGTGGTAACAGATGTTCAGAAAGGCAGTACTGGATAATTCCACAGGAAGATGACTTGGAGGGGTATAATCGAATGGCGCCGGCCATCTCTGTGGCTGGCTCCGTAAATGGGCGGAGCCAACCATATTTTCGAAAAAGATGGCCGGCCATCTTTTTTTTTTATAATACGGTTGGGGCCGGCCAAATCTCAACATTTAGGTCAACATTAAAGATGGTCAACCTAAATGCTGAGATCGCCGGATTTAGAGATGGGCGCCCTCTGTTTCTCCGATAATGGAAACCGATGGTTTAGAACTGGAGTACAACTGTGCCCCTTTGAAGTTATAGTTTTATTGGTCATTGTCCCCAGCGGGCGTGAGGCCCTCTACAAGCCCCGAGGACAACCGCTCTTCTATTCAGGCTCTCTTGCAGGACGTCTGAATCCTTGAAGGGGGATCTGTGCACTCCCGTTGCAAGCTCCACCGGTCGACTAATCCCGGTTGCCAGTTGAGTTATTCCTGGCTTTGGAGGATTACCCCTAAAAAGTAGTGTATTTGGCTCCCTGGTCGAGTTATTCCCGAGTGGAGGATTTTCCGGTCAAGTTAGTCCCAGTTCCCTGAAGACTTGTGAGTATAAAATTTATTCAAGTAAACAATAGTGCGAGGTCTTTTCCTTGCTTTTTAGAAATATTCTGTAAGAAATCAAACATTATATTTCCATATAGGTCTTATTGGATTCCTCTTTATTTGTTTGGAGTTTTATAAAATTTATTCTACATTTTTATTGTCTTTTATGCATATTTAGTTAGTACCGAAGTATTGTTGTACCCCCTTTTTATTACCTGTTATTCTACCACATTACTCACGCACTGTCACATTTATTTTAATTATCATGACCTCACCTTTAGATACACTTTAAAAATGTTTCCCTTCTGAGAAAAAGGAACTCACATGCATTTGTGAGAAATGGTTTAAGAAATGGAATAAAAATGACAAGGACCTTAAGTGGCCTGTCATGGCTCCTATTTAAATTTGATCGTGTAGGGGGCAGGGGGTTTACTGCCCCATTGCACTACTTATTTGTTAGAAACAGTGTTTTTAAAATACCAGGTTGGTTTAAGTGGAATAAATAGGCTGACCTTTGTTAGCCCATACCTGAATCCTTTAATCTAAATATTCTATGCGAATTGCTTATATATGCTGAGACTCCCAAAACTCAATGAACATGTACAAATTCTTAATAAATGACTTTTAACTTAAATTATAGATTTAAATTCTCATATTGCCAACCAGTGTGAGAGTTCTTAGTTGTCTGGTTTAAAATCTTATGTGAAATTTCTTTCTTTCTCAAAAATGCTTCCTCTTTCTGCTAGAGGGAATTCAGTTACATACTCTACTGAAAAGGATTAAATTACAGTTTTAATTCTATAAATATATGTATATGTGTGTCCTATAGAAATGGGATAGCTACACCAGTTGACTATTAAGAAACAATTTCTTTATTTTTAAATTAGTACATTGAACTCCACGAGATTGATTATCAGCTGCAGAGATAAGGGATCTCCAAGAAGCGTATATATATATTTTTTCTTCCTTAATTCTGGATTAGCTATGTTATTTCATTCTATATAGAATACTTTTAAATAAAATAATACATTGCAATTAAGAATTATTTTCTAATCAGTATTTTTATGGAAAGGAAGCAGAGATTGAGTGCTCTGTCCTATTGAATTAAAAAACCTGTTCCATCATTTATGTTTGCAAACAAGATCCTCTATATTTATGTTGTCTGTTAACTGTTTGTTTTGGTTTTCTGTTCCCATATTAGGGAAGATTATCGCCTAAGTCTTATGCTGTTATTGTCTAACGTTGTCATTGTATTTAGCTAAGGCTTTCTGACTGTATGTGAGATCTGTGAGTTTCAATATTCTGCTATAGATGCACATTATACTACTGAGAAATTATTTAAGTTACAGTGAAGAAAGGTCTCTTTTTCTCTTAACTAAAATGGAAAAAGCTTTCTTGTCCTGGCCAGCCAAGAAAGCAATTTCACTATCAAGTTCCTGTTTCTTGCTTCCTGACATAGATTGCCTGGTTTCCTTTGTTATACATGGTTGTAACCTTTTCTATTTAACACAACTGCTTTATGTTCAGATTTGCAATTAATATCATGCAGTGCCCTTGCACTTTATATTTAAAATTACACTTTATATGCATATACTGATAAGATTTGTTTCCTTGCCTCTGATCTTCCCTCCTCTGATCACCATCTTATAACTTTCACACTTAAATCTCCTCCCTCCCAGTCCCGTCCTATCTTATCTAATTTATCTAGGAATTTTCACGATATTGACCCTTCATCTCTATCCTCCCATGTTTCAAACCTCCTCTCTACTGTGGCACCATCCACGTCTGTCAACGAGGCTGTTTCTTCTTACAACAATAGTCTATCCTCTGCCTTAGACACTCTTGCACCTTTGATGACCCGCCCTGTAAGGCGTACAAAACCCCAACCTTGGCTGACTTCTAATATCCGCTACCTACGTTCCTGTACCCGCTCCGCAGAACGCCTCTGGCAGAAATCTTGGGCCCTTGCTGATTTCTTACACTTTAAGTTCATGCTGACCTCCTTCCAATCTGCTCTTTTACGTGCCAAACAGGATTATTATATCCAACTGACCAACTCTCTTGGCTCTAATCCTCGACTTCTCTTCACCACATTGAACTCTCTCCTCAAGGTGCCCCCTCCCCCAACTCCCCCTTCATTATCTCTTCAGACCCTTGCTGAATTCTTTCACAACAAGGTTCAAAAGATAAACCTTGCTTTCTCTACCTCACCACCTCTCCTTCCACTAGTCCGTTCCCCTCTCTCTCCTTCCCCTCATTCCCTTTCCTCCTTTCCTAAAGTTACTATTGAGGAAACTACACTTCTCCTTTCTTCCTCAAAATGTACTACCTGTTCCTCTGATCCCATTCCCACCCACCTTCTTAATGCCATCTCTCCTGCTCTTATTCCTTTTATCTGTCACATTCTCAACCTCTCACTTTCCACTGCGACTGTCCCTGCTGCCTTTAAACATGCTGTGGTCACACCTCTCCTTAAGAAGCCTTCACTCGACCCTACTTGTCCCTCTAATTACCGACCCATCTCCCTCCTTCCTTTTCTCTCCAAATTACTTGAGCGTGCTGTTCACTGCCGCTGCCTTGATTTTCTCTCCTCACATGCTATTCTTGACCCACTACAATCTGGTTTTCGCCCTCTCCACTCAACCGAAACTGCGCTTACTAAAGTCTCCAATGACCTATTACTGGCTAAATCCAGAGGTCAATATTCCATCCTCATTCTTCTTGATCTTTCTGCTGCTTTTGACACTGTCGATCACAGCATACTTCTCGATACCCTGTCTTCACTTGGATTCCAGGGCTCTGTCCTTTCCTGGTTCTCTTCCTACTTCTCCCTCCGCACCTTTAGTGTTCACTCTGGTGGATCCTCTTCTACTTCTATCCCTCTGCCTGTCGGCGTACCTCAGGGTTCTGTTCTTGGTCCCCTCCTCTTTTCTATCTACACTTCTTCCCTTGGTTCATTAATCTCATCCCATGGCTTTTCCTACCATCTTTATGCTGATGACTTCCAAATCTACCTTTCTACCCCTGATATCTCACCTTGCATCCAAACCAAAGTTTCAGTGTGCTTGTCTGACATTGCTGTCTGGATGTCTCAACGCCACCTGAAATTAAATATGACCAAAACTGAGCTTCTCATTTCCCCCCCCAAACCCACCTCCCCGCTCCCCCCGTTTTCTATTTCTGTTGATGGCTCTCTCATTCTCCCTGTCTCCTCAGCTCAAAACCTTGGGGTCATCTTTGACTCTTCTCTCTCCTTCTCTGCTCATATCCAGCAGATTGCCAAGACCTGTCGTTTCTTTCTTTACAACATCTGTAAAATCCGCCCCTTTCTTTCCGAGCACTCTACCAAAACCCTCATCCACACCCTTGTCACCTCTCGTTTAGACTACTGCAATCTGCTTCTTGCTGGCCTCCCACTTAGTCACCTCTCCCCTCTCCAGTCGGTTCAAAACTCTGCTGCCCATCTCATCTTCCGCCAGGGTCGCTTTACTCATACTACCCCTCTCCTCAAGACCCTTCACTGGCTCCCTATCCGTTTTCGCATCCTGTTCAAACTTCTTCTACTAACCTATAAATGTACTCACTCTGCTGCTCCCCAGTATCTCTCCACACTCGTCCATCCCTACACCCCTTCCTGTGCACTCCGCTCCATGGATAAATCCTTCTTATCTGTTCCCTTCTCCACTACTGCCAACTCCAGACTTCGCGCCTTCTGTCTCGCTGCACCCTACGCCTGGAATAAACTTCCTGAGCCCCTACGTCTTGCCCCATCCTTGGCCACCTTTAAATCTAGACTGAAAGCCCATCTCTTTAACATTGCTTTTGACTCGTAACCACTTGTAATCACTCGCCTCCACCTACCCTCCTCTCTTCCTTCCCGTTCACATTAATTGATTTGATTTGCTTACTTTATTTATTTTTTATCTATTAGATTGTAAGCTCTTTGAGCAGGGACTGTCTTTCTTCTATGTTTGTGCAGCGCTGCGTATGCCTTGTAGCGCTATAGAAATGCTAAATAGTAGTAGTAGTAATTTGTACTTATATCCATTGGTTTTAGTGCAGTATGATAGAGAAATTTGTTACTTAAGTTTTTGTTTAATTGCAACTTTTCTGATGCAGTCTCTCACCACAATATTTCCTGAAGTCCTGTTGACTTCTTCAGACAACGGCCCTGGAAGAGAACAGATTCTTATCTGCAACTAATCATTGCACTAAAGACCTTTGCTGTGCCAATGTGATTTCTGAAGTACTTTATGTGTTTATTTCATCAATTTCATGCTATACACACACACACACACACACACACACACACATATATATATATATATATATATATATATATATATCGGTGTTACTAGATCAAGGTTTCTAGGTAACTGCTTAGTTAGCTCTAAATTGCTTTCTTTGCCATTTGTCTTCTCTTTTACTACATAAAAGATACATCGTTATAATGCCCCCAAACAAAATACAGTATCTTTTTAGGCTATTCAACATACATACGCACTTAAAATTACAACTTCCCTTTTCTATCTGTATGCTGTATGTCTAAAGCTGATAACAAAGCATTAACTTCCTTTTTCATTCCACATAATCTCTATGCATTTAAAACAAATTCAATCTTTTTGAGCATTAATTCTACATCTATTGTATAAACCTGCAAAAATTTTTGATAAGAATTTAAACTTACATTGTATTTTCCAGGCATCCCGATGCTCACGCCCATTACACATCTGAAGCAGACCCAGATCAAACACAGCAGACACAGGAAACTAAATTACCCCGTCATTTCCCCGGGAGTAGTTGACAACACAGAATTTAAAGTTAACCCTTGTAACTTTTTTTCCTAACTTCACACACACACACAAGAACATGCATCTCTCTATCTTTCTCTCTCTCTCTATCTCTCTATCTCTCTCTCTCTCTGATCCCCCTATTATAGATACAGAAAATTCTTTTTAGAGTATGTTTTATTTTGTAACCTGTAAAATATTTTTAATTCTTCTTTAGAATCCCTGAGTTATTGACCATAATATTAGCCTGCCTCTTCCTTATTCCTGCTCTAATGTGTCGCAGTTTAATTTTACTTCCTGATATGAATGGCTTGATTTAAATATGTGTGTCTGTTTTCTTTATCATACCTACTTGTAACTTTATGTGCTAGGATAAGGTTTTGAACCTCTTACATAGGTATGAATGTGTTAAGTTATTCACTGAATTTGCTTCTATATTTTGCTGTGGGAGAATTGGTGCTAAATCTACATCATTTATAATTTCAAATGACATGAAACTAATTTGTTATGCAGGTGTTTTCCACTAGGCACATTTATTTGTGAATATATCTTTTATTTTGTGCTGAATTTAGGGGCACTTCTCTTGCTGAAGGCTGCTTAGGAACATCTCTTCCTCTGATCTCCCTATATTTAATAATGTTACCTTCCTTATCAATTGTTATTTAAGCCCAAATGGAGGTATCAAATTTGAAACTTAATTTTTTTTAGGGATACATAAGCTAGTTTTTGCTTTCCCACTCCATCCCGATTTGCTTTCATGTTTGAGTGCCCCATTCATGGAAGCATAGGACGGATATGGTTTATATTTAATACAATCTCCAATTTCCAAATTGGCTCTGAAATATTACAGAGGACCATAGGTTATTGTATCTCTTGCCTGATCTATGTGAACCTTGTAAAGGTCAGCCAAGAAGGCCTCATTAGGATTTATAGTTTTTACATCTTACATTGGGTTCAAAGCTTGTCCTTAATTCTTCTAATTCTCTGCAGTATGTTTCATGGCTTGATAGCTTTTACATGGACTGTGCGGTTTATATAAAAAAACAAAACCAGGAACTATATAGATGGGCTTTTGGATTGTTAAGCATCACTTGTTCTGTGTTATACCAGCTATTCATTTGTCTAGAACTCAATTGTCACTTCTTTGCAGAAATCTTACTTTTTGGTACAATCTTAATTTATGTTTTAATGTTTTCTATCTGTTCCGACATTACTTGTCTACCAGCTCAATCCAGTAAGTCCTGCAGGCCACCCGCACCTAGGGGCTCAACCTTTGGGGAACGGTGGTCAGCGCAGGTGAAGTCTGGTAATTCCATTTCTGCTTATTCCTGCCTCTTCATACACAGCCTCGGTTCCATTCCGCTGTCCTGGCTACACCAACACCCCTAGTGAGAATATAGGGTCGAAATGGAGGTCTTAATTTAGGCCCTCTTTTCTTCTGCTTTTAACTATTTTATTCTTTTGAGTATTGTTGTAGATTCATCTTTTCCAGAACCTGCATGCCATTTCCATGTGTGACCCTGTCTGTGTACACTCTACCACAACTGTGTGTCTACAGCGCCTTCCCCATACCAGAGAGCGACACTGACTTCCGCAAATACGTCAGTCACATGGACCTTTCTTCATAATAACCATGGACTTTAGTTTTCTGTACTTTATTTTTCTACTTTGACTATGACCTTTTCTATTTGTATCCTGTGCTCTCTCTTCCCCAGTGTTATAGGACCATTTATAATAAGTAATAACATCTTTGTCTTACTTCCCTCAGAATTCGCAAGCCAGAAGTGGGGATATAAGATAAAGATAAAGATTAGGGTGCTGATGTTTCTGCAAACCCCAAGTCCTTAAAAATAGGAGACCTAGCCCATAGAAAGAATACTCATTTAAAGTTGAAGCTGTGACCTCTACTACAGTCAAGTTTGAGAACCATATATCTTGGGTTCACTGAAAAGATATTACAGTCTTCAGTAAAGTACAGGACTCAGAATCACAACTGGAGACATCTCAGAACCAGAACCTCCAGCACAATAGAGCCAAGCAAATCAAGCAAATCAGGAGATAAATAATTTGAGATTCACAATTGCAATTTATGGACATTATGGGCTCATATTGTGTTTTATTTTTAGTTTAACATTAATTCTGTTTACATTGGAAAGGTTCTATTCTATTTTATTTTCCTCTCACTCCCTTTTAGCTAATTCATGTTGCTAATGACACAGTTTCCATTGTAGATGGACACTTGTAACTGAACCCTTATTGTTTTTAGACTTGCTTTTCTGTGTACTTTCTTTTTAGCATTGATTTAGATGCTTCTTGAACAATTTTATGTTATTTCTGCTTATGGAATTCGAACTGATACTGCTTATACAAGGATAACAACAAACCTTAATACTAACCAAGATATTACAATGTATTTGCAAATGCAAGATGTTTTACATGCTATAGACATTGAAACCCCTGTTTAAATGCCATTTAGCTATGCAATTATTTAGCTATAGTGTAACCTATCTTAGTATATTCAACTATAGTATGACCCTTCTTAGTATAAATTTTTTCTTAGGTTCTCTTCCTTTGGAGTTTTATAATTATAAAGGTATATGGGAATTACCCATAGAAATTGTTGCTACCATTTTGCTCTATGATGGAAACCCTAACGGTTGCTTCAGCCTATTTTTAATTACACCATTGGCAATCTTAAACACAAAGATTCCCCTTATTAGTGCCTCTCCTATTTACTATCCGCTTCTTAGTACTCATGATTGGGTGGCCATGACGGGTAAAGTAAAGCCCAGGAATTCCAACCTGCTTAGGGATTCTGGATACCTGCAACCCAAGACAGCCTGCAATCAGAATACTAATCATATGTTTGTTGAGCTCATGATAGTTAAGAGTTAGCTCAAGATTTTGAGGTGAGAGCAAACACCTAGGTGCAGGACTAGGTTGTTAGCAAGGAGCACTAACCTTAACCATATTTGGTGAAGGTCATGTTTACACAGAACTTCAAGTGGGGATATGAATATTATTATTATTTGGTCCCAGGCCTGACTTTGGTTCAGGATCCAAAATAAGAGAAAAACTTACAGGCCTGTGACTCTGACTTGAACTCCAGTGTTGCTCAAAGACTTGTGAGCTATTGGGACACTGCAGAGCAAGCAGAAACCCGCAAGGGCGGGGGTCTAACTTGCAGAGTTGCATGAATGTGACAATATGGTGGTAACAGATGTTCAGAAAGACAGAACTGGATAATTCCACAGGAAGATGACTTGGAGGGGTATAATCGAACGGCGCCGGCCATCTCTGTGGCCGGCTCCGTAAATGGGCGGAGCCAACCGTATTTTCGAAAAAGATGGCCGGCCATCTTTTTTTTCGATAATACGGTTGGGGCCGGCCAAATCTCAACATTTAGGTCAACATTAAAGATGGTCGACCTAAATGCTGAGATCACCGGATTTAGAGATGGGCGCCCTCTGTTTCTCCAATAATGGAAACCGATGGTGCCCATCTCAAAAACGAACAAATCCAAGGCATTTGGTCGTGGGAGGGGCCAGGATTCATAGTGCACTGGTCCCCCTCACATGCCAGGGCACCAACCGGGCACTCTAGGGGGCACTACAGTGGACTTCGCAAATTGGTCCCAGGTGCAAAGCTCCCTTACCTTGGGTGCTGAGCCCCCCAAAACCCACTCCTCACAGCTATACACCACTACCATAGCCCTAAGGGGTGAAGGGGGCAACTACATGTGGGTACAGTGGGTTTTGGGGGGGGGGTTCGAGAGCTCAACATTTACCAACACAAGTGTAACAGGAAGGGGGGGATGGACCTGGGTCCACCTGCCTGAGGTGCACTGCACCCACTAAATACTGCTCCAGGGACCTGCATACTGCTGTCAGGGAGCTGGGTATGACATTTGAGGCTGGCATAGAAGCTGGCAAAAATATATATTAAAAAAATTTTTTTTTGGGTGGGAGGGGGTTGGTGACCACTGGGGGAGTAAGGGGAGGTCATCCCCAATTCCCCCCGGTGGTCATTTGGTCATTTGGGGCACCTCTTTGAAGCTTGGTCTTGAAAACAAAGGGACCAAGTGAAGCTGGCGAAATGCTCGTTAAGGTCAGCTTTCTTTTTTCCATTATCGGGCAAAGCTGGCCATCTCAAACCACGCCCCCGTCCCACCTTCGCTACCATGCCAACACACCCTCTTGAACTTTCGCCGGCCCCGCAACAGAACGCAGTTGAAGCCGGCCAAAATCGACTTTCCATTATACCGATTTGGCCGGGTTCAGGAAATGGCCAGCCATCTCCCGATTTGTGTCAGAAGATGGCCGGCGATCTCCTTCAAAAATAAGCTGGTTAGTCTTCCAGTAAGAGCTAGTCTATTGTTGACCTTTCCAGTAAATATTGACCAACTCATTACCATAGCCAATCAGTGTTAACCATTATAGTAGCATAGATCCAATAAGATGTGATTACTGTCATATTATTCCTATCCTGAATGGACATATAAAAATGAGTGTATTTCCTACTTCAAGCCAGAGAAGACAGCCACCGCTGATACCTTTGACCCAGCCAAGCTGCTCTCTCCCATGAGAAACCAATCTATTGCATCTGAGTTGGCAAGTAATCCAATTGCTTTCTCATGAGTTGCTTTGAGTCTTTTATATCTACTAATTGGCTTTTGAGTAGTAAAACAAAACATTAAAGACTCAGACCCAGAGAACACCTATGTGTAGCTGGGGTAATATATTCCCATAACCAATTGATTGTACATGTTACTTGCATAGTCTTTGGAGTCTCAGATATAGAGGTAATGTCATGTAGTAATATTCTGTACTCTCAGTGAAATATCTATGACCTGATAATTGTACAAGTACTTGATAAGATATTTAATAAAGGACAAACTGATGCAGCCTTGGGTGGTTCATTTCTTCCTAAGTATCAGTGGGTGGTCCACTATATTGGGAAGGGTAAATACACCATAAAAATATTTACAAAGGTCAGTAGGCAGGCAGCAGACACGAGAGTAATCTAGGTACAGGCAGACTCAGCAACGAAGAACAAAGTAGAGGAGAAGCACACTACTGAGCAAGTAACGCCTACCAAAGTAGAAGCCGAAGCAAGGAGTCTAGGGACAGCTCAGCTGATAAAGTGCTGGTATCTGACATCAGCAGGGAGAATATATACGCAAGATGGCCGACAGGTAGGAAGCCCAGAAACAAGCTCCTAAGACCTCGAGGGATTAAGCCCACATAATTCATCTGGGTGACCCCCCTACTGGTCCGGAACGGACCGGAGATAATTCTAAACTGATTGGTAGAGGGCACAACCGCAACCGCGACCACATCAGCCCTCAGATCCCATGCACGAGTGATCGATCCGAGGCCGACACTGCCGCTGACTAGGACGAACACTGATCAGAGCAGGGAAAACTGGATTACGGCCGCGACAACCCCACAGGTACCATACATAGGAGGACGAGCCACGGCTGATCGCAGCGGGCGGCCCATCTAGCCCGTGACCCAGCGGAAATCCAGCGGCGGCCGGCCGAGTGAACAACCCAGAGGCGGAATGCCTCGTGGCCCGGCCGAGCAGAAGACCCGCGACCTCGTGGCCCGACCGAACTGATCGGACGCTCTATCGGAGCTCACACCTAGGCTAAAAACCACAGCGCCTAACCCATCGGGACCCAAGAGTGAGCAGGGGTACAGTAATTGAGCGGGACCTGCAGCGGCTCCTGACTCGGGCGTGCCGCGGGACACCAGGCCACAAGGAACCCGAGCGCACGAGAAAGGAAAGAACTAGAGAGGCACCAACCATCGAGGCGAGAGCCGCAAACACCCTCGACCGCTCACCGACCAGCTGGAGCGAAACATCAGGAGGACGAGATAAGGAAGCTAACGACGGAATTAAAACCGGGACGATTAAGGGTTGCATTTTTAGACCTCCGACGGCGGCCCTTCAGCGACGGCGTGGATGGCATCTGGGACCCCGAGGCAAGTAGAAATGAAATGAAAACAATAAATAGGAATAAACAGGTTATTCGCCATTACGGCTACCACCACCAACCACCATCACCCCTCCAGGATCCGAGCACCTGCTGAATCTACCCAAGATTATTTTCCATAGCTGCTTTTGCCTTACTTTTATAGTCCTGAACTCCTGTTAAAACCTAATTTAAATAAGCTGATGCTCTATCTAGAAGTTATGCTTCTGCAGGCAGACAGACTTTTTTTTTTTTTTTCTTTTTCTCAATGTTATAACTACTCTAAATGCTTCATCTAAAAGCCTAATCGCTATTTGATTCATAGCATGTTTGAAGGACTCTCTTTAAATGACTGCTCTACCCAGAAGCTATGCTTATGCATGCTGAAAGACTCCCTTTAAATGTTATAATTACTCTAAATGCTTCATCTAAATGTATTATTGCTAAGATGCTTCATAGCTTGTCTGAAGGACTCTCTTTAAATGACTAAATGCGATATATACTTTAGATGATTGCTGCATGCCGAAAGACTCTCTTCTAATGCTCTAAACGCCTCATCTAATAACTTTAACTGTCTACAGCCTTATAACACGCTTGTATAACTCCCAGTACATGCTACAAATATCACTAACACCGACCAACACCTCTACAAATACTACTGATACCACTAACACTACCCACACTCCCCCAAACACCGTCCACATAAACCCAACATGAACACTAACAAATTACTGATAATAATCTATCTCATTCCTATAATTCATTACGCATGGACCACCCCTAACTTCTACAGCAATCCAACTATAACACACCAACTATATATACAACCTACTAATAACTCACCAAACCAAAAAAACAATAACCAACCAAAAGGCAACGTCTCCATCTACGAACACCACCAACAGAAGGAGAAGAAAACCAACAACAACAAATCCAACCACCGAGAAAACAGACAATTAATAAAAATAAACACATCTAACCTCCCCACAGAACCATACCGCTCAATCCGAATAGGATACATCAACGCAAGATCAGCGGTAAGCAATTCCGTAGACATACTAGACTGGACTACCACAGAAAAACTAGACCTTCTATTCATCACGGAAACATGGTTTCATGGCCCCACAGACCCCGCCATCAAAAATACATGCCCACCAGATTACAAAATCACCCACTGGACAAGAAATGGAAAAAGAGGTCGCGGAATAGCCATAATTTACAAATCCGAGTTCACCATCACAACTACTGGTGAATCCACCTCACCACAACTCGAAATCGCCTCGATAAGATTCAATCACCCGAACCTACAAGGACACCTCAACACAATTTTATTCTACAGACCACCAGGAAAATGGAAAGACTCCCAATCGCAACTCATGGACTTCATCTCGAACACATGTGTCTCGGCCTCCAATATCTTCATTATAGGAGACATCAACCTACATCTTGAAGACGACACTTCAAAACACACACTAGAATGTAAAGAATTCCTGAAACTCTGGGATTTACACGCTCCAAACACCCAACCAACACACGAAAAAGGACACACACTAGACATCATTACACACAAATTCGACCTAGACTCAACTATCCTACTTACAGACACAAGATGGATACCCACACCATGGACAGACCACTATAAAGCACATGTCTCCCTCCTCTGGCGAAAAACACACAGAAACGCAGTCAACAAAAACGAATGAACAACATACACTACGAGAGGAAAAATAGACCCCACAACATTCTGGCAACAGGTCTACCAAAATGAATGGCCAGCAAACACAGACACCGTACAATTCCTCCAAGAATGGGATAACATATGTAAAACAATATTAGACACAATTGCCCCAATCCAAACCAGAACGTCCCACAGGAAAAAATCAAATCCATGGTTCACTGAAGAGCTGAAAGAACTCAAAACGCAAGTCAGAAAACTAGAACGCGCTTGGAACAAAAAGAAAGATGAATCCACACTGAATGCATGGAAATCACTCCGGAGGAAATACAAATACACCATAAAACAGACGAAAAGACTACACTATAAAACTATGATTGGACCAAATTACAAAGACACGCACAAACTCTTCCACCTTGTAAATAAGCTGCTAGACACTACACCTGTTACAAACAATAACAAAGAAATACTAGGGGTCGACGACCTCGCGAAATACTTCAAAGAGAAAATCATACAACTACGACTCAGAATACCTACCAGCCCTACCGAATACACCACATTCCTGAACTACCTAGACCCTGAAGACGGAACATACCCAGCAGACAGGATCTGGACCGAATTCGAAGTACTGTCAGAAGACCTCATCCTTAAAACGCTTAATAGATTCGCCAAATCCCAATGCAAACTAGACATCTGCCCAAGCAACCTCATGAAATCATCTCCTCAACAATTCATACTAGACTTAACGAACCACCTGAATTTCATGCTACAAAACGGACTTTTCCCAAAAGAAAAAGGAAAAATCTTACTCACCTCAATACCCAAAGATACAAAGAAAAACGCTAGTGAAATAACTAACTACAGACCAGTTGCATCCATACCACTAATAACCAAAATAACAGAAGGAGTGGAAACCAAACAACTCACAAGTTATCTCGACAAGTTCTCAATACTGCATGACGCCCAATCAGGATTCCGTTCGAATCACAGCACAGAGACAGTACTAACTACCCTACTGACCAAATTTAAGCAACGGATCGCAACAGGCTCTAATATACTCCTCCTACAATTTGACATGTCAAGTGCCTTTGACATGGTTGACCACGGAATTCTATTACACATTCTTGAATATTTCGGCATCGGAGGCAATGTCCTAAATTGGTTCAAGGGGTTCTTAACCTCACGCTCATACCAAGTCACATCAAATTCAACCACATCTGCTGCATGGACACCTGAGTGCGGAGTACCGCAAGGATCTCCCCTTTCACCAACAATTTTCAACCTACTGATGACCCCACTAGCAAAACTTCTATCAAACCATAACCTTAACCCTTACATATATGCCGATGATGTAACGATATATATTCCTTTTAAACATAACATCAATGAAATCTCCAACGAAATCAACCAAAGTCTACATATCATGAACACCTGGGCAGATGCATTCCGACTGAAATTGAACGCAGAAAAAACTCAATGCCTCATACTAACCTCCCAATACAACACAACAAAATTTACCGCCATCAACACACCTAAACTAAACTTGCCAATTTCTGAAAATTTAAAAATCCTTGGAGTCACAATCGACCGCCACCGTACACTTGAGACTCACGCGAACAACACAACAAAAAAGATGTTCTTCTCCATGTGGAAGCTGAAAAGAATAAAACCATTCTTTCCAAGATCTGTCTTCCGCAACCTGGTACAATCACTCGTACTAAGCCAACTGGATTACTGCAACTCATTATACGCAGGCTGCAATGAACAAATAAAGAGAAAACTTCAGACAGCCCAGAATACAGCAGCCAGACTCATCTTCGGAAAACCAAAATACGAAAACGCAGCACCATTATGTGAGAAACTACACTGGCTCCCACTCAGGGAACGTGTCACCTTTAAAGTATGCACGCTAGTGCACAAAATCATTCACGGTGAAGCCCCTGCATACATGTCTGACTTGGTAGACTTGCCACCCAGAAATGCCAAAAAATCATCCAGAACCTTCCTCAACCTCCACTTCCCAAAATGCAAAGGCATAAAGTATAAAGCACTACATGCATCAACCTTCACCTACAAGAGCACGCAACTTTGGAACGCACTGCCACGCGGCCTGAGAGCGGTCTATGAGTTGACAGACTTCCGCAAACGATTAAAGACCTATCTCTTGGAAAAAACATACCGCAAGGATTAAAACATATAAATCCCATATACATCATAATAATGCCTCAAGACATTACCTCACGTACTCCACTTCCCCGTAACTCTCTCCCACTCAACAATCTACCCACAGATAAAAACTCTCTACCCATCACTCTCTTGTTACTATTCGATCACCGTAGTAATTCCCCAACGACATATCCTATAGTTTCTACGCCCCAAAGGTGACCGATATAACTCTGTCTTCCTTAACTATTCACAATGTAACCATAATCGTAATGTAACAAACTGTATTTCCATTATTTACAATGTATTGTAAGCCACACTGAGCCCGCAAATAGGTGGGAAAATGTGGGATACAAATGCAACTAAATAAATAAATAAATAAATAGAAGGGACACAGCCATAGGACAAGAGCAGGGGAAGGAGGAACCGGAATAGAAGCAAGGGAAGCCAGGCAGAGGAAGAGCAGACCCAGGTGGGTGGAAGCAAAGCAATCAAGGAGCCTGGAAGCCAGACAGAGAGAGAGCAGAGCCAGGTGCATGGAAGCAAAGCAATCAAGGAGCCTGCAGCCAGAGAAGAACTACACACACATGGCTCAGGGCTGTGCCAGTCAAGTGTGCGTGTCAACTGGACCCTGCGCAGCCCAAGGACGCCGCTTGCGTTCAGGTCGGGGACATAGCACCAATAAAGGCTCTTCAAGGTTGGTGTGACATATTCCGATATTTTAAAATTGGTAATAGTCATGCTGCTGCATTTTGAAGAACTTGTAGAGCTTGTGTCCTTATTACTGACATGCCAAGATAAAAAGAATTACAAAAGTCTAGCCTAGATATTATTAGGTTCTGCACAACTGTTCTAAGATCACAAGGTAAAATCATACTCTTCAATTTACTAATAGTATGAAGTTGAAAAAATTATGTTGCAATTATGTGATCTACTTTATTTTTGATAAATTAGTTCTGAATCTAGTATCACTCCCAAATTCCGAAAAAGAAGTTTTCACTATCAATTCTGTGCCTCGATATTTCAATGACTTTGGCAAAGAAGACTGACAGCCAGATGCACTAACTCCACGGAAATAGCCCTTCCCTTACTGATCCCTTAGCGAATCGGCAAAAAACGGGCATGCATGAAGGAAATCGCATGCAAATGAGCTGCTTGCTGTTAGCTCATTTGCATGCGATTTCCTTCCTAAGGAGGGGAAGCCAGTCGGCCAGCTGAGCATGTGCAGAGCAGCCAATCGTTATGCTGGCTGCTTTGCGCATGCCAAAGACGACTTCATACATGTCACTCTCAAAAAAAAAGGACATCCCTGACGAGCAGTTGGACGTTTTTTTTCTTCAGATTTTGTGATGGGTGTCCTTTTTGGACGTGTTTTTCTTATGTGCCCGAAATGACCACCGCCGGAGAGAATCGGGGATCGGGATGTACGAGGACGTACAAATCAAAACTATTTGGATGTCCCTTTTGATTATGCCCCTCCAGGTCTCTCTCAGCCAATCACAGCGCGTTTAGCTGTCACTGGCCCAGCTTCTCACCCCTAACCATTGAATCTGTTGCGCAGGAGATTCACAGATTTTCCAGTACTTGTTGCAAATTGGATATATGCCCTAACTACTTATTTATATGCGCCCCTAACTGCTTTATTGCTGATCTTACATAACATTTCAACTTCATGCTTGAAAATGGTTTCTTCCCTGAGGACCATGGAAACATCTTACTCACCCCAATACCCAAAGACTCCAATAAAAGAAGTAATGATCTCACTAATTATCGTCCAATTGCATCTATTTCACTTTTTGTAAAATTAATGGAGAGCATGGTGACCAAACAGCTCAATGAATATCTGGACAAGTTCTCCATTTTGCATGAATCACGGTCGGGATTCCACCCACTTCATAGCACTGAAACTGTGCTCATCACGCTCTTGTCCAACTTCAAACAGGAAATAGCTTTAGGAAAAAGCATTCTTCTTCTACAATTCAACATGTCGAGTGCTTTTGATATGGTGAGACATAAAATCCTTCTAAAACTTCTAGATTACTTCGGGACTAGCAGAAATGTATTAAAATGGTTGAAGGGCTTTTTAACCTCCAGAACTTACCAAGTTAAATCCAACTCAATATTATCACCACCATGGAAAGCTGACTGTGGTGTCCCCTGAGGCTCGCCTCTTTCCCCTACACTATTCAACATAATGCTGATTCCTTTGACCAAGTCCCTATCCAAGCTTGGCCTTAACCCGTTCATCTATGCCGATGATGTCACTATCTATATTTCTTTTAGAAAATTTTTATCTGAAATCTCCAATGAAATTAAGCTTGGATTACACACTATGGTCACTTGGGCAAATTCATTTAAATTAAAACTTAATACTGAGAAAACTCATTGCCTTATCATCTCTTCTCCTTATAATAAGTTCAAACCCTCAACCTGATCTTACCCTTCCAGTCTCTGAGAGTCTAAAAATACTTGGTGTAATTGTTGATCATAACATCACTCGTGAATCAAACAAACTCCACCACCAAAAAAATATGCTTCCCTCTATGGAAACTAAAACGGATATAACCTAGTTCAATCACTAGTATTAAGCCACCTAGACTACTGTAATGGAATATACACAGGATGCAAAGACCAACTTCTAATGAAATTCCAAACAGCCTAGAATACAGCGGCCAGATTAATCTATGGAAAATCAAAATTCGAGAGTTCTAGACCACTTCGTGAGAAACTACACTGGCTTCCAGTAAAGGAATGAATTACTTTTAAAATTTGCACCCTGGTCTATAAAATTCTTTATGGTGAAGCCCCAGGTTACGATACTCTTATCAATCTGCCATCTAGGAATTCTTGCAGATCATCCCGTTCATATTTAAACCTCCATCATCCTACCTGTAATGGTCTCAAGTATAAATCCACTTACGCTTCTACCTTCTCCTTTATTAGCACTCAGCTATGGAATGCATTACCTAAATCTGTGAAAACTATTCATGATCATCTGAACTTCAGAAAATCTCTTAAGACCCGCTTATTTGGAAAGGCTTACCCTAATGGACCCGTCTCAAATCCATAATTCTTAGAATACAACTAATTTATGGACCTAATGGACTCTATTACCCTTCCCCTCTTTTCCCTCGTCCCTTGTAATTACTATCCTTCCTATTCACCTTACTATAGTTCATTTGTTTGTTTACCGGATTGGCGATTGCCTTTACAGACTGATGTTAGCCACATTGAGCCTGCCAACGGGTGGGAAAATGTGGGGTATAAATGTTATAAATAAATAAATAATCGGAGGGGACGCCAAATAGTTTTGATTTGGACATCCTTTAACGTCCCAATCCCCGATTCTCTCTGGCGGTGGTCATTTCGGGCACGTAAGAAAAACATATCCAAAAAGGATGCCCGTCACAAAATCTGAAGAAAAAAAAACGGCCAAGTGTTCGTCAGGGACATCCTTTTTTTTTTTTTAGTGAAGGACGTCCAAGTGTTAGCACTTGAAAGGACGTCCCTGACAAGCACTTGAATGGTTTTTCTCTTCTGATTTTTGCGATGGGCATCCTCCTCTGCATGGGTCCCGCTCACAGCAGCCCCGAGAGGTGCAGACCTCCCATTAGGTTTTCCACGGTGCATGTGGTCGGAAACGATAGTGCATCGCATTCACATTATAATAGTAATTAGCTCATTTGCATTTCGTTTTCCTTAGCTGCTACCGTGACAGGAAAATGGCTTGGAGAACCCTTTTGTGCATGTCCCGGTTTACTACTTGCGCACTAAACTGGCTAGAACCAGTTTAAAAACCACGTTGCTGGCTCATTAAGTTTAGTGCATCTGGCCCTCAGTACATTGGCCAACATATATAATTTCCGTCTTGGCAAAGTTTTAAAACAGAACATGGAGCTGCATTTACTTAGTGATTGCATCTATTAACCAAACTGATGGAAGGTGCAGTGACGAAACAACTCAGTAATCACCTAAACAAACACTCAATCTTGCATGAATCTCAATCAGGATTTCGATCGAACCATAGCACAGAAACAGTACTAGTAACCCTAATGAACAAATGTAAACAAACAACTGCAATGGGCAATAACATACTGCTGGCCTGAAAATTCTAGGAGTCACCATTGACCGAAATCTCACACTTGAAAACCACGTGAATAATACAATGAAGAAGATGTTCCACTCCATGTGGAAACTCAAAAGAATAAAACCTTTCTTCCCAAGGGCCATCTTTCGAAACCTGGTACAATCCCTGGTACTAAGTCATCTGGACTATTACAACTTACTCTACGCTGGCTGTAAAGAACAGACCATCAAGAAACTCCAGACGGCCCAGAATACCGCAGCCAGACTCATATTTGGGAAAACTAAGTATGAAAGTGCAAAACCCTAAGAAAGAACCTACACTGGCTCCCACTGAAAGAACGTACCATGTTCAAGATATACACAATTGTTCATAAAATCATTCATGGAAATGCCCCGACATACATGTTAGACCTAGTGGACCTTCCACCCAGAAATGCTAAACGATCTTCCCGCACCTTTCTCAACCTACACTTCCCCAGCTGTAAAGGGGTCAAATACAAACTAACACATGCGTCCAGCTTTTCCTAGAGTACGAAGATGTGGAATGAACTACCAACTCAACTGAAAACGATCCACGAATTAAACAACTTCCACAAAGCTTTGAAAACCTATCTCTTTTGCAAAGCCTACCACGAGAACCCTTAACTACTTGAACACAACCTTTACACTCCTTTACTCAGAATGTCTCACTGTACAGCTGCATAACCAGATCCTCTTGTCTTCTTTTATCTCTCTGCTACAACAATTGTATTTCTTCCCTTTGTAAGCCACATTGAGCCTGCAAATAGGTGGGAAAATGTGGGATACAAGTGCAATAATTAAATAAATAATAAATAGATACACAGTCAAAGTTTTTGGGAGATCACAAGCCTTGTCAATTACAGGGGAAAAAAATCTGAATGTCGTCAGCATATATTCTATACAAAGGCCCCAATTTCTGAAAGACTCCACCTAAAGATGTAGTTTGGGGTCATAAGAGTACAGTCTCCCGGCTGGTGCTTTGCTTTCCTCTGTTCAATGGATGACATTACCTATTATTTATACTGTCTATAAATCACCAGGGATTTGTAATCTTCTAATTTATGATTAACTTCCATCCGGATGCTGAACAAAGGGCTTATCTACTACTTTCCTTTTAATCAGGCTTCTGTGTTCTATTAATCTCTTGTTGTGCTCTCTTTGCTTTCCACACATATAGACGATTACAGGGGCACAGACACAGCCAGATATACTACCTTGTCTGTCTTACAGTTTGTAAAATGTTTTAGTTCATATTTTTCATTAGTGGAGGGATGATAGAAATATTTAATCTTTAAATTCATGTTACACACTGAGGAGCTCTCAACTTCTGAATGCATCTATATTTTGAACTACATACTAGTGTTTCATCTAAAGTACAGACAATTCTATTGTCCTTCTTTTTTCCTTTACTTTTCAATAATTCTCTTCTATGATAGGGAATTACTAGCGGCATATAAGAAGAATTGTAATTTAAAGAATTTGTTGCACCATCTGCACTCCCACAGAACAAATCTAGGGCTCTGTTTACTAAGGTGCGTTAGCATTTTTAGCACGTCTACACTTAGCATGCACGCTAACCATGTAGGCGCCTATAAGGATATTATAGGCGTGTTCATGGTTAACGCACGTACATGATTAACACACGTTAAAACCGTTAACGCGCCTATAACGCTGCTTAGTAAACAGGGCCCTTAGTAGCATCCAGAAGTTGTTAGGGCACTATTCTTGTGGGACCTCCTCAGTGTGTAACATGAATTTAAAGACTAAATATTTGTCATCCCTCCATTAATGAAAAATATGAGCTAAAATATTTTACAAACTGTAAGACAGACAAGGTAGTGTATTTGGTTGTGTGTCCCTGAAATCTTCTATATGTGGAAAAAAACAAAGAGAGCACTTAACAAGAAGTTAATAGAACACTAAAGTGTGATTGAAAGGAAAGTAATAGATAAGCCCCTTGTTCAACATTCAATGGAAGTTAATCATAATTTTGAAGATTACAGATTCCTGGTGATTTATGGTACCGGAAGATTGGAAGGTGGCCAATGTAATGCCGATTTTTAAAAAAGGTTCCAGGGGAGATCCGGGAAATTATAGACCGGTGAGTCTGACGTCGGTGCCGGGGAAAATGGTAGAGGCTATTATCAAAAACAGAATTACAGAGCACACCCAAGGACATGGATTACTGAGACCAAGTCAGCACGGCTTTTGTGTGGGGAAATCCTCACCAATTTACTTCAATTCTTTGAAGGAGTAAACAAACATGTGGACAAAGGGGAGCCCGTTGATTTTGTGTATCTGGATTTTCAAAAAGCGTTTGACAAGGTACCTCATGAAAGGCTACAGAGGAAATTGGAGGGTCAAAGGATAGGAGGAAATGTCCTATTGTGGATTAAAAACTGGTTGAAGGATAGGACACAGAGAGTGGGGTTAAATGGGCAGTATTCACAATGGAGAAGGGTAGTTAGTGGGGTTCCTCAGGGGTCTGTGCTAGGACCACTGCTTTTTAATATATTTATAAATGATTTAGAGATGGGAGTAGCTAGCGAGGTAATTAAATTTGCTGATGACACAAAGTTATTCAAAGTCGTTAACTTGCGACAGGATTGTGAAAAATTACAGAAGGACCTTATGAGACTGGGAGACTGGGCAGCTAAATGGCAGATGATGTTTAATGTGAGCAAGTGCAAGGTGATGCATGTGGGAAAAAAGAACCTGAATTATAGCTACGTCATGCAAGGTTCCACGTTAGGAGTTATGGACCAAGAAAGGGATCTGGGTGTCGTCGTTGATAATACACTGAAACCTTCTGCTCAGTGTTCTGCTGCGGCTAGGAAAGCGAATAGAATGTTGGGTATTATTAGGAAACGTATGGAAAACAGGTGTGAGGATGTTATAATGCTGTTGTATCGCTCCATGGTGCGACCACACCTTGAGTATTGTGTTCAATTCTGGTCGCCGCATCTCAAGAAAGATATAGTAGAATTGGAAAAGGTTCAGCGAAGGGCAACGAAAATGATAGCAGGGATGGGATGACTTCCCTATGAAGAAAGACTATGGAGGCTAGGGCTTTTCAGCTTGGAGAAGAGATGGCTAAGGGGAGACATGATAGAGGTATATAAAATAATGAGTGGAGTGGAACAGGTGGATGTGAAGTGTCTGTTCACGCTTTCCAAAAATACTAGGACTAGGGGGCATGCAATGAAATTACAGTGTAGTAAATTTAAAACAAATCGGAGAAAATATTTCTTCACCCAACGCATAATTAAACTCTGGAATTCGTTGCCGGAGAAGGCGGTTAGCTTGGCAGAGTTTAAAAAGGGGTTAGACGGTTTCCTAAAGGACAAGTCCATAAACCACTACTAAATGGACTTGGGAAAAATCCACAATTCCAGGAATAACATGTATAGAATGTTTGTATGTTTGGGAAGCTTGCCAGGTGCCCTTGGCCTGGATTGGCCGCTGTCGTGGACAGGATGCTGGGCTCGATGGACCCTTGGTCTTTTCCCAGTGTGGCATTACTTATGTACTTATGTTAGTTTGAGTAGTATCTCATGGTGTCCGGATCCACGTGCAAAACTACATCCGCCAACATTCTCCACCCCAACGGCTGTCACACGGTGCCCGAAACCAAGGGAAGACAAGTCAAAGCCGTCGGTGAAATCCCACGCATGAACTGCTGCACTCAGTCCCACAGAACCAACAGCAAATGGCCATCGGAGAACGCCAACCCAACATGACCTGGGCCATGGCCTCCAACGGGGAGCCGCGCTGGTGAAACCCTTCAAAAGGATCACCACGGCACAATTGCGGGACAACTGGGCTCCAGACCTCGGGTCGCCCCCTCGCAGGTCAGCCGATGTTTCATCACATGGCTTTCTTTTCTAATGCTCTGCTAATAATGGACATAATTGATGGGTACAGATTACTACATTAGGAAGTACCACCCACATACTGGTTATCTCTGAGCTAATTTAATAATGAAAAAAAAATATACACATATATACATACATACATGCACAATATCTGATGCTTCATAGGCAGATCCACCTGCTGCTTATAGCAAATCTCATATGTCGTCTTTAAAAACAAAACAAGACAGGCAAACATATGGGAGAGATGTATTTAATCAGACATGCAGGTACAGATAAGGACTAGAAAGCAGACATAGCAACCAGGGGCAGAGTTATATGCTTAGTGGGCGTGGCTTCAGCACGGGCATGGTTATCCTGAGAGGGTGGAGGTTTAAGGTGATGAAATAGAAATGTTGAGGAGCAGGAAGTATTCAACAGAAACTGAAAGGAGTGACTGTGTCAATATTCTTCTAGATCATTAGCAAGAGGAAACAGGAAAGAGACTTACTGTACCAGTGCCGAGATACCGGCTCAAAAAAGAGACACCAGCGTGAGACTGAGATTTAGTGTTTAAAAGTGAGACAGAGTTGCCAGTACTGCTCCAGAGAGTTACACAGGCACTTGCTTGACTCCCATTTGAGAACACAGAAAGCGGAGCAACTACAACCCGACAGCAGGAAGAACACCAGGATATTAGTAAGTACTGATTTCTCCTTCTATCCCTTACCTACGGCACTTGTGGATACTTATGTTTCCCCTTCCTGCATTATCAGGGGATTTCTGCAGCTATGAATACCTTCTCCTCACAACCCTATGAGACTCTGAAAATACTGATCTCATCTTCTCTTTTCCCATATATGAGGCACTTATAATTTCCATCTTCCCTCTCCTGGGACGCATTTGCAGGCATAGCCAGACCTCGAGGTGGGAGGGGGCCACAGCCCAAAGTGTGTGGGGGGGGGGGGGCGCACATTTTGGTCTGTTGGTCCGCCACCGCCCTGCCACTCCCCACCCACCGCTGTACATACCTTGGTTGGCGGGGGTCCCCAACCTCCACCAGCTGAAGCAGCAGTGCCACTGCCACACATACCTTGGCTAGCAGGGGCCCCCAACTCCCGCCAGCTGAAACCTTTGTCCAGTGCTGGTCTCCAGCAGTGCCACCACATTGCTGGCCCTGCTCTCTCTTTCCTTCATATCCAGCACACTTGTTTTAGGGAAACTGAGCAGCTCTGTCTTCCCCTTACGTCTGGCACATAAGTTTTAATGGAATTGGGCATGTGTGCATGCTCAGTTTCACTAAAATGAGCGTGCTGGATGTGAGGGGAAGAGGGAGCTCTCACTTCCCCTCAAGTCTGGCATGCTCATTTTAATGGAATTGAGCATTTGTGCATGCTCAGTTTCACTAAAACGAGCGTGCTGGACAAAGTTGCCAGTTCCACGGTTTCCCACTCCCCCTGTGGGATTTTTTGAAAGTCCGCGGGCCGTGGGTTTTTGGGCTGTTTTGGTGTCGTGGTCATGGCGGTTGGGTGCTTTTTACTGCCACGGCCGCGGGTTGGGCACTCTGCTTGTTCTCGGCTGAGGAAGGCTAGATCTATCCCTCTTCTTAAATTGTTGTGTTCACTCCGCAGAGGACTAGAGACGGGCAGTGTTGCCAGTTGAGGTGGCTTTCCCGCCCAATTGGGCTCCTTTCCGCGACCCGCTGCAGCTTTTTCACGCCGCGTGCGGGTTGTGGGATTTTGGGTGGCTTCTTGTTGCCCTGCCGGCGGTTTTTTCCCCGCGGCCAGTAGAAGCCCCACGGAGGCGGGCTTAATGATGGTATTTGTATGCAAATGACCTCATTAATATTTATTAATTACATCATTCACATGCAAATTGACTTTGTGCGGTTTTGGGCTGGCTTTGGGCGTGACAAATTTTTTCCATCTGGCAACACTAGAGACGGGACCTGCCTAGCCTGCCCTGCAGTGCCCATGCCCACAGAGACGGAGAAAGAGATCACTACTTACCACCAGCAGGGATATGGCCCTCTTCTTAAAATGTTGTGTTCGCTCCGTGGAGGACGAGAGACGGACGGGACCTGCCTAGTTTGTCCTGCAGTGCCCATGGCCACAGAGACGGACTACTTGTCACCAGCACCAGCGGGCCACGGCCTGGACTCCGACTGGGATGGGAACACTGAGCTGTAGCAGAGAGAGCAGTGCTGTCTGTGTCTGTGAGTGCAGCAGGGTCCAGGGAAAGGGCGGCTCGGGGCAGGTGGTGGGGCTGCAAGGGGACTCTCAGACTGTGGGGCTGTAATCAGCCTGTGGCTGTGTGAAACAATTAAAAAGAAAAATCCTTGCATGATGCTGCCTAAGCAGCTGGAGTGGAGCCTGAGCTGTATAACAAACAAACAAACAAAAAAAAAACCTGCTGGTGAGGTGGAACATTTGCTGGGGTGCTGCTGTGAGCCTGAGGGTCGGGGCAGGGGGAGCTTTTAAACAAAAAAAAGTTTGCTGTGTGTGAGGCAGTGGCATAGCTACGTGGGGCTACGGGGGCCTGGGCTCCCTCAAATTTCCTCTGGGCCCCTGGTTTTGCTGGCAGGGGTCCTCAACCCCCGCCAGCTGAAGCCTTCTCCAGCGCCAGTCTCCAGTGCCGCCACATTGCCTGCCCTGCTCTTTCTTCCCCCTCACGTCCTGCACGCTCCTTTTAGTGAAATTGAGTTTCACTAAAAGGAGCGTACAGGACGTGAGGGGGAAGAGAGAGCAAGGCAGGCAATGCGGTGATGCCGGAGATCGGTGCAGGAGAAGTCTTCAGTTGGCGGGGGTTGGGGACCCCCACCAGCCAAGGTATTAAGAGATGAGTGGCAGGGGAGGGAGGAGGGGCTGATCAAAAAAAAAAATCTTAGTTACATGTGTGTACTATACTGCTAGGGAGGGAGGAGGAGCTATTAAAAAAAAAAAAACTTGCTCTTAGTGTTGATGGGTTAGTCTCCATTTCTCTCTCCTCCATGCAGCCATCATCCCTGTTCACCCAAAACAAAGCAAGCAAATCTGAGCTGCTCTGTCCATGCTGTCGTTCTTTATTGTTGATTATTATGCTGATGCTGATTATGACGGTTATGATTTATGCTGCTGATGATTATGATTATTATGCTGCTGATTGTGGTTATGATGATTACAATATTAATATTCTATGATTATGCTGCTGATTACAATAATTCATATTTACATTATTAATATTCATATTAATGTGTTATTTTGGGCTTCCTTTGGCCACAAATTGGGTTGGAAAAATTTTCACCATTTTTTTATTTTATTTATTTATTTATTTATTTATATCAGTTTATATACCATATCTTATTGCAACTGCAAACCAGAACGGTTTACATATATAAAAATACAATTTGTATATACAAATAGACAGACAAGGAACTCCATTCATGACAGGAAAGCACAGCAAATCAGAATTAACTACATAGTACAAACCAGAATGGATATTTAATATACAGTGAGGCTACCCTTTTATTTGACCTTATCTCTTATTCTAAGTTTTATAAAGAAAAAGGTTTTCAAGAGTTTCCGAAAATGGATGTAAGAATTCTCCAGTCTGATCTCTTTTGGAAGGCCGTTCCAAAGAGAAGGGGACAGGTAGAAAAAAGCCGATCTCCATGTAGATTCCCATCTAGCCTTAGCGAGAGAGGGAATAACTAACCTATTATCTGTTAGAGATCTAAGAGTTTGCATAGCAGTGTAAGGAATTGTCAGATTTCATAGGTAATTAGGGTTTAATGTATGGAAAGCCTTGTGAGTCAAAACGAGAATTTTAAACTTGACCCTTGCTTCAACCGGAAGCCAATGCAGACGATGCAGTAAAGGTGTTACTCTGTCATTCCTCCGGGCCCTGCAAATCATACGTGCCGCTGTATTTTGTATTCTTTATAATCGTTTTAAGTTGGCTTGAGTAATTCCTGTGTATATAATATTACAGTAATCTAAATGTGAGGTAATGTACGCAGATGTCAATGTTTTAAGAGAATCCTTACTAATTGAATTTCTGACTGATCGAAGCCTCCTTAGATGGAAGAAAGATTTTTTCACTATATCGGATACTGTCTGGTGGTGTGTGCTGCAGAGTGGGCGGCAAGCCAAATAAGTGGGTCGTGCCACAGTTGCTCATAAGTACATAAGTGTTGTCGTACTGGGACAGACTGAAGGTCCATCAAGCCCAGAATCCTGTTTCCAACGGTGGCCAATCCAGGTTACAAGTACCTGGCAAGATCCCAAAAGAGTGCAATACATTTTATGCTGCTTATCCTAGAATTAAGCAGTGGATTTTCCCCAAGTTCATTTTAATAATGATCTATGGACTTTTCCTTTAGGAAGCCATCCAAACCTTTGTTAAAACCCGCTAAGCTAACTGCTTTCACCACATTCTCTGGCAACGAATTCCAGAGTTTAATTACACACTGAGTGAAGAAATATTTTCTCCGATTTGTTTTAAATTTACTACTTTGTAGTTTCAGTGCGTGCCTCCTAGTCCTAATATTTTTGGAAAGAGTAAACAAGCGACTCACATTCTACCTGTTCCACTCCACTCATTTTATAGACCTCTATCATGTTTTCTCCAAGCTGAAGAGCCCTAGCCACTTTAGCCTTTCCTCATAGGGAAGTAGTCCCATTATTTTTTGTCACCCTTTTCTGTACCTTTTCCTGTTCTTCCCCTTACTAGTCTGTGGGTGGACTAGGGGCTGTGCTCTGCTGCCTTTGTTGCGCTGCCCCCTCCAGCTCTCTCTGCTCTACCAGTTGAGTGAATGAAAATGGAAACGCTGAAAAGAACCAGGGCTGGGCGGTGCCTGCAATAAATGCTGTTGGTTTGTTGGTAGCATTTTTATTTCATCTTGCTGTGTACATCCATCCATATGCTGTACACATGCCATTGCCGGTTTGTACAACATATGGATGTACAAAGAGAAAGGAAGTATTGGTTTTTCATCAGAGTAGTGCTTGGTTTTAAATTGTAAATCATTGTGCCATTTTGAGGGTCTGGTTATAGGGACTCCCTGATGATTATGCTGCTTATGATTATGATGTTTAGCCTGCTGATTATGATGATTACAATATCAATATTATCAACCTTATTAATATATATATATATATATATATATATATATATATATATATATATATCATTAATATTCATATTGATCTCATTAATATATTAATATGGGGCTATATTTGAGCTGCTTTGGGGCTGGAAAAATATTTGCCATCTGGCAACACTAGTGCTGGACGTGAGGGGAAGAGACATCAGGGCCGGCAATGTTGTGGCGGAGCCGGAGACCAACGCTGGACAAAGGCTTCAGCTGGCAGGGGTTGGGGACACCTGCAAGCCAAGCTAGGGTCCCACAGCCAATGTGGGGAGGCCAAGGCTCCCATGGACCCCCATAGCTATGCCACTGAGTAACCACTAACCTGATTATGTGCCCATTCTTGCTGGCTGTGCAGCCTATTTACCGGTTCACCAAGGTAAAAGGTTTCTGTTAGGTTTTCAATCCTGCTACTGTGCAGTGCACAGAGATGGCTTTCCAAAGTAAGTAACTTCCCATTGGGAAAGGAATAGAGAGTTCTAGCAGCTGTATTGTTCTTGTAGAAAAGGAGACTTTCTGCAAGTTGATAGTATCTCTTGATTTGTTGCTATGTTGTCCAATACAAGGTATCACAGCCAATGGCAGATCAAAGGGGGAGGGTGTATGTGAGAAAAGCATGATACCAGGTACTGATCTGTGGGGGTTGCTAGGGTGTACCCATTACTCCTGTCTTTGGGTGCTACTAAACCTTGTTGAGTTCATGTCTGTGTTGGGCACCCCTGCCCCACTTCTGTTGTGTTGAGACTGTGGTGCTCAGCTACATTAATACCATAGATGCCAATATGAGCAAGTCCCTTTAAAAAGGAACAAGAAAATATACATCAGTGGCGGTGAAAATTACATCTAATTTAATCTGGGAATTTATATTCTTCTTAATCAATCGGCTCAAGGCGGATCACAGATAAAAAAAAAAAGAATAAGAGACATACCTCTGATTGCAATAAAATTTTCATTCCATATTTTTCATACCTGTTAGATATTGTGCAAGGAGTTAACATGTAACTGCTCTTCTAAAAGTAAAACAAGTAATAGCTTGAATGTTATGTGGTAGTTTATTACATAAGGCGGGACCACTAACTATCAAGGATCATTTCCTACTAATCGATTTCTGACAAACAGATACTGATGGTATATTTAATCTAATTTCATGGGTAGAACATAATGTCCTGGTAGCAGTGTACAATGAAATTGTATCCTAAAGATAGTCCGGGGCTAATCTATACAGATTTTAAAAATATTAATACCTTAAAATGAATTCTTGCCTTCAATGGGGTAGCATGATCAGTGGAGCTTCCTCCTAATACTGATTTTGCATCTGCATTCTGAGTTATCTGAACTGGCCACAGTTGAGTATCCAGCAGGCCCAACAAAGCAATATGTAATAATCTACTTGGCTTAAAGCCATAGTTTGCAAGATCATTCTAAACTGGGGGAGGCTTTCTTCCCTAGATCCTTTTCCTGGGTAGTGACTCCTAATGGGGAACCGTGCATCATACTGCACAAACTATAGTTTGTGTTGCTGTTCCCCACTGCATCACTTTGCATTTGCTCACATTAAATCGTATCTGCCATTTGGATGCCCAGTCTCCCAGTCTTGTAAGGTCTTCTTGCAATTTCTCACAATCCTCTTGTGATTTTGTTAACCTTTATTTATGTAATTGTACATAATGGTCAAGCAATATACTTGTAAAAATAAGGCAAACAAACTAAATGGAAATATAAAACAATAGAAACTCAAAAGGAAATATATCATTAATCAAATTCCAATTCAATTTGGCTCTAATCCACGATTTAAGAGAATATCCAATCATTGAAGAGAAAAAGGAAAAAAAAGATATATGTCTTTGCAAGCTAGAAAGGAGAGAAAACTAATACATACAACTCCATTCACTGCTTCGGGGGGGGGGGGGGGGGGGGGGATCCCTGTAGCCCTTTTGGCTACCAAGAAAGTACACAGAGAATCTAAGATGGAAAATAGTCCCTAGTTGAAGAAGTCCAAGGTGCATCAAAAGAAACTGCCTCCTGTGTTTCTGGATCTCCCTAGATAAAGCAGGATATATCTACCTATGTATCTGCATCTATATCTTTCTATATTTTAATAGCCCTAAATAGATAGAGCTTTCCTACTTAGGCGCTACTTTAAGAAAAGGCTATCAGTGCTATTACCTAAAGCAAATAACAGAGTTGGTGTGGCTCGATTAAATTGAAGGAGAACCCAAAGAGTCCAAAGTTATCTCCCTGGCTGGCATAGAGCTCCCATGTATCCTAGTTGGCAGAAAATATGCCCTTGCCATACTTTGAATCTGATTGTCAGTTAATTGAAGTATTTCCACACAATATTGTTTCTCCATTTTTGACAGGGAGTCCTTATCATTGCGGGGAAAATGTATCGTCCTCAAATTAGCACTTCTTTGAATATCCTCCAGAAACTCCAGTCTGGCTCTAACAACAGTCACATCTTTTATAATATCTACTTCAGCTGACTGAATTTCAGTCACTTTTTCTCTACAGTTGCCATTTTTTCAACGTCAGACTTAATCCCTTGATAATCATTTTTAACATGCACAGCCCTGTCTCCAGGATCCTTAAGTTGGGATGACAAACTATTTCCTACAGGGTGAATCAACCTTGCCAAGTCAGAAATTACCAGTCAAATTGTATCTAGTGTCATAATTGCAGGTTTGCTTCTCAGAGACTCTGGGAGCATTACAACATAAGATTCTACCTCTTTGCCACCTTCTGATCCAGGAATACTTCTCCTTCCAGGTTCCTCATTCACCTCAGTGCTCAAACTCACTACTGCCAGTGTCTGCTTACAGATTAATGGCTGCCAGCTATGGGTGCCAGTGTCCTCCTGCAACTCCTCCTGGGGTGATTAATAAGAGGGAACAGAAACATCATGTTTAAAGCTATCCACCTCTTGAGGCTTTTTTCCTAGCCTTCAGTAATTGATAAATTCTTTAATACAGTGGGATTGTTGTTGTTTTGTTCTTTGGAACATGGGCAGGACATAGGCATGTCTCCTAGTTATGTGCACAGTTTATAGAATACTGGGCACACAGGTTTGCACTCTGATCAGACCTGGCCAAAGTCACCAGCGTTTCCTGCCCACCACTCAGCATTCCTATGAAGAAAGACTAATGAGGCTAGGGCTTTTCAGCTTGGAGAAGAGACGGCTGAGGGGAGACATGATAGAGGTATATAAAATAATGAGTGGAGTGGAACAGTTGGATGTGAAGCGTCTGTTCACGCTTTCCAAAAATACTAGGACTAGGGGGCATGTGATGAAACTACAGTGTAGTACATTTAAAATAAATATGAGAAAATGTTTCTTCACCCAATGCGGACAACGTAGTGAAGACGGTTAGCTTGGCAGAGTTTAAAAAGGGGTTGGACAGTTTCCTAAAGGACAAGTCCATAGACCGCTACTAAATGGACTTGGGAAAAATTCACAGTTTTGGGAATAACATGTATAAAATGTTTGTACGTTTAGGTAGCTTGCCAAGTGTCCTTGACCTGGATTGGCTGCTGTCAGGGACAGGATGCTGGGCTTGATGGACCTTTGGTCTTTTCCCAGTGTAAATATAGAAAAAAAGAAGCCTTTACCTTGTCGTCATCCCCCTTTTTCCTGAGAGGGGGGCATCTTGCAGAGGACAGGGAGGTACAGAGGTCTCAGGGCAGCCCAGCAACAGCACTGACACCTTTTAGTTAAAATGTTTAAAGTGTTTAAAATGCTCCAGCACTGTTAGAAAACTAAGAACTCAGGTGCCCATAGATGCCAGAGGTGTGTTTAAATTCCACGAGTTTGTAACTGTGGGAGAATGGGCAGGGAAACTTGTTACAAGGCTTCTGATTGTCTGAGAACCCAGGGAGAGCTGGGAACTTGAGGGGCATGTAAGGCAATCTTGAGAGCCAGGATCTGCCAAAGGGCACAAATTTGGACCAGTGAGGTGGCAGGAGGCAGTCTGACCCATAGATTGGCGTGAATTTCAAGCCAATCCAGGGGACAGGAGGGTGGAGCAAAGAAAAGAAGAGTCCAGATGCAACCTGGGAAGGAGAAAGGCAAGCCCAGACAAAGAGAGGAGGCTGAAAGCATGCTCTGAGAGTAGACGATTGGATCCAGGCAGGAGTGTGCAAACTGGGAGAAAGAAAGGCAAGCCCAGACAAAGAGAGGAGGCTGAAAGCATGCTCTGAGAGGGGAAGATCGGATCCAGGCAGGAGTGTGCAAGCTGGGTCAGAGAAGGGCATGCTCAGACAAGAAGAGGCAGCTGCAGGCTGGAGGAGAAGAAGATCAAACCCAAGCAGGAGTGAGCTGCAGGCTGGAACCCACTGATGAGCCCCAGATGAAGAGAGAGAACTGGTGAGTCCTGTAAGGGGCCGGGCACTAAAGCAGACAGGAACAGAGGAGGAGGAGAAGGGGGTCTGGAGTGAGCTGGGAGCAAAAGAGGAGCTGTAGCAGTAGCCACAGAGGCCATTCTTCAGACAGAGATTCAGAGGAAAAAGCCAGCCATGTGATTGCCTGTCCAGAGAGGAGAAAGTCGGCCGTGTGACTGCCTGTCCTGTAAAGAAGCCCCACAAGGAGAGAGACACCCCCTCCCCCTGCACTGAGTGCCCAGACTCCAAAGGAACTTTTTTTTAGAGTGTCTGCCAGCATGAGTGTCTGCCTCAGGAGGATCCATCACAGAAGCCTGCTAGTTTGAGTGTCCGCACCTAAGCGAGCCTGCCCTGGGGAAAGAGCTGCCCAGCCTAAGCCTCGAGCCCTGTGAGTGCCTACAGTTGAGGGCTTGCCTTTAAAAGATTTAGTTTAGCAGTCCATCAGTGTGAGTAGCGGGTGGGTGTACAACAGAGTAAAAAAAAAAGGGGGTCATGTTTTGGGAGGGCTAGATAGGAATTTCCCCTGCTTATCTTTTTATTTGAATTTAGTTAGCCCACAAGGTCCCTTGCCAAAGAAAATACTGATTGAAGTTAGCACACACACACCGAGCACAGAGAGTCAGGATTTTCATTTTTTTGAGTTCTTTGAGTCAGAGCAGTAGGTATCCTGGAGTTCCTGAGCCGGTGAGCTGATCTCGCCAACCGAGGAGACGTGGATGTGGAGAAGACCAAGGTACCCAACGCAAGAGAGCAGCAATGCTAATATCTTGGATCTGAATACAATAATTGGGGTTGTGTACATGTTTGGGATGTTTTATTTTATTACAGCAGTGGGGTTGGGGTCTTGGTAATTGTAATTGTAGTTTTGAACATCTTATTGCCTTTGTAACCTATCACAAAGTATTTAACACCTTGCACTATTATTGTGCAATACTAGCAAACTTTAATAATTGGTACCAACATTAAGGAACATAACCAACAAGTGTTTCTATTTATTTTACCATTTAATAAACTATTTAACATTTTTTTCTTGTCAAATCCCTTGGTTGCGTGGAGTTTATTTGGGAACCCTATTTGAAACTGTGACATTCCTAAATATTTATTTCTTTAATTATTGTAATTACCCGCTCCACGACTAGGGGGTTTACACCAGTATGACATTACTTATGTACTTATGTACAAATATTCTCAGTGGCTATTAAATGGACTTGGAAAAATTCCGCATTTTTAGGTATAACTTGTCTGGAATGTTTTTACGTTTGGGGAGCGTGCCAGGTGCCCTTGACCTGGATTGGCCACTGTCGGTGACAGGATGCTGGGCTAGATGGACCTTTGGTCTTTCCCAGTATGGCACTACTTATGTACTTATGTACTTATATAGATCATTCATAGCACAAGACTTAGCAGAAATGCTGGTGATCCTAAAGGATAGGAAAAGGATTTTAGATTTAGCTCATGTCTTTTTCAGTTGTAACTCAAGGTGAGTTACATTTCAAGTACTGTAATCATTTTCCTGTCTTGGGAGGGCTCCTGGCCAGTTAAATCACTAGTATGGGGCTACTTGCTGATAAATCAAAGCAAAAGACGGGGAAAAAAAACCTTACACTGTAGTCAAACTGTCACAAAGTGGAAGGGAAGAAACGATTCCAAGAGCTCCAAAAGTTAGATTCTCCACAACATCAGTTTTACTCTCCAATGAAAAATGCCAGTGTAGACCAGCTCAACACGGGCCGTATTTCGGCAGTCAGCCTTCCTCAGGGGTCCTTACAATACAATTAAAATAATAACAAAGACAAAATAATAATTACAAATAAATAGTAAAATATAAAAATTATAAAAATATAAAATATGTAGGAGTCGTATATATGTGACTAGAGAACAAGGTTGGATGGGGGTACTGGATTTTCTCACTTACTATAGAGCATCCCAATTTACAGCCCTTTTTGAATGGCACACTTTTCCAGGTAAGCGCTGGGTACAGTTGGAGCAAGTGGTTCTCCAAGAGATGCCGTTGCAATATATACCTTGGCTTGCCTGAGTTGCACACTAGATCTACACAAGCCCCTTATGGGGCATCCTGTACTTTAGCTCTCTAGTACTCCATCTGGATGTCTCTTTTCCCTAAGCAACAGTATTTTTCAGCTACTCCAATAATACACGCCTCAGGGTTTGATGCACCAGCCCACACTGGAGCTTTTCATAGGTGGGATAAGCAAGATTGTAGGACGTTAGGTCAGTTGGTGGTTAAAGGCACTTTGATTCCTTTTCCTGTACTTTGGGATAGGTATGGGTTGAGGGAAGGAGATCAATTCTTTTATGGGCAGTTACATGATTTTATGCGGAGAAAGGTTCCCCCACGCTGGGAAAGGGGAGATCAAGCTTTGCTTAAGATTTTTCATATGGGAGTGGGAACGGGGTTAGTTTCCAGGTTATATCAAGAACTGTTATTTAGCAAGCCAGTAGTTCAGCTGTATGAAAAACGATGGGAGGCATAGATAGTTGTTTCTTTATTGGTTGTACAATGGCAAAGAATCTATAAACATCTCACATGAGTTACTATTGCATCTGATTATACTGAAATGGTTACGTTATTCCAATGGTTTTATACTCTAGCTAGGCTACAGAAGATATTTGGTACTGGGACAGGATTTTGCTGGAGAGGCTGCATTATTGAAGGTACCTTTGCACACATTTGGTGGCTATTCCCCAGAATCCAACCTTACTGGGAGATGGTCTCTAAGATGCTTCAAGAATTATTAGGACTTCCATGCCCTCTGTCCATCCTTAGTTATTTGCTTAATGACTATCCAGCTTAATGGGAGGACACTAAGGGAAAATTGTTAGCTATGGTGGTGTCTGCAGCTCGTTTTTTTATGGCAGCTGCTTGGCAACAGCCGGAACTCCCACCAAAGACCATTTGTTGCTAAAAATTGATAATCTGTATTTGATGTCCAAGCTGACTGCTTTGAAATATGATCATATGGGACATTTTCATGCTATATGGAAGCCATATCGCCAATGGAGAGGCACCAAGCAGCAATTCATACAGCCTGCTCATGCCAACCCCGGGGCCTTCTCTTTGACTTAACTTTCTGCTTCCGCTTAGGCTGGGGGTTCCCATGAGCAGACTGTTTGAATAACTGCTCGCTGCGCAAACCACTAGAGACAAAAAAACTTTTAAAAGGTACACAGGGAGGGTGGGGGGGGGGGGGGGTCAGAAGAGACAAGGGAAGATACTTGGTTTCCGGCTAGACAGGAGGGAGAGAGATTTGTGGGGATGGGAGGAAGAGAAGGTACTATTTAGGGGGGGGGGGGAGACGGTAAAATGCTGGACCCTTTGTGGGGTTTTGTGGGGGATAGGAAGAAGGTATAATGCTGGACTATGTGTGGGTGTGGAGGGGATGTAAAATGCTGGACCATGTGTAGGGGTGCAGGGGGAGGGGATGAAGGTATAGTCAGGGCCATGCCTAGGGTCTCTGGTGCCCCCCCCCCTTACACACACGGAGCTCACAGCTGCATGTCTCTCTTGGCCAAACCTGCTCTCACTCTGTTCCCGGGAAGATTTCTAACAAGAGCTGATCACCCAATCAGAGAGCTCTATTTGAATGCAGATTAACATACAGACACTGTAATGGGAATTTTTAGTGAAAAACACTAGATAAACCCTTTGTCTTTGGATCAAATTTCACAGTTTTGATCAAAGCCATGCCCTAACATTAAGGCTGTAAACATTTCCATCAATTTTTACCCATAAATATGCAAATGAGAACCTCACAAAAATGGACTAATTTGCATATGATTTAAACAAATCTGAGCATATGACAACCAAGTACAGACTCCCAGTACCTGAATTCTGCAATTAGATTTAATGCAAATGCTTTTAAAACTTAAAAAAAGCAATCAGATTTTCACTTACCAGCTCTTCCTCTTTGAAACTACTGTTGAAACCATCAGCCAATGAAATGGCTTTTAGCTGTAGCTATCCCAGAATACCTGATAATTATGCACACATCATGCCCTCCTCTCGGTGTACATGATGCTCAGAAATAAAAACAAAAACTTTGAACCACTTACAGATTTTAACAATTACACTATTTATTTTTTATTTCTCCCCAGTCTCACTTGCACACCTCCCTCCAAGCCTGTTCAAATGAGAAATTGTTCATACACCAAGGACATATATAGAAACTCGTTGTATTCTTTTAAGCAACTTCAGCAGAAGTGTCTACCTCAGCACTGCTGGGCTGCCTTCACTTTCTGATGCAGAGGGGGAAGGGCAGGGGAGAAAGGAGAATCACAATGACAGGTAAAAGATTTTTGCAAGTGAACAGAGGAGGTCCGGTGCCCTCCAGAGGTCGGCGCCCCCCTGCAGTGCTTACCTCGCTTACCGTATTGGCACGGCCCTGGGTATAGTGCTGGACCATGTGGGGGGGGGGGGGGGAGGTAAAATGCTGGACCATGTGTGGGTGTGGGAGTGGTGGGGAGGAAGAAGGTAAAATGCTGGATCATGTATGGGGGTGGGGGGAAGAAGGTAAATTGCTGGACCATGTGTGGGAGTGCTGCCAGCTGAATATTTACCCCTAACTTTGTATCTGAGGCAATGGAGGATTGAGTGACTAGCCTGGAATCACAGTGGAATTTATAGTGGAATTTGAATTGGGCTTTCAGGGTTCTCAGCCTTCTCCTCTAACCATTAGGGTATTCTTCCACTCCTAACTTTCCTCAATTTCCATGTGATTTGGAAGTGGATTGACAGGACAGTTCCACTAAAGTGACACATACCCACGCCATTACCACTTTAGTTGTGGCTGCCTATTTCTTTATTCCTGTGGGTTCTGTTAGCCCTACATACAAAATGTAAAAAGAGAGTAAAACTTCCCAGTTCCCTGACTCTCTCTCTGCTTCTGTCGCTGCTTCCTCTGTCACTGTCAGCCCCGCTTGCTCCAGGCTTGCAGTCTTGGTTCAAGTGTATTCTGCTAACCCCCTATCTGCATCTCTGTGCTTCTACTGCTGCCACCTGCATCACTGCCTGCTATCTTGATAGCGGATCTAAATATACAAAATGAATTTAAATATTGTGGTTGGTATTTAAAAATAATTCTGACCAAGGTGTATAGATATTGATCTGTTTTAAATATTCTTTTAGGTATAGTACATGTTTCTTTTGCTGAGAGCAATGTCCCAGCACTGGTACAGCTTGTAACAATTATTGTCCCACCTCTAGTCTCCTGTTTTTGGTGAAAGTGATTGAGGGGCCCTTTTACTAAGCTGCATAGGTGCCTACACGTGCCCAACGTGCACCAAATTGGCATTACCGCCTGGTTACCATGTGGCCCTTGCGGTAATTTCAATTTTGGCGTGCCTCCACTACGCACATCTGAAAAATATTTTTTATTTTCTGACGCGTGGCAGCAATGTGCGTCAAATGGAATTTGATGCGCGTAGACCATTACCGCCCGGTTACCATGTGAGACCTTACTGCTAGGTCAATGGCTTGCGGTAAGGTCTCAGACCCAAAATGGATACGCGGCAATTTTCATTTTACCGCACATCCATTTTCAGCAAAAAAAGGCATTTTTGTAGGTGTGCTAAAAAACAATTCTGTGCGCACCCAAAACACGCATCTACACTACCGCAGGCCATTTTACAGCGCACCTTAGTAAAAGGACTCCTGAATGAGTTGTTTGTGCCTAGTTGCAGAATTTCATGATGGATATTCTGTTCTTGATGGACGGGTATAGTATGGTGTTTAACTGCAGTATAATCCAGAGATTTTATTCATTTCTATGTTTTGTTCAGTGTTATTGGGAATGGATAATGTATATTTGATTGTTCTTTTCAAATATAATAGCTACCTTCAATACAATATTCATTTTTCCCTTTTAAAGGGATAAATGGAAATTAAGATGGGAGGATGAATATTAGCACAGTCTGAGTCATTTTTATCTGTGCGTCCACAACAGGTGCAAATAGGATCAGATGTTTCTAAGTTTATTAAGAACTTGATATCCCACCTAATCAGTGGTAAGTCCAGTCATGAGGAATACCACAAGGATCCACACTATCCCCTCCCTTTTATTCAGTTTCTTTTATTCATTTTACACATGGAATAATTTGCCCCTGGAGTTATGCTTCACATCTTCTTACAAAAGGTTCAGAGCTAATTTGAAAACTCATTTATTTCAAACAGCCTTTGTCAAATCCTAGGCCTCTATTTGTCAAATCTATTGTCTGTGTGAATGTCTCTTGCTTGTAGCGAATGTGCCTTTCGGTTTTTTGACAATGGCGTTCTTTTCTGGTTTGGATATTTGTATGATATAAATTGTCTTGATTTGGCCATGGCCAAAATTGGCAATATAGCAAGCTTTTTAATAAACATAAAGATTCCATCATGCAGTTGTAAGCCCTAACCTTTGGGTCACCCTAGGTGGCTGTCTAGTGTGTGCTATGGAGTATGAGAGCACATAATGTATTTATTTTGGGCGTGGGCCGGGACTGAAAAACACCCAGGAGGCTGAATAAGGGTATGCTCCACATACTTACAGTCACTCATCCATTCTAGTTCAGATCAGTAGGTCATGGCCTGGAATTTAAATTATCACTCTGCTATAGAATATCATTTTGAAAGTATGTGGATGGTATACTCAAAGGAGCATGCACCATCTCTCCTACTCCTTTATACCCTGAATTTATCTTATTGGCTCTTCAGAAAAGTTCTGAGGATTCTGATGTAGATATGTATTAATTGTACAGCAGGTAGTGAGGCAAGCTAGAAAAGAAAAGTAAAGTTTGGTTCAGAGCATTTTTTGTTGGGTTTTTTTTTTTCATTTTGTGTAATATTTTCACACACAAAAAAACCCCTGTGATATGGTATTCCAGAAAACCATGTCTACAAAAAAAAAAATCTATCTATCTATATATATCTATATATACACATCACATTACTGTATAGAATCGGGAACAAGATCACATAAGATATTTTATTGTACATTAGTTCTACTCAACACCATGCTTCAACATGAATGTCAAAGATTTATTTATAACCCAACTAGCCGTTCAGCCCGTAAAAACGGGCTAGGATAGGAAGGAGGGGGAGGGGGTTGAAAGGCCCCGCCACCGAGTTCGCCCCCCCCCCCCGGAGCCGTCGCCACCCACCTTCCACCCAGTCGGGCCCTCGCTCCGCTATTGAAACAGCGAGGGCACGCAGCACACAGCTCTACTGCTGAGCTGCCGTGGCCTTCCTTCTTCTCTGCCTGTGTCCCGCCCTCTTGTGACGTAACGTCGTCGAGGGCGGGACACAGGCAGAGAAGAAGAAGGAAGGCCGACGGCAGCTCAGCAGAGCTGTGTGCTGCGTGCCCTCGCTGTTTCAATAGCGGAGCGAGGGCCCGACCGGGTGGAAGGTGGGTGGCGGTGGCGACTCCGGGTGGGGGAAGCGTTAGCGACGGCAGTGTCCCTCGCAAATGCGCAGTAGAGACCCTCTCTGTTCCGCTTCCGTCATCACGTATTGACGCAGGGGCGGGGCAGAGAGGGTCTCTACTGCGCATTTGCGAGTGAGTATGACACTCGCCATTTATATATATTGATAGATAGATAGATAGATTGTTACCAGAACAAGGCTTAAGCCTTACTGAATACCAATGCTTGTGCACTGCCATCTGCTGGGTCTAGGTGGGAACTGCAATAGAACTTAAAGAAGTTGGTTAACAGTATTATTATAACAAAGGCAAAACATTTTTACAGCTGTCCACTATAGCTTTTTACTTTTCATTATACCAACAAATCCTTCTGCAGGATTCAACACAGTTACTAACTCTCTTTGTATTTAACATACCTGATCGAAATGGGTCTGGAGTCCTTGAAGGCTACAATATTTCACCAATACCATCTTGGATCAAGCCGTCTACCTAGGGTTCCAATGCTGGATAAATGTCTCATGGTTCCAAGTAAAGTTTTCTGGAATATAAGCAGTTGCTCCTCCAGTACTCACTCCATGGGTGGCCCCTGTTGGTTCTAGGTGAGTTCCCACCAGGATAATTCCCACCGGACGGTTTCAACCCACCAATTACCCCCTGGATAATTATCAACAAGGTCAATTTCCCCCTAACCCAGGGGTGTGCTGGTAAATTTTTAACAACAGGCTCTTTCTTCGGATGTAGCCAGCTCTGCAGATGGAAGGGCCAGGGGTGGCCGGGGCGGGGGGGGGGGGGGAAGCAACACTTGCCTCTCTCTTCTCCCTCCCTTCGTGCGGGCACGCTAGGCATACCTTTGCTGGCAGCTTAAGAAGTCCCAGCCTGCTGCCCAGAGCTAGAAACAAGGAGCAGGGAGCAGCAGTAGTCTATTTACTTGGCTTGCAGGGCTCAGCATCCCCACCAGCAAAGTAAAAGATAATTCAGCAGGGGGCCCAAGCCCACTTTTGGGAGCCAGTTGTTAAAGAAGCCATGGAGGGCCCTGCTTTAACAACCGGCTCCCAAAATTCTTAAAAACTTAACAACTGGCTTTTGCGAGCCTGTGAGAGCCTGCTTCAGCACACCACTGCCCTAACCAATCCCCCCCCCCCCCAGCAAGAACAATATCCCTCCATAACATTATGTTATAATGTACTTCTTTTTTTTTTTTTAATTTAATTTTACATTATTCATCAAGCATTTCAACTTGAACAGAAAAGGTACTTCATCAAAAGAAAAACAAATACATCCATATAAATTCAAAATTATAATTTACCAGATTTAAGTACTCTCAAGTCCTCTATTTTGTGATCCAAGAGTTACACAAGTGGAATATTTAAAGAAATATAGTAATAATTATTAAACCTGTCTAAACAAAGAGTTCCTAATTCAATTATAGCTCTATTTATGTTAATATTATCCTCAAGATCTTCTGGCAACAAGAAATTCTGTAAGGTGTAGAGATTCATAAAAAACATACTTCACTGACTGGTAACAGATTACACACTTGCAAGGATAACGTAGGTAAAAGGTAGCGCCCGACTGAAGGACACCTGGTTTTAGAAGCAAAAATTGTCTACGTCTTCTTTGTGTTTCCTTAGAAACATCAGGGAATATACGTATTTTTAATCCCATGAATTCTTTGTATTTATTTTTAAAGAATTGTCTCATAATCCACATTTTGTCCGGAGGAAAAGCAACTGTTACCAGCAATGTCGCTGGAGAAACTAATTCAACTGTTGGAGCCTCTAGTATGGCAGAGGCATCCAGCAGTTGATCCGAAGAATTTCCAGGCGCCTTAGTTGGTAAATAATAGGCCTGAGTTATAGGAGGAAGAGAATACTCCGGCATCCCCAGGGACTCTTTGAAATATTTATTCAACAGTTCCCTAGGAGCAATCGTAATTGTCCTAGGGAAATTCAAGAATCTCAAGTTATTGGCCCTCTGGGAGTTCTCCAGAAGTTCAATCTTCCTTCTCATATTAATACAGTCTTTAGTTAAAGTTGTTTGTATCTCTTGTATTTTTTCTATGTGTTCCAGTTGGTTTATTATATTTTTTGATATATCTTTCCTTTCATTTTCAGCGGTTACAACTGTTTCTTCTAGTTTCTTTACTCGGGATTCTATTACTTGAACTTGAGGACATACCACTTTTCCTAAGTTAACTATCAAAAGCCATAAATTTTCCAGGGTCACTTCTGTAGGTTTAACTTCTAGAAACGCAAGTGTGTTCAAAGTCTGTTGCTCTTCAGCAGAAGTACTTACAGATTGCATTCCTGTTAAACTCAGAGGAACTCCCGCAGACAGAGATGTATCTATATATTCTGGGCTAGAGAAGGGCTAAAACTCCCTTCAACACTTTTATTCTCCGGCAAGTTTATTATGTTCCCCCGTGGCTCCACTGCTAAAACACTTCCTGGTTGCAGAGGAGACGCCGCCACCGGCGGAGAAAGAAGCCCAGGGGCTGTGGGGGACGAGCACGCAGGTCGGGGCTTAGAGAGATGTCATGCACTAGTGGCATCTCGGAGCTTCCACCTATTCCAGGCGTCGCAAGCGTGCCATTCTCCGACCTCTGTTGAACTCCGGATCTCCGCAGAAAGGTATCTAATGTACCCGAAGGCAGAGTAGTAGGTCGGCCTGGGGGAGCAGCGGCTGCCGATTTCCCTCTGTGTTTCGGCATAACGAGGAAGCAAACCAAGCCACTCAAGGCTGATCAAGGAACGCGGAGATCAGCGTCAGCTTCTTTCCGCCATCTTGGATCTCAGAATGCTTTTTAAATTAGGCCGGCCACTTACTTGACAGCAAATAGTTCATCTCCAGGACAAGGGACATCCTTATAATATACTTCTAACACAGTGTATATCTAAAGAAAAAAGAATATAACCTACATCTAACCAATTATGAATACTTAATCATAAATAAATAATAAGCTAGAAATCAAATCTCATTCCAAGAATTTAGCAAGCATAATCAAAAGCAAGATTATGAGCTATACCTTGGAGAAAATCTTTCACAGCACATCAAAAAACGTTCATACCTCTGTATTGAAAAACACCACTTATGTTGACAAATGATACAGTTTATTTTGAGGGATTTATTAACTGCCTTTATGAACAGATTCACCCAAGGCAGTGTACAGCAAGTTCAGTGTGACATAAAACGTATAATTTTGTTAATAACATAATAGTAAAATGACCAAATATAAACATAAATACAATAAATAAAGTAAACTTGGAAATATGTCAGTACAATACAAACAATCAAACATATAAATGGCAAGTGACCAACTCACTTGCAAATGCGCAGTAGAGACTTCCCTCTCTATCCCGCCCCCGCGTCAAGACGTGATGACGGAACAGAGAGGGAAACTAATGCGCTGAGGAGGGAACCGCCGAGGTCGCTACTGCTCCCCCCCCCCCAAGGTCGCCGCTACCGCTCCCCCCCCCCGGGGTCGCCACCGCACCCCCCCCGACGTCACCGCCGGACCCCATCCACCCGGGCCGGGCCCTCTCTTCTCCATTTAACTTACAGCACCGAAACCGAAGCAGGCAGATCAGCTCCCATCGACCTTCCTTTCCTGCCTGTGTCCTGCCCTCGCCGACATTACGTCACACGAGGGCGGGACACAGGCAGGGAAGGAAGGCCGATGAGAGCTGATCTGCCTGCTGCGGTTTCGGCGCTGTAAGTTCAATGGAGAAGAGAGGGCCCAGCCCGGGTGGAGGGGGGGTAGCGGTAGCGGCGACCTTGGGGGGGAGGGGTGGCGACGATCTTGGGGGGGGGAGGGCAGGAGAAATGCTGGACATGGGAGGTCTCAGAAGGAGGGGGAGCTGGGAGGGATGGATGGAGGGGAGCCTTGCAGCTGGCTGGGAGGAGGGTGGGCCTTGGAGCTGGGAGGGAAGCAGGGAGGATGCTGGACATGGGAGGTCAGAAGGAGGGGGGCCTTGGAGCTGGGAGAGATGGACAGAGGGGGGCCTTTGAGCTGGCTGGGAGGGAGGGACGGAGGGGGCCCTTGGAACTGGGAGGGAGGGCAGGGGGCCTTGGAGCTGGGAGGGGAGAGGAGAGGGGAGGGACTGGGGCCTTGGAGCTGGGAGGGAGGGACGGAGGGGGGCCTTGGAGCTGGGAGGGAGGGACAGAGGGCCTTGGAACTGGGAGGGAGGGAGGGAGTTACACATCAAAATAAAACATACCAAACCTCGCCCGTTTTAACGGGCTTAACGGCTAGTACTATAATAGATAGCATGGAAGAATATTCAAATAACATAGATATAATACGATGTCAGCATAGTATCAATGAAAATCCTAATAAGCATCGCAACAGAACATTCAGGGGCCCTTTTAAGCTGCGGGAGAGCTAATGCGCAGGTGGCGTGTACCAAATTGACACTACTGCCGGGGTAGTGAGTGCACCCGGCGGTAATTTCGAGTTTGGTGTGCACCAAATCTCACAGTAGAAAATATTTTTCTATTTTCTACCGCTGGGGCATTCCTGGCGGTAATCAGCAGCTCGGCTACGTTGGTGTGCGCTGCATGGTTACTGCATGGGTAGCGTGTGAGCCCTTACTGCTAAGTCAATGGCTGGCGGTAAGGGCTCAGGCTGTAAATAGGCATGCAGTAGTTTTAATTTTTGCGCATTTCTATTTCCTGGCCCATTAAAAAATGGCCTTTTTCCCAGCCACAGTAAAAAGTTGCCCAGCGTGCACCCAAAAGACGTGCCCACATAAATGTAGGCCACTTTTTACCTCGGCTCTGTAAAAGAATCCCTCAAATAGCATGAATATGATGCTAATGCATTTCTATGTAACTGAAGGGCCAAGTGCAGATATATAGATAATAGGCAGTGCTTTTTTTGTGCCGGTACGCACCGGTACGGCGTACCGGCACCTTTTTTGAAGGTCCGATGGCTCTCCTCCCTCCCTCCCTCCCTCCCTCCCCCGAGCTAACCTACAGGGTCCCTCCGCTACTCCATGCCGCCAGATGACCCTCCTGCCACCCAACCTGGCCGGCACCTGACCCAGCATTTTAAAAAATTCTACGAAGCGGAGGCCCACTGCTCGCGTCTGAGAGTAAAAGAAGAAAAAATCGCTTCGTTGGCTGGCCTTCCCACTCTGTCCCGCCCTTGCGGAAGTTACATCAGAGGGCGGGACAGAGTGGGAAGGCCGGCCGATGAAGCGATTTTTTCTTCTTTTACCCCCCATACCGAAAGACTGCAAGAAAAAGGTTGCCGGTGTGACTAATTATAGGCCGGTAGCATCCATTCCACTTTTAGTCAAGCTAATGAAAAGTGTGGTCACAGTCAACTCACGGATTATATACTCAGGGCCGTGCCAACACGGTAAGTGGGGTAAGCACCGCAGGGGAGTGCCTGCCTTCAAGGGCGCCGCTGCGGTGCTGCCCCGCCATACCGCCCAGCCAACATCCTCGTACCAAGGCGGGGCGGTCCGCCCCGCCGGTGTCACAGTCCCCACCTGCCTACCAGCTCCGTCGAGGGACAGACCGACCCTCTTCTGCCACCCGGTACCGACCAGCCTTAAAAAAAGAATCGGTGAAGCGCCTTGAGTCGCGTCTGATGCTCCCTCTGCCCTGCTCTGCACTGCTGCAGCTGTAAAGCGATTTGCTCGTCGGCCCTTCCTTCACTGTGTCCCGCCCTCTGATGTAACTTCCTATTTCCGCGAGGACGGAAGTTTTGGCCTCTGAAAGCTAAATGTATTAGTCCAATAAAATGGTATTATTTTATTTTCTATATTTGTTTTATTTCTATTTGTTAATTTGTAAAGTGGTGATTGATATTTGTTAGTTTTTTTCAAATTTACATCTGCTGTCTTTATATTTTGCACAGTACTAGGGGACATTTTCTGTTTCTGTGGTGTTGCATTGTATGCAGAGTCTGGCATCTTGGGGGTTCAGTTTAATTTTTGTCTAAATAGAAAGTTTATGATTACTTATTCTGTAGTGGATTAGGGTGTATCTGTGTTTGTGAAAAAGACATGGCTTTCAGTTGGCATTGACCGTGCCGGATCAACAATCTGCACTATTCTGTCTGGTTTCGTTTTACAGTAGGTGAATTGATGTTCTAGTGCTCACTGTAGTGTTTAAGATGCTTTCCTTTTCCTTGTGTGACTCGTAGAAATGACTGCTTATGGTATGGTAGAATTGCTGTATAGGTCCTGAGTGTTTTGTATTCTCGGCATGCCTAGTACTAGAAGGTAGAAAAAATCATTTTATTTTCTTTATAGTGTTTGGAATATGTCCACTTTGATAATCAGGTGCTCAACGTTAAAAGTTTATATTTATTTACTTATTTATGGTATTTTATGCTAGACGGGGGGGGGGGGGGGCGCCAACTGATAGTCTGCAGGGGGGCACCAGAGACCCTAGACACGGCCCTGTATATACTAAATTTCAATCTGCTTGCAAATTCTCAGTCAGGCTTCCGTGCAAGCCACAGCACTGAAACAGCACTGCTCACTCTACTTACGCAGCTCCGGCAGGAACTTGCTACCGGCAAGAACATACTGCTCCTCCAATTTGATATGTCAAGTGCATTTGATATGGTCAATCACCATATTCTTTAAAGACTGCTAGACGAATTGGGAGTAGGTGGCACCGTACTCAAGTGGCTGAGGGGTTTTCTCACGCTTCGAACATATCAAGTCAAAGTGAATTCACACTTATCAACAGCATGGAGTGCAGATTGTGGCGTGCCTCAAGGTTCTCCCCTGTTGCCTATCCTTTTCAACCTGATGATGACACCATTGGCACACACATTAGCTCATTTGGGACTAAATCCGTTTATCTATGCCAATGATGTTGTAGTATATATTCCATTCTACACAACAGTATCAGAGATTATTAAGTCCGTCGAAAACGTCCTGAAAGTAATGGACTCTTGGGCAAACGCTTTCAAGCTCAAAGTTAATGCAGACAAAACGCACTACCTTGTTTTGACATCCCAGCACAAATACATCCATCCCACTTCTATTGTGGTCAATAGTCTAACCCTTCCTATCTCTGAAAGTTTGAAAATTTGGGGAGTAATATTTGACCGTTATTTAACATTCGAAAGTCAAGCGAAGGCACAAGCCGAGAAGATGATCATCATGCTGTGGAAGCTAAAGCGAGTACGCCGCCTCTTCCCGAGACCACTCTTTAGAAATATGGTACAATCTTTGATGCTTTGTCATACGGACTACTGCAATGGTACATTAGCAGGGTGTAAGGGCTTTGTTTTGAGAAAACTGCAGACTGTCCAAAATACAGCAGCGAGACTTGTCTTCAATAAGGCCCGTTTCGGCAGCGCGAAGCTTCTTCTTGCTAAACTTCACTGGCTTCCGATCAAGGAGTGCATTGAATTCAAAATTTGCACCATGGTTCACAAGATCATCAACGGGGATGTCCCAAGTTACATGCTGAATATGATTGACTTGCCAGCCAGAAATGGTGACCAGTCCTCAAGATTATATCTCACCCTGCACTACCCCAGCTGGAAAGGCTGTAAGCATGGATCTATTCAGGCGTCAAACTTTCCGTTCATCGGTGCGCAACTATGGAACTATGGCACTTCCTAGAGACATAACCAGTCAGAGAGACTACCTTACCTTTTGCAAGGCACTAAAAACGCATCTGTTTACCAAAGCATTTTCTCCGGGAACAATGTAGGACTATAGCCTCTGCCAGCTGGCATACGTGGATCCTGTTTAGTCCTATTCTTATGTACTGTTATATGTAAAGTATCCTTTTTTTTTTGCCCTTCTACTCTACTATTCACATTTGTATCTGATATTACCCGGAGTTCTCTCTCTCCGGTTTATGTAAGCCACATTGAGCCTGCATGTTTGTGGGATAATGTGGGGTATAACTACATTAATAAATAAAGGTTTTCTTGTCCCTTTTAATTTTTTATTCCATAATGGTGCCTGTCTCTTTAAATGCTAGTTATCTTTTTATTGGTTCCTTTATTTATGCCACTCTCCTCGTACCACCAGAAAGCCTTGGTTTCAAGGTGACCTCTGCCTGACCAAAAGGCAACTGCAACAACATATATATAAAATTCATACTTCAAATCTTTCTAAATACCAAACAGTACACATAGATTTGTTGTGGGGTGCTACATAATACATTTCCAAACCTAAAAGTACTGCTTGAGATTCTTCAAGTGCACTTGGTTTTAATGGTGAATAAATTGGACATTTTTTGAAATTTTATTTTCCTGGCGATTTGCTTCTTTTTGTATGCTATGTTCACCTCTCTTCAGTCATGACTAATTTCTATAGAACATTGGCTTTGTATCAGTCATCTGATCCTTAATCTCTCTAAATCTTTAGCAATGTGGATCATAGGCCACATTTTTCATCCTTCCATCATCCCTACATTGCAGGGTTCTGTTCTCACTTTGGTAGAATCCATAAGATATCTAGGAGTGAACCTCAAAACAAACCTTTCTTTCAACACTCAGATTCCTCTGTCGTTAAGTCTTGCTTCTGTTCTCTATGCACAATTCACTCTCTCCGTCCTTACCTTGATGTCAACGCCTGTGCTAGTCTTCTGTATGCATTGGTAGCCTCCAAGTTACATTTATTGTAACATCGTCCTCTCTGGCCTTCCTCTCATTCTTCTTAAGAAGCTGCAGGCTGTACAAAACATTGTAATACGTCTTCTTTCTCATGCATACCATTCAGACCATATCACGCCTCTTCTAAAAAACCGTCACTGGCTCCCAATCACGTTCAGAATCTAACACAAGATCCTGACATTAACACATTGGGTTATCTATTCCAGGCTTCCCTTTTACCTTTCCCCTCTGATTGCTCCCTACTGACCAACTCGCTCTTTATGTTCCTCTACTAGTAATTAGTTATCTGTCCGTCCTGTCTGCTGTTGTAGACTTGAATCAACCAGGCACTTTGCATTTTTCTTTACTGCCCCATCTCTCTGGAATGCACTCTCCTGCTTTTCTGTCCCCGTTGTAGAGCTTCCCTGAAAGCCCATCTCTTTTCCTTATCATTTCCTGACCCTCCCTAGTTGAGGTGGTAGCGGTTGGATGGAGACACAGTTCCTAGCCTGCTTTTACCTGTCGTGGTTCCTTTTTTCATCTTGGCTTTTGTTTTTAGATTTGTAAACCATCTTGATTCACACCCTGAAAGACGGTATACCAAACCTAGAATAAACATAAATATACTATTGGCATCCTTGTTATAGTCAGGTGCCATTTTGAAAATCTTTCCTTTGGTGTCAGCTGGCCAGACAGTCAGCTCCTCTGATGAAGCAACAGCAAAACAGGGGATCCTAATCATCATCAGATGTTAAATGCTGCAATCTCTGGAATCTGCGCATCTTGTGGCCATGAGATACTATTGGGCTAATTTTCGAAAGGATGACGTCCATCTTACGACATAAATCAGAAGATGGATGTCCTTCTCCCAGGGACATCCAAATCAGTGTAATCCAAGCCCGATTTAGGACGTCCCCAACTGCACTCCTTCGCAAGAACGGCCAAAGTTCAAGGGGGCGTGTCAGAGGTGTAGCGAAGGCGGGACTTGGACGTGCCTAACACTTGAATGTCCTTGACCCATAATCGAAAAAAACAAGGACGTCCCTGACGAACACTTTGACGTTTTCACCCGGACCTGTTTTTCTTACGACTAAGGCACAAAAAGGTGCCCGAAATGACCAGATGACCACCGGAGAGAATCGGGGATGACCTCCCATTACTCCCCCAGTGGTCACTAACTCCCTCCAACCCTCAAAAAACATCTGTAAAAATATGTCATGCCAGCTTCAGATGTCATACTTAGGTCCGTGACAGCAGTATGCAGGTCCATGGAGCAGTTTTAGTGGGTGCAGTGCACTTCAGACCTGTTATGTTTGTGGAGGAAACAGCGAGCCCTCCAAAACCTACCAGAAACCCACTGTACCCACATCTAGGTGCCCCCCTTCACCCGTAAGGGCTATGGTAGTGGTGTACAGTTGGGGGTGGTGGGTTTGGGGGGGGGGGGGCTTAGCACACAAGATAAGGGAGCAATGTACCTGGGAGCAATTTATGATGTCCACTGCAGTGCCCCCTAGGGTGCCCGGTTGGTGTCCTGGCATGTCAGGGGGACCAGTGCACTACAAATGCTGGCTCCTCCCACGACCAAATGGCTTGCATTTGGTCATTTCTGACATGGATGTCTTTGGTTTCGAAAATCGCCGAAAATCAGAAACAACCATGTCTAGGGACGTCCAAATCTAGGGGCGGTGAAATTTAAGGATTTGGACATCCCTGATGGTATTTTCAAAACGAAAGATGGACGTCCATCTTGTTTCAAAAATACAGGTTTCCCTGCCCCTGGATCGGGACATTTTGCAAGGATGTCCTCATCAAAACTTGGACGTCCCTTTCGAAAATGCCCCTCCACATGACAGGGTCCTCAAGGTCCACAACTTAGCTTGGTTTTCAGGATTTCTACAATGAATATGTATGAGATCTACTGAATGCAAATAGATCTCATACATATTCATTGTAAAAATTCTGAAAACCAGGCTAGGTTGTGGACCTAGAGAACTGGATCTGAGGACCCCTGTTATATGGGATATTGATTTCTGATTCAAATAAGTGAACTGCTGCAAATCTATTATCAGTTTTGGTGTGTGAACAGTTCATTGTGTTATGTACATACTATGGAAGCAAATCTGAGATAAATAGAAGATTTGTGATAACTAAGCCATTGAGTGTGGTTAATATTCTGGAATTTTTTTGGCTTACACTTTTTTTTTGTCAAATCTTTTTCTCCAGACTCTTTATAACAGTTTTTATCAAACATTTTGAAAAAAACCTTTTTTAAAAAATTGTATAGTATGGAGCAGTTGTGCCGTTGATAAGACATTATCCACACTCTGCTCACTGGCATTATTTGTGAAATGAGCTCAGGGATTTTGAGGTTCCTGCTCTATCTTTTGTAAGCTTATTACATTTTTTGATAGGCTCTTTAGCTCTGAGTTTTGGATTACTCACTTTAAACTCTCTATTAATGACAGCTTTGTGTGACTTTCTGGGGGGGGGGGGGTTTCCTGCCATTTCCTAGGCATTAGTGGATAATTTAAATTATAGTGTTGCCAAATTTATTAGCTTCTCTAATTTCATCATCTATTTGTTATGGCTTGGTGATGGTAGTATAGCCCTACCGATATTCTCCAGTTCCTCACTACTCCACGAGATTGCCCTCTGCAGCTGGTTCTGTTGCAGAATCTCTACACAAATTTATTTCAAGAGGAAGTTCAGACCCAAAATAGTCAAAACAGTCCTAGAGGTATACATTTCATCCTGGATCTCAGGGATCTCAACTAGTTCCTTTTCAAAGACAGATTAAAAATGCTTTTACTAGCAGCTATTCATGGGTTTACCAATACTCACTGGATCACAAAGGTGCATATACATATATCAGAGCTGCCAAGTTACCCATTCCAGGAGGGAGACAATTTGACCGGTTCTGGTTTTAAACTTGCATCCCAAAGCAGTGTAGTATTTGTAGTCCATGATTCTGTCCATTGAGGTCAGAGCTGCAGGTCCCATAATGCACCAAGATGAGTTTGGCAGAAATCCAGGACTGGCCAAAAACTTTCCCTCCTGGAAGCGGCAACTTGGCAGCTCTGATATATATCAATTCATCCAAATTATAGAGCTCCTACACTTTACCGTACGACTGATACATGGTTAGTACAGAATATTGCTCTTCACTCTCTCTTTAGTGCTTTGAGTTTTCACAGAATACCTAGTGGTGATAGCAGCGCATCTCCGATGATAGGAAATACAAGAATTCTCCCACCTAGACAATTATTGTGACAGGGAAGCCCTGTCGTGGAGTGAGAAGAGAAGGGAACGGGGAACAGACAGGAAAAGTCTAGCAGTTTTCCTTATTTCCCAGGAAAAGAGAGTCAAAACCAAGAAAATTGTCTTAACCCAGGAAATCATGCTGTCAGAGTCCTGGAAAAACATGGAGCTGGAACAAGCAGAAGCTCTGGGAAGAGGGGCAGTTAGGAAGCAATGACCAGGAAGCTAGTCAAGCAGCCAGCTTGGAAAATGCATATAGGCATCCTGGGTGTTGTAGTAACAGAAGCTGTTTACCACAGCTGAGCAGTTTAGTCATTAGTTACTCTCCAACTATAGAAGGGAGCATAGCTGACTGAGCACAAAGCTAGCCTTATATTAAGAAGCTCCAGGTACAGGGTAGAAATGGAGAGACTTGATGAGAAGCTAAAAAGGCTGAGAACCAAGCTGCTTTTTAAGAGGTAGTCTGCACAAAGAGCAGAAGACTAAGGACTAAGCTATCCTAGGGAAAGTACACAAAAGGCTTGGGCGTAAAGGCAGCTGAGAAGAGAAGGTAAAAACATAGAGGAAGGCTGAGAGGTGTGAATTGTTCTTCTAATAAATGTTCTGTTTGCATAGAGGGAGGAGGGCTTACAATTAAGCTGTTCATAGAGAAAAGTGCATCAGAAGCACAGGGCTAAGGCAGCTTGAAAGGAATATAAGCTAGCCTTTATAAGTTTTGCTATTAGGTAAAATATAAAAATGTGCTATTACATATTGTGTTGATATTGTAAGTAGTATACTATGAGGCATATTTTCAAAGCACTTAGCCTCCCAAAGTTCCATAGAAACCTATGGAACTTAGCCTCCCAAAGTGCTTTGAAAATATGCCTCTATGCCATTCTTTGTATTGGTTATTTCAATATTTTTACTGCTGTAATTGCCTATTGCTCATGTTTGAACTAGTCTTACTGTACTCCGCCTTGAGTGAATTCCTCCAAAAAGGCAGTAAATAAATAAAATAAAAGGGAGCCTTGATGGTGTGGGTATTAGCACCCAGGAGTACAAGTTAAAAAGGTTTTTTTCTTTTTTAAGTTATTTCTGTTCTGGGGCAGGAAAAGGTTAACTCCCGCCCATGTAGAAATTGCAGTGCAGATGAAAGATTTCTGGGGAAAAGATTTGTACTCTGTAGTATGATTCTAACAGTATCTCATTTGCAGTTTGAGAATTTATGGTAGAAATGGCCCCACTTTTTCACAGTGCAGGAATATTTGAGCAAGGCATTATGGAAGTCTTAAATCCTGTGGTGCTTTAACAGGAATCTCAGTGTGGGAACAAATGTATCAGATAGGAGGAGAGAGATTGATAAGTACAACTCAGGAAAGGGACCTTGGGTTGACGGCATCTGAGAATCTCAAGGTGACGAAAATGTGAAGGCCTACAAAACCCAGGAAGGAGCATGACATTGGGGTTTCTGTAGCCATGTTTCCTGTGGGTCCAGCCATCTCTCCCCCTCTGTTCCCTGCATCCTTTACAGTCCAGCAGCTCTCTCTTACTCACTCACTCCCCCCCTCCCTCCCTTCCCCACCCATAGTCTGGTATCTTCCCCCCTCATAGCCCCACATTTTACCTTCTCTTCCTGCCCCTCCCCCACTTGTCCAGTACCTCTTCCCCTCCCACCCTCGAGTCCAACACCTCTCCCTCTGCACCCCTATCCAGCACCACTTCCTCAGCATCTGCTCCCTATCAGTCCAGCACCTCCACTTTAGCCTCCCTCCCCCTCGAGAGTCTAGCACCTCTTCCTTTGTCCTTTCTTAGCTCTCCTCCTCACCTTCAGCTCTTTCAACATAAGAACATAAGCACATAAAAATAGCCATACTGGTCAGACTAATGGTCCATCTAGCCCAGTATCCTTCTTCCAACAGTGACCAATCCAAGTCACAGGTACCTAGTAGAAACCCAATTAGTAGCAACATTCCATGCTATCAATTCTGGGGCAAGCAATGGCTTCCCCCATGTCCATCTCAATAACAGATTATGGACTTTTCCTCCAGGAACCTGTCCAAACGTTTTAAAAACCCAGATACACTAATTACCATTCTCATCCTCTGGCAAGGAGTTCCAGAGTTTAACTATTCTTTGAATGAAAAAATATTTCCTCCTGTTTGTTTTAAAAGTATTTACATGTAATTTCCTTGAGTGTCCCCTGGTATTTGTACTTTTTGAAAGGGTGAAAAATCAATTCACTTTTACCTGTTCTACTCTACTCAGGATTGTGTAGACCTCAATCATATCCCCCCATCAGCCATCTCTCTTCCAAGCTGAAGAGGCCTAACCTTTTTAGCCTTTGTGCAAATGGGAAGAGTTTCATCCCCTTTATAATTTTGGCTGCTCTTCTTTGACCCTTTTCTAATTCCACTATATATTTTTTTGAGATACGGCGACCAGAATTGAACGCAATACTCAAGGTGAGGTTGTACCTTGAAGCGATAGAGACATTATAATATTCTTGGTCTTATTTTGCATTCCTTTCCTAATAATTCCTAGCATCCTGTTTGCTTTTTTGGCCACCGCTGCACACTGGGCAGAAGATTTCAGCATATTGTCTACAATAACCCTTAGATCTTTTTCTTGAGCATTTGACTGCTAAGGTGGAACCCAGCATCAGGTGGTAGCTATGACATGGATTATTTTTCCCAATGTGTATCACTTTGCATTTGTCCACATTAAATTTCCATCTGCCACTAGGATGCCCAGTCTTCCAGTTTCCTAATGTCTTTCTGCAATTTTTCACAATCTGCATGTGTTTTGACAACTTTGAATAGTTTTGTGTCATCTGCAAATTTAATCACCTCACTCGTTGCTCTGTTTTCCAGATCATTTACAAATAATGCTGAATAGCACCGGTCCCAGTATAGATCCCTGCAGCACTCCACTATTCAACCTCCTCCATTGAGAAAAATGGCCATTTAACCCTACTTTCTGTTTTCTGTCCAATAACCAATTCCTAATCTGCAGAAGGACATTACCTCATATCCCATGACTTTTTAATTTTGTCAGGAGTCTCTCATGAGGAACTTTGTCAAAAGCGTTCTGAAAATCTAGATTCACTTTATGAATTAGCTCACCTTTATTCACATGTTTATTTCAAAGAAAAGAAGCAAATAGGTGAAGCAAGACTTCCCTTGGCTGAACCCATGCTGACTCAATCCTATTGAACCATGTTTGTCTGTGTTCCATAATTTTATTCTTTATAATAGTTTTGTTCCTTTTTTTTTTTTTTTAAGAGTGGTGCTCATACAGGAGGATCAGTGTTCCCTCTAAGCTGCGCTAAACATCCAGTAGCTTGTAAATATACAGTTAAATCATAAGTGAACAAGTAGAGAAAGCATGCAGAGCATAGCTCATGGAATTCTTTTCTAACTTCCCTGTGAGTGTGTACACATCTGGGTGTGCGTATGCCTTGTAGCGCTATAGAAATGCTAAATAGTAGTAGTAGTAGTAGTAGTATGTAAAAAGTGCTTACAGAGTAATGTAACAGTAAATTTTTGCTCATCTCAACTCAGTTCTTTGCTCACAAATAAAACGTTTGCTCACATCAACTCAGTCCTTAGGTGGAGCATTGCTTATTAGGGGCCCTGTTTACAAAGGCGCACTATTGTTTTTAGCGCATGCTAACTGTGTAGACACTCATAGGTATATTATAGGTATCTACACAGGTAGTGTGCGCTAAAAATGCTAAGGGATGAGGCTTTGACTTGGGGTGAATGCTAGAGGGACTTTTGGCTTGGTGGGGGGGGGGGGGTGATCTTATCCCTACTATTTCTTAAGAGAGATGCCCCTTTAACATGCAGCTAATACATACATTTAAGCTATTGATAATCTAATACAAATAATACAGGCTTTAGCTTCATTCTTTCACAAATTCTCTAGTACTACTTAACTTATAGGTTAGAAGAAAAAAGCCCTCAGAAACCTTTGGACACTTTGTCTCAAACACGGTTACTGAGTTAGTCACAATATATCCAGTGCTCAGATTCTATCATAGAGCAAAAGACTCCTATCTATTACACTTTGTAAATTCCTTAAATACATAGCTAAGACTTCCTCTATATCTGAAACAGACACTTAGCTTAGGAATTCCAAGATTGCGAGTCCAGCAAATGACTTAAGGTTCGACGGGACCACCGTTTCACTCAATCACGGCTTCATCAGGAACCTGCTGGTAGGCATCCGAAATCTGGAAAACAACATACTGATGAAATTCACAAGAAAATGAAGTCGTACTGGCTAAAGCAACAACCCTTGTTACACTTGCCTCTAGTCACAGAAATAAGTTCAAAATGGCGTCTGCGACGTTACACGCCCACAGTCCTCAAATATATATACTCCTCCTTCTACTGCTTCTTAAAGGTGAACTACCACACGACTGGATGTTTCAGAAGAAGACATGCCAGTCAATTGAGCTGTTGAGGCCCCACGGTTCAACCGATTTTAATTCAAAAATCCATTGCACTTCCTTTCTTTGTAACAACAGCTTTCTGTTGCCACCTCTGTTAGAAGACTCCACTTTATCAATCGCACAACATTTCAAATCATCAAAAACATGTCCCATTTCTATGCAATGCTCCACAAGTGGCTCTTTCATGACCTTACATTTAATGTTAGATTTATGTTCTGACAACCTGGTTCTCAGAGCCCTTGTGGTCATTCTTATATAAACCTTTTGACACGGACACGTTATAGAATAAATAACGTATTCCGATAGGCAATTGGTGAAATACTTGAGATTGAACGTTTTATCTGTGATTTTATTATAGAAGATCTTTGTTTGTAAAGTATAACGACATATTGAACAGGTACCACACCTGTAATGTCCTGTTATTGTCCTCGTTTTCTGTGTGTAGCTCTCATTTCCACTGGACTTTATGTCTTTCAAGTTCCTGCCTCTGGAAAAAGCTATACACAATGATTTGTTTTGAAACATTGCATTTGTGTGCAATATTTCCCATCTGTTTCTGATGATGCGTGCGATAAAGGGGCTTGATTCAGTAAATTTCATGACCATTGTCAAAATATTTTCCTCCTGTTCTCTTACTATTGGATGATGAAGTAGAAGATCCCTATTATTATATTTTGTGGTATTTTAATTTATATGGAGGATTTTTTATATTTTATTAGGATTTCAAAAATTGGGACTGTAGACCAGGGTTGTCAAGCCTTAGTCCTTGAGGGCCGCAATCCAGTCAGGTTTTCAGGATTTTTCTAATGAATTTGCATGAGATCTATTTGCATGCACTGCCTCTATTGTATGCAAACAGATCTCATATATATTCATTGTCAGTAACCACCCTTTAATCTCATCAAAATTTCACTTTATTTATCACAACTTTATTAAATACCTTTAAAATATCCTATATAATAAAGCACACCTCCAACATTCTGAAGCTGACTGCATGGCTGAGGCATTCTTGCTCTCTGTATCCATCTCCTGAATTGACATCACGTACTTCCGGGTTCCTCACAAGCAGAAGTGACCAACCACACGAGGTTTCTCGGCTTCAGAATGTTGGAGGTGCATTCTATTAAATAGGATTGGTCAGTTCCTTGAAGCACAGCCAGAGCTCAGCGTCCTGCACAGTAATGCTCAGACACCAGAGAGGGAGGGAGGGAGGGAGGGAGGGGGCCTGACACCAGAGAGGGGGGGGAGGTATCTCTGTCACATACACACACTTTCTCTCTCTCTCACAGTCAGTCTTTCTCTCTCTCACTCTCACACACTGTCTCTCACACACTCTTATGTCTCACACTGCATCACATTCACTCTCTATGTGTCACACAGTCACTCACACACTCTCTTGGTCTCATACACAGTCTCACAGAGAGTCTGTGTCTCACACACACTATCTCTCGCACACACACTATCTGTGTGAAACACACACTCTCTCTCACACTGTGTCTCACATACGCACTTGCACACACTCTCATTCTCACACACACACTCTCTCTCTCTCTCACAGACACACTTGCACCCAGACTCACTCTCTCTCTCGCACATTCACTCTCTCTCTCACACACAGTCACTCTCACAGACACTCCCTCAAACATACACACTCCGAGGAAGACCTTGCTAGTGCCCATTTCATTTGTGTCAGAAACGGGCCTTTTTTTACTAGTAGTAAATAAATCTCCCTATTACTCACTGGTATCCACTCACTCTCACCTCTAACTGGTATCCACTCACTCTCACCTCTAACTATCAAGCATTGTAATCTGTGGCTAATTATACACTGTTTTCATCATCAAAGAACATTTTGGTTCCTTCTACCATGTGAGGATTTCTATATAAATGCATGACTGAACACTCTCACAGTTTCTGATATTGAAATATCTGCAAAAATGCTATATTTACCACCTGTAAAAGGAATTTAATACCCCTATCTGCCCAGGCATGTAAAACAGTAGTACCCACACCTGGCAAAAAAGCAGTATTATCACAGATGGAAAGAAAGAGTAATTTGAAAGGAGTAATGATATTGTTTGCAAAGCCACCTCCAGTTGACCCTTCCCGCCTTCAGAACTGGGTGCCATTGAAAAATACCTGGATGAAACCCGTGAGTGGCATGAAGCAGAAAACTAAAATGAATATTAGGGGCCAACACCATTTCTAGAGATGTTAAAGAAAAATCCTGGGTATCTCTGTACCAATCGTTATTTTGCTTCCCACATGCAACAGTCAACCTACATATACTAAGCAGCCCCATGTCTCCATGTTCTTTCGGGATCTGCAGCTTCTCTACTGACAACCTCAGCTTCTTACCCTGCCAGAGATAAAGCTGCAGAGCCCAATGTAAATGCTGACTGCTGTAAATGCTTTTCATCTTGATGGTACAGAAACAGGGGCAACATTTGAAAAACATACAACCACTTCAGGGCAAAAGCATATTAAACAGCACTGTTCTACCCCACAGCATTAAGGGATATGGCCTCCACACCTGCAGCTTCAAATGGGTTTCCTCCAATAGTGGTGCAACATTAAGCAAATAAAGAGAACTGATATCCTTGGAAATAAACCCCCCCCCCCCCCCCCCCAGATAGCACAAGGCATATTCTTCCCACTGAAAGGGAAACTGCCCCACCCAATCCATTCATACAGTGGCTAGCAAAGGCAGCATCTTAGATTTCACCAAATTCAATGTAAAACCTGATAAGACTTCATATTCCTCAATGGTAGTCAACAGGTTGGGAAGCACCCACTGAGGATTGGTCAAAAGGATCATCAGATCGTTAAAAGCCAGGGCCTTGACCTGATATCCTTGGATCAATACCCCCGGAATCTGAGGATCAGAGTTAAGAATCCGTAGCAGAGGCTCAAGAGAAAGGACAAAGAGGAGCGGAGAGAGAGGACACCCCTGCCTAGTTCCCCCTCCCTATCAAAAAGGGAGACGTTTTCCCCCATTCACTAAAATTTGATCCATAGGTTGAGAATATAATGCCTGGATGGCCCTAAAAAACCAACTTCCTGTACCATATCTGGGTAACACTGTAAACAAAAAAAATCCAACTGACTTGGTCAGATGCCTTCTTGGTATCTAAACTCAATGCCAGGGCAGGTAACTCCAGCTCCTGGCAATGAGTAAGAGCCAAAAGGACGGACTGACGTCCTGTAACAAATCCCTCCTATTCAAAACAGATAAGCATAGGTAATAGAGCTGCCAAGCAAGTTGCAAGAATTTTAGATAATATCTTGAGATCTACATTGGTCAGAGAGGTAGGGTGGTAGGACTCTGCCCGATCCTTAGGCTTCTGCGGCTTGGGTATTAAAGTGATGACTGCCAGCTGGTGTTTTGGGTGCTTAATCTTTATAGAATTGCCTCATTAGTACTGAAAATATTGGTGTCCTTATACAGTTACTCCCTAAGTTCCCAACTTTTTTTCCTTAACCTGATCTCACCCCTAGCCATACTGAGTTTTTAGGGGAAACTAGGTTCCTAATTGCAGGCCTGTAATTCAGTCAGTTTTTACAAATGCCTATTTGGGCGTCGGCCTTCCAAAATTAAGCATCTAAACTAGGCTTGTTTTTCTGAAGTAGGCTATGAAAACTCAAACCTTAGAAAATTGACCTCCTTAAACTTTTTTTCCCCCCCACAGATAGCAGATGGAAGAAAAACTTTAGTAAATCAGATCCTAGATGAGCTAAGCCCCTGATGATACAAAAAATGTTTTCTTTTTATCCTAAATATGACCCTTACTTTGGAAAATTCGAAGAGTGCTTTTCTATAACACTATATATTTGTTTCCCTCACCGCTCTATCCCATTATGACCAGCCCCGCAGTTAGTGGAAGTCAAGTGGCAGGTCCTTTCTATTTCTGGTATACTGACAGCAGGGCCAGGTTTGTTTTGCCTTCCAATGCTAGTAACAGGGTGAGAAGTTAAACCATTTCCTGATGCCCTTAATGGACCATATTGGTGCTGAAAAAATAGCGTGCCAAGCGCTGTTCTAAAAATGGTGCTGGAAGTTAGGTGCCGTTTATAGAATACGCTTAGCACTGGGATTGGCGCCTGACTTAGATGTGAGGATTTACACCAAGCAAACTCTGGTGTAAATCTTTGCTTCTAAATTAGGCACAGATCCCGGTTGTTCTGTAATGGCATGCATAAATTGTAGGAATATCCTGATTCACCCATAACCCTCCCGTGGCCGTGCCCCCTTTTTGCATTTTATGTGCAGATCTCTGCAACTAAAAATGGGCTCATAAATTTCAATTAATGCCGATTAGTGCTGATAATTGATAATTAGCACCCAAGTATCAACTCTAATTGGCTTGTTCAGTTAAATTGCACATGCAAATTGGGTGCACGCCTAAATTTCTGGATGCTATTTTATATACCATTTATAGAATTTCACGAGATGAGGGATTCTCTGCTTTAAAATCCTTTTTTAAGGAACATTGTGGGGTGTATACTGGAAAGGGATATACCAGGAAGCACCACTGAAATATATTGCATCAAATACAATTATTTATTAGACAGATCAAAAATTGTCTAAGTTTTAAGCAAATGAAACTGACTCTTCAAAGTCTAACATCACAAGATAATTACCCAGAATTTTTTCATATCATCACAGCAGTTCTAATCTTTTCATAGCACAGAGTGCCTGCCTATTTCTATAATTAAGTTTCTCTATTTTTGCAGATATTTGTGACAGTACAAAAAGAAGAGAAGTCGTGCCATCAAATTCCATATCTTCCACCTCATCAGGAAAGAATATTCCATGTTGCACTGGGTTCAATGTGGTTCTGAACCAGAGTCCTCTATTTCCAGATTTAGACTGTGCGAGTCAATTTTGTGGCAGCTGCTCAGGTGCTGAGCTACCTCAAGACACAAGTAAATGGCTCCTCTCCCACCTGGAATTAGCTGTCTGATACGTTTCTCCCAAGACCAGCTGTAAGTTGGTTAAAGATATATTTTACTGAGATTTTAGAGGAAAATTTTCAAAGCTACTTGCCAGCTTTCATGGCATACTTAGCCAGGTTAAAATGAGGTGTTTCTGGTGATGTATTTAGGACGGGGGGATTAAACACACGAGGAAGGCATTCTTTTCAGTCCCCTTGCATGCATGCGTGTGAGTGTGTGCTCAGTGTTTGCAAGTGTATGTGTTATTTCTATGTGTGTCTGTGACAAGGAGGTCATACACACAGCAAGTAGCAGAAAAATACATGGTTGAGTGACTCTGAGGGGCATAATCGAATGGGGCGCCCAAGTTTTCTTGAGGACGTCCTTGCAGGATGTCCCTGCGAAGGGGCAGGGGCGGGGAAATCCATATTATTGAAACAAAATAGTGTTGTTTTTTTTTTTAGTTAACTCATAATTTGTGTTCAAAGTGTCCTCCTTCAACTGTGACACATTCACAAAGTCTTTGACACCACTGAGCTGTTGGCTCAATGACTTAAGGAGTTTCATTAATTAGGTGCTCAATGTTTTTACAAGCTCAACATGCTGAAGTTCCATTCTGTTGAAAAAATTAAGTACTTAGAAATGTCTTGAATTTCAGGCAGATGAGTTTCTGCTGCAGTAGGACGTTTTGGGGCTATTGTTAAATTGTACCTGTACACCGCCTTGGATGACTCCAGAGGCGTAGCTAAATGGATCGTCAGGGGAGCAGCCGCTCCCCCAAATGGACTTGTGCCAGCGCCTATTTTTCATGTGATCTATCATGTTTAAAATACGCACTGGTGCCGTTTGCCGTCAGCTCTCCGCTCCCCCCGTTCCCTCAACCTGGCTATGCTACTGAGTGAATATCTTCATAAAGGTTGTCACCAGGTCCCCTTTCCAGTGATCGATCTGGGCTGCTCCTGCTTAGCTTTCCTGGCTTCACCATTGGCTAGAAGGCTCCAACCACCGTCCGGTCCTTGCTCTGTAGTCGCTGACTCTGGCACCCTTTCTGAATGGCAGTCACCCTTCAGTATTTTACATCAAGCTCCAACAAAATGCACAGCAATTCAAGGCTTCTTATAATTTGGAGGTTTATTAGGTTTAATCCTTGGTCACGTGGAGGGGCATAATCGAACTTCGCCGGCGAAATAGTTCGCCGGCGATCTATTTTGGCGGCAGCGCAACAGCTGGCCGGAACCGTATTATCGAAAAAGATGGCTGCATCTTTTTTTTCCGATAACACGGTTTAGCCAGGCCAAATGCCAGAGTTCGCCGGGTTTGTTTTTCAGCGATAATGGAAAAAAAATGCCGGCCATCTCAAACCCGGCGAAATCCAAGGTATTTGGTCATGGGAGGAGCCAGCATTTGTAGTGCACTGGTCCCCCTGACATGCCAGGACACCAACCGGGCACCCTAGGGGGCACTTCTAAAAAATTTTTAAAAATACAAAAAAAGCTCCCAGGTGCATAGCTCCCTTCCCTTGGGTGCTGAGCCCCCAAATCCCCCCCAAACCCACTCCCCACAACTCTACACCATTACCATAGCCACCTACATGTGGGTACAGTGGGTTTTGGGGGGCTTTGTAGGGCTTAACATTTACCACCACAAATGTAACAGGTAGGGGGGATGGACGTGGGTCTGCCTGCCTGAAGTGCACTGCATCCATTAAAAACTGCTCCAGGGACTTGCATACTGCTGTCAGGGAGCTGGATATGACATTTCAGGCTGGCATATAGGCTGGCAAAAAAAGGTTTTGATTTGTATTTTTTTTAGTGTGGGAGGGGGTTGCTGACCACTGGGGGAGTATGGGGAGGTCATCCTCCATTCCCTCCAGTGGTCAGTTGGGGCACCTTTTTCAGGCTTGGTTGTGAAAATAAAAGGACCAAGTAAACCTGGCGAAATACTGATTAACGCCGCTTTTTTCCCCATTATTCGTGAAAGCCGGCCATCTGGTAGCCATGCCCATGCCCGCCCATGTCCTGCATTCACTAAGCCGCCGGCACGCACCCTTGAACTTTCGCCGGCAAGGCGACTGGAAAGCGGCGATGCTGTCAAAAAAGCCGCTTTTGAGAGATCGCCGGCCATCTCAAGATTTATGTCGGGAAATGGCCGTCGATCACTTTCGAAAATAAGCCTGATAGGGCACACCCTTATAGGTTCCCCTTTCTAACATAGTCCAGCTCACTTCCTTAGGAAGTCTTAATAAGTGTCCCACTACTTCTGACGCTGCTTAACTCCTCAGCAGTTTGTCAGTTTCACAAGATTTGCACCCTCTGTGCATTCCCTCTGACAGTCCCAAATCACTCAACAAGACAGTTTTTAATTTCACTTCTCCCCACCTCCCCTTCTTCCATAATGCTCCTTTTCCTCATAGGCAATACATCAGGCTAACATCCTCCACAGGCTTCTTCCCCACTGCATCAACCTTCTTTCCCCAGTCCTAAACATTTTTCTTATAGTAGCAGATAGGAAACCTTTTACTTTACCCCCTTGGGTCCGTGCTAGAGCTGAAATCTCCATACATTCCTCCTCCAGCCCCTCCACTGCCTCCATCTTATCATACTCCATAGCCTCCTCCCCACAGGGTTTCCACAGCTGCTCCTCATCACCCTGATCAGAGACCATTTCCCAATCATCCTCCCCACCCTCCCTGCAAGGTTTGCCTAGGGTGTGATGCATTATGGGAATGGTAGTTCCTTCCCCTACTCAATATTCTGACCGGTTTCTTAGCCACTAGGGGGCGAATCTCATGTGTACTAGGAACCTGAGAGTGAACCTTTCCATATCATCAAGCTGATCAATCCATAGACTGGTGGGTTGTGTCCATCTACCAGCAGGTGGAGATAGAGAGCAAACTTTTGCCTCCCTATATGTGGTCATGTGCTGCCGGAAACTCCTCAGTATGTTCTCTATCTCAGCAGGTGGTGGTCACACACAGCAGCAGCTCTGGCTAGGCCTCCAAGCCTAATTTTTAGGTTTTGTTGAGTGCCTGGGGTTGAGGGCTCTTTTGAGCAAGTGCAAACCTGGTGGTGCCAGGTCCCTCCTTTTCTCCCCCCTCCCGCTGGCTCCGTTAAAAAAAAAAAAAAAAAAAAATTTTGAACGTCTTTAAAGGCGTTTATCTCGACGTTTATTTAAGCGTCTATTGCAGCTACTCACTGGGACACCAGGTCGTTACAACTCGGAGCGGACAGCAGGTAATTTTTACCTTTTTATAGCGGGCAGGGGGTTCCCCGATTCTTCTCCTCGTGGCATATGGCGTCGGAGGGCGAGGGCGCAAAGGGTCGCTTGAGCGCTTCTAGAGGGGATGCGGGGGTCTTAAAGCCTGATTCGCCCTTGTCGGGTGACAGTTTCGTGACCGATGAATGTCCCGGTCCTTCCTCCGGCGTGGCGGTTTTTCCCGCCATAAACGCCCATCCCCCGCTCCTCGCCTCCGCCATCTTGGCCGGCCACGCGGCTCGGACGGCTTCTTCTTGGGCCGCCCTTGAGGTTGGAGACATTAATGCCATGAACGCCCTTAATTTGGGCGACGGCACAGAAGCGGCTAAAGTTAAGAGCCGTTCTTCCCGTGCGGCTCCTTCGCGGAGTTTCGCGCCGGACGCCATTTTGGATGCGCAGCATGTCTCTCCCCCGCTATTGAGAGCGCCGGTTGAGGGTGCGTCTAGGGCTGTTGCCCAGGCTGCGGAAGTGCACAGTCTGGGGGGTTTCTCCTCCGAGTTTGTTTTGCTGCTGCATCAGGCCTTCCTCATGCACAACGCTGCCCCTGCTCCCTTGTCTGGTAAAGAGGTTGAGGTTCCCAGAGGTAAACGCCCTCGGGTTGATTCCCAGGCCTTGGAGGAATTTGTCTCCTCCGATGTAGATGAGGGCAGCGTGTCTGAGGTCTCCCAACGGTCCTTTGAGGATTCCTTGGAGGAGACGGATCCCCGCTCGGATGGAGCGGATGACCCCTCTGCAGCGCGGCTTTTTAGCCCAGAGGATTTGCCCAACCTGTTGTTACAGGCCATGGACACTTTGAAGATTTCCTCTCCGGAGGACGTCTCTCCCTCAGCCCCTGTTGGCTCTGCCATTATGCTGGGGACGAAGCGCCCGCCTAGAACCTTCCACGTGCATGATGCCATGCACACCTTAATTTCGGCTCAATGGGATGTCCCAGAAGCGAGCCTTAAAGTGGCTAGGGCTATGTCCCGCCTCTATCCTTTGGCTGTGAGTGAACGTGAGCCTATCTGTGGCCTACCGTGGATTCTTTGATCACTGCGGTGACTAAGAAAACGGCGTTGCCGGTGGAAGGTGGCACAGCCCTAAAGGACGCCCAAGACAGAAGATTGGAGGCGGCCTTAAGGTCGTCCTTTGAGGCGGCTGCTTTAAATTTGCAGGCCTCAGTTTGCGGCTCCTATGTGGCCAGGGCGTGCCTGACTATGGTACAGCGGGCTTCCCCCTCGGATCATTCCTTGAGGGCTGATTGGCCGGCCCTGGAATCGGGCTTAGCCTATTTGGCAGACTTGCTGTATGATGTCTTGAGAGCCTCAGCTAAAGGCATGGCTCAGACAGTCTCTGCGCGGCGGTGGCTTTGGCTGAAACATTGGTCTGCTGACCACGCCTCTAAATCCCGCCTGGCTAGATTGCCTTTTAAATGCAAGCTGCTCTTTGGGGTCGAGCTGGACAAAATCGTGACCGATCTCGGCACGTCTAAGGGCAAGAAGTTACCAGAGGTCAGGGCTCGGGCTAGTGCTCGTCCCGGTACCTCCAGAGGACGGTTTCAGGAAGCCCGTCGGTACCGCCCGGGCAGGTCGGGTTTTTCTGCCCCCTCTTCCTTTAAGAGGAATTTCTCCCCCAAGCAGCATTCCTTTCGCAGAGACCGCCGTCCCGGAGGTGCTCCCTCCGGTCCTCCCCCAGGGTCTCGTACCCAATGACGGGGTCTTGGTCCACGCCCCAGTGCAGATTGGAGGACGGCTGTCCTCGTTTCTGGGCGAGTGGACCACAATAACTTCAGACGCGTGGGTGCTGGAAGTCATCAGAGACGGCTACAAACTAGAGTTCTGCCGACCCTTAAAAGACGGGTTTGTACTCTCTCCCTGCAAGTCTCCGGTCAAAGCTGTGGCAGTGCAGCAGACCTTGGACAATCTGATCCGCCTGGGCGCGGTCGTTCCGGTGCCAGAAAGTCAGCTTGGCAAGGGACGTTACTCCATTTACTTTGTGGTACCAAAGAAAGGAGGTTCTGTCCGGCCTATCCTCGACCTCAAAGGGGTCAATCGGGCCTTGAAAGTGCGGCACTTTCGCATGGAGACTCTCCGCTCTGTTATAGCGGCAGTGAAGGCAGGAGAGTTCCTGGCATCCTTGGACATCAAGGAAGCGTACCTACATATTCCCATCTGGCCTCCTCATCAACGCTTTCTGCGTTTTGCAGTCCTGGGACGACACTTCCAGTTCAGAGCCCTCCCTTTCGGGTTGGCTACTGCTCCGTGGACCTTTTCCAAAGTAATGGTGGTCATCGCGGCCTTCCTACGAAAGGAAGGGGTACAAGTCCATCCTTATCTGGACGACTGGTTGATCCGAGCCCCCTCTTATGCAGAGTGCGGCAGAGCTGTGGACCGGGTAGTTGCTCTTTTGAGCTCCCTGGGATGGATCATCAACTGGGAGAAGAGCCAGCTGCGCCCGACTCAGTCCCTGGAGTACCTGGGAGTTCGATTCGACACCCAAGTGGGCAGAGTGTTCCTGCCAGACAATCGGATTGTCAAACTTCAGGCTCAGGTGGACCAGTTCCTAGTAGCCTCTCCCCTTCGGGCTTGGGACTATGTGCAGCTGTTGGGCTCTATGACGGCCACGATGGAAGTTGTGCCCTGGGCCAGGGCTCATATGAGACCACTTCAACACTCTTTGCTGCAGCGCTGGACTCCGATGTCGGAGGATTATGCTGTGCACCTTCCCTTGGACCCAGCAGTGCGCAAGGCGCTGAGCTGGTGGATGCAGACAGACAAGTTGTCTGCGGGAATGCCTCTGGTGACCCCAGAGTGGATTGTCGTCACGACGGACGCCTCGTTGTCGGGCTGGGGAGCCCACTGCTTGGGAAGGACAGCGCAGGGGCTATGGTCTCCTGCAGAGGCAAAGTGGTCTATCAACCTCCTGGAACTCAGAGCCATTCGGTTGGCGCTTTTGGAGTTCATCCCGGTACTGGTGTTGAAGCCTGTACGGGTCCTGTCGGACAATGCCACGGCTGTGGCCTATGTCAACCGCCAGGGAGGTACCAAGAGCGCCCCTCTAGCCAAGGAGGCTATGAATATTTGCCAGTGGGCGGAAGCGAACCTGGAGCAGCTTTCAGCGGCCCACATTGCCGGAGTCATGAATGTCAAGGCGGACTTTCTCAGTCGCCATACCTTGGAGCCCGGAGAGTGGCAGCTATCTGCTCAGGCGTTCTTGGACATCACGAAGCGCTGGGGCCAGCCGAGCCTAGATCTGATGGCGTCATCGGCCAATTGCCAAGTGCCGCGCTTTTTCAGCAGAGGACGGGACCCTCGATCCCTGGGAGTAGATGCTCTTCTCTAACAGTGGCCGACACAAGAGCTTCTCTATGTGTTCCCGCCCTGGCCCATGTTGGGCAGGGTGCTAGACCGGGTGGCAAAGCATCCCGGCAGGGTAATCCTGGTGGGTCCGGATTGAGTCGACGATCCTCTGCGGCTGCCAGTGGAGCAGGGCCTGTTACATCAGGGTCCCGTGGTGATGGAGGATCCCTCCCCCTTTGGTCTTACGGCCTGGCTATTGAGCGGCAGCGTCTGAGGAAGAAGGGCTTCTCAGACAAGGTCATCGCCACTATGCTGAGAGCGAGGAAGCGCTCTACTTCTACTGCTTACGCCAGGGTTTGGCGTATCTTTGCAGCGTGGTGTGAAGCAGGCTCACTTTCTCCCTTCACTGCTCCAATTTCTTCAGTGCTGGCGTTCCTGCAAGAAGGTCTGGAGAAAGGCCTGTCGCTCAGTTCCCTTAAAGTCCAGGTAGCGGCTCTGGCTTGCTTCAGGGGCCGCCTGAAGGGTGCTTCCCTGGCTTCGCAGCCAGATGTGGTGCGCTTTCTCAAGGGAGTTAATCACCTGCGCCCTCCTCTGCACTCAGTGGTGCCTGCGTGGAATCTCAACCTGGTACTAAGAGCATTGCAGAAGCCGCCTTTTGAACCCTTGTCGAGGGCATCTCTGAAAGACCTGACGTTGAAAGCAGTCTTTTTGGTGGCTATCACTTCGGCCAGAAGAGTTTTTGAGCTCCAGGCGCTCTCATGTCGAGAGCCTTTTCTGCAGTTCACTGAGGCAGGAGTGACTATTCGCACAGTGCCTTCCTTCCTGCCCAAGATTGTTTCTCGCTTCCATGTGAATCAGCAGCTCTGTCTCCCTTCCTTTCGTAGGGAGGACTACCCAGAGGAGTACTCTGCTCTTAAATATCTGGATGTGAGACGAGTCATCATCAGATACTTGGAAGTGACCAATGATTTCCGGAAATCGGATCATCTGTTTGTCCTGTTTGCAGGTCCTCGTAAGGGTCTGCAGGCTGCTAAGCCTACAGTGGCAAGATGGGTCAAGGAAGCCATTGCAGCGGCTTATGTGGCCGCGGGGAAGGTGCCGCCTATCCAGCTGAAGGCTCACTCCACGAGAGCTCAGGCGGCCTCGATGGCAGAGGCCGGATCCGTCTCCTTGGAAGAGATATGCAAGGCGGCAACTTGGGCTTCGGCTCATACATTCTCCAAGCATTACCGTTTGACTGTGGCTGCACGGGCGGAGGCCCGGTTTGGAGCTTCGGTGTTGAGGTCAGGGATTTCATTGTCCCGCCCTGGGTGAGTACTGCTTCGGTACATCCCACCAGTCTATGGATTGATCAGCTTGATGATATGGAAGGTAAAATTATGTATAATCATACCTGATAATTTTCTTTCCATTAATCATAGCTGATCAATCCATAGCCCCTCCCAGATATCTGTACTGTTTTTATTCTGGTTGCATTTCAGGTTCAAGTTTAGTCTTCAGTTACTTCAGAAAGACTTCGTGTTCAAGTTTTTTCACTTGGATTCTTCAAGAGTTAAGACGAGTTTGTGTTACAGTGAGCTGCTGCATTCCTCTCCCCTCCGTTTTACGGGGCTGGATTGAGACTTAAAATTCTGCCGGCACTCCCTCCCGCTTCGTGCGGCTGTAGGGCAGCTTTGTACCCTCCCGCTTCGGCGGTGTTAGGGTCAGTCAGCTCCTCCCGCGGTTGCGGTTGCAGGATAAGCCAGATCCCCCCGCATCGGCGGGTGTGGTGTCCCTCCCCCGCTCCGCTGGGATGAGCTGGACGGATTCCCCTCCCCCACTTGTGTGGGGATGAGCTGGGTTAATTCCCCTCCCCCGTTTCGGCGGTGGTGAGCTGGGCAGAGTGTCCCTTCGTGGGTGTAATTCTCTAAGTGCTGAGTCCTGCGGATGGAGCTTTGATATCGACATACTGAGGAGTTTCCGGCAGCACATGACCACATATAGGGAGGCAAAAGTTTGCTCTCTATCTCCACCTGCTGGTAGATGGACACAACCCACCAGTCTATGGATTGATCAGCTATGATTAATGGAAAGAAAATTATCAGGTATGATTATACATAATTTTACCTTCTCTTCCTTAAGAATACCTTCTCCTCGAGCCCCTGACTCAGCACTCTTTCAGTCGGATCTTTCCCAGACCCCTTACAAGGTGATTAATAAATCCCAATAACTAAGTAAACCCATGATCAAGGAAATATGAATTCCAGTGGTAGAAAGAAACTCCCCCCCCCCCTCCCTGGAGGAGTCCATTGGATCAGACAGAAGTACACACACCCTTGCTTTTACTGTACAACATTCCGTTGTTGACCTGCCCTGTATTTACTGCTATCCAGCTCCTCTTTATAGCCTAGTGGAGAGTTCTACTCTACTGTGCTTTGTGCCTAGTTCTTGCTTCATGCCTGGTTTCTGCACCATGCCTGTCTGCTCCACTCTGCCTTAAGCCTAGCTGCTCTATCTCTGCTCTTGCCCGGGGGAGCTTCTGACAGCTTATACAGCTCAGAACCAGGGGGCTAGGTAAAAATGGAATCTGTCACAGAGATTTGGAAACCCTTGCAGCATCTTTAGAAAACCTTTAGGTGACTGGTTAGGAACCTTCAGCAGAGGATAGAAGCCCTCCAGCCCTACCCCCAAACTTACATACACCATTACCAGAGAAGTTTGATGGTACCTGGGAAGAGTTGAGTGGTTTCCTACAACAATGCAGGCTTCGGTTCCCATTTCATCAGTATATGTATCTGTCTGACTCCATCAAAGTAAACTTATTCACAAAGAAAGCCCTGGAACGGACCACCCCTTTGCTAGAACAGAACACTATTGATCTGAACAACCTGGAATACTTTCTGGCTTCTCTTTCTTAGGTTTTTGGTGAACAGGATCAAGCTCAGATGGCTGAAACCTACATAATGTCTCTTCGCCAGGACTGTTAAACAGTAAGATTGTGCTTCAGAATTCCAATACTAAGCTGATAATCTTGATTTGGAATGAGCCAGCACTCCAAGCCCACTTTCAGTGGGGCCCTAATTGCTCCTGTTAAAGATGAACTGGTATGTCTAGAGTTTCAGCTCCACCTAGAGAAGCTGTTCTGGCTTTGTGTCTGTACAGAAAGACACTTAGAATGTGTTCTGAAAAGACATATGGATAGGACTGATCTGAGCTGCAAAGTTGTGTTCTGAGAGAGACCACAACCTCTAGAGGAGCCCATGGTAATGGGTACAATAGGACAGTGCCTACCAGTACAGGAGAAGGATAGGTGATACTGGAAAGGCCTCTACTACAGCCTCCCTCTAAGACTCAAGGTTTAAGATGGGTACCCAAACTGCTCATGCGGTCACCCTCATCTGCCCTCTCTGGTAAGACAAGGAACTCCCAGCACATCATACCACAATCAACTTGGGAGACTCAGTATGTTTCATGGACCTTACCTTTGCCAGCAGCATCAAGTTTTGGTAAAAGAAAAGAGTATGAATAGCTGTGGAAATTAGTCTTCGTGGCTTACTCTTGTCATTGGCAGCAGCATCAAGTTTTGGTAAAAGAAAAAAGTATGAATAGCTGTGGAAATTAGTCTTCGTGGCTTACTCTTGTCATTGGGCCCTGTAACTCTAGAGACCGAACCTCTTAGTGACTATGAACCATGGTTACCAGAAAGTGATATGCTCTAATTTAATCCATGCATCACATTTCACCATAATTCTGGGAATGTCCTGGTTGAAATGGCATGAGCCTCATATCCGGTGCAAAACTCATGCGATCATTTTCCCATCTATGTTCTGCTAAGAGCACCGTCTGTCTAATCTTTAAATGAAATCACAAAAGAGAGGGTATTACAGCATACAGTACAAACAAAAAAAGTACCATCGGCCTTCAAGAAAGAGATAATAGCCGTCTTTATTGTGAAGATGACCCAACACGGGCCGTGTTTCGGTGCACAAGCGCCTGCCTCAGGGGTCTAAATATATCTTGATAATTTACCAGCAACCACTAGACTTTCATTCGAGCAAGCCAGACGCTGTCTGTATTTTGGCGGTTTTCAAATACAGACAGCGTCTATCTTGCTCGAATGAACGTCTAGCGGTTGCTGGTAAATTATCAAGATTGTTTGAAAATCCCTGTTTACACACTGTGAAGATATATTTTGACCCCTGAGGCAGGCGCTTGTGCGCCGAAACACGGCCCGTGTTGGGTCATCTTCACAATAAAGGACGGCTATTATCTCTTTCTTGAAGGCCCAGTGGTGCTTTTTTTGTTTGTAATCTGTAAATGAAGCAGGATGATTTAAGGGATTCTGCTATTGAAAACCAAGGATGTGCGGCAACCCAGGAGGAAACAGGGCATATATCAGAGAAATACTCAGAATATTGGGAGGTTTTTAATATATAAGCTGTGGATTCTTTACCCCTCAAACCATATGAATATCACATTTCAATTCCAGGGCAACAGTCCCTTTGGGCAGAATTTACTCAGTCTCGGAGTCAGAATTCAAGTTGTTAAGAAAATATCTTGAAGAGAACCTGAAGAATGGATTTATCAGGCCCTCAACCTCTCTGAGAGCCCAATTTTCTTTGTGCCTAAAAAAGATAGCTCACTCCGACCATGGATAGATTATTGTGTGCTCAATGCCATGACTGTCCAGAATTAAAATCCACTCCTACTTATTAGTGAAACATTGGAACATCTCCAAGCAGTTCAGATATTCACAAAGCTTGACCTTCATGGAGCCTACAATCTTATTTACATACAAAAGCGAGATGAGTGGAGAATATCTTCCACACCCAGTATGGGCATTTTGAATATCTTGTGATGCTCTTTGTCTTAAGAAATTCACCTTTCAACACCTCACTAGATCTCATATTGAATTCATGTATTTCCAGCTTGGCATATAACTAGTGGTTTCTCATTTGCACCAGTACTTGACAAACTTGGCAGTGCTAAACTTTCCCATCAGAAGACACTGGGAAATCTCCTTCATCCAAATGCATTTCATTCCTGGAAGACGATTGCGGCAATAAGAAAGTATCGTTTTTATGACAGGGAATTTGGCTATTAAAACTGTCTTTGAAGAATGGCACCATCTCCTTGAGGAAGCATACTACCGTCCAGGTCTACATGCATCATAAGAACTTGGAGTTTCTCAAGACTTCTTGAAATATGAACTTACAATCTTTCCTTTTGTACTTCAATTTCATCCTCACCCAAGGGAACCCAGAATAATAAGGCTGATGTTCTCTCCTGAAGAAAAGGTGATGAAATGCAAGAGCTAGAGCCCCCCAATCATGACCCTTCATCCAGATAATTTTATGCTGGGCACTTGAAAATGGACATTCTGGGGCATGTACAGGTGGAGTTACCTAGTGATGAGTTTGTATAAAATCCACAGTGGTGAATGATAAAATCAGGTGAGGAGACAGGTTGGAGCATTTCTGAAGCAGATAATCCTAAAAGTGTGTATCATTAAACAAATAAGAGGAAAATCTCCACTGATTCCAGAGAAGCCGCAATGAGCCTAAGTCCATATCCACCCAAATTAAGGAATGATCAAAAACTTCCATGGGACCAATCTCAGCATGTATAATCTGTGGGAAAAGAGTGGCATCCATGAGAATGTAGTCAAGACGGGACCCGGTGCCATGAGCACGAGAAAGATGAGTATAGTCTTGGACATCAGGATTTAAGAGACGCCAAGGATCCACTAAATATCACACTTTATATAAATAAGGCAGGCCCCTTCCTCTACCCACTGCCATACCAGCCAGAGAGGAGGAATGGTCTCGTTGGCCATCCATAACCTGAATAAAATCTCCCAGGATAATCCAAGGGGCTGTGGAGTGCTGAATACCCAACCGCACCACATGCTGAAAAAAAGCAGGATCATAAACATTAGGCCCATATATATTAAGTAGGAAAACCTCTTGACCTATAATGTTCAAGTGAAGTAGAAGATATCTCCCATTCCACTACAAATTTTTATTAATAAGAATAGCTACACCCCCCCTTTCTCCCCTGAGCTGAAGAAAAGAAACACTCTCCCACCTATCACTGGCGTAACTTCAGATTCTCAGTGTTCAACAACTTAGTTTCTTGAAGGCACGCAAGAGAGACTTTATTACGTAACACAGATAATATTTTAGTATGTTTCATGGGGGAAGTGATGTCAGACACATTCCAGGAAATTGTAGGGTTAGTTAGGGTCCCCATTCCATGTCTCAGTGTGAATCACTAAAGCTGAAACAGAAAACTCCTGAGTGCCCAGCCTTCACACAGAAGTCCTTTGTCCCATGCAGTCCCCAAGGAGAAATGAAACAATCCTTTATTTAGCACAATTAACATCCAGATCCGCATTGCCAACCACCTAACAACCCCCCTCCCTCCCTACCCCCCTACCTAACCAACTAGACTTGACCCATCGCATAACTGTGCAAAGGGTCAAAAGATCATGTGTATATGCATTGGAGGGTTTTCCTTCTGAATTCAAGAGAGAGAGAGAGAAAAAAAAATGTTTCTTTGTTTTTTTGTTTTTTTAAATGAATATTTGACACAAAGAAACAACTTTCATGCCAAAACATCCAGTGCCTCCCCCCAACCCCAGATATGCACCTAAATGCGGAAAAAAAGCCACATTAGTGGGTCAGAAAAGGGGGGGAACACTTGCACTCACCACCGCACACACCTGCAACATCTGTGATAATGGCTGCTATTTAACACAAAGAAATAATGTACATTCGAAAACTTCCAATGCATACCCTCCAGCCCCAGATGAGCATCTGAAAATAGGAGTGTGCTACATTAGCAGGGGGAAATAAATAATTGATTGAGTCCATAGCGTCTATAATAGAAAACGATAATTAACACAAAAGAATAAAAGTTATTAAAAAATGGCTAGCAAGGCTATAGTACACGTGGAGGGGCATTTTCGAAAGGGACATCCTTGCAAAACGTCCCGATCCAGGTGCGGGGAAACCCATATTTTTGAAACAAGATGAAAGTCCATCTTTCGTTTCGAAAATACCGTCAGGGACATCCAAATCCTTAAATTTGGTTGTCCTTAGAGATGGACGTCCCTGGACATGGTCGTTTCTGATTTTCAGCGATTTTTGAAACCAAAGACGTCCATGTCAGAAATGACCAAATGCAAGCTATTTGGTTGTGGGAGGAGCCAGCATTTGTAGTGCACTGGTCCCCCTGACAGCCAGTACATCAACCAGGCACCCTAGGGGGCACTGCAGTGGACTTCATAAATTGCTCCCAGGCACATAGCTCCCTTACCTTGTGTGCTGAGCCCCCCCCCCCAAACCCCACTACTCCCAACTGTACACCACTACCATAGCCCTTACGGGTGAAGGGAGCACCTAGATGTGGGTGTGGTGGGTTTTGGAGAGCTCGCTGTTTCCTCCACAAACGTAACAGGTGGGGGGTGGGATGGTGCTGGGTCCGCCTGTCTGAAGTGCACTCACCCACTAAAACTGCTCCATGGACCTGCATACTGCTGTCATGGACCTGAGGCTGGCACAAAATATTTTTACAGATGTTTTTTGAGGGTGGGAGGGGGTTAGTGACCACTGGGGGAGTAACAGGAGGTCATCCCCGATTCTCTCCGGTGGTCATCTGGTCATTTCGGGCACCTTTTTGTGCCTTAGTCGTAATAAAATGTCCACGTGCTCATCAGGGACATCCTTCTTTTTTGATTATGGATCAAGGATGTCCAAGTGTTAGGCACGCCGAAGTCCCGCCTTCGCTACGCCTCAACACGCCCCCTTGAACTTTGGCTGTCCCTGTGACGGAGTGCAGTTGGGGACTTCCAAAATCGGCTTTCGATTATACTGATTTGGACGTTTCTGTGAGAAGGACGTCCATCTTCCGATTTATGTCGAAAGATGGGCGTCCTTCTCTTTCGAAAATGAGCCCATTTAATGTCTCTCAGAAAGGACCCTCAGGACATGCTCTCTGCGATGCCGCCTGTTCTTCTCATCACTACTGGTCGCTGTACATGGCCATGATTGTCATGAGTCTGCAGTGTTCAACCAGTCAGATACTCCTTCCGGAGAATCATAAGAATGCCAGCGACCATTTCAGAGAATTCTCAAAGTCGCTGAGTATTGCAACTGAAATTTATAATTCTTTTCCACCAGCCTTTCACAAATAGGAGAAAACAGCTGCGTCGGCTCTGCTGCTTCCCTGCTTTCTCTGCCCCGGAACAGGAAGTAACCTGTTCTGGTGCAGAAAGAGCAGGGAACCAGCGAGCCAACACCCCCCCCAGTGGCGTGCACCCGGGGCGGACCGCCCCACCACCCCCCCTTCCTAAGCCACTGAGCACCGGATGAAAATTTGTCAACAAATTTGAAATATCACAGTGACTAAGGGGTCCTTTGACTAAACTGCGGTAAGCACCAATGCATTAAAATTCACCACCATGGGGCACACTCGGGCATCCTGCGGTAGACTATGCATGTGCTAAAAAACAATTTACTTTTTAGTGCTGGTGCTGTATTTGGGGGTGGAGAGTGGGCACAGCTATGCTAATTGGTGGACATTGCTGCATGCTAACTGATTAGTGCAGTGTTAGCACGTGAGTCCTTATCACCTACAAAATAGGTGTCGATAAATGCTCATTCAGTAATAGCCATGTACTAAAGGAAAAATTAGCATGTGACTATTATTGCAGTAATAGGAAATTCAGCCATTTACCGGCAGCACTAAAAGTGGCCTTTGCGTGCAGGAAAGACCCGCACTGGGGATAGCATAGGACACATTTTGGCGCTGCTTAGAAATAGGGCCGCTAAATCAATAGCTGACTTGACTTTCTGTTTTTGGATTTTGATGATAGTTTCATTCCTCCCCAGGATTAGGAGGTAGCAGGTTTTTCTAGTCTGCTGTCTAATGCTGCTTGTAGGCTTAGGTACAGGCTCTGGTACATAATTGGGGATAATGTGTTTGAGCTCAAAAAGGGAAAGAAGATGGCTGCTGTTACTGTGGTAGCCCCTGCCAGCCACAGATTGGTAATGTCAGGGATCATCTTATCTGTCTGACAAGAGTCACTGACATAACTGGAATGCTGTTTGTGGTGGTGAGGTTGACAAATTTGAAGAGAAAAGATGAGAAGATATGGACTCTTTTTTTTTTTTTTTTTCTATTATTAAAATAAAATTCCACTTCATTACATTTCAGTGGAGCTTTATGCATCTCCCCCCACCCCCCGATTTTCTTTCATACACCATAAAATAACTTTCAAAATAGTCTTAACAATTTGCCAGTTATGACTGTCATTGTTCAGGGATGTCAACAACTACTCATCAATCCAGGTGCTGTGAGTGATACTGTTGTATAGCTCTGAGTTTTAGACAGCCCAGTCTTGGGCATCTGGTTCAGAAATGGAGCTGAGATGTTCTGTATGGAAGTGCTACCCATGGGCTATCTGGTAATGTGCATATAAGCTAAGTGATATGCAGCTGTAAGACAGTAGAATATTGTAAAGAATGAAGTACAGTGGCATTCTGTGATCTATGGATATATGAACTTATCATATGAACCCCGAAACACTAAGCTATTGTGGAGCTTATTTTGAGCCAGATTATGGTGCGCCGGGCCCGTGCCTTATAGTCTGATATTCTTGGGCTGGCTGGGTGGTGTTACTGAGGCTTTTTTTCTCCACTACGAAGCACAGTGAAGTGGGTGTGAGACTGTGGTTTGAGTTTCGAATGTGCATATACCACCTGGTAATCAGCCCATGGCGGTCAGCAGTTTTAAAACTGCTGGCTGAATCTAACTCGGGTGTTCAATTCTGGAGCCAGATCTGTGCATCTTTATTGAAGTATATGGGTCAGTAGCTGAAGTTGTATTCAGGGCTGACACCCATATAGCTAAATGGGGACTGCCTTTTGTGTGGTTCTATGTACCCACTTAGCTATGGGGGCACCGGCACTTAATATGGATTGTTCCTGCATAACTACTGGTTCGTCCCTTACTTAACCCACGGACTGCTCCGCACTAACCACATAGTGCCATTTCAGTCAGAGGGGAAGTTCAGTGGCATTGTGTGGTTAACTGCTGCTGAATTTCCAGGGACAGCCTGCTGAGCGAGGTTTCAGCAGGAAGCAGCCTTTCCTGTCCACTTTAAACCCTGTTAAATATTGATCCCATGGTTATTTAATTTTCATGTAAGCCTTGCTGTAGATTTATTTATTCATGGCTTGATATACTGCTTTAACTGACAGGTACCGAGCTTTCATCCTGGTTCTGACTTTCCTGCTCTACACCACCTTCCACCTGTCTCGGAAACCTATCAGCATAGTAAAGGTAAGGTGTTTGTAGAGTCTACTCTGTAAATAATACATTTGTTGATTCAAAGAAAGTATATTCTGAAATAGAAAATCTGAGTTAAAGAGTACAGTGGTTCTGAAACCTGATCCTGGAGGCACCCCAGCCAGTCAGGTTTTAAGGATATCCACAATGAATATTCATGAGAGAGATTTGCATGCTGTGGAGGCAGTGCATGCATATATCTCTCATGAATGTTCATTGTGGATATCCTAGAAACCCTGCCTGGCTGGAGTGCCTCCAGGAACAGGTTTGGGAACCACTGGGTTAGTGCCTTCACACTAAATTGTTAAACAAATAGTGGTTACTGTTTGTACTCTACCCTTTTTGTTCTTTGCTTTCTAAGAGAGAGAACAGAGAAATACATGCACATTAAGATAAAGGAAAGGAAGAAATGCAGAGCAATTCATTCTCAGATTAAAGAAATGTTATTGATTTGTCAGTTTATATATGTGTTGCAAAAATAATTTATAAAGAGCTTGATTTGCCAAGATCTTTTCCCTTAGGTACAGAATTTTATTTATTGTATTTGTACCCCACATTTTCCCACCTTTTTGCAGGCTCAATGTGGCTTACAGAGTATGGAAATGAGAACGTTATTACATGATTTAAGAAAACAGTCGATCATAAGCTGGGGTGAGAGAGGAATTTATATAGAAAGTGTTAGGTAAGGTCATGTGAGAGGTGTTTTGGTGTACTTGGGTGGTTTAAGGAATGATTTGTTTCATTGAGGGTGACTTTTGTAGGCTCTGTTGAAGAGATGTGTTTTCAAAGCTTTGCGAAAGCTGGTTAGATTGGTCATGGTTTTTAGGGACATGGGTAGTGCGTTCCACAACTGTGTACTTTTGTACGCAAAGGTAGTAGCATAAGCCTGTTTGTATTTCATTCCTTTACAGCTGGTTGAAATTCAGGTTGAGGAATTTGTGGGCCGATCTTTTGGCATTCCTGGGCGATAAGTCCACTAGGTTTAACATATAGAGTGAGGCCTCTGCGTGAATGATTTTGTGTACAGTCGTGCAGATCTTGAACTCGATTCGTTCCTTGAGCGGGAGCCAGTGCAGTTTCTCTCTGAGGGGCTTCGCACTTTCGTATTTAGGTGTTCCAAAAATGAGTCTGGCTGCGGTGTTCTGGGCTGTTTGGAGTTTTTTGATGGTCTGTTCTTTGCAACCTGAGTACATAGCGTTACAGTAGGCCAAGTGGCTTATTACCAATGACTGTACTAGGGTGCGGAAGATGTTCCTTGGGAAAAAAGGTTTTATTCTTTTGAGTTTCCACATCGATTGGAACATTTTTTTCGTCGTATTCTTCGCGTGGGTGTCGAGAGTGAGGTTTCGATCAATAGTGACTCCTAGGATTTTCAGATTTTCTGAGATAGGAAGTGTGCAGTAGGGTTTGGTTATTGTGGGGTAGTTGTTTGTATTGTATTGGGAGGTGAGAACTAGACACTGAGTTTTTTCTGCGTTGAGTTTTAACTTGAATGAGTCCGCCCAAGAGTGCATGGTCTGGAAGCTCTGGTTGATCTCGTTGGTTATTTCATTTAAGTCACTTTTGAACGGGAATTGGATCGTAACATCATCGGCATATATGTAAGGGTTGAGGTTTTGATTGGCTAGGAGTTTGGCTAATGGTATCATCATTAGGTTGAAGATAGTTGGTGAGAGGGGGGGGATCCTTGAGGAACTCCGCATTCTGGTTTCCAGGGTGGCGATCTGTCCGTGCTCGTTATTACTTGGTAGGATCTGGTGGTGAGGAATCCTTCAAACCATTTGAGAACTGGGCCTCCGATTCCGAAGTACTCTAGTAGGTGTAATAGTATTTCATGATTCACCATGTCGAAGGCACTAGACATGTCGAATTGTAGTATGAGTATGTTCTTGCCGGTTGCGATCGTTTTTTTGAATGTGTTCATTGCCGACACTAGTACAGTTTCAGTACTATGATCTGATCGAAATCCTGATTGAGACTCATGTAGAATTGGTGACTCAGGTCCAAGGTGTTTCAAAAATGAAACAATTAAAAAGCAGAAAACAGAATAAACAAAGACAATTATACCATTCTGATGATGTTGAGAATTCTCTGATCATACTGGGGTAAATTTTCAAGTGTAATTGGTATTTCTCCGAGGACAAGCAGGCCTATAATTCTCACAGATGGGTGAAGCGGGACCGTGTTTCTGGTCCGGAGCTTGTAACAATCTTAAAAATAGGTTTTTGAGTGTGAGATGAGCTCCACCGCACATATACAAGTGCCTTCCCACTCGCCTTGAGAGCACGGGACAGGCATATTTCTTCTTTCCGTAGTGAGGAGAGAAGAATGCTTTTGTTATCCATTTCTCACAGATAGCCTGAATTTTTTTTTTTTAATACCTTTTTCAGGGTTTACCTTATTTCATTCCTTCCCCGTATATATTTTTTACATTATTTTTGCTTTTTTTTCTAAGTTTTCTTTATTTTATCACACCTTATGAGGATAATTAGCACTATTTTCTTGGTTATTATTTTCCGTAAATGGAATTCTCTTCCACTAATTATTCGAATTGAACAAAATTATTTTAAGTTTTGTAAGATGTTGAAAACGTTTGTTTGGGCTTAATTTTCTTACTGATATTGTTCTGATTGTTATTGCTTTATTTCATTTTTATTTCCATTAATGTATACCGCATTGAACCTTAGCATTGGGAAAACAGCGGTCAGGAAGTATTGCATTGGTATTGTTGGTACTGATCCTTGAAGTACTTACTATTCACCTTTCTTTCCTCCAAACCAGAGGTGTAACTATGGGTGGGCCAAGGCCCACACAGTCTTTTGTGACCCTCCAATCGGTGCTGGTCTGGCTGCAGATGCAGCTGCACAGCCTTTCATTTGCAGCTGTGCCTGAAGTCCAGCAACAGCAAACAGCCACCACTCATGAGAGCTCCCCTAGGAATCGACCCGGTGCCTGTTTCTTTTTTAACTGTAAATTTTATTGAAAGGTTTGAATAGATTAACAACACTTAACCGTTAGTGTAATGTTCGAATACAAACAATATAAGACAGAGGTCCCCCTCCAGATCTAATACAGAAGCTCACTAGCTAGAACCCCACCCTCCATCCCCATTTTATCCCTAACATCGATCCCCTCTTCCCCCAATAGTACTTCCCCCCCATCAGTCCCAAACCCTCCTTCCTGAATACCCTCCCCACCCTTTTTATTATTTATTTATTTATTTATAGTTCGTTTCTACCCCACATTTTCCCACAAATGCAAATTACTCTAATGATTATAACATTCACACTGCATCTAATATATGATCCAGATGTGACCATTCTGTCACTTCTGGGTCAAATCGCCCTAGTCTACGGTCTGTCAGTTTCTCTAATTCGGCCACCAGTTTGACTTTTGTTAACCAATTATGTTTGGTGGGTCCAGTCCTCGACTTCCAGTGAGAGGCAATAATTGCTGCCGCCAGACAAAGGCGCTTTATACGTCGCTGCCATTTTAGTCCTCTTCCGTTTCCCCATCCCAGAAGACATCACTTAGGTTCACAGGGAAACTCAGAGTCCAGAATTATTGTGAGATTACGAGCCACTTCCAACCCAAATTTTTTAAGGGGTGCACATAACCAGCAAACATGAAAAAAGGTGCCAATGGCCTTTCCACATCTCCAGCACTGATCGCTGGAATCAGGATACACAATCTTCACCCAATCCGGTGTATAATACCATCTACTTAATACCTTGTATGCATTTTCTTTTATCAGAACACATATAGATGCTTTTTTCACCTCCAGGCATATTGCATTCCACTCTGCCATGCTTAACTCGCATTCCAAATCTTGTTCCCATGCAAGCATATTTAACAGCATCATCTCCCCTTATATAACGATATAAAAGGGATATAGCCCTCCCCATCCTGCCTATAGAGACCCACAGACTCTCCAAGTGCTCAGTCTCGTCTGGATCAGTTTTCAACCATCCTTGCTTAAGGATGGAATGTTTAATTTGTGAATAAGCATAGAAATCTGATGCAGGCAAGGCATGGGACTCCAGTAATTCCCCAAAAGTCCTTATTTCCCCCAATTCCATTAGGTCCCGAAATCTAACAAGACCTTGATGAGCCCAGACTGCAAAGACTGCTCCCTGCCGGCCGGCTGGGAAGCTAGGTTCCTGTGTAATCTGCGCATAGGTTGACAGAATTCGGGTCCCGCGCAACTTGTATTCCTTGTCATCAACAGCAGATTAATCCATTAACTGATGGGTTGTATCTGCCTACCAGCAGGTGGAGATAGAGTTATACTGAAGGCAGAGGGGGTTGGGCATCCTGGAACACCATGTGCTTTCAGTGTTCTCTATCTCCCAGGCATTGTTGCTAAGTGGGCGGTTTTACCGCCCAATTGGGCAGGTTTTCGCCAGTGGCGGCGGGAGTAATGCGGTTTTTTGGGCGGTTTTCCCGTCGCCGCTGTGCGAGTTCGGCGTTTTTTTCCGGGGCTTCTATTGGTCCAATTCGGTCCAATAGAAGCTTTTCCGGGGCTTCTATTGGTCCAAATTGGACCAATAGAAGCCTTTTAGGGGGTGGGGCTAGTGACGTGGGAGGCGGGGTTAGCGACGCGGGGGGTGGGGTTCGGTGACGCGGGAGACGGGGATTGGCTACGGGTGTTTTTTGGGCGGGTTTACGGCTCATTTTGGGCTGGGAATATTTTTCCCAGCTGGCAACCCTGCTCCCAGGAGGTGTGGACGTCACTCCTCAGCTCCTGGATTTCTGCCTGGGGTGGTTCCTGTGCTTTGCCAGTAGAGCAGGGGGTGTTGTGGCTGGTGGTGCCCACTTTAAAGGCATACTTGGTTTTCCCTGTCTCTGCCTTACCCCATTCCCCCTCCTCCCGGAGTTCCTCTGTGGCTGCCTGCCTCTAACTTTCCTCACAGTAAAAAAAAAAAAAAACAGAGAGATGCTTTCTCCTGAGCTCCTGGTTCGGTGCAGCTTCACCGCAGCTCGTTTGACTCTGTCTCCTGAGGTGAGAGTGGTGCCTAGCTCCTCCGGGGAGGTTCCCGCTGACAGTGCTCTGTGCGGGGTAAGTTTTGGCGTGAAGGCACCATTTTGTTTTCTGTATTTGATGGCTGCTGAAGGAGATAAGTGCTGCTCCCACTGTGGGAAACGCAGATCAGCAGTGGGGCTTTGCAGCACATGCTGCCTAGATGCTAATGCTGGCACAAGCATGGTGGGCGGTGATTCTTCCCGCCCGCCGGAGTTGGGAGGTGCCGCGTGACACGTACCTCGCGGTTGCGGAGGGGTCTGAGTGCAGGGGGACACCTCGTTTCGATGTTTCTAGAGGAGCTTTTGCCTCCTCTTCCCCCAATGTGGGGGCGAATGTACAGGGTGAGTTTTTCTCTCCTGAATTTGTGCTGCTGATGCATAAGGCTTTTATGTTAAAAAGAGCACTGCCTGAGGCTCCTGACAATTCCTGTCGGTCTGGGTTGCCTCCGGTTCTTGATAGCCCAGCGTCTGCTGGAGACTTTATTTCTTCCCTTGAGCTTTTGGCTGATGCTAAGCATAGACGAGTGATTACCCCGTCTGAGGGGGACTCTTCACTCTGTTCTCCCCCGTGGTCTAGTTTCGGGGAGTCTGAGGGGTCTGGCAGGCCTTCAAGGACTGATGATCCAGATGAGGGTGGCTGCTTGCCATAGGAGTTGGATGACCCTAAAGCGGTTCGGATTTTCCACCGCGACAAGCTGCCAGCTCTCATTTCTGATGCCTTACAGGCCCTTTGTATTGAAGATCCTGACGAGGGCGCTGCCTCTTCTATTAATCCTCGGATGGCTAGCACTAAGAAGCCTTCTCGGGCTTTTCTCATGCATGCTTCCATCCAAGAGCTTATTTCAGCTCAATGGTCTGACCCTGAGGGTCCCTTGAAGGTGGCCAGGGCTATGTGTCACCTTTATCCCCTGAGGGAAAGTTAGTTGACCCTCTTTGGGTGCTTTAGTCACGGCTGTGACTAAAAAGACTACTCTCCTGGTGGAGGGAGGGATCGCTTTGAAAGATATGCAGGCGGCTGGAATCTGCGCTGAAGCGGTCCTTTGATATCTCGGGCCTTTCCTTATGGGCGGCTGTTTGCAGTTCCTATGCAGCCCGGGCCTGCCTTTCCCTCACTGAGGTCGGCCCGCGCATGGAGTCTGCCCTGTCTTTTTTTTGGCTGATGCCCTTTATGATCTGGTCAGAGCTTCGGCTAAGCAGATGTCTGTGGCGGTTGCTGCCCGCCACCTTCTTTGACTCCGGGATTGGGCGGCTGACATGGCCTCTAAACAAAGGCTGGTGAGGTTACTCTTTCGGGGCCTTCTTTTATTTGGTAAGGATTTGGAGAAGATTGTTAAGGACCTAGGGGACTCTAAGTGCCAACGGTTGCCTGAGGATAGGCCGAGGCCTTCTTCCAAAAGTCCTTCTTTTCCCTCCTCTTCCATGCCACTTTTTCGCGAAGCTCGCAGGTATCACCCGGGGCGCTCTGTGGGGTTTGGTCAACGTACCCGTTTCCAGCAGAGGAACTCCTTTCGTTTGGACAAACGAGCGGCGGCGTCCGGGCAACGTCCAGGAGTTCAGGGGCGTCCTCCACAATGATGGGGCACTGGTCCACTCGTCGGTTCCCGCAGTAGGAGGTCATCTCTCCCTCTTTTTCGAGGAGTGGACCAAGATTACTTCGGATCAGTGGGTCCTAGACCTGATCAGAGAAGGTTACCGGCTAGAATTTGCCGTCCCAGTAGGAGATGCGTTTTTGAAGTCCCGATGCGGCACTGCCGTCAAGCGGGCAGCAGTATACGAGACCTTGCAGGTGTTGCTGAAGCTCGGAACGGTGGTTCTGGTTCTTCCCGCAGAACGCGGCTGCGGTCGCTACTCCATCTATTTTGTGGTGCCTCGAAAAGGTGGGTCATTCAGACCTATCCTCGACTTACACAGAGTCAACGAGGCCTTAGGAGTACGACACTTCTGCATGGAAACCCTGTGCTCTGTCATTGCGGCGGTACATCCAGGAGAGTTTCTCACGTCTCTGGACATCAAAGAAGCGTACTTGCATATTCCCACCTGGCATATTCACATCAGCGGTTTCTCCGGTTTGTGGTATTGAGCCAGCATTTCCAGTTTCGCACCTTGCCTTTCAGGTTGGCGACTGCCCCTCGGATTTTTTCCAAGGTCATGGTGGTAGTGGCTGCCTTTCTCAAGCGAGAGGGTATCAGAGTTCACTCTTATCTCGATGACTGGATCATCAGAGCGGATTCGGCAGATGAGTCGACTTGCCACAGCCAGAGTTGTTACAATTCTTCAGACTCTGGGCTGGGTAGTCAATATGCCCAAAAGTTATATGACCCCCTCTCAGTCTCTCGAGTATTTGGGGGTCCGGTTTGACACGGCTTCGGGGTTCGTTTTTCTTCCCGACAGTAGGCGGCTGAAGCTTCAGAATCGGGTCCGCCTGTTCCTGCGGATGCCTCGCCCTCGAGCTTGGGACTTTGTTCAGCTCCTGGGATCGATGACGGCCACCATAGAGGTGATTCCCTGGGCGAGAACTCACATGAGACCGCTGCAGCTTGCTCTGCTTCAGCAATGATCTCCGATTTCCAAGGAATTCCTACGCAGACTACGGTGGCTTCCTGCGGCCCAGCACAGTATGGATTGGTGACTTTCCAACAGCAGGCTGCGGCAGGGGATGCCACTGGCTCTTCCTTTTTAGTGTCTGGTGATAACGGATGCCAGCCTTTCGGGCTGGGAAGCTCATTGCTGGGGACGCTATGCTCAGGGTCTGTGGAACTTGCAGAAGCGGGATGGTCCATCAATCGCTTGGAACTGAGAACGATATTTCAGGCTCTTCTGGCCTTCCACAGGACGCTGAAGGGTTGTCCTGTCCGAGTTCTGTTAGACAACACAACAGCAGTGGTCTATATCAATCGCCAGGGCGGCTCTCAGTGCAGGGCCCTGGCTGCGGAGGCGTCTCAGATCTGCGACTGGTCCGAGCGCCACCTAGAGCTGCTGTCCGCGGCTCACATAGCAGGTCAGAGCAACGTGCAAGCGGAGGTTTCGGGCGGGAACGTAAGGGGAGATGAGGGTAGAGAGGTAATGAGGGGCTGCAGACTGAGTGCATTTGTAGGTAAGAAGGAGAAGCTTGAACTGTATGCGGTATCTGATCGGAAGCCAGAGAAGTGACCTGAGGAGAGGGGTGATATGAGTATATCGGTTCAGGTGGAATATAAGACGTGCAGCAGAGTTCTGAACGGATTGAAGGGGGGATAGGTGATTAAGTGGGAGGCCAGTGAGGAGTTGGTTGCAGTAGTCAAGGCGAGAGGTAATGAGAGCGTGGATGAAAGTTCGGGTGGTGTGCTCAGAGAGGAAAGGGCGAATTTTGCTGATGTTAAAGAGGAAGAAGCAACAGGTCTTGGCTGTCTGCTGGATATGCACAGAGAAGGAGAGGGAGGAGTCGAAGATTACTCCGAGGTTGCGGGCAGATGAGACGGGGAGGATGAGGGTGTTATCAACTGAGATCGAGAGTGGAGGAAGAGGAGAAGTGGGTTTTGGTGGAAAGACGATAAGCTCGGTCTTGGCCATGTTCAGTTTCAGGTGGCGGGTGGACATCCATGCAGCAATGTCGGATAAGCAGGCCGATACCTTGGCCTGGGTCTCCACGGTGATGTCAGGTGTGGAGAGATACAGCTGGGTGTCATCAGCATAAAGATAATACTGGAAACCATAAGATGAGATCAATGAGCCCAGGGAAGAGGTGTAGATTGAAAAAAGAAGGGGTCCAAGGACAGATACCTGGGGAACTCCAACAGAGAGCGAGATGGGGTGGAGGAAGATCCATGAGAGTGTACTCTGAAGGTGCGGTGGGAGAGATAGGAGGAGAACCAGGAGAGGACAGAGCCCTGGAACCCAAATGAGGACAGTGTGGCAAGAAGTAAATCATGATTGACCATGTCAAAAGCAGCGGGTAGATCGAGGAGGATGAGGATGGAGTAGTAGCCTCTGGATTTGGCAAGGAACAGGTCATTACAGACTTTAGAGAGTGCTGTTTCTGTCGAGTGTAGAGGGCGAAAACTGGATTGAAGCGGATCGAGGATGGCCTGAGAGGAGAGAAAATCAAGGCAGCGGCTGTGAATGGCGCGCTCAAGTATTTTAGAGAGGAAGGGTAGGAGGGAGATGGGGCGGTAGTTGGAGGGACAGGTAGGGTCAAGAGATGGTTTTTTGAGGAGAGGTGTGACTACGACGTGCTTGAAGGTGTCAGGGACAGTTGCAGTGGAGAGAGAGAGGTTGAGGATATGACAGATGGAGGGGGTGACAGTATGAGAGATGGTGTTAAGTAAGTTGGTGGGGATGGGATCAGAGGAACAAGTTGTGCATTTCGAGGAGGAAAGAAGGCGGGCGGTTTCCTCCTCGGTGATATCAGGAAAGGAGGAGAAAGAGTTGGTTGGTTGGTTGAGGGAGAGGGTTGAAGGGTGAAGGGGATGAGGTGGCTTGGTAGTGAATTCAAGGTTGATCTTTTGCACCTTATCGTGGAAGTAGTCAGCCAGTGATTGAGGAGAGAGTGAGGGGTGGGTGGGAGTGGAGGGCATTTTGAGGAGGGAGTTAAGGGTGGCGAAGAGACGACGAGTTTTGGAGCTGAGAGAATTGGTCAATTGGGTGTAGTAGTCCTGTTTGGCAAGGAATAGGGAGGACTGGAAGGAGGACAGCATGAATTTGTAATGAAGGAAATCTGAATAGCTGCGAGATTTCCTCCAGAGGCGTTCAGCAGATCGGGCGCAGGAGCGAAGGTAACGGATGCAAGGGGTCAACCAGGGCTGGGGATTAGTACACCTTGTGGGACGGAAGATGGATGGTGCGAGGGTGTCCAGAGCAGAGGAGAGAGTGGCATTGTAAGCGGAGACAGCCTCATCGACAAACTCGGAGGACATGATGGAGGGGAGGAGATTAGAAATACTAGAGGATAAGGTGGGAGGGTCAATAGCCTGGAGATTCCTGGAAGTAGTGGTTAATGTTGGGCGGGGCTGGGGGGGGTGAAGAAGTGTGAAGGTGATCAGGTGATGATCAGAAAGAGGAAGAGCTGAGGCGTGGAAATTGGAGGGTGAGCCGGAAATGGAGAGGACGACTTCAAGACAATGGCCATTTTGGTGAGTAGGGGTGGTGGAGCACAGCTGGAGGTTGAAGGAAGATGTTAGAGTGAGGAACTGAGAAGCGTGAGAGTCGGATGGGTCATCAGCGTGTATGTTAAAGTCTCCGAGAATATCCAAGATGGCCGCAAGCTGTTATGTTGCTGCGACTCACGCTCCTAAAAAAAAAAAGAAATGCCGAAACGAAGAGGGAGACTAGCGGGTAGGGCTTCCCCGCTAACTCCCTCATTACCTGGTCCGATGGATCGATATTTGAGATCGCAGGGAAAACTTGGATCAGAGAATTATGAAGCTTGAAACGGTACAACCTATTATGATGAAAGATTTGATGAGTCTTAGAGATAAAATGGAAACCTTTGATAATTACACTAAAAATCATAACCTAAGATTTGTCAACTTTCCTAGACTTCAAAATGTTGCTCCTATGGATATGTTGAAACGCTATATGCGTGAAAATTTACTAATTCCTGAACAGAACTTACCACCAATGACTATGGTTTACTATATCCCTGGGAAAGGAACCTCTCAACCTGAAGCTCCGATAAATGTCTCTCTCTTGCTTGAGACTTCTGATACCGAATTAGCAACTGCAGCTACATTGGTGGCTACAGTTGCACTATTACCAGACAAGAATTGGATCTTTCGTCTGTTTTTCCGAAATAAAGATAAACCCTTTTTGGGTTTAAAAGTTTTACTTTTTCCTGATGTCTCCAAGGAGACACGACGACGAAGGAAACAATTCCTGCTCCTTAGGCCTGAAGTTTTACACTTGGGGGGTACCTTCTTTTTAAGATACCCCTGCAAGTGTATAATAAGGTTTAAGGAAAAAAAATATGTATTTACAGAGCCGTCTCATGTATCTTCACTCATAACCTCAGTGAAAATGGATAAGCGTTAATTACAAGTGTTTGCTCTACTTAACAGTATTTGTATAATTTCTTTTTTCTGATTAACCTTTAGATAATTTGTCTCTAGTATTTTCCTGAAATCTTGGATCACATGTATGGACTTGAGTATAGTTTTCCTGTTAATATGAAGCTTAACCTTCACCTTTTTTTTTCCTGTGTGTTTTATTATTTTTACATACTTTTCCTGAACAAGAGGATTGTCTTGTAAAATATTGGATAATATTAATAATACATAAATTAAAAAAAAAAAAGTCTCTGAGAATGAGGGATGGAGATGAGGGATCAAGAAAAACAGAAAGCCAGGCATCGAAGTCAGTGAGGAAGGAAGAGAGAGATTTATCAGGGGGGCGGTAAATGACTGCAATTCTGAGTGGCAGCGGGTAGAATAGACGGATGGAGTGAACTTCAAAGGATGAGAAGCAGTGAGATTGCGGTAGGAGGAGGGGTTGAAAACTACAGGCGGGTGAGAGTAGTAACCCGACACCTCCTCCGCGGCCGACTGGGCGGGGAGTGTGGGAGAAAAGATAACCTCCATGGCATAGGGCCGTGACTGAGGCCGAGTCATTGGGGGTGAGCCAGGTTTCAGTTAGGGCGAGCAGATGAAGGGAGCGGGAGATGAGCTTGTGGGTGAAGGAAAGTTTGTTGCACATGGAGCGGGCATTCTACAGGGCGCACGAGAAGGGGAGGGAAGAAGGGGGAAAGCAGGGAACAGAAATGAGATTGGAGATATCTCGGAAGTGTTTGCATAGATAAGACGAGGGCATGTGTGGGGGGCCTGGATTGGGATTGATGTCTCTGGCGGATAGTAGGAGAAGGAGCAAGAGAGAGCGGAGGAGGGTGGGGGAGGTAGGGCGACGAAGGCGACGAAGACGGGATGAGCTTAGTAGGAATGTGGATGGGCTAATGGCAGGAAGGAAGTGTTGAAGGTTGAGAGCTAGGAGAGATGGTGAGGTGGTGGAATACAGACAGAACAATTAAGGGTAAGGGAATAAAGAGGTGAGGATAAAGGACAGGACAAGTGAGTTAGGAGTCAAAAGCAGTGGTTCAGTTGTAGCTGAAAGCAAGTTATATTCAGGTACAGTACGTGGAGGAGCATTTTCGATAGTGCGTCTAAATCAGACTATGGACATTTTGTACTAAACATACCAAATCTGACTAGGAAATATACCTATTTAAAAAGAAAAATGTCTGTCTTTTTTTTTTCTTCGAAAATACCATTTCGAACAAGACTTTGTGTGTTTACCTTTTTTGGCTGTTTTAGAAAATAAACTGCACAAGTTAAAAACATGAAATCTAGCATTTAGGATGTAGGAGGGCCAGTATTTTAGTAGACTGGTCCCACAGACATATCACCCTAGAGGCTACTGCTTTGGGCTTCATATAAATGCTCCCAGGTACAAATATCACCATTAACCCATTATCATGTATTCTGAGCCCTCCTAAACTCTCCCAAAACCCACTGCCCCCAACTACACACCACTACAATAGCCCTTATGGGTGAAGGGGGCACCTATATGTGGGTACAGGAGGGTTTGGGTGAGTTTTGGGATGGCTGACACTTTTCACCACAAATGTAATGGGTAGAGGGAGGTATAGGCCTGGGTCCACCTGTCTAGAGTGCACTGCACGACCACTCTGCTACTCCAGGGACCTGCATGCTGCTCTGATAGACCTGTTATAGAGGCTGGTGAGTAATTTTTCTATCCATATTTTTGGGGGTTGGGAGGGGTCAAGGACCATTGGGGGCAAAATAGTGGAAACTATTAAAAAGAATAAAATTACAGAACATACAGACAAACATGCTTTAATGGGACAGAGTCAGCATGGGTTCAGCCAAAGGAAGTCTTGCCTCACCACTTTGCTTAATTTCTTTGAAAGTGTTAATAAACATGTGGATAAAGGTGGGCCGGTTGATGTAGTGTATCGAGATTTTCAGAAAGCTTTTAATAAAGTTCTTTATGAGAGACTCCTGGAAAAATTAAAGAGTCATGGGATAGGAGGCAAGGTTCTGGTGTGGATTAGGAATTGGTTATTGGACAGAAAACAGAGGGTAGGATTAAATGGTCATTTCTCTCAATGGAAGAGGGTGAACAGTGGAGTACCGTATGGATCAGTACTGGGGCCGATGCTATTTAGTGTATTTATAAATGATATGGAAATTGGAATGATGAGTGAGGTGATTAAATTTGCAGATGACACAAAACTATTCAAGGTTATTAAAACACGTGCAGACTGTGAAATATTGAAGGAAGACCATAGGAAATTGGAAGACTCGGCATCCAAATGGCAGATGACATTTATTATGGACAAATGGAAGATGATGCACATTGGAAAGATTAATCTGAATCATAGTTACCTGATGCTAGGGTTCACCTTGGGGATCAGCACTCAATAAAAATATTTAGGTGCCATTGTTGATAATACGCTGAACTCTTCTGCTCAATCTGCAGCAGTGGCCAAAAAAGCAAACAGGATTCTAGGAATTATTAGGAAAGGGATGGTGAATAAGACCAAAAATACTATAATGTCTCTGTATCGCTCCATGGTGTTACCGCACCTTCAGTACTGTGTTCAGTTGTGGTCACCATATCTCAAAAAAGATATAGCGGAAATAGAAAAGGTTCAAATAAGAGTGACCAAAATGATAAAGGGGGGTGGAACTCTTTTTTCATATGAGGAAAGGTTAAAGAGGTTAGGGCTCTTCAGCTTGGAAACGAGATGGATGAGTGGAGATATTATTGGGGTCTTCAAAATCCTGAGTGATGTAGAACGAGTAGAAGTAAATCCATTTTTTTACTCGTTCCAAAAGTGCAAAGACTAGGGGCAGTCAAGGAAATTACATGGAAATACTTTTAAAACAAATAGGAGGAAATTATTTGTTTCACTCAATGAATAGTTAAGCTCTGTAACTCTTTGCCAGAGGATGTGGTAACAGTGGTTAGTGTATATTTATTTTTGTTACATTTGTACCCCGCACTTTTTCCCACTCATGGCAGGCTCAATGCGGCAGGCAATGGAGGGTTAAGTGACTTGCCCAGAGTCACAAGGAGCTGCCTGTGCCGGGAGTCGAACTCAGTTCCTCAGTTCCCCAGGACCAAAGTCCACCACCCTAACCACCCTAACCACTAGGCCACTCCTTTAAAAAAGGTTTGGATAAGTTCCTGGAGGAAAAGTCCATAGTCTACTATTGACAGACATGGGGAAGCAACTGCTTGCCCTGGGATTTGTAGCATGGAATATTGCTGCTCAGTGGCGTACCAAAGGCGGGGCGGTGGGGGTGGTCCGCCCTGGGTGTCAGCGGGTGGGGGGGGTGCTCCGCTGGCACCCCAGTCCCCCCCTGCCTACCAGCTCTGTCGCCAGATGACCCTCTTCACCTGCCACCCGGCACCTGACCCAGCCTTTAAAAAAATCTATGACGCGGCGGCACAGCGCCTCGAGTCTGCTCTGCGTGTAAAGGAAGAAAAATTGCCTCGTCGGCCGCAGTGGCGCAGCCAGAAGGCAATTTTTGGGTGGGCCAACAGGTTGGATGGATAGGCACTAGAGAAACACCTGCCACCTGATATGCCCTGCCCACGCCCCTACTCCTACCACACACCTACCCCACTCCCAATAACTTCAATGGGAGTAGCAGTGCTGGCCTCAGTGGCTGCAGGCCACATTGAGAGCTGGGGGAAATATAAGAGGGTGCACTCTTCATCCTCCACTGAGCCACGGTCCGCCAACACACATATGCTTCCCCCAAATGTACCCTAAATATTACAGTGGGGCCCTAAAATATCAATACAACTATGAAGAAAACTGAACAAGCCAAAGTACTATAGAATACTACATAGAAAATTGATGCTAACAGAATACTTTGGTCACACACACAGAACACAAATGCCATATACAGAATAAGTTACCACAAACCATAAACAAATTAAATCAAAATCCCAAGAGCCCAGACCTTGCATTTAGCACAGCACAGAGAAATACAAAGAGATACATTTTCTCCTATACTGTGCAAAATATGATAGCACATGCAAGAGACAGGAACTGGGTTTGCCCCCCTAGCCAGAGAGAACCCCAGGCCAGCTGGAAGCTGAAGAAGGTGCATCCTGTTAGTGTTAGTAAGCTTTGGGGTCCCCTCCTAAATATCTGCCTTGGGCCCCAGCCATATTCTAACACCAGCTCTGGCAGGATGTACATTTCAAATCTGACATATTCTAATCACAACATAGAAAAATAAAATTCTTTTTTCTACCTTTAGTTGTCTGCTCATTTTATTTTTCAAAGTCATGTTGGTCCCAGGCTCTGGTTTCTACATCCTTGTGTCTTCTCTTAACTCACTCAGCAAGGTCTCCTGTCCATTTGATATTTCTACTCTCCATGTCCACTATCCATCTTCTTCCATCTCTGTACCTCTATCTTCCTCCATGTTTAGTATCTCCCTTACTCTGTGTTCCTATATTTCTCTGTCCAGCTTCTCCCCTCTCTTTGTCCCCAGTGCCATTATATCTCTACCCTCTCTGACCCTACCCCATCCAGCTTCTCTCCCTCTCACTCCCTCTCCTTTCCAGCACCTGGTTTGGTTGCTTGATTCCCTGCCTGCCCACCCTCCTTTCCTTCCTCCCTCACGCTGTAGGTTTAGTATTTGTTCCCTTTTCCTTCATCTCCTGTGGTCTGGTATCTCTGTTTCCCTTCCCTCCCTCTTTGTGCTGTACCAGCAGTTCTCTCCCTTCCCTCCAGTTTTCCTTCCCCTTCTCCCACGTCCAGCAACTCTCTCCCTTCCATCCAGATCCCCTCCTCCTCTTCCTCCCACATCCAACTGCTCTTTCTCTCCAGCCCCCGCTTCCTCCTCCCACATCCAGCAGCTCTCTCCCTTCCATCCAGTCCCCTCCTCCTCTTCCTTCCATGTCCAGCAGCTCTCTCCCTTCCCTCCAGTCCCTTCTTCCTCCTTTGTCCAGCAGATCTCCAGCCCCTTCCTCCTCTCCCTCCTGTCCAGCAGCTCTCTCTCTTCCATCTAGTCCCCTCCTCCTTGTCCAGCAGCTCTGCCCCTTCCCTCCAGTCCCTTCTTCCTCTTCCTCCCTTGTCCAGCAGATCTCCAGCCCTTTCCTACTCTCCCTCCCATGTCCAGCAACTCTGTCCCTTCTTCCTCTTCCTCCCTTGTCCAGTAGATCTCCAGCCCCTTCCTACTCTCCCTCCCATGTCCAGAAGCTCTCCAGCCCCTTCCTCCTCTCCCTCCCATCATGTCCAGCAGCTCTCAGCCACTTTCCCTCCAGGCTCGCCCACCCAACATCCTTTGCTGCTGTTGCTGCCTTTTCCCGCGGTTCCAGGTATGGCCATCCAGGAGGCAGCGTTCAGCGTTGCCTAACTGCTCTGAAATAATTCTTCTTCTCCCAGGCTCCGCTGCATCGTTTTTTCGCCCGTCGCCCCTCTGTATGCACTTCCTGTTTACGTAGGGCCAGATGGACATGGGAGGGGGGAGCAGAGCTGCCTGTGAGAATGGCAGCGCTGTGCGACGGGCGAAAAAACCGATGCAGCGAAGCCTGGGAGAAGAAGAATTATTTCAGAGCAGTTAGGCAACGCTGAACGCTGCCTCCTGGATTGCCGTACCCGGAGCCGCGGGAAAAGGCAGTGACAGCAGCAAAGGATGTTGGGTGGGCGGGCGGGCCTGGAGGGAAAGTGGCTGGGCCTGGACCCATCCAGGCCCGCCCGTGGCTACGCTCCTGGTCGGCCGGCCTTCCCTCACTGTGTCCCGCCCTTTGATGTAACTTCCTATTTCCGTGAGGGTGGGACACAGAGGGAAGGCCGGCCGGCCTGCCTGCAGCTTCTCCAGACCCTTCCATTGGTTCCACTTCCTGTTTCTGGCAGGGCAAAAGATGTAAGAGGGAACTTCTCTGGGGTGCCTGCAGGCAGCATTTATGAATCACTGCCTGCCAGTGTTGGTGATATTTAGAAATAAACAAGATTGGAGGTACACCGAGGTGAAAGGGGGGACTTACTGGATCGTGAAAAGGAGAGATGCCAGACTGTGAGCAGGAGGATGGGCAGAGGGTTGCTGGACTACAGACAGGAGAGAGTGGGAGAGATTGTTACCCCCTAAAATTGTGCTACCCTATGCAGCTGCCTAGTTTGCCTGTTCCTAGTGCCTAACCTTTCTCCATTGGGAAAAGTGACCATGTAGTTGTATTTTGTGCATACGTTAACTGGTTCTCAGTCCTCAATAGAACATGATATCCTGTCCCACAAATTTCCTGAGGACCTGTCTGTGTATAGTATTTATAAGACGTGCAGACCTGTGAAAATTGTACAGTTTAGATGTCACTGTTTAAAATGGTAAAAAGCAATAAAATAAAATTAAAATTTCCTGAGGAGTTTCTCAAAAGGGGCTTTGTCACATGCCTTCTGAAAATCTAGGTACAATATGGGAGTAATACTTAGTCATCTACACCAAAATTCTATAAATGGCACCCAACATTTGGCTCATGATTGGGTGTGCAGTTATAGCATAAGGTCAGTTACGCATATAACATAATTAATTGGTGGTAAATAATTGGTGTTAACAAAAGCTAGTTGGTGCTAATTTCACATTATGTGCATAACAGACTTACGCCCCTATTCTATAAACAATGTGCCTAACTTCTCTCGCATGCAAGTGCAAAGGGTGTATCTCAACTGATGCAGTTCCTAGATCACTATGATATGCTACACAGTTCGCAATCTGCGTTCTGTTCCAAACAGACGATTGTAGGATCTTTGCTAGATAAAATTATAGGGGAGTGGGTGAGAAAGTTTTGCTAATGCAACTTGACCTCAGCATTTGATCTCCTATATCCTTCACTGGATGGAATTGGGATATCTGGAACTGTTTAAATTGGTTACGTGAATTTTTAGGTAGCAGAAGAGAAGGTCAAGAAGTACAACGAACAAAGATAACACAAAAAAATATAAAAAGGCCTTCAGGACTGGAACAATCAAGAGATCTTTAATAAAAGGACACAACATGGACCGTGTTTCAGCATATAAATGCCTACATGAGGGGTCTAACAAAGGAAACATAAAAATACATTATAAAAATAAATCAAATAATGTATATATCCTATCTAATAAAACGCACCTCCAACGTTCTGAAGCTGACTGCATGGCTGTCTGGCTGAGGCATTCGTGCGCTGCTCTGTTGTAAGGCTACTGAACGTCACGTAGTTCCGGGAACGTCAGCCGCAGCACTGACCTACTGCACGAGGCCCCGCCCCTGCCGCCCTCGCCGCAACACCACGCCCCCCAGGTCGCCGCCATCAGGCGTGCAGGCTTGGCCCTTCTCTTTCTGTTAGCTCTGGTCCTGCCATCATTTCCTCTTTCCGCAATGAGGGCGGGACCAGAGCTAACACAGAGAGAAGGACCGAGGCTGCACGTCTTTAAATGCTGCTTTCCTGTGAAGATGATTTTTAAAACTTGGAGCGAGGGCGGCTGGAACTGGGAGGGAGAGAGGAAGGGAGGGACGACGACCCTAGAACTGGGAGGGAGGGAGGGGGACCCTGAAACTCGGAGGGAGGGGGAGGGAGCGGGGAGGGGTGGGAGGGGCGCGGTGACCCTGGAACTTGGAGGGAGGGAGGGACGCGACCCTGGAACTTGGAGGGAGGGGGGGGGGGGGGTGCGACCGACCCTGGAACTTGGAGGGAGGAAGGGGGGGTGACCCTGGAACTTGGAGGGAGGAAAGGAGGGGTGACCCTGCAACCCGGAGGGAGGGGGGCGACCCTGCAACCCGGAGGGAGGAAGGGGGGATGACCCTGCAACTTGGAGGGAGGAAGGGGGGCGACCCTGCAACTTGGAGGGATGACCCTGGAACTCGGAGGGAGGGAGGAGGGGTGACCCTGGAACTCGGAGGGAGGAAGGGGGGGTGACCCTGGAAATCAGAGGGAGGAAGGGGGGGCCACCCTGGAACTCGGACAGAGGAAGGGGGGCGACCCTGGAACTCGGAGGGGGGGCACCCTGCAACTCAGAGGGGGGGGCGACCCTGCAACTCGGAGGGAGGGAGGGGGACGACCCTGGAACTTGGAGGGAGGGGGGCCCATGACACACATTCTCATTCTCACACACACACTCGCACCCAGTCTCACTCTCTCTGTCACACACACACACTCGCACATTGACTCTCTCTCTCTCACACAGTCTGTCTCACACACACTCTCTCAAACATACACACTCTGAGGACAACCTTGCTAATGCCCGTTTCATTTGCGTCAGAAACGGGCCTGTTTTACTAGTTAATAAAATAATAAGCTACTGTCCATATTAAAAATGTATTACATAAAAACATATGATGAGCTGATGGAATTAAAGAGTAAAGAATATACATTAAAAATGGAAAGTTATATCTAAAAAGTAAAAAATCACATAAATATCATGAATACTTGTACTCAGTACTGTGTTCCAAAGAGAGTGCGCAGAACTAATGCACTGTGTCAAAAAAATGAGTTGTGTTACAAAATAAGAAGCTATATATGCTGCATAAATAAAGATAATAATTCATACAGAGTAAAATGTGCAAATGAATACATAACAGAACCAATGTGAGTTTCATAAGTTCATCATAAGTGACATCAAAAGAGCATCAAAATTAAAGATAAAATCTGCCTGTCTTACCAATTGGAGTTGGTATTGCTCATATGAATCACAAATATAATTTATCTTCATATAAGAAAGCTAAAAACAATGTGAACAGATATGTTATTGAGGGTGAGGAATTAAAACAGTAACTAAACATTAACAAAAAAAAAAATTAATGCTTAAATGTAAACCATCATAATGTAAATGAATTTAATGAACATGCAGAGGCTAAAACCATTACTAAATTGAATTACCTCAATCTAAAAGCTTAGACAGACTTTAAAAAACACTTAGAAAAACAGGATGTCTCTAAATAAATAAAACAAAAGATGGGAAGACTTATACCCCCCTGTTTCCTAAGCTGCACAACAGTGCTGAAACAGCCCATTCAAAGTGAATGGGCTGTGTCGGGATTAGCACACGGCAGCTGCTAGCATGGCTTAGTAAACAGGGGGATAGTGTAGTTCCATATAACTAAATCTGTATTTCACAAAGAAACAGTCTAGTCAGAAATGGTTTTGTTAAAAATGTCAATAAATTTTGTAACAAACAGGCTATGCTTCCTCAGGTAAGCAACATGTGAAAACACAAAAGCTTATATGCAAACAGCTGTATCTTGTGAAATGAAACCCCTCTTACCAAGAGAGAGCCTCAGGGTACAAGAGTGTAACTTGGCTTCTGTAGTCAGTGCTGCATTTGTAAACATGAACCGCCCGAGAATAAAACTAGTGTAAACCGATTCAGCTTACCATAAAGTCCAGTCAGGCATAGCTTAGAAACACGTTTTGGAGCACCGTGTCTGTGTTCATTAGTGAATACCACTAAAAAGAACAAATTGTGTAAAAAAGCAGCTGATATAATGTTCCCTATGGGCTGCTCCACTGGTGGATGATGTCACCAAAAAATGCGCAGGAAAAATGGTGAAACAAAAAACTAATGTGATTGCCGGCAGGCTGACTTGAAAATAACTGTTAAGATGGCATTCAGGCAGATTTTTTTAAAAGACAACTTTAAACAATGTAAAAATAATTCAGCAAAATTCAATATACAGCAAGTTCAACTTCACACTAAATCAAAGCAGCAATTGAATTGAAACAATATAATACTGAACTTGAACTTTAAAATAAGAATTAACCATTCTCCGTTAATATGGACTTGACTACAAAATTCAGAAATGTCTTGTATTACGTGCATTCAAATGTCCAGAGACTTAAGTGATAATAAAAATAGGACATAATTGTCTCTCCAAAAACTTAATACATGCACAAAGAATATCTTAGATTATAAAAGTAATCCAACATAACCCACATGAAGTCTTTAATGTGTAGTTAAAATTAAAATACCTACCCTATATGAACATTGATAGTCTTGTCACAAAGAAAATGAACAGAAAAATAACAAAAGACCTTTATAAAAATGTATATATACATACATACACACACTTTGGAAGATACGATCAATTCCTGCTGATATTTTTGTATATAATAACAAAGATTATGCTTATAGTTTTATAGGAACACAGATAAATCTAATTCTGCATTCAGACCTGCAGGGGAGATGGTATTTAACTCACAGATATATGGCTGTTCTTGTCTCAGTAAAATATTGTTAATGTTGCCTCCATGCCATGATAATTGGACTTTCTTCAACACTAGAAACTTGAGATCAGAAAAACTGTGTGAATAATCAATACAATGCTGTACCAAAGGGACTGCTATGCTGCCTCTCTTGATATTGCTTCTGTGCTTAGTCATTCTTGTTTTAACCTTTCTGATAGTTTTGCCCACATAGATCACATGGACAGAGGATTTGAGTCTTAGATTGCAAACAGTGTCTGGCTTAGGTCGATCTACGTACATTGGCAACAGACTTTCCCTATCAGCATCCCTAGCCTTCTCTATACTTTTGATAAAGTATAAAGGGAACCCTCTATCTCTAAACATTTTGGCCATAGACATCACCTGTTTATTGAACTCGATGTGGTCACTTCACAGTCTTCTTAAAGGAATTGAGAGTAGGGGAGGTTTTCTTTCAAATTACGGTTGTGGAAGCTCTCAAAATATAGAAAGTGATTCCTGTTCATAGATTTTCTGTAAACAGTTGTAGTAAATCCAGATGTACTCTTCTTGATCACAATATCAAGAAAAGGGATCTGAGCGTCATCATAATGCATAGTAAATCACAAATTCTCATCAAGTGAGTTTAACCAGGAATAAAATTCATGTAATTTGTCAATATTTCCTCTCTACATCAGCACATCACCTATATATCTCCTTCAGAATCTGAGCTCTTCTTGGTACAGATGAGATTCTAGTAATTAATATTTTAAAAAAGCCACATAGCAATGTTAGGGGCCATTGTGGCTCCCATTGCTGTGCCTTTTGTTTGCTTGTAAAATCTGCCTTGGAAGCAGAAAATCTTTTCGTTAAGTGCTAATGAAGCTAACTGTATAATAATAAATACAATAGGAACTCTAATATTGTCAGAGCTATCATTCAGAACATCTGTTAATATTCTTAGAGCCTGTTCTTCAGGTAAGTTGGTATACAGTGCTTCCAAATTGAAGCTAACCAGAATGATGTCTGTTAAATTTCCATGAAATTCATTTAACAAATTAATGACAAGAGAGGAGTCACGAATATAGGATTTTACCAGAGGAATGAAAGGCCTCAAGAATGTATTAACAAAAAAACTGAAATCGGTTCAAGTAGAGAACCTATAGCAGACTCTATAGGTTGTCCTGGGGGATCTCTGAGGGATTTGTGGATCTTTGTTAACATGTATATTGTTTGTGTTACTGGATGGTCTGTTAAAAGGAAGTCCTTTGATATCAAAAAAACAGAATCGTAACCAAAATTGACCCAAAAATTGATCCACAAATCCCTCATCCAGTACACAGTAAAAAGTCTCATCAGATAACTGTTGATGTACTGCTTTTATATAGAATGACTATACCTCCCCCTTTGTCAGTAGGTTTTATTGTGATGTTTCTATTTTCCTTTAGGTTTCTGATAGCTAGCTTAGATTTTCTTCTTTTGATAAGTTGAAGAATATCCTTATTTTCTTATTAAGTTATGTCTCTCAATACACATTAGTGTAATGTTGTGATCAGAAGGTCAGTTGGGCCAGGTGGTACCCAACTAGACTTACGTTTGACCAAAGAGCTGTCAAAATTTGGTAAAATTTGATCAGCAAAATAAATGTACAATCTTAAGTTTTTTTACTAATTCCTGAACAGAATTACCAAGTATTACACTTGAACAGAAAAGGTACCACATCTAGAAATTTATTAAAAAAAAAAAAAAAAGAAATTGGGATAATCAAAAATCAGAATAGGTACACTCAAGTCCTCAATTGGTGATCCAAGATTAACAATGTGGATTTATACAACAAAAGAAATTTAAGGAAAATTATTGAGCCTGTCTAACAAAAAGTTCCATTACTCATATTAAGCTCTTATATGTTAATATTAATCTTAACATATATCATCCTATAGATCCTTTGGTTACAAGAAAATCTGTAAGTTGTGAAGATTCGAAAAACACATACTTGACCGACTGGTAACAGATAATACATTTATAAGTGTAGCGTAGATAGAAGGTAGCTCCCAGCTGGAGCACACCTGGTTTTAATAACAAAAATTGTCTATGCTTTTTTTGAGTCTCCTTGGAGACATTTATTTATTTATTGTATTTGTATCCCACGTTTTCCCACCTCTTTGCAGGCTCAATGTGACTTACAATATATCATGGATAATGGAAATAGCAAGAGATATACATTTGGTTTTACAGAACGATTTTGGGTTACATGGTCATGAAGTACAAGATAGTGGCATTACAGAAGACATTGACAGACATTAGGAATACGAGATAGTAGTATTACAGAAGACATTATCAGACATTAGGAATAGAATATACTGGTGTAAAAGAGACATTGTGAAACAATGGACGTGTTACAACGTTTGTAGGTGTATTTGGAGATATTACATATTTTATTCTTTGTGGTATATCTTTTCAAAGAGATGAGTCTTTAGTAGTTTACGGAAGTTAGTCAGTTCATAGGTTGCCTTCAAATAGCGTGGTAGCGCGTTCCAGAGTTGCGTGCTCATATATGAGAAGGTGGAGGCGTGTGTTAATTTGTATTTCAGACCTTTGCAGTTGGGGAAATGAAGATTAAGGAATCAGGAAATATACGTATTTTGAGACCCATAAATTCTTTGTCTCTATTTTTAAAGAACATTTTCATAATCCAAATTTTGTCTGGAGTTAGAGCAGCAGTTGCCAATAGAGTTGCTGGTGTTACAAGATCCACAGTTGAGGTTTCTAATATCGCTGAGACATCTAATGGCTGATCCGGTTGTTGTATAGAATAAGAGGCCCCTGTTATCCCACTTGGTAAATAATAAACTTGAACAAACAGTGGAATAGAATCGTCTGGGATCCCAAGAGTCTCTTTTAAATACCTTTTTAACATTTCCCTTGGGGCAATTGTTACTGCCCTAGGGAAATTCAAAAATCTTAAATTATTAGACCTCTGGGAATTTTCTAAAGCTTCAATTTTCCTCCTCATGTTAGTAAGGTCTTTAATAATCGTTATTTGAGTTTCTTGCATTTTCTCAGAGGATTCCAGCTGATTTTTAATTTTCATCGATATATCCTTCCTTTCAGTTTCTGCTTTCAGCTGTTCCTTCTAATTTTTTTATTCGGGTCTCTAATACTTGAATTTGTGGACATAAAGCCTTGCCTAGATTAACAATTAAGACCCATAAATTCTCCAGGATTACCTCCGCTGGTCTCTCCTCAAAAAAAGCAAAAGTGTTTGTTTAATATCTGTACCCCCTCATTCAAAGTACTCAGATCCCTGCATGCTTTCTGCCATCAAAGGATCTCCCGCAATTGAGGTAACAGTCTCCAGGGCTGAATGGGAGCTGTGGAAATCCTCAGCTCCTTTGCTCTCCAGCAAAGCTTCAATTTTCCCCTGAGGCTCCTTTGCAGCATTACTTCCTGCTTGCAGAGGAGCCGCTGCCGCCGCTGGAGAAGTAACGCCCTGGGGGGCGGGGGAGAGCTCGTTGATCGAGGCTTAGTGTGACGTCCAGCACAAGCGGCGTCCCAGATCCTCCATTCCAGGCGCCGCTAGCGTGCCGCTCTCCGACCCTCCTGGGCTTAGTGTGACGTCCAGCACAAGCGGCGTCCCAGATCCTCTACTCGTTCCAGGTGCTGCTAGCGTGCCGCTCTCCGACCCTCCTGGAACTCCGGGTCTCTGCACAAAAGAATCCAAGGGACCCAACGACAAAGAGGTAGGTCAGGAAGGGGGAACCGCGGCAGCCGATTTCCCTCTGCATTTTGGCATGACCAAAAAAGTAAAGAGCATGGAGACCAGCGACAGGTTCAAACCGCCATCTTGGAGGAGTGCCAGGTCTGTATCTCAAATCTTGTCTAAAAAAAATCAAAGGTCCTTCAATATTTCTATAAATAACAGATGAATCATTGATAGGGGTGGAGCAGGGAGTCATTCCATGTTCTTTTCTGGGCTCTTTATAAAGTGGTATTGGGTGTTCCCTCCTGTTTATCCGTAGCTTCTTTCTCTGGGATATTCTTGTCTTTATGTGTAATCCTGCATCTGGTTTGAGCCTGTCTTCTAGGTATCACTCAGGAGTAGATATTACCTTTGTTGTAATCTTCCTCATCATGTTTATATTTATCATATTTCATTTTTTTATATCTTTCTTACAATTCTCCAGTTTGGAGTTCAAAGATATTAAGTGTGTCTCAAAGTTATGATCTTGCACTTTCAGACTCTCTAGTATTAATATCATCTTTAATAACTTCTAGTTTTTCTTTAGATGTTATCAAAAGGATCATAAGATCCAGCAAGCACTTGTTAAGAATTGTACACCACCTATCAAATACTTTATCATCCCTAAAGAGTTGAGGCTTCTTCTGGATTCTCAACTCCCTAGGGATTCATTGGACTCTACAGTAATGTATAAGAGCAGCATAATATAATTGGAATCTTATGGCCTCCTTTTTCAAATCAATGAGGTTGTGCCATTTGTCAGACAATCTTCATCTTCATTTTCAAATACTGCTGGTTCTTGGAGGAGACACTATAGATGGTCTTCTGAGTAACTCAACATTTTATCCCAGTTCCTGAAGGCCATCCCTCACTTATATATACCAGGTAGAAAAAGAGAGGGTCAGTAAGTACAACGAGCAAAGACAACACAAAAAAGCACAAAAGAGTTCAGAATTGGAACAATCAAGAGATCTTTAACCACAGGACCCGACACGGGTTAATCAGTTAACTTTTGTAGTGGTTAAAAAAAAAAAAAAAAAACCCAGATATTGAATGGTTGTCAGAAACGGCCTGGTATTGAATATCTGGGTTTAACACTGGCAGCGGACAGCAAAAGTGCTATCTGCCACTAGCTGAATATTGGCCCATTATTATTACAAATTGATTATTGTAATATTATTTTCTTAGATTGTTCTAAACCCATTCAAAAACAAACTTCAAACAATATAAAATACAGCTATTCATTTGATTTTCTGTGTCTAAAACAGATCATATTTCTCCTTTTTTATATGCATCTTTACTGGCTTCCAGTTGAGGCGAGAATATTAGTTAAGTTCTACGGTTTTCTTTTTAAGATTTACAAGGTGAGGCATCAATTTATACGTATGAACTTTTTTACTTTCCTTTACCCTCAAAGACATACTTATTGAGTTTTGTTAGTTTCTTTAATTTCCCTAACTGTAGAGGAAAAAAAAACAACTAACAAAACTATTCAAAACTTCTTTTTCTTTTTAGGCCACAGAACTTTGGAGAATTCCTCCACCTCAGCTTAGATCAATTTCAGATTACAGAAAATTTAGAAAATCTTTTTAAAAAATTGTATTTTTCAAAAATGTGTCAAATGTCAGTAAATCTAAATGGAAGCAATGTTTTAATTCTATAATTTTTTTTCTGTAATTCTTGAAATTTTGTCCATTCTCTTTAAATTGTAATTCACTTTGAACCTGATTTTAGGTATACATGGAATAGAAGAATAAATGCTATGCTATTGTGCAACAACACAAGTGTAGTTATCCATAAAGAGTGTGAAATTTTCAAAAAAACTTTTATTTGGGTAAATAGCCATTTATTCATGTAAATGTTTTTTTTTTTTTTTTTAAATTCCCGTCTGTGTACGATTTTATTTTATGCAGGATTCAGCTACCCCAGAAAGCTCTGAAGTTCATTTTCATTTGTTGTCTTTTCTGTTGATTAGGGAGAATTGCATTGCTCTCAGCCCACTACTGAGAAAACTTACAGAAACACAGAATATGGCATTGGAACAGAATCTTCTACAAGGCCTTATGAGACATCATGTGGGTGGCCACCCTTCGGTGAGTTATTTGTATTACATGCTACAAGAGTTGATAAATAGCATTTTTCTAGCCTGTTGTAGGAAGGGGCTAGGTGAACCCTAGTTCTCCTTAGGACACATCCTCCTTGGGCTACCATAACAGAGGTAGGATGGGGAAGCCTAGTCAGGAGGGTGTGGCCTAGATCAGGAAGGATAAAATCTTTGAGAAAGTGGAAGTAAGGGAAGCTCAGGGAGAAGATGAGGGAAGCTCCAAGATCCCGCCAGCAATAGATGAGGGGCTCCAACTATTCTATAGCCCATAAGGTAGGGCTGAATGGCTGTGTTTGAATTATTATCTTGAGTGAAGGGTTTATGTTTGTCCTTCAAGCCACACTACTCTTTGTTTATTGCCCTTCAAGAAGTCCAGGACTTCAACACTCACCCATGCTATCATATATATTGAAACTGACTAGAATCCATGGGGAGAGACAACTGAAAAATGGAAACTACAGGCCGGTAAGCTTCACTTCGGTTATTGGAAAAGTAATGGAAGCGATGCTGAAGGAAAGGATAGTGAATTTCCTGGAAGCCAATAAGTTGCAAGATCCGAGACAACATGGATTTACCAAAGGGAAATCGTGCCAAATGAACCTCATTGAGTTCTTTGATTGGGTGACAGGAGAATTGAATCAGGGACGAGCTATGGACGTAATCTACTTAGATTTCAGCAAAGCTTTTGACACGGTTCCCCACAGGAGGCTCTTAAATAAACTGGATGGGCTGAAGATAGGACCCGAAGTGGTGAACTAGATTAGGAACTGGTTGACGGACAGACGCCAGAGGGTGGTGGTGAATGGAATTCGCTCGGAGGAGCGAAAGGTAAGTAGTGGAGTGCCTCAAGGATCGGTGCTGGGGCCGATTCTGTTCAATATATTTGTGAGTGACATTGCCGAAGGGTTAGAAGGTAAAGTTTGCCTATTTGCGGATGATACTAAGATCTGTAACAGAGTGGATACCCCGGAGGGAGTGGAAAACATGAAAAAGGACCTACGGAAGCTAGAAGAATGGTCTAAGGTTTGGCAATTAAAATTCAATGTGAAGAAATGCAAAGTGATGCACTTAGGAAGTAGAAATCCACGGGAGACGTATGTGTTAGGCGGGGAGAGTCTGATAGGTACGGGCGGAGAGAGGGATCTTGGGGTGATAGTATCTGAGGATTTGAAGGCGACAAAACAGTGTGACAAGGCGGTGGCAGTAGCTAGAAGGTTGTTAGGCTGTATAAAGAGAGGTGTGACCAGCAGAAGAAAGGGGGTGTTGATGCCCCTGTATAAGTCGTTGGTGAGGCCCCACCTGGAGTATTGTGTTCAGTTTTGGAGGCCGTATCTTGTTAAGGATGTAAAAAGAATTGAAGCGGTGCAAAGAAAAGCTATGAGAATGGTATGGGATTTGCGTTACAAGACGTATGAGGAGAGACTTGCTGAACTAAACATGTATACTCTGGAGGAAAGGAGAAACAGGGGTGATATGATACAGACGTTCAAATATTTGAAAGGTATTAATCCGCAAACTAACCTTTTACGGAGATGGGAAGGTGGTAGAACGAGAGGACATGAAATGAGATTGAAGGGGGGCAGACTCAAGAAAAATGTCAGGAAGTATTTTTTCACGGAGAGAGTAGTGGATGCTTGGAATGCCCTCCCGCGGGAGGTGGTGGAAATGAAAACGGTAACGGAATTCAAACATGCTTGGGATAAGCATAAAGGAATCCTGTGCCGAAGGAATGGATCCTCAGGAGCTTAGTCAAGATCGGGAGGCGGGGCTGGTGGTTGGGAGGCGGGGATAGGGCTGGGCAGACTTATACGGTCTGTGCCAGAGCCGGTGGTGGGAAGCGGGACTGGTGGTTGGGAGGTGGGGATAGTGCTGGACAGACTTGTACGGTCTGTGCCAGAGCCGGTGGTTGGGAGGCAGGGCTGGTGGTGGGGAGGTGAGGATAGTGCTGGGCAGACTTATACGGTCTGTGCCAGAGCCGGTGGTTGGGAGGTGGGGCTGGTGGTTGGGAGGCGGGGATAGTGCGGGGCAGACTTATACGGTCTGTGCCCTGAAGAGCACAGGTACAAATCAAAGTAGGGTATACACAAAAAGCAGCAAATATGAGTTATCTTGTTGGGCAGACCGGATGGACCGTGTAGGTCTTTTTTCTGCCGTCATCTACTATGTTACTATGTCACGCCAAAAAGTCAATCCCATAAAAACAATGTAACAGATATCTTTCGAAAACACACATGCACATCAAATAACAGTACCTTCTAATAAAGAGCCAAAGAGAGTGTTCAGTATAGGCTGTCGCCATAGCCAAGCGCAGATTTCAGTGAGTCTAGCCGAGAGCTCTATACATCATATAATACTCTCTATAAATAAGTCTCTAAATTTAAGTCAGAATGAATCACTAAATTAAGTGATGTGTTATAAATCAAATTCAGTAAAAATATATGTGTTATTCAATAGCTATCTGAAATCAACTCAGACCCCCTAATACATTGGGATACAAACTTTGCACTGTAATTATCCGGAATGAGTAGGATCTACAATCAATAATATTTCACTATCCTACCTATTATGCAACGTGTTTGAGGGACACACTGGTAGATAACACAAGAAAGTGGAGAAAAAAAGACCTCAGGTCATTCGGCTACTCCTCGTTCTTAAAGGGCAAGCCTTTTGTGTAATGAGGAAGCCTTATCAGTCATAGGTCTTCAAAAAAAAACTCCACATACTAAATTTCTCATAAACTTTACTATGAATCCCAACAAGCAGATGCATAGGAGACACAATTTACATATATATTCAAGCTTGGCAAGAGTACTTATCTCAATACATGAATTCTTGAAAAGTCCAGCCTTATCCAATGTGCTCTTGACATTCAAAAAGTCCCGACAGGAAAACCCTGTTTCGCTAAATAATATAGCTGGTAAAACCTATGAACCCATGGTATCGCACTGCATGAAGTATCAACATCAATTTGCAGATCTGAAATGCATTGTATTGGAGCAAATGAGAATAACTGAAAGGAAGGGAGACATCAGACGGATCTTAAGACAAAGGGAGCAACGCTGGATATTTGATCTACATACTGTCATACCCAAGGGCTTAAATGTTGCAATTGAGTGGAAAGCGTTTCTTTGATCATTGATCCGTTTGATTGGATAAGTGTGAGATGATGTCAGACGCTGAGTATATAAACATTCAGCGGGTAAATAGAAGCTGTCCGCCATTTTCTGTTCCAGTAAGATTTGGAGACAGAGATATTTTAAAGGCTTGGAATTGCTGTTATTTTGAAAGATTCCCCTGAAGCAGCTATATTATTTAGCGAAACAGAGGATAATATATCATTTTGTATCATCCTTGATGGTAATTTGAGTAGTAATAGTTATGGAAATAGAAAAAGGGAAAAAAATTCCTTTTCAATTAATAGCCAAACTGGAGAGCAATCCAAATTGTCATGTATCCAATAAAAGGATTGTTGTGTGATGAAAGCTTTATGGTAAGTGAGAAATTCCAGAAAGGAGACTTCTCTCTCTTATAGGGGAGTGGATACCCCCTACATTCCATGTAGCGTTAAGACACAGCACAAAAAGGTGATAACCCCAAACACAAGGCACATATTTAATAAAGCCAGAAGAGCATCCCAGCCTACAACCTCCCAGCTTACACCCATCCCTGGGAGGAAAAGTCCCATAATCCCAGAGCACCCCACTGAAAAATAAGTCCCCACGGAATCAATCCCTAAAAAAATGTAAGTCCCCACCAGCACACAAGAACATAAGAGTAGCCATACTGGGTCAGACCAATGGTCCATCTAGCCCAGTATCCTTTTTTCCAAACAGTGGCCAAGCCAGGTCACAAGTACCTGGCAGAAACCCAAATCGTGACTACACTCCATACTACAAATCCCAGGGCAAGCAGTTGCTCACAATGACTGTCTGCCTCAATAGCAGACTATGGACTTTTTTTCCAGGTATTTGTCCAAACCTTTTTTAAACCAAGATACGCTAACCACTGTTACCAAATCCTCAAACAAAGAGTTCCAGAGCTTAACTATTCATTGAGTGAAAAAATATTTCCTCCTATTTGTTTTAAAAGTATTTCCACATAATTAGTGTCCCCTAGTCTTTGTAGTTTTGGAACAAGTAAAAAATTGATTTACTTCTATTCGTTCTACACCACTCAGGATTTTGTAGACCTCAATCATATCTCCCACCATCCGTCTCTTTGCCATGCTGAAGAGCTGTAACCTCTTTAGCCTTTCCTCATACGAGAGCAGTTCCATTCATATTATCATTTTGGTCACTCTTCTTTGAATCTTTTCTAATTCCACTATATCTTTTTTGGAATACAGCGACCAGAACTGAACACAGTACTCAAAATGCGGACACACCGTGGAGTGATCCAAAGGCATTATAATGTTTTCAGTCTTATTCACAATCCCTTTCCTAATAATTCCTAGCATCCTATTTGCTTTTTTGGCTGCCGCCACATACTGAGCAGATTTCAGTGTATTATCAACAACGACATCCAGATCTTTTTCTTGAGTGCTGACCCTCCAAGGTGGACCCTAGCATCAGGTAACTGTGATTCGGATTATTCTTTCCAATGTGCATCACCTTGCATTTGTCCACATTAAATGTTATCTGCCATTTGGACACCCAGTCTTCCAATTTCCTAAGGTCTTCCTTCAATATTTCACAGTCCGCACGTGTTTTAACAACCTTGAATAGTTTTGTATCATCTTCAAATTTGATCACCTCACTCGTTCTGATTTTCATATCATTTATAAATATGTTAAATAGTACCGGCCCCAGTACAGATTCCTGCAGCACTCCACTGTTCACCCTCCTCCATTGAGAAAAATGACCATTTAACCCTACCTTCTGTTTTCTGTCCAATAACCAATTCCTAATCCACACCAGAACCTTTCCTCCTATCCCATGACTCTTTAATTTTCTCAGGAGTCTGTCATGAGGAAATTTATCAACAGCTTTCTGAAAATCTAGATACACTACATCATCTGGCTCACCTTTATCCACATGTCTATTCACGCCTTCAAAGAAATTAAGCAAATTGGTGAACAATTGGCGTCACATTGGCCACCCTCCAATCATCAGGTACTATGGACGATCTTAATGACAAGTTACATATTACTAACAGCAGATCAGCAATTTCATGCTTGAGTTCTTTGAATACCCTTGGATGTATGCCATCCAGTCCAGGTGATTTACTATTCTTTAATTTGTCAGGTTGGTTCAGTACATCTTCCAGGTTCACAAAGATTTCTTTCAGTTCCTCTGCATCATCACTCTTGAAAACCATTTTCAGTACAGGCAGATCTCTTACATCTGCTTCTGTTAAGACAGAAGCAAAGAATTCATTCAGTTTCTCCACTATGGCCTTGGCCTCCCTGAGCGCCCTTTTTGCTCTTTCATGATCTAACGGTCCCACGGATTCCCTCACAGGCTTTCTGCTTCTGATGTACCTGAAAAAGTTGTTAGTGTGATTTTTAGCCTCTTTGGCGAAGTTTCTCTTCATATTCTCTGTTAGCCTTCTTTATTAATGCTTTGCATCTGACTTGCCAGTGCTTATGTTGCTTCTTATTTTCTATGTTTGGGTCCTTTTTCCATTCTTTGAAGGACATTCTTTTGGCTGTAATGGCCTCTTTTACTTCATCTTTTAACCATGCTGGCTGACATTTTCTCTTCGTTCCACCTTTTCAAATATGTGGAATGCATCTGGACTGGGCTTCCAAGATGGTATTTTTGAATAATTTCCACACCTGATGTAGTGTTCTAACCTTTGCAGCTGGTCCTTTTAGTTTCTTTTTAACCATTTTCCTCATTTTATTACAGTCGCCCTTTCGAAAATTAAATGCAGCTGCAGTAGATTTCCTTTGTGGGTTCATCCCAGATAGTTGCTCAAACTTGATCATGTTATGATCACTGTTTCCCAGGGGACCCAACACCACCACCTCTTGCACTATGATTTGCTTAACTTCACTCTCCCACCCCTTTTGAGGCCCCTAAAATTAGGAACCTAAATTTAGGTGCTGAGAGTCAGAATATTTAAAAAATCAAAGCTGCCCAAACCTTCTGCAATTTGATTTAAACAATCAAACTCAACTGATAACGGGTCTGGATCTCTTGCTAGGTGGGGCAAACCTCAGGCAATGATTGGCTTTTTCACACTAAACTTTTTCATTCTAGTGTAGGAAAGCCTGCTTCTTGAGAGTTAAAGCTAATAGCAGAGAAACTAATTAGAAATGAGATTGTGTTAACATGAAAATAAAGAGGAGGAAAGTGTGATTTATTGTTGGCTTCTTTTCAGATAAGAATAACTACAAGCAATTGTTAGGAGCATTGGATTATTCCTTCCTTTGTGCATATGCTATCGGCATGTACTTAAGGTAAAATGTTTTGCTTACCGTAGAATTTTCCAAAATTTCTGTGTTGAATAAACCCATCGTTCAGCTGTCAATACAATTGCTATGACTTAACTGCATGAGGTATTTTTAAAATCACATGGAAGGAGACCCTGGAATCCTGCAGTGACTCCTAGTGGCTATGATAAATATGCCATTCCCTCAAGAACTCTTCTTTAACCACATAAATGCATAAGAACCTAAGAATTACTATACTGCCTCAGACCAAAGATCCATTCTAGCCCATCATCCTGTTTTCAACAATGACCAATCTTTGATCACAGGTACCTGCTGATTACCTCTGGATAAACACCAGCACTACAAAAATATTTTTGTAGAACCAGAAATGACGCATGCTGGGGGTGGGAACTACCACTGCACTGCTGCAATAGCCCGGTGGTACTTCCAGTTTAGCGAGCGGTAGTGGCGTAGCTAGGGTAGTTGACACCCGGGGCTGGTCATTTTTTAACATCCCCACCCCCCCCCAAATCCAGTACTAGGCATACCGAGAATACAAAGCACTCACGACCTGTAGAGCAATTATACCATACCATAAGCAGTCATTTCTACGAGTCACACAAGGAAAAGGAAAGCATCTTAAGCACTACAGTGAGCACTAGAACATCAATTCACCTATTGTAAAACGAAACCAGACAGAATAGTACAGATCGTCGATCCTGCACAGTCAATGCCAACTGAAAGCCATGTCTTTTTCACAAACACAGATAAACTCTAATCCACTATAGAATAAGTAATCATAAACTTTCTATTTAGACAAAAATTAAACTGAACCCCCGATGCCAGACTCTGCATACAATGCAACACCACAGAAACAGAAAATGTCTCCTAGTACTGTGCAAAATATAAAGACAGCAGATGTAAATTTGAAAAAACTTAACAAATACCAATCACCACTTTACAAATTAACAAATAGAAATAAAACAAATACAGAAAATAAAATAATACCATTTTATTGGACTAATACATTTAGCTTCCAGAGGCCAAAATCTCCTTCCTCAGGTCAATACAGTATAGTGCTTTTACAGTATCCTATCCTGATCTGAGGAAGGGGGTTTTGTTCTCTGAAAGTTAAGTCAAAATGTATTAAAATTAGTCCAATAAAAAGATTACCTTATTTACATGTTCTATTTATAAACATTTATTAACACAGCTACAATATTATATCCTAAAGCAAAATAATAAAAAAATATATTTACAGTTTGTCGTCTTTGGTTTCTGCTTTCCTCATCTTCTTTTCACCGTCTTCCTTCCACCCAGCATCTGTCTTCGCTCTCTCTCTGCCATCCAGTGTCTGCCCTCTCTAATGTCCCTTCCATCCACATCTGCCCTCTATTTCTGCCCCTTCCATCCACCATCTGCCCCAGTCTGCCATCTCTCTCTCCCCCTTCCATCCACCATCTGCCCTCTCTCTCTCCTTTCCATCTAGCATTTGCCCTCTATCTCTGCCCCCTTCCATCCACTGTCTGCTCTCTCACTCCCTTCTATCCACTGTCTGCCCTTTCTCTCTGCTCCTTCGATTCACCATTTGCCCTCTCCCTTTCCCCCTCCCATCCATTCAGGGTCTGCCCTCCCTCTCACTCCCCATTCCATCCAGGATCTATCCCCCCTCTCTCACTGCCCCCTCTTTTTGGCTCCCATGTTCCCACCTGCGGCTGCCCCTAGTTCCAGATCCATTGATTCTCCCATCCACCCCTGCCCCAGGCATGACCCCATTCTCCCTCCTGCCCACTTTTCAGACCCCAGTTCCAGCTCCATGCCCCTTCTCCCATCTGTCTCCCACCCAGTCCCTTCTGCTATCCAAGTGCCCCCCACCCTCACTCCATCTGTCTCCCACCCAGTCCCTTCTGCCCATCCGAGTCCCCCTCACCCCATCTGTCTCCCACCCAGTCCCTTCTGCTATCCAAATGCCCCCCACCCTCACCCCATCATCTGTCTCCCACCCAGTCCCTTCTGCTATCCAAGTGCCCCCCACCCTCACCCCATCATCTGTCTCCCACCCAGTCCCTTCTGCTATCCGAGTCCCCCCCACCTTCACCCCATCTGTCCCCCACCCTCACCCTGCCTCGTCATCTCCCTGCCACCCGGTCTTTAAAAAGAAATTGCCGACGTGATAGCGAGCGCAGCACCTCGTGTGCAAGTAAAAGAAGCGGATCCGATCATCTCATTGGGCCTTCCTTCACTGTCTCGCCCTAGAGGAAATAGGAAGTTGCGTCAGAGGAGGGCGGGACAGTGAGGGAAGGCCCAATGAGATGATCGGTTCCGCTTCTTTTACTTGCACGCGAGGTGCTGCGCTCGCTATCGCGTCGGCAATTTAGTTTTAAAGGGCTGGTGCGGGGGGTGCCAGGAAGAAGAGCAGCAGGAGCGGCGGCACCCCCCTTTCTGGTGACACCCGGAGTGGACCGCCCCCACCGCCCCGCCCTTGCTACGCCACTGGCGAGCGGTAAGCCCCCCTGTGAAGAAACGGTGTGTTTAAAGCCTGTAAAATGTATATTTTCCTGCATTGATTATGTTCTGAAGTGTATTTCCCCTATTTGGCAAACAGATGGTACATGTTTATGCTTAAAGCTGTTACAGAGGACTGACTTCTCTTTCTTTTAGTTGGCACACAAATAATAGGAAGTGCCTGTAGTGATGCAACCAGTTTTTATTTGAAACTTGACTGTTCTGGGCTCTTATTGGTCTGGAGTGTGAAATTGTCTAACAAATGCTGGCTGTTGCTTCAGTTTCAGCCCGGGAGAAGAGAGAGAGTGAGCTCTTTGCTGATACTCTGTGAACAGATATGTACCCCGATCTCCCCAAGTACTTTCTAGGAAGTAAGCAAATGTTTAGTTAGTTTTCTAATGATCCATTTTTTCAGTTACTTGTTACTGTTTGCTATTTGCACATTTTTTTTGTCCACTGTTCCAAGTTCTGAGAATAAACACATTTGTTTGTTCGTTCTGCCTGTCTGGAGTGATAAAGAATCCTGGTGGTTTGCGTGTTGGGTCTGTGAGTGCTTTCTGGGAACTGAGGGACCACTGGGAGTGTGGCCTCCAGTAACCTAGAAATCACTGGGGATAATCTGGGAGTGGGAGTCTCCTCCAATGACCGTAATAGAGTTGGGGGTGGGATGTATTCTACCAATAAGATTCCAGAAGAATGCTTTACTATTTAGTTATTAGGGGCGTATACCGTACCCAAAAGGAAGGGAACGCCATCGATTAGTAATTGAGCAATGATGTATCTACCCTCTGGGTCTATATATACCTGTTGCTTAACCACGTACAAAGATTTGTGAAAAAGTATTACCACTCCTGCTTTTTTCCCCAAGGCTGGCTCCTCCAATATATCACCAACCCACCATGTTTTTAGTTTATTATATTCAGCCGAATTTAGATGGGTTTCTTGAAGCATGGTTATAGCCGCCCCCCTCCTTTTTAGATTCTGCAAATTCTTCTTCCATATCATCAAGCAGATCAATCCATAGACTGATGGGTTGTGTCCATCTACCAGCAGGTGGAGATAGAGAGCAATCTTTTGCCTCTCTATATGTGGTCATGTGCTACCAGGAAATCCCCAGTATTCTCTCTATCTAGCAGGTGTGTGGTCACACGCAGCAGCTCTGGCTTGGTCTCCATGCCTATTTACTTAGGCTTTGTTGAGTACCTGGGGTTGAGGGCTCTTCATGAGCAAGTGCAAACCTGGTGGTGCCAGGTCCCTCCTTTTCTACCCCCTCCCGCTGGCTCCGTTAAAAAACAAAAACATAACAATCTTGAAGCAGAAAAGATTTTACTTGCAGCTGCTCACTGGGACACAATTCGTTGCAGCTCGGAGCAAGAAGCAGATAATTTTACCTTTTCCTAGCGGGCAGGGGGTTCCCCGAACGTTTCCCTCGTGGATCATGGCATCGGATGGTAAGGGCGCGAAAAAGCGCTCCCTGGACCGCGATCGCGCGGCTAGTGGGGAGGTGCGGGGATCGGAGGCAGAGAAGCCGTTTTTGGGCGCCCTTCCAGACTTTGCTGATTTAGCTGGTTTTTCCTCCGCTGGGGCGGCGGCGGCTTTTCCCGCCTTAGGCGCCCATCCCCCGATGTCCGCCCTTCCGACGTCGGCCGCCCATGCAGCTCGGACGGCCTCTGGTATGGCCGCCTTTGAGTTGGGCGGCGGTAAGAAGATGGCGAAGTTTAGGCGCCATGCTTCCCGCGCGGCTCCTTCGTGGAGTGAGCGCCGGACGCCATTTTGGATGTGCAGCACGCCTCTCCCCCGCTCTATGGAGTGGAGGTTGAGAGTTCCTCTAGGGCTGTGGCCCAGGTTGCAGAGGTGCACAAACAGGGGGGTTTCTCTCCCAAGTTTATTTTGTTGCTGCATCAGGCCTTTCAACTGCAAAACGCTGCTCCTGCTCCCCTGTCAGATATGGGGGAAGAGGCTTCGGGTGGATCTTCAGGTCTTGGGGGACTCTGTCTCCTCTGATGTAGATGAGGGCAGCATTTCTGAGTTCTCCCAAAGGTCCCTTGGGGATTCTTTGGAGGAGGCTGATCCTCGCCCTGACGGGGGAGATGATTCCTCTGCAGCGCGGCTTTTTCGCTCAGAGGAATTGCCTAACCTGTTAGTTCAAGCTATGAGCATCTTGAGTATTTCCTCTATGGAGGAAGGCCCTCCTTCAGCCTCGGTGGGTTCCGCTATTATGTTGGGAACCAAGCGCCCTTCTAGGACCTTCCACATCCATGAAGCCATGAAAACTCTAATTTCGGCTCAATGGGATTCTCCTGAGGCGAGCCTCAAGGTAGCCAGGGCCATGACTCGTCTGTACCCTCTGCCAGAGGGTGAACAGGAGGCCTTGCGCTGGCCGGCAGTGGACTCTCTAATCAATGCTGTGACAAAAAAAGACAGCTTTGCCGGTGGAAGGTGGCTCTGCCCTTAAGGATTCACAGGACAGGAAATTGGGCCTTAAGGTTAGCCTTTGAAGCGGCTGCCTTGAGTTTGCAGGCCTCGGTTTGCGGCTCCTATGTGGCCTGACGGTGGTGCAGCGGGCCTCCCCCTCGGATCCTTCCTTGAGGGCGGATTGGCCGGTCCTGGAGTCGGGCTTGGCTTACTTGGCAGACTTGCTGTATGATGTTTTGAGAGCCTCGGCTAAAGGTATGTCTCTGCCCGTCGATGGCTATGGCTTAAGCATTGGTCAGCTGACCATGCCTCCAAATCCCGCTTAGCCAAGTTGCCTTTTAAGGGCAAGCTGCTCTTCGGGGATGAGCTGGACAAGATCGTGACGGATCTCAGCAGTTCTAAAGGTAAGAGGTCAAGGCAAGGGCCAGCAGTGCTCGCCCTGGTTCCTCTAAGGGCCATTTTCAAGAAGCCCGTCGGTATCGCCCGGGCAAGTCGGGCTCCTTCTCCTCCTTCAAGCAGAGGTTCTCCCCGAAGCAGCATTCCTTTTGCAGAGACTGCCGCTCACGAGGTTCTTCCTCCGGTCCTCCCCCAGGGCTCGTATCCAATGACGGGGCCCTGGTCCATGGCCCAGAGCAGATAGGAGGAAGGCTGTCCTCTTTTCTGTGTGAGTGGACCAGGGTAACTTCAGACGCTTGGGTTCTAGAAGTCATCAGAGATGGCTACAAGTTGGAGTTCTACCGGCCCCTGAGAGACGGGTTCGTGAACTCTCCCTGCAAGTCTCCCCTCAAAATGGCAGCAGTTCAGCAGACTCTGGACAACTTGCTCCGCCTTGGGGAGGTGGTCCCAGTGCCCATAGAGCAGCGTGGCACAGGACGTTACTCCATTTACTTTGTGGTGCCAAAGAAAGGATGCTCTTCTCGGCCTATTCTCAACCTCAAGGGAGTCAATCGGGCCTTGCGAATACGGCATTTCCTTATGGAGACTCTCCGCTCCGTGATTGCTGTGGTACAAGAAGGAGAATTCCTGGCATCCTTGGACATCAAGGAAGCTTATCTGCACATTCCCATCTGGCCACCTCATCAGCGCTTCCTGCACTTTGCAGTGCTGGGCCGGCACTTCCAGTTCAGAGCCCTCCCGTTTGGGTTGGCTACGGCTCCGCGGACCTTCTCCAAAGTGATGGCTTATCTCCGCAAGGAAGGAGTGCAAGTCCATCCCTACCTGGACGACTGGCTGATTCGAGCTCCCTCCTTTGTGGAGTGTGGGAGAGCGACGGAGAGGGTCATTGCTCTTCTGAGCTCCTTGGGATGGATCATCAACCGGGAGAAAAGTCAGCTCCGCCCGACTCAGTCCCTGGAGTATCTGGGTGTTCGGTTTGACACCCAAGTGGGCAGAGTGTTCTTGCCGGACAACCGGAGCCTCAAGCTTCAGGCCCAGGTGGGCCGGTTCCTAGCCTCCTCAGGCTTGGGATTATGTGCAACTGTTGGGCTCCATGACGGCCACGATGGAGGTAGTGCCCTGGGCCAGGGCCCATATGAGGCCACTACAGCACTCTCTTCTGCGGCGCTGGTCTCCAGTTTCGGAGGATTACGCAGTTCGCCTTCCCCTGGACCCGGCGGTGAGAAGGGCGCTAAGTTGGTGGCTGATGTCAGACAAGTTGTCAGCCAGTATGCCTCTCACGTCCTCGGAGTGGATTGTCGTTACGACAGACGCCTGCTTGACGGGCTGGGGAGCCCACTGCCTGGGAAGGACAGCGCAGGGGATATGGTCGCCGGTGGAGGCGAAGTGGTCCATCAACCTCTTGGAACTTCGGGCCATTCGGGTGGCGCTTCAATCGTTTCTTCAGGTACTGATACCGAGACCAGTTCGAATCCTGTCGGACAATGCCACGGCCGTGGCCTATGTCAATCGCCAGGGAGGTACCAGGAGCGCCCCCCTAGCCAGGGAGGCCATGAAGTTATGCCAGTGGGCAGAGGCGAATCTGGACCAGCTGTTGGCGGTTCACATTGCGGGAGTACTGAATGTCGAGGCGGACTTTCTCAGTCGCCATACCTTGGATCCCGGAGAGTGGCAACTGTCTGCTCGGTTGTTCTTGGAGATCACGAAGCGCTGGGGCATGCCGACCTTGGATCTGATGGTGACCTCGGCCAATTGCCAAGTACCGCGGTTCTTCAGCAGAGGATGGGACCCTTGATCTCTGGGGGTCGATGCTCTTCTCCAGCAGTGGCTGGTACAGGAGCTTCTCTACGTGTTCCCGCCTTGGCCTATGCTGGGCAGAATTCTCGGCCGGGAGGCGAAACACCCAGGCCAGGTGATCCTGGTGGGTCCAGACTGGCCCAGACGCCCTTGGAATGCGGACCTGATCCGGCTTTCCTTAGACAGTCCTCTGCGGCTTCCAGCAGAGCGGGGCCTCTTACATCAGGGTCCTGTGGTGATGGAGGATCCCTCCCCCTTTGGTCTTACGGCCTGGCTCTTGAGCGGAAGCGGCTGAAGAAGAAGGGCTTCTCAGACAGGGTCATCGCCACTTTGCTGAGAGCACGGAAGCGCTCTCTACTTCTACTTACGCCAGGATATGGCGTACCTTTGTATCATGGTGCGAGGCAGGATCCCTGTCGCCCTTCACGGCGCCAATTGCTTCAGTGTTGGCGTTCCTGTAAGAAGGTCTGGAGAAAGGCCTGTCACTCAGCTCTCTTAAGGTCCAGGTAGCGGCTCTAGCTTGCTTCAGGAGTCGCCTGAAGGGTGCTTCCCTGGCTTCTCAGCCAGATGTGGTGCGTTTTCTCAAAGGGGTTAATCACCTATGCCCTCCTCTGCACTTGATAGTGCCTACATGAAATCTCAATCTGGTGCTGCAGGCCTTGCAGAAGCTGCCCTTTGAGCCATTATCGCGGCTGTCTCTGAAGGACCTGACGTTGAAAGCGGTCTTTTTGGTGGCAATCACTTCAGCCAGGAGGGTTTCCGAGCTCCAGGCACTCTCGTGTAGAGAGCCATTCCTGTGGTTCACAGAGGCAGGAGTGTCTATTCGCCCAGTGCCTTCCTTCCTGCCCAAGATTGTTTCTCGCTTCCATGTGAATCAGCAGCTTTGTCTACCCTCCTTCCGTAGGGAGGATTATCCAGAGGAGTATCGTGCTCTCAGATGCCTGGATGTTAGATGAGTTATCATCAGATACTTGGAAGTGACCAACGATTTCCGGAAGTCTGATCACCTGTTCGTGGGCCCCCGTAGGGGTCTGCAGGCATCTAAACCTACCGTGGCACATTGGGTCAAGGAAACGATTGCGGCAGCTTATGTGGCCGCAGGGAAGTTGCCGCCTATACAGCTGAAGGCTCATTCTACTAGAGCATAGGCGGCTTCATTGGCAGAGTCCAGGTCCGTTTCCTTGGAGGAGATTTGCAAATCGGCGACTTGGGCGTCGGTTCATACCTTCTTACGGCATTATCGCTTGGACGTGGCAGCACGGGCCGAGGCCCAGTTTGGAGCTTCAGTGTTGCGTTCTGGGATTTCCATGTCCCGCCCTGGGTGAGTACTGCTTGGGTACATCCCACCAGTCTATGGATTGATCTGCTTGATGATATGGAAGGTAAAATTATGTATCATACCTGATAATTTTCTTTCCATTAATCATAGCAGATCAATCCATAGTCCCTCCCAGATATCTGTACTGTTTGTTCTGGTTCAGTTATATTTCAGGTTCAAGTTTAGACTTCAGTTCCCGTTCAGGAGGACTTCGAGTTCAAGTTCTTCCACTTGGATTTCCCTAGAGTTGGGACGACTTTGTGTTACAGTGAGCTGCTGCTTCTTTCCCCCCGTTTCGACGGTGGTTGGATTCATAGCTAAATTATGCTAGTGCTCCCTCCCGCTTCGTGCGGTAGTAGGGTAGCTTTGTTTCCCTCTCGCTTTGGCGGTGATGGGTTAAGCCAGCTCCTCCCACGGTTGCGGTAGCAGGAAATGCCAGTTCCCCCCGCATCGGCGGGTGTGGGTGCCCCCCCCAGCTTTGGCGGTGGTTGGGTGGCGGAGTGTCCCTTTGTGGGTGTAATGTTTGGTGATTCCTGCGGATGGAGCTTTGATATCGACTAAAATCAGGTTTGATACATAATTTTACCTTTCTTTTAATGGGTGAGGAAATACCTCCCACATTCCAGGAGTAAATTTTCAATCCCAGGGATGACCTTTAGAGTAGCTAATTAACTGATAATAGGAAAATCCCAATTCACAGGAGAGACACCAGCCCAGCTCCAGTACCTCCCGCTTCAGCCTCGAATATTGGCATTCCTCCCGCAGACTGCCTAGCACTGAGTTATAAAACCATAACACTTCAATACAGTAACCGAGCTTTCCCCCAAATCCTTCCCTCCCCCCCACCCCACATCCACATTCCTACCCAGGCCCAAACCCACACAAACAACATTGCTCCCCAGCTCATGAGGGAAGCGTCACTCTCATTAACCCCCGTCCCCCTCCTCTCATGCTCATACCACATACAGTGAAAGCGAAAAAGAAAAAAAAACAAACTTTAACCTTAGATTCTCACATATATAGGTCCCGGGTCTTCTGCCGTGGACCATCCGAAAGGCTGTACCAAGCTTGCCCATGTCAAGCAAGCCCAGAACACCCACTCTTTTAAGCATATCTTGGTCCATGATCATGTCTATATCCACGATCCATTATCTCCTAATGATCATGTCTATATCCGGGATCCATTATCTCCTAATACCAAATGCTTCCGAATCATCCAGAATCAACTGCTGAAGTGTTGCAACTAAAGGTTAGTCTCTGTTCAAGGACCGTCGTTATCAATCTTTAGCAAAGACGTATAATCCTCTGTCCTCTTCATGGTCCTCAGCTGACCATGCTATTTAACGTTTTCAGAAACTCCTGGGCATCTGCTGCCCTCTCAAATAGGTGTTGTTGCCCACCATGATTAATGTGCAGTTTAGCAGGATATAGTAAAGCAAAGTGTATCTTTTTAGTGTGAAGTTCCGTGCACACCGGCATAAAGGCCCTCCTTTGCTGTTGTACCAACTGAGAGTAATCTTGGAAGCAAAGAACAGTATGATCCTGGTAAGTTAGTTGTCTACCTTTCCGAATGGCTGCTAAAATCTGTTGTTTATGCCGAAAGTTCAAGCTTTTATATTTCAACAGTTTTTTATTGATGAGTTAACATTTTAAACACAGCCATTAAATTTGACATTTTAAATGATACATCATACTTGTATTTATACATCATTAAAGTCTATCATCAATATTTTATCCTTTTCTCCCTCCCTCCCCTTCAACCCTTTCATTATAACCAAAATGTTTGCTTTTGTACTGTTATATAAGCAGCAAAATAAAAATAAAATGCTTACTTCAGCTTATATCTCATATTGTGCGGTATTTACTATTGTTATATCTTACAAATTTAATTGATGATATACTGCTTAACAAAATCGCAACAATCAACATTTTGCGTTGAAGTATCTTCTTAGACTTGCATTCAAATTTCTAAATTATCGTCATCAATAGATTATCAATTTCTCCCACTCTCCCCCCTCATCTTCCCAGCCCCCTCCTCCCTCCCCCATATACCATATCATAAACTAAGCCCCTCTTACATAGTAAGACGAAGATGAGAAAAAAAAAAAAAAAAAAAAAAATTTTTATAAGCTATTCAGTATTAAACTTCGCGCACTCTGCGTCAGGGATTGAATGTAAGGTCTCCAGATCTCCAGGAACTGTGCTCTCTTCTTCGGGGAAGTTCCTACCGCCCTACGTTCATGCATTAAGAGCTCATGAATTTTGTTTCTCCAATGCCAATACTCTGGCGGGTCCACACTCAACCACCCTGCCATAATCAATTTTTTCCCCAACATGCAGGCTTTGCGTACCAGTGTCCTCTGGCTTCCTCTTTGGAGGACAAAGAGCTCATGTTTGTCGAGGATGATCCCCATGAAAGAACAATTAATTCGAGAGTCCACTAACCCCTCCAGATATTGTATTATATTATGCCAAAATCTTTGCACACCGGGGCATTCCCATAGGCCATGATAAAGTGTGCTGTCACGTTGCCGGCATTTAGAGCATAGTGGGTCCGGCACACCTCCCATCTTAAATACCTGTAGTTTGGTCATATATGCTCGATATAAAATCCGATATTGACACTCCCGCAATGCCGCATTAATCGAGATCTCAGGTATACGAGATGTCAGCTGGTTATAATCCAGCGCTAAACTGGGCTTCTGCATCTCTCGTGCCCAACGTGCGGTAATTGCTTCAGTTTTTTTCTGTGGGCACATCGCCCACAGAGCCTTATGCAGCCTCGATACTGTGAACCGCTCCCCCGTTATTGTTTTGAAAAATTCCCTAATTTTTTTCCCATGTCCACTAGCCAGCTTTTCAGCATTTAATGATCTAATATAATGGGCTAATTGCTGGTAAGCGAATGTGTGGCTAATAGTAAAGCCCACCCCTAAAGCACCCAAATTTAACAGCCCTCCTCTAGTCCCCAATACATGTTCCAACCTCGTAATCCCCTGTAAAGCCCACCTTTGAAACACCCTGTTCTCTGATCCAGGTGAAAAGTTTGGGTTACCCTGTAGTGGCACTATATCCGTCATATCTCCTTCCAACCCCCAATAGTTATTAAGATCCCGCCAAATCGCCCGCATCGGATCCAATAACAAACTTCCCTTAAATTTTTTTGGTAATTTATTCTCCGCCTCATGTAATAAATAATGTGGGTGAAATGGCAAGAAATGAACCTGTTCCAATTTCCACGGGGTAAAGTCTTGTTTATCCAATAACCAGTCCCCCAGATGCCTCAACAAACACGCTTGATTATATTTTTTGATATCTGGGAGCCCTATACCTCCTAATTTCCAGGGGCCTACCAATATGTCCAAAGGCAATTTAGGCTTTCTCCCCCCCCAAATAAACTGTCTTAAATATTTATGGAACTGCTTAATGTCTTTATTTTTTAATCGTAACGGTAAAACCTGTAATGTGTAAAGCCATCGGGGGAACTCCATCATGCGGAACAACTGGATCCTCCCGTGTAGCGTTAGCGGCAAGGCCTCCCAGTGCTTTAATCGGAGTCTCATATTATCCAATAGTCTAGTAAAATTGAGAGCATAAAAAGCCTTTGTGTTCATGGCCACCTGTACTCCCAAATATTTGAGGCTCTCCCTAGCCCACTTCAACGGGAAATCATTCCCCCACTCCATTTTTACATTATCTGTATCTGTGAGTGCCAGAGATTTGGAATAGTTTATTTTAAAACCAGTAAAGTCTCCGTACTCTTGGAACAATTCCAATAGGGCTCCTAGCGACCTCTTGGGTTCTGTGAGATGTACTAATAGGTCATCCGCGAATGCAGATATTTTAAAGTCAACAGAACCCCAGGTAACCCCCACTATCTCCGGGTGGGACTCAATCTCTCGTATTAATGGGTCTAAGGACAATACAAATAATAGCGGCGAGAGAGGACACCCTTGCCTCACTCCCCTCCTTATCGAAAACGGTTGCGACCCTACCCCATTTATCCACATATACGCTTGGGGATCCGAGTAGAGAGCCCCCACCGCCTTCCTAAAAAAATCCCCAATACCTACTTTCTGCAATACTCTAAATATGAAGTGCCATACCACCCGGTCAAAGGCCTTCTCCGCGTCAAAACTTATTAGCAAAGAAGGCCTTTGCTGCTCCTTCACTTTCTCCAAGGAAGCAATAAGAGCTCTGATATTACCCACCGCCGCTCTACCTTTCACAAACCCAACTTGTGGAGAGGCCACCAAGTCCGGTAGTACTCGGGCCAACCTATTTGCCAGAATTTTTGCATACAGTTTGGCATCACAGTTTAGTAGGGAGATCGGTCTATATGATCCCATGTCCCCTGGATCCTTGCCAGGCTTAGGCAGGACAATAACTTTGGCTAGTCTAAAAGTCTCTGGAATCTTGGCGGTACTAGCCATAGAGTTAAATAAATTTAATAACGGTAAAGTCACCTGTTCCTGTAAAATCTTATAAAAAGCTATACTAAAGCCATCGGGTCCTGGTGCCTTATGTATCTCACTCTGTTGCAGGGCCAACATTAGCTCTCCTTCCTCAATAGGGGCGTCTAAGATCTCCCCCTGTTTCGTTGATATCCGTGGCATGTCAATGTTTTCCAAAAACAATGTGCTGTCTGGTATTACCCCCGATGGCTCCCCATACAGGTCCGCATAGTATCTGCGGAAACTCTCTACTATGTCTTCTTCCCGTCTGACTACTGTGCCATCCTGTCGCTTTACTTGTAGTAAACGAGTCATCCCTTTTTTCCCTTTAGCCAATCGGCTCAGCAATGTTCCTGCCTTGTTCCCATACTGGAACAACTGGTATTTGTAGTACATTATAGACTTCTTAGCCCGCTCATGTAGGAGCTCATTTAAATCTCTCTGGGTTGTCAAATATATTAACTTCTGTTCTTCTGTTTGTGTAGCCCCATATTTCTGCCTGTGTGTACGGACCTCTTTTTCTAAGCGTAATATTTCTTTATCTCTTCGCTTCCGTGTCCACGCCCTATAGTTAATAATTTCTCCTCTCAGGACTGCCTTTGCTGTTTCCCAGTACAGCCCGTATTGGTCTTTATGTTCTTTGTTATTGTATTCATAATCTTTCCATTTGCTCTGTAACATTTCCCGGAATTTCGCATCTTTATACAGCTCAAATGGAAAGGTCCACCCTCTATACCCACTCCAGTCCCCTCTCAGTTCCAACCTTGTCCATATGGGGGAGTGATCCGAGATTTCACTCGGACCAATTTCTGCCTCCACTATTTTGGCAAAAAGAGGACGTGATATAAGTATATAATCTATTCTAGATAGTGAAGAGTGTGCCCGAGATAAATGAGTATAATCCCTACAGCCTGGGTGTAGCACCCTCCAAGTGTCCACCAATTCCAATGTAGAGCACAAGAATGGTAGCCCCCTTTGATAATGCCGAGGCCCCAATCCTCCCTTGCTAGTCTTATCCAGCTCTGGGTCATATACCATGTTAAAGTCTCCTCCCAGCACCACATTTCCCATCTGATATGGAGTCAACAGGTCCACCAGCTCTCTATAGAAACTTTTTTCATATACATTCGGTGCATATATATTACAAAGAACGTAAGGAGTTCCCCCCATCTCCATCTCTATCAGGACATATCTACCCATTGCACTCCTCTTAACCGCTTTTATAGATATTGACAGCCCCTTTCGAATTAGTATCAATACTCCCGCCTTTTTATTATGTGCAGGAGCGCCCACTACCGCGCCCACCCAGCCCTGCTGAAATTTATCATGCTCTTGTGTTGTCAGATGTGTTTCCTGAAGAAACACTATATCGGCCGCCTGGCGTTGCAAAGCCTGCAAAATTTTTTTCCGTTTTATGGGCGAAGAAACTCCCCCTACATTCCATGATAACAATTTAACTGACCCCATCACTCCACTGCATCCATTTCCATTGTCTCAGCCTTTTCCTGTTAATCAGAGGGCGTACCTCCCAGCCCTTAGGCACCCCTCTCTTCATCCAAAATAACCACCCCTGCCGTTCTCCAGCGCGCGTTTCCAGTAATGAAAAAGAAACATTAAAATAATAGTCCATAAACCAAATAAATCTCAAATGAAAAAACAATTTGAAGGACCCCTTCTCCTCTACCCATTGTTCCCTCTCCCCCTCCCTCCCCCCTCCCTCTCCCTCTTCCAAACTTTACACATTGTGTTCTCTAAGAACCAGACACGTTAACGCCCTGCCCCTCCCCCCTGCAGCTTCCTCTTTATCGAAATGTTCAGGTCCCACTCCCCTAAGCCCTGTTATTTTACCAACTCTCTACTCCCACTAACATATTCGGGGGGACCTCTTACACACACCATTCAAAGTACAACATTTTTATCTTGAAAACTCCCACCCCCCTTAAACATATTTGAAGCGTCCCTTTCCAATTAACCTGCACTTGTAATCTCAATCCTAACTCTTGATATAACTTATTATGCATATTTAACTTTTTACTGCCCCACAAATCCCCAACTCATATGGAACTTAAACCATTATATTAAGTGTCTCACAATAATAGTAGCGCTCTCAAGGCTCTGCTCCCGCTACTGCTTTGGATATCTTCTGCCTCTTCGGCAAAACAGTATGAAAGTTCTTAATCCCTCGATCTTGCAATGGTATCCGCTTCTTCTTCAGTGCACCCCCTCCTCAGCAGACTGCTCCATGCCTCCTTTTATTTGCTTGGCAAACTCCAATGCTTCCTTAGCAGTGTCGAAAAAACGTGTCCGGCCTTCATGCTGGACCCTCAGTCTAGCTGGATAGAGCAGTGCGAACCTAATCCGTCTGTTATGTAATTCAGTGCATGCTCCTACAAATTGCTTTCGCTGTGCTGCCACTGCCGTCGAAAAGTCTTGAAAGCATAACACCTTATGCTTATCATAATTCACCATGCCCTGAGATCGCCATAACCTCAAAATCTCCTGTTTGTGGTGGTAATTTAGTATTTTACAAATTACCACTCGAGGTCTTTGCGCTTCGGGTCTCAGTTGACCCAGCCGATGTGCTCTTTCAATTTTTAAGTTGTTTATCAACTCCTGCGCTTCAAGCACCTTCGGCAACCATGCTTCCAACACGGCCCGCAGATCTACTTCCCTTACAGTCTCTGGGATCCCCACCAGCCTGATATTGTTTCTTCGTGATCTATTTTCCAGATCATCCACTTTTGATTCCAGCTGGGTAATCCTTTGTTGCCATTCTTTGTACTGACCCTCCTGCTGGGTATTTTTATCCTCCAGCTCCGATAGCCGTTGTTGGAATCCGGTCAGATCAGTTTTTAGAACCTCTAATTTCTCGTCCATAACATCGAGTTTCTCAGAGATTTTCTGCAGTTTCAGGTCTACGGAGGATTCTAATAATTGCGAAACCTCCATTGCAATTTCATTTGCCCAGGCGGAACTTACTGTTTCCCCCGAGGGGCCGGGATCCGCCATTTTGTTTTCTCCCGTTCTCCCTCGTGTTCCGTCCTTCCGCGGCGCCTTGGAGGACATATTGATGTTTTTCCACCTTATAAATTCCGCCGTTCGCTAGTTTGGGCTATCTCGTCTATCTTTCCTTCTTTTGCCGATTTCAAATTCGCCGATTTAAGCTGCTAGGGGGGCGATCTTACATCGGGGCCTCAGAGCTCTGTCTTGCGGCGTCCTACCCCTCGCCTAGCATCACGTGTCTCTCCAAGTTCAAGCTTTTAAATATTACTACTCTCGGACGCGTGAAGTTTGGTCTGGTCATCCCCACCCAGTGTGTTCGTTCCAAACAGAAATGTTGCATGTGCTCAGTAAACTGAAGGGCCTGAGGAAGACACGTTTCCAGAAAGTTCAAGAGGTTTTTATCTGGGAGGCCCACTAGCCTTAAGTTATTCCTTCTGCTTCGGTTTTCCAAGTCATCAAGTTTAGATTTGAGATCTGTCACTTTCAGCTCCAATGTTGCCCGTGCAGCCTCCAATGTCATTGTGCGATCTTCCACTTGTGATGTGAGCTGCAGGGACGAGTCTAGTTCCAAGCTCATGCTGTCCAAACATTCATGGGCCTCTTCTGCCTGATCGTGTATCTGCTGTAACTTTTTATCAAGGGCATTTTCAACTGCTGCCGTGACTTCCGCAGTGATCTCAGCTACCCAAGCCGAGCCCACTGTTCCTTCCTTCAAAGTGTTCTGATCCACCATTTTACTTTCCGTTCCATGCGGCTTCTCCCAATCTTTCCGAGTACTTTTTGTCGTTATTGCTGCTCTTTTGTGCTGCCCCACAGTCGTCTAGTATGGTAAATCTATTAGTAAAGGAGTTTTGCTGGTTTAACAAAAAAAGTTTCACTGTTTTCACTGCTACAAATCCGGTTATTGAGAGGTGAGTGCGGAGCTGTGCTTTTCAACATCTACTCCGCTGCATTGGGTCACTGAACTTTGGATTTAGTATGAGGTAATGATAGTGGGGTCATGGCAATACCCTGAGGGAGGACACCAAGGAAAACTACTGCACTAGCATTTCACTGAGCAGGCTTCGGGATTAAATATCTGGGGGGGGGGGGGGGGGGGGGTTGAGCCACCTAACACATAGCTGGTTAAGTCAATATTCAGCCCTTGACCTCCATAAGCCAAACCACTTAAAGGTAGGACTGCTATTTATACAGCCTGATTTAAGCAGTTTACTTATGTGGTGAGGGGCTGAATTTCGGCAGTTAATCCAACTCACCCCTGGAATGCCCACAAGTTAGCCATATTTGAGTTTGGTGCTAATTGGTAATTTTTGAGGAAGATAAATGGTTTAAATGCTGCTGAAAATGACTGGATAGCTGCAAATGAGTGATACAGCTGGTCAGTGGCTAGCTAGTTCACTCGTTCTGCATATCAGCTGGATCATTTTTGAAGTCCAGACCAGTTGTATTCCATTCTGGGACCCACATAACTGGGTTTTCAATTCCAAGTCCCCCCCAAACCCCATCCCCCCAGCCCATGAGAATTAGCAGCTTCCTCTCCCTTCCAAATTACCCCTACCCCCTGCAGTCTCGGGTAGGTCTCCTGGGCCTAACTTTTATTTATTTATTTATTTATTTATTTGGATTTATTTACTGCCTTTTTGAAAGAATTCACTCAAGGCGATGTACAGTAAGAATAAATCAAACATAAGCAATAGACAATTGCAGCAGTAAAAATATTCAAATAACAATTGTCGAGAATTGGGGGGGTCCCGAGCCCCCCAAGAAGGCTGGAGTGACCTTAAATCTGACTCCATCTCTAAATAGCACTAGTACTGGGGTACTCAAGGAGTTATTGCCTCTAAGGGAGACGTTAGGTCTAAGGAAAAGATACCAGCCTTATGACAAACTGGATTTAGATTACAAGTTATACAATGCATTTATACTTACAGCCTTTGATCATTAAGTGAAGCCCACAGATCATCATTTGGAATGAGGAGTTTATTTGCTAAGGTATAAGTCAAATCAGTGATTGACAACAGGCATGTACAATCAATTAATTATAGGAATATAATAAGCTGCAAACAGGTGTTAATTATGTGCTAATCTTTTATAATTTCTTTTACCAATTAGAGGTTTTACAAGGGAAAGCAATTAGGTAATTTGTTAATTCTGCTGGACACATTGGTTTCCCTTGGAGAGAGAGTGCCAACCCTTGTCTCTCTAACTCAAACCAGGAAATACCCGGATTTTTATAGGTGCCCTCAGGATATGGGTAATATGACAGTAGATATACCTGATTGGATCTATGCCAATGTCATGGTTGTCACTGATTGGCTCATGCTAATGAGTAGCTTCTATCTTGCTACGCCTTTCCTTTCTCACACCAGCTGACCACAATCCTGCTCACAGGAAGTCTCCCTCCTCTCTGGAACAGCTAGTTCCCTATTTTCTTTGCACCTGCTATGACTCACTTATTTCTCAACTTGTTTTTCTAACTTACATTAGAGAAAATTCCACTTTGTAACAGATACGGGCTTCCATTTTGTGTTGAAATCCTCCATTTTGTTTCCATATCTATTGACTTAACTTTTAGGCCTCAATCTGGGCTACAAACTAGGCCATACTTTTCCAGTAAGCTCCCAGTTATGTCAGCCATCAGATTTCTGACTCAGCCAAGGTCTGTAATGGCCTGAGCTCTATGACAGAGCCCTCCACCATTCCAGTGGGGGGGTCTCTGGCTGTACCATAATTATACATTCCCCACTTGTCACCCCCTCTGAGGAGGGGTGACACAAAGCTCGTCAAGCTTGTCATCATCCATTCCAGAAGGTGGCAAGCTATCAAACGAGGGGGCGAGTTTTGGTCTTACAAATTGCTAGAAGGTATGGTGAAAGACAGGAAACTTCATTCTCAGGTGGTATATTATTTGGGCATATGGAATTCCCTTTATATTACCCAATCCCTTGGGCCTTAATCCTGATGTCATCTCTCTTGAGACCTACTCAAACCTGTAGTGAGAAAGAAGTGGATAGCAAGCTACCCCACTTGGAGCTCAGTCAAACCTACAGAAAGACATGCAGCTTAAGTAAGCCTACACCAAAGTTAAACAATTGCATAACTGGTTGATACTAACAGGGTTTACACCTACATTATAATATCATAGTCAGTATTAGGGTTTGATGTTACCCTTGTATCTGAGCAATATCAACTTCAATTTAAATTACATAAACAGAAATAACGGGGAAACTCTTAGAAAAACATTTAGAACAATAAAGGAAATAATAGGAAAATAAAAATAAAACCTTTTCATTATATAGACAGGATTACTGCTAAACTGAAATTAAAACAAAATATGAATCTATAATGTCCATAAACAGCAACAGTAATTCTCAAATTAAGTATCAGTTCTAAATTCTCTTTCATCGATCATGGTTGAGGCGGTGGAAGCACTGAAGAATCTGGACGGAGATCTGGAAGATCTAACAGGGCTGGATTTTCACAGCAACTTGGGCAAGGAATCAGTAGAAGTGACAGTCTTAATACTAGGAATTGGGATTTGCAGAATGTATCCCCACTTCTGGCTTGCATAGTGTGCAAGACAGATTGGTAACAAAGAAAAGGGTACCAAAAAAACAATAAAAATTAAAATTTAGAGACGATGTTGATTGTTCAAGTTATTGAGGTATGGAGGGTCAGGAATATGGTGCACAAAAATAGTCAAAAGGCACAGGCAATGCATTGAAATCTATCGCCAATAGGTATGGAATCTTCACCTGCGATGACTAACATTCACCAAGGGTTGGGCCCTCAGTTGCAGGAGGCCAGCAGGACTTACGAGCTAGATGATTCAGAAAGAAGGGTAGCTTAGGAAATAGTCATAATCAAAGCAGAAGACTAATGTGCAGAAATTTAAAACTCTTAACTAGTCCAGGTGATGGAAGTATCTTCTGGAATCACGGTCGCTGTCTGTTGTAAGAGAGAGCTCATATGTAAAGTGTCATGTAAGTTCTGGAAAAGATGAGCCTGCAAAAATATTTAATACAGCAGAATATTTAAGAGCCTAACCAAGAAGGTCTAAATTAATGACATCATCTGGACAAAAGAAAATTCTCATTGGAGGAGGTGGCGCTTCTTTTTCTTGCCAGAGGTCAGTTGTAGCACAAGTACCAAACTGGAATAGAGGCGGTAGGTCAGGAATTGGATTTGCAGTCTTCACTCAACCTACAGGACTTAATAAATAGAGATGAGATACGAGTAATGCCTAGTAGTTAATTCTTAGCACAGGATCATTAGAAAGAAAAGTCAAAGAATGCATTGCTAGTTCCATGGGGCACCAATAGGTGGAGCGTAGTTTCAATATATAAAATCATAAGTTACAAGTAGAAAACAATTTTTTTCTCTGTAGATTAGATGCTGCTGGCACAGGAAGTCAGCAGAGTCTGAGGAAACATTGTAGTCAGAGTCTACTCCAGGAAAATACAACAGCCTTTAATATGATATTTAGAGAGATAGAGAAAAGCCAATATCAGAAATGAGAAAGGAAAGGCGTAGCAAGATAGAAGCTACTCATTAGCATGAGCCAATCAGTGACAACCATGACATTGGCATAGATCCAATCAGGTATATCTACTGTCATATTACCCATATCCTGAGGGCACCTATAAAAATCCGGGTATTTCCTGGTTTGAGTTAGAGAGACAAGGGTTGGCACTCTCTCTCCAAGGGAAACCAATGTGTCCAGCAGAATTAACAAATTACCTAATTGCTTTCCCTTGTAAAACCTCTAATTGGTAAAAGAAATTATAAAAGATTAGCACATAATTAACACCTGTTTGCAGCTTATTATATTCCTATAATTAATTGATTGTACATGCCTGTTGTCAATCACTGATTTGATTTATACCTTAGCAAATGTAAAAACTATATATTTCTATATATTTCTATATATTTCTACGTGACCTTTACAAGGTTTAAATAGGTCAAATGAGAAGGACAATAACCTATAGTCCTCTGTAATAGTTCGCAGCCAATTTGGAAAATGAAAATTATATTAAATTCTAATTTGATCATTTCTATGCTTTCACAATTTGGGCCCTAAATTATGACAGCATATCAAGATTCACATTCAGAGGGATAGCTAAAAATAAGCTTATATATTCCCAGGAATCAATTTACAATTTAGAGTATATTTTAAATACAGAGGAGAAGCAGCTTTATAAGTAGGAAACAAGTAGAAGCATTTCTTTAAACATTTTAGTAAAATTCAAAAATCAAGGATATAATAATTTTTATTAATGCAATAAATGCATAAATTGACCAGTATGATATGTTCATATAGACCAGTATGATAAATGGAACAGCTTGTAAACCTACATTCTAAATTGAATTTTAAACAAAGTAGCAAGGATAACACAGAATCACAGAAAAACCCATCCAGTTATTAAAAATCTGAAACACGTAATGAATTCCTGTATCATATACTGAGTCCAAAGCATTTGTAAAGATGAACTTTAGAGAAAATAAGAACTACAAGGGTTAATCTCTGTCATTCGGTCCTAAGGAAATCACGAAATAACGGTGTTTCCTGTGTCTAATTTGAGTTTACTGCTCACTACAAGCATTGGATATAATGGTGACAGAAAATAGGGCTATACATCGGACCAAAACTGTAAGTTGAAGTTTTTATATTAATACTTCATGCTGGTGTAATTAGTCTTCATAGAATTAATACTTCAGGAGAGGAAAACAAGGTTATTACTTTATCTGCTTCCAGAGGTACGGTTCTCAATAAAAAGGAAGTTGGCAATTGTAGCTAGTCTTATCTGAACATAACTTTAAAATAATAGCAACCTGAAAGTCTTTAGTTCTGATTTACCAGTCAGCTATGTTATGCAAGGGTTAATCTCTAAACCCTATTGAGAACCAAAAATGCTGGAACTCTATACAATAATATATCTTAAAACTATAAATCTTTAAGAGGCAGGGAAGGAAGTTTGAAAGTTGTAGATAAGACGTGAAAAGGAAAAAAAAAATTAAAACACTTAATACATTCTTACGGAACACATCCCCAATAAAAAGCCAGGAAGTGAACATCAGCACTAGTTATTTTAAACAACGTCACAAATAAACAGTGTTTTAGATGGCATATAATATAGAACCTTTTATAGTAAATATCTGGAATAATTATGTAATTTTCAAAGAACACATACACGGACACACACCTATAAAATTAAAACTGTAAGTGGATCACTTTTACTAGAAAGTCTGTCATATGATACCTGAATAAGTGTCATGTCCGGTATATCTGTCTTATCCAGATTTAGAATCCGGATGTGAGTACCGGAGCTAACAAAGATAAATTATCGAAAACCTTTAATCTATTTATAGCTACTATAACTAAAAAGTGCTTGCATTTCTAGTGAAAGCAATGTACCAGAAATCAAAAACAATCAGATATTTAACATTACGTCACAAATCAAACAAACATTGCTCAAATGAAATAACATACAATCCTGAAAAAAAACACTCCTTTGAGATTTACTACCACTGCAGTTGATAGGCAATCTCGCGGGGTAACCTTAGAGCACTAATTTAAAACTAAAGAAATGATCCCTTAATAACTAGCTGGTTTAATATATGCCATTTATCACAGGACACACAGCAACATATAGACATAAAATTAAAACAGTAACCTAATCCTGATACGTAGAAAACTTAAAGCTCAGAAGAGGAAGCAAGATATTTCTAAATGTAGTTCAAAACCAATCATTGGAATTGTGCACAGTTAAGGAATTGTTTAGGGTTTCAAAACAAAAGACATAAAAATAAATATTCCAGTAGCCAATTACAAGTCAGAGCACACAGACAGAAAAGGAAAGGAAAACCACACTCATACACATACACAGTTATTGTCCCACATACAGAGGTGTCCCTGTGTATTGAGGACAAAATCTTAATCCTAAATTTGATAAAATAAAACATTTAAATTAGTGCTAATCTAACAGGCTATGAAAGTATACAACGGCAAGCTCAATAGCAACACATACAATAAATGAAAATATACTCACGATTCGTGCAATGTAATCTCCAGCGCAGAAAATTAATTGAGAAAGAGGACAGTTGGTGGGATCACTATGCCCTTCCGAACTCTCGGTATAGGGAGGTCAACCGCAAAATAGAAAGGTTCGTTTTGGACGGAAAGTCCTTACCAGAGATCTGAATAGATGTCAGATCACCAGTATCTGGTGTTGGATGCGGAGAGGAAGATATGATATAATGGGTAGTGAGCAACATCACCCAATATATATAATAACGGGACCTAGTGAGCAAGTGGTCTACAAATAAGTTCCAGACCTGTAACATGCTATAGGAAAATGAATTAGGGTAGTAATATATATATTGATTAGATCTAGAACCTGGTACAAGGTCAGTGGTTCAAAAGGCAGCTTCAGGGATAGCAAGTAGACCTAGAAATGAGAATGTGCTAACAGTTTACAAAAACATGTGATGATGATCCTGATAGTAGAACATACAGAGACATAACACAATCATACTCACGCATCTGCTAATGTACTCCAACATAGAGACCCAAAATAAAAATTACTAATTGGCGGGAAGCTCAACGCTTTTACCGCAGATTAAATTAACAGACAAATGACAGTCACAAAGAGAAAAGGAGAGTTTAAGAAAAAAGTACAAAAAGTGAATGGTGTCAGCTATTATGTATCTATACTACTCTACCCCTAATTAATGAAAACCACTCCCCAGAGTGTGCTTCTAAAAGCATAAAGAAACCCGGTTTCCCTGCCTGCCAAGAGCTATCCAGGTTACTTGGCCATGAGCTCCAGCCCATGATAGAGCCCCCAAAAAGGGACATTGCAAACACTCCCAAAAAGAACTCAAAAAACCAGCGAATAAGGTGTCCTGAGTTGGAGAGCAGCGGTCCAATGGGTTTCCGCTGATTAGAGAACTTCTCGTGTACAACTAACCACCCCAAGGGACCTGTGATTTGAGAACTTCTCGTGTACAACAACCCACTCAAAAATTTGTGGTTAGGAAACTTCTCGTTTAAAAGCTAACCATGCTACAACATTGAAAAGTTAGGAAACTTCTCGTTTAAAAGCTAACCCTCCAAAAATATTAAAAAGCCCTCGTCAACTAGTCCAAACTCGCAACGAAAAGCGTCAGACGTCTCTATATTGCTCCCACGCTCATCTGTACTAGGTAACTCATATGTGGGCAATAATGCCGAATCCGCAGGCCACTCCGAAAATGGAATGGAAGTCTGCTTCTACTAATTGAGATACCGTCATCCATTGAAGGGTCACCTCCAATGGGTGTAAGCCCCAGGCATCGATATCGAACCCAATGGTTATAGCGTGACACTGGTATATAAGAAAATAATTAAAAAAATAAAAATAAAATAAAAATATAGCATATCCCAGGGAAGAGCCCCTGAAACAAACTGCAAAAGTGGTAAAAATAAAGTAGATGTAATAAAATAAAAAAAAGGAAATTGAAAGAAAGATTTGTAACACTGAACACATGTAAGCTCTTGGGGGATGGTACAACCATAAAAGAGCCATTAGTTGAAACATATTAGCCAGAACAAAAAATGTGAAAAATTTCACGTTCATCATTCACTAGACAATATATTTTCCACTCAACAAATCACAAGAAAGAAACTCAAAAGCATTAGAACGGGATAGCTGACAGTGAAGAAGCCTATAATGCAAAAGCAAGCAGTACAAATTCATTCGTTCAGTTATGCCAGGAGTGAAAAAGACAATGTAATTAGAAATAAACAAGTAAAAAGTTGTGCAGTTTCAGCCACAAATCAAAATACAAAAAGGAGCACTGCAATTCAAGCACGAAAGTCTGAAAGAAAAGTATCATGCCTAAAGAGGGAACTGGGTGGGATTAAAAATATTGACAGACAACCATAGCGAACCAATAAGTAAGCAGTTGTATAAGGCGGAGCTAAACTTAACGCTGGCAGATAGCTCAGAGAAATGGATTTAACATATCAATCAATAAGCAGTCCATGAAATATACACAAAATAAATTTTGAAAGCCCTGTAACAGCATGGTGAGCAAGTCTTATTTAAACTAAAATAAAGGATAGCAAGGGGAAAAAGTGGGGAAAAGAGTGTAAAACCACTAGAGACTGAGACAGAGCAACCATCACGGAAGGGAGGGGCAGTGCTGGAGGAGAGTAAGTAAGAGAAGAAAGTGTTAATATGAAGGACGGCTAGGCACCTGCTGAAAAAACTGCTAAAACAATCACCAGCTAAGGGATAAATGCAGAAACCATAAAATACAGGCAGCAATGGCAGGGGCTCTACCCACTTGTAAGAATGTAAGGGACGTAGGGGGAAAAAAAATCCCAGGTAGAAACAAATTGAAATCAGGCTGACAGACTGGCAATAGATTCAGTGAAACAGGAAATAAGCACCGGAAACTGTTGCCAAGTAATAATGAGCATCTTAGAAACAGTCTCTACAGGAGTACAACAGGAAAAAAGTTTACGCCCAAGCGAGAAAAGGGGAAGTGAAAAAATGTCGCAGTAAAAAAAGGAAAGGGACTACGCAGGAGAAATAGAGATAAGATTTAGTATCGAGAACTCCTGTATTAAGCAAACCTTTAAAACTTCATAACCACATTGTGGAACACGATAAGATCTACCAAACTGTCTCTTGCAGCATAAAACAAACAAAAAACCCCTGTCTCTGAGTTTTAACGAAACCGGGCAACAGATTAGATTGCCAAATAAAGCATCTTAATTCTGAAAGTCTCAGAAACAGTTTTAGAAAGCAAAAATAAAACAGCAGTCTATAAATTCAGCCAAAAATTATGCTATGCGGCGAAAATTAAACCTGGAAGTGCAGCTAAAGTGGCTACGGGGAACAGAGACGGAATACAGACCGGGACTTCTCAAGCGGAGATTTATAATATCATGAAAGTTTCAGACGGGGGTTTCCAAAGCAGGCAGGCATAGAAATAAGTGTGGTTTAAAGCTGTATGACAGGAAGGAAAAGGGGGGGGAAAAGAGTGCCCATAGAGTCTGGCAGTAACAGAAAGATAAGGAAGCAAGACTTACTACGCAGTTTTAAATGTGAAGCCAACGTACAACTAGAAAGAAGATTTAAACAATAAATCGTGTACAAAAACACATCAGGACAGTTTCTAACAGGGATGGGGAGCAATCAATATTAGTGTAAGTAGCCAGAAACAGAATCAGAGAGGTAGAGGTTAAGTACCTCTCAGAGGTTTAAGTACAACACAGAGGAAAGGAGCCCAGATCTCTATGAGGGACAGCAATCAATTGGAAGATAAAACAACAGAATTTTAGTCAAGAGCTAGAATCAACCCCCACTTTGACAAAAATTCTGGCGTGTTTAAATCGAACGGAGGGTCACCAATGTCGAGAATTGGGGGGGCCCCGAGCCCCCCAAGAAGGCTGAAGTGACCTTAAATCTGACTCCATCTCTAAATAGCACTAGTACTGGGGTACTCAAGGAGTTATTGCCTCTAAGGGAGACGTTAGGTCTAAGGAAAAGATACCAGCCTTATGACAAACTGGATTTAGATTACAAGTTATACAATGCATTTATACTTACAGCCTTTGATCATTAAGTGAAGCCCACAGATCATCATTTGGAATGAGGAGTTTATTTGCTAAGGTATAAGTCAAATCAGTGATTGACAACAGGCATGTACAATCAATTAATTATAGGAATATAATAAGCTGCAAACAGGTGTTAATTATGTGCTAATCTTTTATAATTTCTTTTACCAATTAGAGGTTTTACAAGGGAAAGTAATTAGGTAATTTGTGAATTCTGCTGGACACATTGGTTTCCCTTGGAGAGAGAGTGCCAACCCTTGTCTCTCTAACTCAAACCAGGAAATACCCGGATTTTTATAGGTGCCCTCAGGATATGGGTAATATGACAGTAGATATACCTGATTGGATCTATGCCAATATCATGGTTGTCACTGATTGGCTCATGCTAATGAGTAGCTTCTATCTTGCTACGCCTTTCCTTTCTCACACCAGCTGACCACAATCCTGCTCACAGGAAGTCTCCCTCCTCTCTGGAACAGCTAGTTCCCTATTTTCTTTGCACCTGCTATGACTCACTTATTTCTCAACTTGTTTTTCTAACTTACATTAGAGAAAATTCCACTTTGTAACAGATACGGGCTTCCATTTTGTGTTGAAATCCTCCATTTTGTTTCCATATCTATTGACTTAACTTTTAGGCCTCAATCTGGGCTACAAACTAGGCCATACTTTTCCAGTAAGCTCCCAGTTATGTCAGCCATCAGATTTCTGACTCAGCCAAGGTCTGTAATGGCCTGAGCTCTATGACAGAGCCCTCCACCATTCCAGTGGGGGGGTCTCTGGCTGTACCATAATTATACACAATATAAAGTATGGCGTGGAGGGGCATAATTGAACGCGAACGCCCATCTCCATGGGCGTCTTTCTCCGAGAATGGGTACGTGAAGGGGTGGGACAAACTGTATTTTTGAAAAAAATGGGCGTCCATCTTTTTTCCGATAATATGGCTTGTGCCAGTCAAGTGCATCTGATTTGTGTGGATTTGAGCTGGGTGGTATCGTTTTTCAGCGATAATGGAAACCGAAGGCGCCCAGGTCAACAACGAACAAATCCAACGCATTGGGTCGTGGGAGGGGCCAGGATTCGTAGTGCACTGGTCCCCCTCACATGCCAGGACACCAACCGGGCACCCTAGGGGGCACCTGTAACAGTTAAAAAAAAAAAAAAAAAAAAAAAAAAACTACCTCTGAAGTCCATAGCTCCCTTCCCTTGGGTGCTGAGCCCCCCAAATCCCCCCCAAAACTCACTGCCCACAACTCTACACCATTACCATAGCACTTATGGTTGAAGGGGGGCACCTAGATGTGGGTACAGTGGGTTTTGCGGGGCGGTTTTGAGGGCTCCCATTTACCACCACAAGTGTAACAGGTAGGGGGGGATGGGCCTGGGTCCACCTGGCTGAAGTCCACTGCACCCACTAACAACTGCTCCAGGGACCTGCATACTGCTGTGATGGAGCTGGGGTATGACATTTGAGGCTGGCATACAGGCTGGAAAAAAAAGTTTTTAAAGTTGTTTTTTTTTGGGTGGGAGGGGGTTAGTGACCACTGGGGGAGTCAGGGGTGGTCATCCTCGATTCCCTCCGGTGGTCATCTGGTCATTTAGGGCACTTTTTTGGGACTTGTTCGTGAAAAAAAGGGTCCAAAAAAAGTGACCCAAATTCGCGCTAAAAACGCCTTTCTTTTTTTGATTATTGGCTGAGGACGCCCATCTCTCCTCGGCCGATAAACACGCCCCAGTCCCGCCTTCACTACGCCTCCGACATGCCCACATCAACATTGGCCGTTTCTGCGACAGATTGCAGTTGAAGATGCCCAAAATCTGCTTTCGATTATACCAATTTGGGCGCCCATGGGAGAAAGATGCCCATCTCCCGATTTGGGTCGAAATGTGGGCGTCTTTCTCTTTCGAAAATAAGCTGGATAGTATACTACTTACAATATCAACACTCTCTGGTGGTCCTAGGGGTGTAAGTCCCCTTGCTCCTGCTCCTTGTAGCTGCCTGTGGAAAACGGCTTCTACAATGCTACAACCTTTCACGGAAGACACACAGTACTACATAAGTACCATGATCTGCCATGTGAGGTCACAGCAACCATATTCCACTGGCAACCGCAAGGGGGCTTCACTCCTGCCCCCAATGCCCCCCACTAGGACCACCAGGAAGTAAAAGTAGATGCGGGGGGTATGGGGTGAGGGTGGAAGGAAGCTGTTGATTGAGTCTCATGGACTGGGTGAGGTGATAGGATGGATGGGGCTATTTGTGGGGCCAGGAGGGGGACCAGGGGGACTTGGAATTGAATATCCAGTTATGTGGGTCCCCACCTATATTCAGCTGGGGCCCACATAACTATCTTATTCGAGCCCTGGCTAAAAATCATCCGGGCCTGCATAAGTTCCAGTGGCTAGCTCGACCACATTTAGCACCTAATATTCAGTGCCAGTGCCCGAACATGGCCCAGAACCGAATATCTGAGGCTAATCTAGCCGGCGACAGTCAGCATTTAAAAAAATGCTGACTGCTGCTGGCTGAATATGTACCCCAATATTTCTAAAAGCAAAGTGGATTGAATTATGGGAGCAATAAAGTTGTTGGAATAAAAACGTTTACAGTAGTTGCATTCATTGTAGTCATGGTGCTTTTACTCAAAAAGTATTTTATTAGTCAATAACTGCTTTACTTTCACTTAAGTAAATGTAAAAATAAATCTTGTTTCAACACTTAAGTAAAAGTACAGTGAACAAATAAAAAAGTACTTTGACCTAGTACTTTGAAGAACATTGATATATTGTTATACATTGAAAGTGACAAATCCAGTAAAAGTCAATATTTATTGCAAATAGTTCATCCAACAAGTGGTCAACACTTCGTCAATAAACATTCACAACTCAACATGGGCCGTGTTTTGGTGATGGTGTCTGCGTCAGGAGTCAAAATGCACTAATGTGTTAAAAAAAAGAACAACTCAGACTTCGAAGCACAACATCAATGTTTCTAAATGTGAAAACAACACTTAGCTTATAGCTGAAGAAAACGGTCTACTTTGGCAAATTCAAGGTTTGAAATAAGTTAGTTTTCATAATTAAAAACATTAATGTTGTGCTCCAAAGTCCTTTTTTTTTTTTATTTTTTACATCGTATTAGTGTGTTTGGGCTCCTGATGCAGGCACTATCACCAAAACACAGCCTGGGTCGAATCCTGCACGTTTATTAAGGAAGTGTTGACCACTTGTTGGATGATCTATTTGTGATAAATATAGACTTTAACTGAATTCCTTGGACTCCCTTTCTTTTGGACCTCATTTTTTTGTTTGGATCCACAGAAGCTTAGCTGAAATTGGGTGGCGGGGGGAAGAGGGGTTGGTGGTTGAGAGGCTAGGATGGGGGAGGGCAGACTTATACGGGGTCTGTGCCGGAGCCGGTGATGGGAGGCGGGACTGGTGGTTGGGAGGCGGGAAATACTGCTGCACAGACTTATATGGTCTGTGCCCTGAAAAAGACAGGTACAAATCAAGGTAAGGTATACACATGAGTTTATCGTGGGCAGACTAGATGGACCGTGCAGGTCTTTTTCTGCCGTCATCTACTATGTTACTATGTTACTATGATACCCGTGAGGATCTTTTCTGCCTTCTTTTGAACATTGTTACACAAGCCACATACTTCTCAGTTATGATTCTGTTTCTCTTAATGTAAGACTCTAGTTTACTCACAAGTGGAGTCAGGGCAGAGTGTTATAAGTACCTTAAACATGTCTAAACTTGGCTGCCTGACAGTATTGCTGATTTGGTTCTGTAAATGCTGCTTCTGACTCTTCTTTTTACTTTTTCAGTGGAATCATTGGAGAGCGTGTACCCATTCGATATTATCTAACCTTTGGAATGTTGACCAGTGGATTATTCACTGCTCTTTTTGGGCTGGGCTATTTTTGCAATATACACAACCTATGGTTCTACTTGGCTGCTCAGGTAAGTTAGAGAAAGGTGCGTGCTTTAATTATCATGCTTCAGCAATTAAGTTTCAGTGTTCAGCTATATTGCTTCATTTTTCATCAAAATAAGGAAGTTTTGATGATGTGTGTTTCTGTGTTCCTTCTCTGCCCTTTCACTTGTTCTTCTTCTAATTTGGGACTTCACCATTTTCACACTGCTTTGGCTTTCTTCTTTTTATCACGTATAAACACAAAGGCATATGTAGAAGGAAAACCAAACTTTAACAATGTTCTATGATCAAATGATATTTATATTCTCTTCAAAAATTTGGCTTTCCAGTGTAGTACAGAGTTTTTCTGGTATCAAATTGAAACAAATTTGAAATCTGTATCAGATTTCATCAGTCATAGCCTGTGTGGTATGCTCAGTTCAAAATACATTCACTGCTCCTCTGGCCTTGAACAGGCTCTTTCCCTGTTCCTACTCTCGAGCTGGGCTTTCAACCAGTTACTGCCTTTGGCTAACAATAACTTCCCCCTTAAGCCAGCCATAGATTATCTGGCCTTTCCAGGATACCCTCTCTCCTCCTAGGATCCCAGTGGGGGTGAAAGCAACCAAAGATCATGTGCTCAAACAAACAGGAATTTTTATTACCTTCAAACTCCACCTCCCCTGTCAATCATAAGCAAGAAACATTTCCCTTTGCAACTTATTCCACAATGCTCTCCTTGGGCTGGGCTTCCCTTCCACCCATGGACATATCTAACACTCCCCCTAATGACTCCAGGAAGAAACCAACACCACTTATTAATACCCATATAATGGGGGATTAAACAAGGTTTCACACAGGTGCTAGAAGCACTCGATTCTGAGGTGTGTGGAAGCAGGAGGTAGCATGCACTCAGGGACAGAGACCTGCACTGTGACCTGATGCTTCTGGGAAGAAATGACAATAAATATGTGACCCTTCCAAATAAGATCAGCTCTTGAGAGAGGATCTTTCCCATTACAGAAGAAATTAGATTTGTCCCCAAAGATTCAGCTTCTGCTGGTTTCTAAAGACTACTGTTTCGTTGATCGTGTTCAGAAGTTGGGAACTGAACTCATCACACCTGTGAACTGTGTGATTAACTAACAGAGAGCAGTTGGCCTTGCTGTACGTTGCCCTCTGAGATCCACATCTGAAAGAAGGCCACAGCCGTATGAATATAACAACATAAGAACACAAGGATTGCCATACTGGGACAGACCAAAGGTCCATCAATTCCAGTATCATGTTTCCAAGAGTGGCCAATCTAGGTCACAAGTACCTGGCAAGATCCCAGAACAATAAAATAGATTTTATGCTGCTTATCCTAGAAATAAGTAGTAGATTTTCCCAAGTCCATTTTAGTAATTGTTAGCTCTTGGGCATGCTTTGAATCCTGATTCAATAGCAGTGAAGTTGAATATTGTATTATTACTGTTTATTGTTAGCCACATTGAATCAAACTTGTTTGGGATAAGGCGGGATATAAATGTCATAAATAAATAAGTTTATTTCACTTGATACGCTGCATAGCATAAAATATCTATGTAGTTTACAATCAGTGATAAAATAATTTAAATAATAAGAAAGCATGTACAATAAGTCAGGATGGATTTAGAAGGATAAATAGGGATGTGGTTGAATGGTAGACAAATTTGCACTAAACTTACTGTCAACATCAAGAATCTTGTTAGTATTTTTGGAATCCATAGAGAGTAGAGCTAGAATGTTTCCTTTCCCAGCTTGCCATACCCCCCAAAAATTATATATAGATGGACCAATAAATATATTGATTCAGATTCTTTTATATTTCAACGGTTTTTATTGAAAACAGTGTACATTGTGTCAACATCAAATATTCAGTATGTACAATCAGTCATATAATTCCCTTCTAAACAACCAGCAAACAAATTGGTCCTACTGTTTTCACTTTGTAGTCCTTTTCCCCAATCCCCCCTCCCTTTCCCTGTTTCCCCCTATTGATTCAGATTCTTTTAAAAGGCAGCACTACAGATATTGAATACCAATGCACCAGAAAACAGCAATCACAACGCAAAAGATATCACATCAAGATTTCCCTAAAAAACTCAACAGCAGCACCTTCATAAAGTCCCTCGTCCAGCGATAATAACATTGGATATCTCTGCACAGTCACTGCTCAGTCGCTGTGCAGAGGAACTCGCTAATCAGCGCACCTTTGGCTTGTGCGTGCTGAGCACCTGGATTAAATAGCAGCCATGTGTGATGTCAGAGGGCGGAGCCAGCTCCCACATCCCCTGCACAGTTCTGCAATAGTTGGAAAATGCTCCTGATGTGAAGAGCAGCACTTGATAGGGTTAAAAATAGCACATTCACTTCACATAAGTGCAGCAGGCAAAATAGGCAGCACACAGAGATGGCAGAAGCAAGGGCTGAGATGAAACAGCTTTTCCGGGTGCCTGGTTTAAATGGCAGCCGCTTGTAAGTCAGAAAGAGGGTGCTTTATTCATTCTAAAAACAGGTCTAGATGTTTTTGTTTTGTTCCATTATGGTGGAAAAAATATCCCAAGTGTTAGTAATGCCTAAATCCAGCCCTTTTCATGCCTCCAACATGCCCTCTTGTGATTTGGACATATGAACAGCATATCAAAATCTATATATATAAAAGGCACCTCCAACGTTCGATGAAGCCTCAAGCCGGAACTTGAGGCGCTCGATATATCTGGTTTGGCCTTCAGTGTCTGCCCCGCCCTCGCGTCACAACGTGATGACGTCGAGGGCGGAGCAAAGACGCTCGACGAATCAAGGAAGCCCAGCTCTGTTTACACTCCCCATGAGGTTCTTCACTTCCTCTCTCCACCCCCGCCTCAAGTACGCAGCTTCCCTGCCCTCTCCACTCGCCCACGAGGTTGCCGCTTCCCCTCTCCACCCCCCCCAAGGTCGCCTCTTCCATTCTTCACTCTTCCCCCAGTTCGATGCTTCCCCTCTCCATCCGCCCGCGAGCGAGGTCGCTGCTTCCCCTATGCTATGCACCCCCCCTCGAGTTCGCCGCTTCCCCTCTCAACCCCACCCCCTGAGGTCGCCGCTTCCCATATCCACCCTCCCCCCTCAAACATCGCCGCTTATCTTGAAAAAAAACAAAAACAACGGAAATGCAGGCAGCCTTCCGCCATTGGCTGTCTGCTCTGCAGCCACTCATCTCTCCTCTCACTGGCCCTGGAGCGCAGGAACAGGAAGTTCAAAACAACTTCCTGGTACCTGCGCTCCTACGGGGACAGAAAAAGGAGAGAGGAGCAGCAGCACAGCACACAATCAATGCCTGAATGCTGCATTCAGTGCCTGGGAGCAAAGAACAGGGAGGGAGGAGGGCTTGGGGTGAAGAGGGGGGCAGGGGGGAGGGAGGGCAGACTGGAAAGTTGACGGTGAGCAGAGGGGGAGGAAGAGAAGCACAGAAGGGGAAGGGGAATGCACCACCTGCTTAAAACACACACATATACACACACACACTCTTTCAAGCACATACACTCACTCTGAGGGGGGGAGGGTGGCCTGGAACTTGGAGGGTGACTGGGGCGGTGAGAGGAGGGGGGAGAAGAGGGGCACGGTAGGGGGAGGGGAATGCACCACCTGTGTAAAACACTCACACATACACAGAAACACACACACACGCTTTCAAACACACACACTCTCTCCCTCAATCAATCACTCACTCACTCACTCACTCACACACACAAAGTTTATATATATCAAACGCACACTCACATTCTTTCTCACACACACACACACTCTCACACAGACAGCCTCACTCTGTCACACACACTCGCACATTCACTCAGTCTCTCTCACACAGTCACTCTCACACACACTCTCTCTCAAACATACACACTACCGATGAAAACCATGCTAGCACCCGTTTCATTGCTCTCAGAAATGGGCCTTTTTTTACTAGTGTTTAAATAATTTGTTTCAAAAATACCGATTGAATGTATTGGCATGAAAAGCATCCAAATATGGCTTTGTGACACTTTTTGTACATTTTTCTGTTTCAAAAATGAGCCCCAGTGTCTATAATATTTTAGCAAATTATTCAGGATATTTGATACTTATGAATCAAATTATGAAAAATAGAAAGAACAAAATATTTACCAACAATGTATTGTTCCAACTGTGTAATCCAATGACCTTCAATCCATCATAGGTTTTAGTAACATATCTGAATGTAAATATACAATCAACTCTGTAACGGTGGCTGCGCCCCTGTGCCCCAACCTATCTCGTGGTACTGAAGGAAGGGACTCCCAGACAGCCTTGGTTCCTTTTGCATCCCTGCCGCAGTGGGCCATGGGTTGTGTGCAGTGCCAGTAGATGCCGGCATCATTAGGCGCACACTCACACCGAAGATGTGGTGGCGGGAAGTACTAGATCTTCAAGGGATGCCTCAATTTCCTGTGCCATGGTTTATCAGATAGCTATCTCCATTTAGTCCATGTCAGTCCTGCTGATTCAAACAAATATTTTGGGAGATTGAGCAGTCAAATGACAGGGGTCCTGAACACTACAGCTGCCATATTCCAGAACACTGTGCTACTGAGATGAGAATGTCAGGTCATCTAGGCATGCAAATAGAACTTCTTTCATGATAACCTCTCCTGGGATCTTGCAGATACGGAACAATGGTACCCATATAACTGACTATTTTTCATAAGATATGGAATGTATCGGATGCACATTTAGCAGAGGTGTTCCCAGGGGTGGTGGTAGAGAAATTATTGCTATAATGCATATTGTTTCATATTTGCAGAAAAAGTAGGTGCAAGTCTGTGCAGGTACTTCTTTTGACAGTTATTAAAATGAAAGCATGCGCAGTTTCATTTTGAAAATTGTTGCAAAGACCACATGTGAAAAAGTACCTGAGGAATTTGTAGCAATGCATGCAGTTTGAAAATTATCTTCTTAATTCCTTGTGGACGAATAGCTTCATATTGTCTCTCTTGTCACCAGATTACCAGGGATTGGGCATGATTTTACTATAGGAACTCTACAGTACTTTATTGTGTATATTATCTTTGTTTTCAGATACTGAATGGGTTGGTGCAAACTACAGGTTGGCCTAGTGTGGTGACCTGCATTGGTAACTGGTTTGGAAAAGAAAGGTAAAAAAAATAATTTTATAAGGCTTCACAGTGCCTAACTTGTAATGTCAATACACATTGCTGGTAGTGTATAACAATAATCTTATGTCCTCTCATGAAAGGTCAGATCAATATGCAGTCAGTGTTTCTTTTTAAACACCGGCTGCTGCAGCTGAATTAAATCTGGATATTCAGTTCGGGCATCCAGATAGATAAGGTGGTCAATGTATCTGAATTTTCAAAAGTCATTTGACAAAGTACCTCATGAAAGACTCCAAAGGAAATTGGAGAGTTATGGGATAGTAGGCAGTGTTCTATTGTGGATTAAAAACTGGTTAAAAGAAAACAGAGGGTAGGGTTAAATGGTCAGTATTCTCAGTGGAGAAGGGTAAATAGTGGGGTTCTCCAGGGGTCTGTGCTGGGACTTCTGCTTTTTAACATATTTATAAATGATCTAGAGTTGGGAGTAACTAGTGATGTAATTAAATTTGCTGACAACACAAAGTTATTCAAAGTTGTTAAATCACAAGAGGATTGTGAAAAATTACAAGAGGACCTTACGAGACTGGGAATTCAAATGCAGATGACGTTTAATGTGTGCAAGTGCAAAGTGATGCATGTGGGAAAGAGGAACATGATCTATAGCTACATAATGCAAGGGTCCCCAGTTAGAAGTCACTGACCAGGAAAGGGATCTAGGCGTCATCGTTGCTGATACGTTGAAACCCTCTGCTCAGTGTGCAGCAGCAGCAGCAGCTAAGAAAGCAAATAGAATGTTAGGTATTATTAGGAAAGGAGTGGAAAAAATGAGAATATTACAATGCCTTTGTATCGCTCCATGGTGCAACCGCATCTCGAATATTGTGTGCAATTCTGGTCACCACATCGCAAAAAAGATATAGTGGAATTAGGAAAGGTATAGAGAAGGGCGACGAAAATGATAAAGGGGATGGGATGACTTCCCTATGAGGAATGGCTAAAGCGGCTAGGGCTCTTCAGCTTGGAGAAAAGATGACTGTGGGGAGATATGATAGAGGTCTATAAAATAATGAGTGGAGTGGAATGGGTAGATGTAAATCGCTTGTTTGCTGTTTCCAAATATACTAGGACTAGGGTGCACACAATGAAGCTACAAAGTAGTAAATTTAAAACAAATCAGAGAGAATATTTCTTCATTCAATGTGTAATTAAACTCTGGAATTCATTGCCAGAGATTGTAGTAAAAGCAGTTAGCTTAGCGGGGTTTAAAAAAAGGTTTGGATAGCTTCCTAAAAGAAAAATCTATAAGCCATTATTCAAATGGACTTGGGGAAAATCCACTGCTTATTTCTAGACTAATCAAAAATTATAGCAAAAAATGGCAACCCTCCACCACTTGTAATTTGAACCATACACAACAAACTGTCAGTGGAGCAGCTCAAACTTATTTATGCTTTAATAAGGGGATGTCTCGTACTGTCACACAGGCACTTCTTTTTTGTGCTTCCTTAAAGCCTCAGCTTTAGTGACTCAGTTATAATCATCGACTGCCCCCAACCACCGATAGTGCTGTCAACCACCTCAAAATAAGTGTTCTGCAATAAATTAATCCATATTTCAACTGTACTTATATAACAAAAAGTTCTTTAGTTTATATCAATTTTTTTGTAATTTTTTTGCACTATCGTTTGTAGCTTATATACAGAGCTTAAACAGGTGCAGAAACAATGTTTAAACTTGTCAAGCAGGATCAATGTTTTGACTTATCTGGCTGAAAAACCCCCTGCTGCTTTATTATCTGTAGCTCATGCTGTGGATTCAGCAGTCCTGCATTACTTAGATCTCACTTGTCAGCATTCCATTAAAGAGCTGGTGAATGTCTCCCCCCCCCCCCCCCCCCCCCCCCCCCCCCCCTCCCCGACAGGAACCTATTTCGCGGTGCCTTGCTTTGTCAAGGGAACTTGCATATACCTGTATAAACACAAAAAGAATGCTCTTAGCTGTGTAATGCTGTCTGTAATATCAAAACAGAGTTTCAAACAAAGCAGAAGATCTCACTTCACCAGCAGACAAAGAGTCAGAAAAAAATGGCGCCAGCATTGTTTTAAAGCTTGTAGCACCTCCCTCTTTGGGATGACGTCATCATCAGCTGGAAACCTTTAAAGAGACATCTAAAGAAAACAGTTCCAGTGGAGATATGTATTTAACCCATTTGGTTCTATAGTATCAAGACGGTAAATCCACTGGGTTTCTCTTTGCAACAGTAATCTGTCAATGTTCCCACCACGGGCATTGGGTATAATACTGTCAAGAACCATACATCTCAGAGATTCCATGGAGTGTTGATTGTTAACACAGTGTTGTACAAGCGGAGCCCCTATGTTACAGCCGGCTAAACATGATCTATGCTCGACCATCCTCGCATTGAGAGACCTATTCGATTTCCCGATATAAACCTTCTGACATGGACAAATGATGTAATAAATGACATGAGGCGTACAACAGGTCGTTTGATGTTTAAGCTGATAAGTTTGACCGTTATGTGTAAAAGAAGCAGCTTCAATAGTCAAATCACATGTTTTGCAGCCAGTCTTCCTACATTTTGAATGACCTGCATTGATCATACATGGAGCTCCAACTACATTTGAAAAATCAGCCGGACTCAATATTTCGCTCAAATTACGAGCACGGGGAAAAAGCGGTCCGCATGCAATATTGTGCAAAGACTGGGTGAGCTCGCATTATGTCCCAGTGTTGTTTAATGATCTTAGCTGCCGTCTCACTACCTGGCACATACCGCATGATAAAAGTCATAACTTGATCAACAGGCATATCTCGTTTCTCATTCTGTAATAATAGATCTCTATTATTATATTTGGCCCTCGTATAAGCTTGTCTGAGGACCCTTTTTGGATAACTGCGATGTAACAGTTTTGTACCAAAGGAATGCGCCTGTTGTTTAAAATCACTAGCATCCGTACAGATTCTTTTGAAATGAAGGAATTGAGAAAAAGGTAAACTGTCACGTAGTGATTTGGGATGACAGCTCCCGTATTCTAGAATAGTATTCCTGTCCGTGGATTTCGTGTACACTTTAGTTGTGAACACCTGCTGAGTTAAACTGACTTCCACGTCAAGAAAATGAATCACCGTATCTGAGAAGGTAGCCGTAAACTGGATTTTGGGATGACACCGATTCAGCCATTGTACAAAATTCTGTAACTCAATAATAGTACCATTCCATAATGCAAAAATGTCGTCTATGTAACGCCACCAAACTACGATATTTTGTCTATAAGGTGAACTGGACAGCCATTTGTTTTCAAAAGCTGCCATGTATAGGTTAGCCATGGTAGGGGCAAATGTAGCACCCATAGCTACCCCAGATGTTTGCATGTACAGTTGATCGCCAAATTTGAAAAAGTTCTTACATAGAGCTAATTTCAACAGGGATAGTAAAAAATCAGTAGGAACATCATGAGGCCTCTGTCTGTCTTCTAGAGTTATAGTGACCACTTCAATTAACTCCTCCTGAGGAATTACAGTGTATAAAGATTTGATATCAAATGTTGCCATGATACACTGAGTGGTAGGTAGTTGTATATCACGTAGGATCCTCAAAAAATGGGTCGTGTCCTTAATATAGGATGGACACTGTTGTACTGCATCGTTTAAAAAAGAGTCCAAATATATAGAAAGAGGTTCTAGCAGTGACCCCCTGGAGGACATAATTGGTCTCCCAGGGGGATTCTGCAGATCTTTATGTACCTTGGGCAACAGATATAAAACTGGAATCAATGGAGTTTTGTTATTCAAAAACTGGTGTTCTTTTTTTAGTCAAAAAACCTTGTTCCAGACCGTCTTGTGTGATATCATGTATAATCTGTTGCAAGTGTGCTGTACAATCCTGCTGTAACTCTTTAAACGCTGTCGTATCAGCCAATTGTGCATTGGCTTCTGCTAGATATTGAGTTTTATTTTGCACCACGACTACATCAGCGAGTGGAGGTTGAAAGGGAGGTGTCTGTAGTATGGTATATACCATGTGAGCTACCATGAGGTTGGTATGATGTTTATACTACTGACCATCTATCTATCGATCAATCTAGAATATGTCAGTTTTTTTCAAGTTATATCTGCTATCTTTATATGTTACACAATGGAAGAGGAAATTCACAGAGGTTTAGCTAGGTACGGCACCAGGGGAGCGACCACTACTCATGGACCGGCACCTATTTTTCAGGCGGTCCATTGCTCCTATGCAGTGCGCATGCGCCTCTCAGCTCCCCCCCCCCCCCCCCCCCCCCCGGCGTCATAACCTGGCTACGCTTCTGGAAATGCATCACTGTTTCTATTGCTCTGATGTAGAACTGCATTCAGAGTCCAGCTTCTTGGGGCTTCAGTCTCATTTTTGTCTAAATATTTCTATTTTTGATTGTGGTTACTTCTTCTGTTCTTGGTCAGGATCAATCTGTGTTCAGCATGTGTGACTAAGGCCAGGTATTCTGTTAATGTTGAATGGCTGTGTAGGGAAGAGTAATAATTCCAGCTGCTGAATTTTCCTACTAGGTGTATTGATGTTCAAGGACCCACTGCATTTGAAGGGTGTTGCGCAAAAACCTTGAGAAGTCCACTTTACGGACAAGCTGAGATTTTCTTACTGTCATATTATTTCTTAGGGCTGTTCATTATCAACTCGTAGGCATTTCAGGGGCCAAGTTGAATTATGTGCCAATATTCAGCCCCTCCCCGCATAAATAATCTGCTTAAATTGGGGACACATAAATAGCAGTCCTATCTTTTAAGTGGTTTGGCTTATGTGGTCAAGGGCCGAATGTTGACTTAGCCGGTTAACAAAAAAGAAATGGATATTCAATGCCAAAGCCCGGTGACAGGGCCCAGTGTTGAATATTCAGGAATAACATCAGCTGATTATCAGAGGGCCAGAGTTTAGTTGAGAAATTAATTCCTGAAGCTCACAGAGACTTCTGCCATCAAAGTATGAATGAATTTAGGATATAAACGCGGGCAGTCGGCACATACTCATACATACTTCTTGTTAACTAGTCATATATACTGGAGTCCATTTCAGATATCATTTGGAGTTTATTTGGCCGCAGCCAGGTGCATTAACATTTACAATCTTAATCTAACACATAACACATCATTTCTAATACTTAACATTATAACTAGTAACATTACATATACATGTATGTATGGGTACACAGCTTCCTTTGTCCGATAGGTCGTGCCGTTAGAGCAGCCTGTTCTCCCGCTGTAGTGCCTCTTGCGGCACCAATTGTCTCCCAGGTGTATCCCGTTAGAGGACACACCCACAATCCTTTTCTTCGGTGCATCCCGTTGAAGGAAGCACCCCGGCCTCTCTCTCTTGATCTGATGATGTGGGCCTCCTGGCCGCCTGAGCCAGAAGACAAGCTGTGACTCAGCTACCATGCGGCATAGGCCTCTTGTTTACATTTTAACTTTACACTAAGCTGTTTCACTTAACAGTATCACATTTCTTATCGTTTTGTCTGTCCGTCGGCTGTGTACCCGTCGCTGTGACCGTATCACTGCTGTAACTTTACGCCACTGCCTGCGGTAGCGACTCCTCACTTGCCGCAGGCTCCCCCTGACCCTGGCTGCGGCCTTTTACAAAAATTATTTACTCTATGTATTCATGCAAATCTGCATTAAAAATGTCTAGCGCTACATCTGATAAATGGTCCCCATCTGCTCTGTACATACCATCACAGGACTCTGTTATTAGCTCATGCGTGATGACATGCCCTCTCAAGCTGTGCATGAATTTCACCATCCATATATTGAGTTTCCTCCTGGTCCTATCTATTGCTTGGTGGGATCTCGCCCCTCTCCACACTTGTTGTGGGATGACATCCGACTACGCCAAGCGGAACCTTGGCGTCCAGCTGGCTAATTCCATAAAATCGCTTTGTATGTGCTTCCTGAGTGCTATGTTGTTAACCTGTGCCAAATCGTTGCCTCCCGCATGTATTATTAACGCATCTGGGGGCGGCAAGGTCCGCAACTTCCAGCGTAAGTTCGGCATTAGTTGTGCCCATGTCATCCCCCTAATACTTATCCATATAATTGATACCTGTCTGTCATGCATACCAAAGTTCTCCCCGGCTGGTCTGATAGCCGCCCTCTTATGTGTCCAGTGAACGTACGAGTGTCCGCATATCCAAATTCGCTTCTGTTCGTTCTGGCAACCTGTAAATCATGTGAAGTGGGATGTTATACAATTAATACAGGATACCGTCGCCAGGACATGGGGCAACCGCGAGGGACTCTTAACAAGTAGCGCTTGTAAGCGTTCGACTTCCATCGCCCTAGCTCTTTGATTCTGTCTATGGGTAATCCCTTTGCTGCTGCTGTGGAGGCCGCCCCAATTCTAAAGGAGTGTGTACTATATACGCTAGTCTGCATGCCTGCTCGCTGGACACACATGTGAAGTACTCTGGAAAATTGAAATCGCGTTAATGGGGTATGATTTTCATGCACTAATAGCCAGCTCTGAGCGGGCGGCCTTCCCCCCCAAATATGCTTCCAGATTACTAACGGGACATGTTGGGTCGCCCACTATCCGTCTTAACAGAATGTGGGTTCCTTTGGCCAATTGGTCCGTTTTGGATTTCCTAATAACTATATCGTGGCATCGCCGCTCATAGTCACATCTTGAATCAGCATTCCCATGTCCAACCCCGCAGTTTTGGATTTGGCTACTAATTCGCTAATCCTTAGTGCCCCATGGAATGCCAATGAGAAGGCGCATTTGAATAGGCGGGTCTCGTACGCACTGAGACATATCTCACCTAACATCTGGAATAAGTGTGTCAGCTCGTCTATTGTGATAGGGTGTCTGCTATCCAGTTGTGTCACTGTCTCTTTGTTCCAACCCCTCATCATTCTCGTAATGGAGAATTTTCTCGTCGGGTTGTCTATACCTACTGCTTTTGTGAAGAAACTTATACTCGCTATCGTGGTTGTTATCCGTGCTCTGCTAACTCCTGCTCTACGGGAGGACAGAATAAAATTAACCAAAGCATGTACACTGAATATGTCAGTTAGCCCCTGCTCCTCCATGTAATGTATGAATGATAAGAAAGCTGTTGTGTATCTTCTCCGTGTGGTCTCAGGCAATGATCGCAACACCAAGTCCCAGTACTCTACGGGCCAGCCTTGCTTCCTGCACTGGCTAGATGAAAGGGAGCTGCCTGTTCCCTCCCTGTGTCATTTATATCCTTCACGCCCCTCCTCTTCATCCCTGTCTCTCTCCTTTTTAACCCTTTCCTTCCTTTTACCTGCCCTCTTCCCTAACTGTATCTCTGTCTATCCCTTCCTTCTTCTGCCCCTCCCTCCCTTCCCTCCTTTGCTCCCCTGGCCTTCCGCCCGTTTGTGTACGGCATTCCCTTAAAGGGGTCTGCCTTCTTCTAAACTGTGCTTTTATTAGCACAACTATTGCATTATTAATCAGACGTTAATATTTAGACAAAAATATATGTTAAGAAGCTTTAGAAGTTAGTCTTCACATTATTTTTGTTATTCTGACACTGCTTTAATATATAACGAAGTTAACAACAAACTTTTGAATAATGACTTTCACTGGAAAAAAATCTAAAATACAAAAAATGGCCTTTGTCAAAAATTTGATTTTTTTTTTTTTGTGATTTATCAGGTTTTTCTGCAATGCCCTTCATATATGGGCCAGCCTTTTGCTAGGTAGAGTCCTTGTTTTGTGACTCCTGGAAAATAGTGTTATGGTATGGTAGATTTGCTCTGTATAGGTCCTGAGTGACTTTTATAGGGTTTTGCATTACTTCACAATATGCCCTTGTACTGGAGAGAGTTTGTTGCTGCTGTTCTTCCCTTATAATTATTTTATACCAGTAGCCAGATGTTAGCCAGTGACTAATATCTGTGCACATCTTGCCTTCCAACAGTTATCTGGGTACTGGTAATATTGAGGCTATTACCCACTTAGGACTAGTTTCTATATATGGTGCCTGAAAAATTGGCACTGAAAACATTTCCGCCTAGGCGTGTTCTGTACACCACACCTAGATTTAAGCGCGGTTTATAGAATACGCTTAGCTAGTTTATAGAATACGCCTATCGGCCATGCCTGCGCTGAACTCTAGGTACGTCCATTTATGCCAAATACTGGTGCCTAAATTAGGCGCAAAGCAAGTGTTTTCTGTAACCACGTGCATAGATTTTCAGAATGCCCACGATCCGCCCATTCCATGCCCATGGTCATGCCCCTTTTTTGGCAGTGTGCATTAGAATTTACACCCACCAGTTTACAGAAATGTTTATTAACCAGTCTTTGAAAGTGCACATCAAGGCAGTAAACAAATGAATATTTACAAAATAAACACACAATAAAACAAAAGCATAGTCAAAACTAACACATAAAAATTTAAGGATCGATATTCAGTGAGACCTATCCAGCTAGGAGCAGTTCCTACCTAGATATCCAAGTCTGTACCCAGTTTTTCTGCAGCATTATCTGAATAATACTGTTAAAAATCTGGATGGATAGTGCTGAGGCATTCTGGGGATGGATTCTCGGCAGAGTTTCCTCTTACCAGGAGAGTGGCAATTTTCAGTCCAGTCTATATAGCGCGATCGATATTGCATGTGCAAATCTGGTCGTATTGCCACTTAACACTAATTGGCATTAATTAGAATTTATGTGCACAACTTGCTAGGCGTAAAATGTTATGATATCCTCTACTTTAGCATTCTGTTTGTGTTTTTGTTTGGTTTTTTGGCCACTGATGCAGAACAGAAGGGAAGGCACCTAGATCCTTTTTCTGGGTGGTGGTCCTAATATGGAACCCAGCATCATGTACTGTAGCTGTAGTTTGGGTTATTTGTTGTTCTTTAAATGTTATTCTTTTCCTATACCCTTCCTCCATTCCCCTAACTTGCCTTGTTTCCCTTCTACTTTAATCTGTTTTCTCTCTTTCCTGTAAACATTGTATTTCCTTTCCTTTCTGTTCTATTTATTATACACTGCTTAGTGGCACCTTGCGCATTTTTAGCGGTATACCAATCAACATTAAATAAATGATAATAAACGTACATCACTTTGCACTTGTTCACATTAAAGTTTATTTGCCGTCTGGATGTCCAGTCTCCCAGTGTTGCAAGGTTCTTCTGAAACTTCTCATAATTTGCTTGTGATTTAACAGGTTCAAATAGTATTGTGTCATCTGCAAATCTGATCACTTCACTCATTGTTCCCTTTTTTCAGGTCAATTATACATATGTTAAAAGCACTGGTGTCAATACAAAATCACTGGGGTATTCCCCTATTCACCTTTCTCCTTTGGGGAATTTGACCATTTAACCCTATTCTCTGCTTTCTCTCTGTTATCTAATTTCAGTCCCTCCATATGACAATGCCTCCTGTTCCATGTCTTTGTAATTTCCTCAAATGTCTCTCATTAGTGACTTTATCAAATGCTTTCTGAAAATCCAGATACACTCTGGCTCTCATTTTTGAAGCAGATGGATGTCTGAAAAGCGACTCAAAAAAATCCATCTGCCAAAAATGTCCATCTTGTGATTTTCAAAAAGCAGAATTTTGATGTTTTTCACTATAGCTCATCCAAGTAGGAAGGGGGCTTGTTTTGGGCAGGACTAGGATGAGCCCAAAATTAGAAAATCTCTCAGCAATAATGGAATGGGAAGAAACATCCAAGGCAAAAATGGAGGACACTTTTATCTAGACCTGTTTCAGTCACGTCCATAGTATAGAAAGCTGCCCTGATTCAGCAGCTGACCACTGGAGGGATGAAGGCATGACTCCCCTCCCCCCCCCCCCCCCATCAAGTGAAAGTGACATTGTACACCAGGATCTATGACAGCTTCAGGTATTATAGTCATTCCTAATAGAGCAGCAAGCAAGTGTAAGAAGTAGCCTAGTGGTCAGTGCAGTGGACTTTGAACAATGGGACCCAGGTGTAACTCCCACTTTAACTCTTTTTTATTTCTGTACAAATATATGAGCCCTCCTGGAACATAGAAATACCTACTGTACCTTAATTTGTAAGACACCTGCAAGCATGATGGCTACTGTAGTGGTGTACCTTTGAGTACAATAAGATTTTTATCTGTTCCTGAAGGGTTCACAATCTTATATATATAATTCTCACCTCCAACGTTCTGTCCTGCCTGGGACCGTGGCTCCTGTGGTCTGCTAGGCATCATCATGACGTGTGCCCCTCACGCCCCTCTCACCGAGTTCCAGACTCCGCCCTCCCTCCGATTTCAACACCCCACCCCTCCGCGTTACGGACCCCTGGACCCCCCTTTCAGACAAAAACACTCCCCCGCCACCGTCGCGTAACTGTGCTGACAGGGGACCCCAACCCCCGACAGCCGAAGTTCTCTTCTCGGCTGCGCCGGGGTGTTGCTTCATGAATGATCAGCTGTTCTATCCCTCTGCCTGTCGGCGTACCTCAGGGTTCTGTTCTTGGTCCCCTCCTCTTTTCTATCTACACTTCTTCCCTTGGTTCATTAATCTCATCCCATGGCTTTTCCTACCATCTCTAAGCTGATGACTCCCAAATCTACCTTTCTACCCCTGATATCTCACCTTGCATCCAAACCAAAGTTTCAGCGTGCTTGTGTGACATTGCTGTCTGGATGTCTCAACGCCACCTGAAATTAAATATGACCAATACCGAGCTTCTCATTTCCCCCCCCCCCCAACCCACCTCCCTGCTCCCCCCATTTTCTATTTCTGTTGATGGCTCTCTCATTCTCCCTGTCTCCTCAGCTCGAAACCTTGGGGTCATCTTTGACTCTTCTCTCTCCTTCTCTGCTCATATCCAGCAGATTGCCAAGACCTGTCGTTTCTTTCTTTACAACATCCGTAAAATCCGCCCCTTTCTTTCCGAGCACTCTACCAAAACCCTCATCCATACCCTTGTCACCTCTCGTTTAGACTACTGCAATCTGCTTCTTGCTGGCCTCCCACTTAGTCACCTCTCCCCTCTCCAGTCGGTTCAAAACTCTGCTGCCCGTCTCATCTTCCGCCAGGGTCGCTTTACTCATACTACCCCTCTCCTCAAGACCCTTCACTGGCTCCCTATCCGTTTTCGCATCCTGTTCAAACTTCTTCTACTAACCTATAAATGTACTCACTCTGCTGCTCCCCAGTATCTCTCCACACTCGTCCTTCCCTACACCCCTTCTCGTGCACTCCGCTCCATGGATAAATCCTTCTTATCTGTTCCCTTCTCCACTACTGCCAACTCCAGACTTCGCGCCTTCTGTCTCGCTGCACCCTACGCCTGGAATAAACTTCCTGAGCCCCTACGTCTTGCCCCATCCTTGGCCACCTTTAAATCTAGACTGAAAGCCCACCTCTTTAAGATTGCTTTTGACTCGTAACCACTTGTAACCACTCGCCTCCACCTACCCTCCTCTCTTCCTTCCCGTTCACATTAATTGATTTGATTTGCTTACTTTATTTTTTTTTTGTCTATTAGATTGTAAGCTCTTTGAGCAGGGACTGTCTTTCTTCTATGTTTGTGCAGTGCTGCGAACGCCTTGTAGCGCTATAGAAATGCTGAATAGTAGTAGTAGTAGTAGTACTGTTCAAGTTTCTGTGTGTGCGTCTGACATCAGACACACGCACAGAAACTTCAACAGATTAATTAGCAAGCAACACGCCGGCACAGACGAAAACAGAACTTCGGCTGTCGGGGGTTGGGGTCCCCCGTCAGCACAGGTACGCGACGGTGGCGGGGAGTGTTTTCATCGGGAAGAAGGGGTCGGGGGGGTTGCGGCAAGGGGGGTCCATGGATCCGTAACACAGGGGGGGGTGTTGAAATCAGAGGGAGGGGGGAGTCTGGAACTCGGTGGGAGGGGCGTGAGGGGGCCTTGAAATGGGTGGGTGGGAGGCCGGCCTTGAACTGGGAGGGGTCTCTGGAACTCGGAGGGGACAGAGCGAGACAGCGAAGGAGGGTGGGGGATTGCCTTGCTAGTGCCCGTTTCATTTTATAACGAAACGGGCCTTTTTTACTAGTAACATATAAATAAATTAAGGTGGGACTTGTACCTGGATTCTGTTGTTTAAAGTCCACAGCACTGACCACTAAGCTGCTCCTCTGCTCTGCAGGGACATCTGTGTGGCCATTTTTGTACAAATGATGGCAGACAAACGTTTTTGTGCTTGATTTTTTGGTGTTCATACTTTGGACATTTCATTTCAGAAAATGGCTGTTCGTTTTGGACATTTTGAGTACATGAACATCCTTCTCATGTATTTTCAAACAGGAAATCCCAATGTTTTTCCTGATCAAATATGGCTGTGAGAAGGATGTTTTTATGGATGTTATAAGCAGGACATCGTAATTCTGACTTGGACGTTGTTTTGAAAATGCCCCTCCATGTTACCTTTATCTAGACGTTTATTCACACCTTCAAAAGACTAAGTCCATATTGGCTTTGTCATATTAAAGTATCTATATGTTAAGTAATTTGTTCTTTATAATAGCTTATATCATTTTGCCCTGCACTGACTTTAACTTAGTGGTCTGTAGTTTCTTGTTAGGGGGAAATGCATGGTGCCAGGCAAAATGATAGAAACTATTATAAGAACAAAATTACAGAGCATATTCAAAAGTATGGATTAATGAGACAAAGCCAACATGAATTTAGTTAAGGGAAATCTTGCCTCACTAGTCTACTACATTTCTTTGAAGGGGTGAACAAACATGTGGATAAAGGTGAGCTGGTCAATATTATGTATCTGGATTTTCGAAAGGCATTTGACAAAGTAACTCATGAAAGACCCCTGAGGAAATTTGAAAGTCATGGGATAGGAGGTAATGTTCTATTGTGGATTAAGAACTGGTTAAAAGGTAGAAACATAGAGTAGGGTTAAATGGTTAGTGTTCTGAATGGAGAAGGGTAGATAGTGAGGTTCCTCAGGGGTCTGTGTTGGGACTGCTGCTTTTAAACATATTTATAAATGATCTAGAGATGGGAATAACTAGTGAGGTAATTAAATTTGCTGAAGACACAGTTATTCAGAGTTGTAAAATTGCAAGAGGACATTACGAAACTGAGAAACTAGGCATCCAAATGGCAGATGGCATTTAATGTGAGCAAGTGCAAAGTGATGTATGTGGGAAAGAGGAACCCAAACCATAGTTATGTGATGCAAGGTTCCATGTTAGGAGTCGCCACCAGGAAAGGGATCTAGGTGTCATCATTAATGATACGTTGAAACCCTCTGCTCAGTGTGCGGTGGCAGCTAAGAAAGCAAATAGAATGTTAGGAATTATTAGGAAAGCAATGGAAAACAAAAATGAGAATGTTATAATGCCTTTGTATCACTCCATGGTGCGACCGCACCTTGACTACTGTGTGCAATTCCGGCCATCGTATATCAAAAAAGGTAGCAGAATTAGAATAGGCTCAGAGAAGGGCGATGAAAATGATAAAGGGAATGGGACAACGTCCCTATGAACAAAGGCTAACGCACCTAGGGCTCTTCAGCTTGGAGAAGACACAGCTGATGGGGAGATATGATAGAGGTCTGTAAAATACTGAGTGGAGTGAAACAGGAAGACAGAATTGCTTGTTTATTCTTTCAAAAAAATACTAGGACTAGGGGACCCACAATGAAGCTGCTAAGTAGTAAATTTAAAACAAATCGGAGAAGATATTTCTTCACTCAGTTTAGAGAGGTGTGGTAGCTGTGTTAGTCCACTTTTATAGGTAATCAATAGAAACAAAATAAAACATGGAAAAGAAAATAAGATGATACCTTTTTTATTGGACATAACTTAATACATTTCTTGATTAGCTTTCGAAGGTTGCCCTTCTTCGTCAGATCGGAAATAAGCAAATGTTGGTAGATGAAAGTATATATAAGTGAAAGCAGAAGGGTAACTTAAGTACTTACATACTGTCGGGGGGGGGGGGGAGTTATTTGAGGGACATGAGGGGACTGTGTGTGAATGTTGGGGTTTAGTGTGAGTCTGAATGTAGGAACTGGGGAAAGGTGGAGAAATTAGGGAAACAAAGAGATACATGTTTTAGGAGTCTTTTCTGCTTTATGTTGTCCCTCCTGGATAAGCGTCAACCAGGATAGAAGGGAATGCTTTATTGGGAACTATGTTACAGGAAATGTGAACTGTATTTTTTTTTCCAAGTTATAGATATGGGGGTAAATATTCAGATAATCCACAGATGTGGAAAGAACACCAAACTCCCATGGAGAAATACACAGCAAAAGAAAAAGTGGGAGGTGGATCAAAGCACTTCAAAAACAGACCAGGGAACATATGATGAAGATTCTTAATCACAACTCGACACAGAACCATGTTTCGGCACATACGTGCCTGCCTCAGGGGTGTCTTGTGAATATCAAATAAATTGAAACTGTCTTCAGTAATGTGAAACACACACACATGGGTGTGTGTTGCTAATGTTAAAATGCTAGAAAAGGTCTTTAAAAAGACTGTTTTTTTAGGAGAATGATAATATCTAGAGCATGCACCATCAGCGCATACCAATTAGCAGTTCTCCTTTAAAAAATGGTCTTTTTAAAGACCTAGCATTTTAATATTTAGCGAAACATGCCCATGTGTGTCTGTTTCACATTACTGAAGACAGTTTTGATTTATTTGATATTCCCAAGACACCCCTGAGGCAGGCACGTATGTGCCGAAACGATGTACATGGAAACTCTCCTTGCCCCAGATCTCCAGTTCTTTCTCATAGGCTACCCTTGCCCTTTGATTCTTGCCTTCATTTTTGTATCCATTAACTGTCTTACTGTTTTTTCCTTTCAGGCGAGGATTGATTATGGGAATCTGGAACTCTCACACTTCTGTGGGGAATATTTTAGGGTCACTAATTGCTGGCTATTGGGTGTCATCCTGTTGGGGTCTGTCGTTCGTTGTCCCTGGTATTATCATTGCTGTGATGGGGATAATTTGCTTTCTTTTCCTCATTGAACGTAAGTAGAGTGTGTTTTTATTTATGTGTCTATAATTTCTAATACATTCTCATCCCTTGTAGCCAGCAGAAGCCCTTAACCCCCTAATTCTATAAAATTTGCAAAAATTGTTCATTCAAATTTGGGAATGTGCCCAATTTGCGCACACAAATTAATTGCATAACAAACCAATTTGTGCCAATCACTGTGTTTTAAACGAGCAACCATTGACATTAATTGAAATCAGTTAACGTGTATGTGTGTAATTATAGGCACGTGATCTGCTCCTAAATTTTGCATGTATCCAGGAAAAGGGGCGTGGAAATGGGAGGGTCATGAGCATTTTGGAGCAGAGCATGGGCGTGAATTCCAGTTACATAATTGTAGAATAAATTTAGGTGGGGGCTTTGCACCACATTTTCGTTGGTGCAAATGGGCATGCCTAACTTTGTGTGACTCCTGCGCTTAAGCTCTGTTCCATAACCCGTACCTAACTTTAGGCGCGGCGTATAGAATAGCACTTAAGCGGAGTGTTTTCAGCAACAATTTTTTAGGTATGATTTATAAAATTCATCCCTAAGGGGCTATCACATCCCCCTCTTATTGCATTCTCCCATCACTAGGGCTATTCTATAACTGGGTACTCCCTTGTACGTGTCCCAATGCTGTGCAGGGAGCATCTGTTCTATAACAGCATCTGGGTGGCCAGATTCTATTATTGAATATTCTATTACTAAATACTAGCATAAACACTCTGATGCGCCTAAGTATAGATGCGCCCTTTATTCCCGGTCAATTGCAGGTATAATTGGGAACGTCTAAGTGTGACATGCAACGTGCAAAACATACAGTAGTCTGTAAGTTGTGTGAAGGAGTGGCAGACTCCCCACATTGCCCCTGCATGGTCCGCTTACATGTATGCCACCATCGCAGTTACACGCAGTCCTAGAGATTAGCACATAGTGCATTTACGTGGGTAAGTGACACTTTTCTGTGCACTTATGTGTGCATGGCACACATGATTGCATGTGCTCGGTTACAGAATTGCCTTTCACCTGTAGAAACCTCTCTCATAACCAGTGGGCATAACTTGGTGCCTTTGGGACATGAGCTAGAAACATCTCAAGGCCATCTCATCTCAAATTCTGAATAAAATAGCTTCTAAGCAAAACAAAATACATGAACAGCATTTATTTTTTCCTGCTTCTTATTAAAAATTGTTGGTGAGGCATGGCTCCAGTTGGCAAAAAATGGAACTAATGGGCTTCAACCCATTCATATACACAGATGATGTCACCATTTGCATACCTTTTAAAAACGATGTCTCAGAAATACTGGACAAAATTAAAACAGGTCTGGACCTTATGGAAAATTGGGCAGCAGCTTTCAAATTCAAACTAAAGAGAAACAAAACCAAATGCCTGATTCTATCAAGCCCACACAACCCCACATCTCGCCAAAATTTCACAAACAACCATCACACATACAAAATCAAAACACAACTAAAAATACAGGAAATTATTCTTGTTAAACATCATTGGACAGTCAAATAGCAGTAATATCAAAATGCTTCAGAACACTATGAAAACTGAGAAGGGAAATGGGACTTCATATACCGCCTTTCTGACAATCATTTCAGATAATAGTACTATCGATGATACTATCACAACTATAATGCAGTATACATGGAAGGGCATAATCGAATGGGGCGCCCAAGTTTTCCTGAGGGCTTCCTTGCAGGGCGTCCCTGTGAAGGGGCGGGGAAACCGGTTTTATAGAAACAAGATGGGCGGCCATCTTTTGTTTCGATAATACGGTCGAGGACACCCAAATCTCAACATTTAGGTCAACCTTAGAGATGGTCGTCCCCGATTTTCAGCGATAATGGAAACCGAGGACGCCCATCTTAGAAACGATCAAATGCAAGCCATTTGGTTGTGGGATGAGCCAGCATTCGTAGTGCACTGGTCCCCCTGACATGCCAGGACACCAACTGGGCACTGCAGTGGACTTCAGAAAAAGCTCCCAGGTGCATAGCTCCCTTACCTTGTGTGCTGAGCCCCCCAAAACCCACTCCCCACAACTGTACACCACTACCATAGCCCTTATGGATGAAGGTGGGCACCTACCTGTGGGTACATTTGGTTTCTGGTGGGTTTTGGAGGGCTCACATTTACCACCACAAGTTTAACAGGTAGGTGGAGATGGGCCTGGGTCCGCCTGCCTGAAGTGCACTGCAGTACCCACTAAAACTGCTCCAGGGACCTGCATACTGCTGTCAGGGAGCTAGGTATGATATTTGAGGCTGGAAAAAAATATTTTAACATTTTGTTTAGGGTGGGGAGGGGGTTAGTGACCACTGGGGGAGTATGGGGAGGTCATCCCCGATTCCCTCTGGTGGTCATCTGGTTATTTAGGGCACATTTTTGTGGCTTGGTCATAAAAAAAAAAAGGACCAAGTAAAGTCGGCCAAGTGTTTGTCAGGGATGCCTTTCTTTTTTCCATTATCGGCCGAGGATGCCCATGTGTTAAGCACGCCCCAGTCCTGCCTTCACTATGCTTCCGACACGCCCCCGGGAACTTTGGTCATCCCCGTGATGGAAAGCAGTTGAGGGCGCTCAAAATCAGCTTTCAGTTATGCCGATTTGGGCAACCCTGAGAGGACGCCCATCTCCCGATTTGTCAAAAAATGGGCGCCCTTCTATTTCAAAAATGAGCCCAGTAGGGTGCAAGGAAAACATACTATTCGCTGCAAACTGTCCAAAACACGGCAGCAAGGCTAATATTCAAGAAGTTGAAATATGAAAGAGCTACTCCACTGTTCAAACAACTATACTGGCTGCCAATGAAGGCAAAATTAATCTTCAAAGCTAGCACCGTCATCTACAAGATACTATTTGGTATGTCTCCTGAATATTTGCTAGATATGATCGAACTATCCCCAAGAAATGCAGGCCCAGAAATCTGAAGCTACCTACTTCTTCACCTACCCAAATGCAGAAACATAACTTAAAAAAACATTCACATGGCTGGATTTAGTTACCTGGGTTCCAAATGGTGGAACTCAATACCAAAGGTCATAAAAAGCATCACCAACTATCTTCAATTCAGAAAAGATCTGAAAACCTACCTCTTCAAAAAAATTCTATAACTAAATAAGCTAACGATGTCCTTTCCACTTCCTTATTGTAAACCATCATTGTAATCTTCAACCAGAATGTAAATTGTAAGCCACTTTGAACTGAAACCTGTTTTTGGATAGCAGTGGGATACAAGAATGCATAAATAAATAAATAAAAATATAGGGGAGGATAAGGTCACTGAGAAGGCAGATGCAGAATGTGGGGGAAGGGAAAGAGACGGGGACAGGGACACGGACACAGAGAGGAGATGCTTAATAAGACAGATAGGGACAAAGAGGGAGATGGATGGTGGACTTTGGGAGAGAAGCAATGCCAAATGGATAGGAGACCCTGCAAAGACAAGAAGAAAAATCAGAAAAGAGACACCAGGACCAAAGCAAATAGAAATATAAAATTCTCAGACTACAAAGTTATACAAACAAAAAAAGCAACACTGGGCCTTCAAGACTAGGAGAACAGGAGTACTTTATTGAAAGGTGACCCGACACAGGCCGTGTTTCGGCATCAAATGACACCTGCCTCGGGGTCAAAATATGATTCTGTAATATATAAATCGTGCAGGTCAAGTGCCTCAACACATCAAAGTGCTATAATTCGGAGATGTTCGCCGCATCGCGAAAAACCACTCCTATGGAAGCCGTCTCTTATGCATAAACAGCCGGCTGTTTATGCATAAGAGATAGCTTCCATAGGAGCGGTTTTTTGCGCTGCGGCGAACATCTCCGAATTATAGCACTTTGATGTGTTGAGGCACTTGAGCTGCACGATTTATATATTACAGAATCATATTTTGACCTCGAGGCAGGCGTCATTTGATGCCGAAACACGGCCTGTGTCGGGTCACCTTTCAATAAAGTACTCCTGTTGTCCTAGTCTTGAAGGCCCAGTGTTGCTTTTTTTGTTTGTATACCTTGTTTGTATGCTGTATTGCCCTCTCTATTTGTTTTTCAGACAAAAAAGTTAGAAATAAGTATTTTATTCTGAATTTATTAATTGGAATATGTCAGACCACGGAGAAGGAACAGTTATCAACAATGGAACGACAATCTAGTGACATCCCAATAATCAATTTATCTGATAGTGCTTTGACAGATACACAGTCACGTGTCTTACAATAAGGCCTTAAATTTGTTCCAACTAATGTTTGACCCTTTGCAAAACAAAATTGACCTCTTCCGTCTTGAAAAGAAACTTCAAATTACACAGTTTTTTTCAAAATGAGCAGTACCCTATGAAGATTGGAGGGTGGCCAATGTAACACCCATTTTAAAAAAAAAGGTTCCAGGGAGATCCGGGAAATTATAGACCGGTGAGTCTGACGTCGGTGCCGGGGAAAATGGTAGAGGCTATTATTAAAAACAAAATCACAGAGCACATCCAAGGACATGGATTACTGAGACCAAGTCAGCACGGCTTTTGTGTAGGGAAATCTTGCCTGACAAATTTACTTCAATTCTTTGAAGGAGTAAACAAACGTGGACAAAGGGGAGCCGGTTGATGTTGTGTATCTGGATTTTCAAAAGGCGTTTGACAAGGTACCTCATGAAAGGCTACAGAGGAAATTGAAGGGTCATGGGATTGGAGGAAAAGTCCTATTGTGGATTAAAAACTGGTTGAAGGATAGGAAACAGAGAGTGGGGTTAAATGGGCATCACAATGGAGAAGGGTAGTTAGTGGGGTTCCTCAGGGGTCTGTGCTAGGACCGCTGCTTTTTTTTTCATATTTTAATTGAAAGTTTTTCAAAACATACAACATAAAAGAAAACACAAAATCAAACAAACAATATTAACACACCATGGCAAATAAGCGTAAATATAAGAGCAGAACAACATTACCAGCGGTCCATGACAATACCTATAGGCAAAGGCATAAGGTAGGACCGCTGCTTTTTAATATATTTATAAATGATTTAGAGATCGGAGTAACTAGCGAGGTAATTAAATTTGCTGATGACACAAAGTTATTCAAAGTCGTTAACTCGCGACAGGATTGTGAAAAATTACAGAAGGACCTTACGAGACTAGGACACCTTATGAGACTGGGAGACTGGGTGGCTAGATGGCAGATAACGTTTAATGTGAGCAAGTGCAACGTGATGCATGTTGGAAAAAAGAACCCGAATGATAGCTATGTCATGCAAGGTTCCACATTAGGAGTTACGGACCAAGAAAGGGATCTGGGTGTCGTCGTCGATAATACACTGAAACCTTCTGCTCAGTGTGCTGCTGCGGCTAGGAAAGCGAATAGAATGTTGGGTATTATTAGGAAAGGTATGGAAAACAGGTGTGAGGATGCCGTTGTATCACTCCATGGTGCGACCGCACCTTGAGTATTGTGTTCAATTCTGGTCACCTCATCTCAAGAAAGATATAGTGGAACTGGAAAAGGTGCAGTGAAGGGCGACTAAAATGATAGCGGGGTAGGACGACTTCCCTATGAAGAAAGACTAAGGAGGCTAGGGCTTTTCAGCTTGGAGAAGAGACGGCTGAGGGGAGACATGATAGAGGTATATAAAATAATGAGTGGAGTGGAACAGGTGGATGTGAAGCGTCTGTTCACGCTTTCCAAAAATACTAGGACTAGGGGGCATGCGATGAAACTACAGTGTAGTAAATTTAAAACAAATTGGAGAAACCCAACGCGTAATTAAACTCTGGAATTTGTTGCCGGAGAACGTGGTGACTGCAGTTAGCTTGGCAGAGTTTACAAATGGGTTAGACGGTTTCCTAAAGGACAAGTCCATAAACCGCTACTAAATGGACTTGGGGAAAAATCCACAATTCCAGGAATAACATGTATAGAATGTTTGTACATTTGGGAAGCTTGCCAGGTGCCCTTTGCCTGGATTGGCCGCTGTCGTGGATAGGATGCTGGGCTCAATGGACCCTTGGTCTTTTCCCAGTGTGGCATTACTTATGTACTTATGTAAGACATTGCTATTGTGAAGAAAAAAAATCATGTTGGGTCCTCCCTGATCCCACAGATCCACTCATAGTTGCTTTTCACAAATGTGTAATTAGAGTCCTGACATGATTAGAGAACAAAAAGAAGAGAATATTGTATAATCTCTCTAGAGAAGAAAAGCAAGCGTTGATGTCCCTCAGAAACAATACAGATATCACCATCAAACCAGCAGACAAAGGAAAGAGGCATTGTTGTTCAGAATATGCAAGGTTATGTGGATGAAGTCGAACAACAATTGTTGGATAATACTTTCTATCAATTACTAGAAGAGGGTCCAATTGAAGAATGAAGTTGATTTTTGGATCAACTTTGGATTTACATCTGGTTTTTTAACCCCAAAAGAGAGAGAGAGTTTTAAATGGTCAAATATCCAGTAATGCCAATAATATACATGCTACCAAAAATCCATAAATCACTTACTAGGCCCCCAGGAAGACTTATTGTGTCATTTACTGGTTCGTTACTTGAACCATTGTCTGTATTCATAGATGCTATTCTCAGACCATTCATCCCTCATGTTAAGTCATATGTATGTGACGCATCCCATGTCATTTCATTATTACACAGATTTGATGGAGGTACCAGTAATATCATTCTGGTCACTTTTGATATCGAAGGGCTCTATACCAACATATACCACAGGATGAAGTATTGATCCTTTTGACCAATATTTGGAAAAGCTGTACAGACCATCTCAAGAGTGCCCACTTCCTTTATCATCCAGTTGGCAATCCTTGCATCAGGGGCGTAGCCAGACTTTGCAGTGGGGGCACATTTTAGTCTGCCATCTCGCCCCCCCACCTCACCTCCTTCCCACCTCGCCGCTCCCCACACCGCCTCACTGCTCCCCCCGCCGCACCCCACAGCAGCAAATACTTTTGCTGGTGGGGGTCCCCAACCCTCGCAAGCTGAAGACTTCTTCAGCGCCGGTCTCTGGTGCTGCGTTCGCTGCCCTGCTCTTTCTTCCTCCTGACGTCCTGTGCACTCTCCTTTAAGTGAAACTGAGAATGCTTATTTTCACTTAAAGGAATGTGCAGGACATCAGGAAGAAGAAAGAGCACAGAGTCTTCCATTTTCGTTTCTAGCTCTGAAATGCGTGCTGTGAGCCGCGGCTGCTCCGCTGTCGCCTGTTGCACAGTGTCCTCAATGTTTAATGTTAAACATAAAATAGAGGGGTGGGGTGGAGATAAAATGTTAAAAGAATGATATTGGAATGTGTTATTTTGTCCTCACTGAGTGCTTCTTGCTCTTTGAATCTGAGTGTATTTCTACTGTGGACGTGTTTCTTTGTATTGACATCAATAAAAACCGTTGAACATAAAAAAAAATATTTATTGCGAGCCTCAGATGTCATACTCAGGTCCATCGCAGTTTTAGTGGGTGCAGTGCATTTCAGGCAGGCGGACCCAGGCCCCCCCCCCCCTACCTATTATGTTTGTGAAGGAAACAGTGAGCCCTCCAAAACCCACCACAAACCCATTGTACCCACATCCAGGTGCCCCCCTTCACCCATAAGGGCTATGGTAATGGTGTACAGTTGTGGGTACTGGGGTTGGGGGGCTCAGCACACAAGGTAAGGGAGCTATGTTATTGGGAGCAATTTATGAAGTCCTCTGCAGTGCCCCTAGGGCCCGATCGGTTGGTGTCCTGGCATCTTTATCTGCCGTCATTTCCTATGTTACTATGTGAGGGGGACCAGTGCACTACAAATGCTGGCTCCTCCCATGACCAAATGGCTTGCATTTGGTTGTTTCTGAGATGGATGTCCTTGGTTTCCATTATCGCCAAAAATCAGAAACGACCAAGTCTAGGGATGACCATCTCTAAGGATGACCAAATTTCAGGATTTGGGCGTCCCTGAGCGTATTATTGAAACAAAAGATGGACGTCCACGTCCCCCTGGATGGGGACGTTTTGCGAGGACATCCTCATCAAAACCTGGACGTCCCTTTCGATTATGCCCCTCTTTGAGGACTTGTTTAAAATACAAAGGGGTAATAGCATAAATGGTTTGATTCACCCCAAGGCACTGGGTTATAAACACAAAATGGAACAACAATGTCAAATACAAACCCACCCACGCCCCCTAAATAATTTCTGAATATCAGATAATAGTAACCAGTACAAAGACAAGCAAATCAATGGTCTGGGGCCTGTGGTTCTTATGACCCCAAACCTAACACTTAGTAACACAAGTTTAAATTCTATTTTATCTGTGGATTTACCCAGGGCTGGTGTTAGGATAGGGGGAGGGGGGTGCAAGCAGGGCAAGTGCTCTGGGCCTGAAACCCTGACACTGAGGGAAATACAGTGGACTGGTGGACTTTGGGGCCTCTTCCACATTTCTGCCCTGGCCCCATGTTTTACACCATTCCTGGATTTATCCTAACTTCTCCATAACTAATGATCTTTGCCTCCTTCCATCATCACTGGGAGAATTCTACCACTCTTTCTAAGAAAGAAAGATAATATCACCTTGTACTCATTCATAAACTGTATTTGTTCAGACCGGAACCGGCTAACGCCGTTAATGGTTAACATGTAAGCCACATTGAGCCTGCAAAAATGTGGGAAAATGTGGGATACAAATGTAACAAATAAATAAGACCAATGGTACTAAAGAAGAGATGGCTGAAGTGCCAAAGAGGTGTGTGTGTGTATGGTGGGGGGGGGGGGGAGGTCAAGGAACAAAACACTGGGTTCTTAAGAGGAGAAAAGTCCTTACTTTTCCACTCGTTCACTGAAAGCTTCTCATTGCCCTTGGCCCTTGCCATTATAGGGTGGTTCTTCAGTTAAATCTGGGTCTCGCAGTTGGTCGAAGTATGGGTGCTCCAGGACCTCTGCTGCTGTAAGGCACTTTTCCACATCAAGTTCCAACATCTTCTCTAACAGATCTACAGCTGCAAGTCAAGTGGAAGAAAGCCAGCATTGTTACATCCTCATTTAGATATTCTCTGTCGGTTTACAAAGATGTTCCTTCAACTTAGATTAAGACATCCTTTGTCTGCTACTAAAATGTTAACGTTAAAAGTTCCCTTTCTATAGAAACTCCAGAGCAATATGCTCCTCATTGGCTAAAACAAAGTTAATGAATTTCCAAGAAGAAAAGTCCATAAACCATTATTAAGATGGGAAAATCCACTGCTTATACCTGGGATAAGCAGCATAGGAGCCAACATTTTAAAATTATTGGGGGTGCTAAACCTAATGGAAATAACCCCTCCCTGGACACATACAAGGAATTTGCTCAATATTGGGGGTGCTCAAGCACCCACAGAGTCGGCTCCTATGCAGCATAAAATCTGTTTGGGATCTTGCCAGGTACTTGTGACCTGGATAGGCCACTGTTGGAAACAGGATACTGGGCTTGATGGACCTTTGGTCTGTCCCAGTATGGCGATGCTTATGTACTTATGATGCACCAAGACCAACACTTTATATTTAATATGCTGAATAATTGGCAACAACCAATGCCTGGAGGGCTTGTAATCTAAATTGGTACTTGAGGCAATAGAGGGTTAAGTGAGTTTCCCAGCATCAGAAGGAGCCACAGAGGGATTTGAATTGGGCTTCTAAGATTTCCAACCCACTGTTTTCACCATTAGGCTACTCCTCTATATGTTTAGTTCACATGTTCATGTTGTATTATTTTTCAAACTCTGCCTCCCGTCAGAATTGAAGGTTTTGACTTTTCATCCTCCATTGCCTTTGTGAAGATAGATACCAACTACTTCCTTCCTAGGAGAAGGAAAGGATATGTTAACAATATCATTGCAACTTTACTTCTGTCATGTATGCTTGTGTCTGTCGAGTTTTGAAGCATAGTAGTCTCCATTTTGGGCCTTTTTGCCACACATATTACTACTACTACTACTACTACTTAACATTTATAAAGTGCTACCAGGGTTACGCAGCGCTGTACAATTTAACACAGAGGACAATCCCTGCTCGAAGGAGCTTACAATCTAAAGGACAAAAAAGTACAGTCAATCAAATTGGGGCAGTCTAGATTTCCTGAATAGATGAATAATGGTTAGGTGCCGAAAGCGACATTGAAGAGGTGGGCTTTGAGCAAGGATTTGAAGATGAGCAGGGAGGGGGCTTGGCATATGGGCTCAGGGAGTTTATTCCAAGCATAGAGTGAGGTGAGGCAGAAAGGGAGGAGCCTGGAGTTGGCGGTGGTGGAGAAGGGTACTGAGAGGAGGGATTTGTCCTGTGAGCGGAGGTTACGGGTAGGAGCGTAAGGGGAGATGAGGGTAAAGAGGTAATGAGGGGCTGCAGATTGAATGCATTTGTAGGTTAATAAGAGAAGCTTGAATTGTGTGCGGTACCTGATCGGAAGCCAGTGAAGTGACTTGAGGAGAGGGGTGATATGAGCATATCGGTCTAGGCGGAAGATAAGACGCGCAGCAGAGTTCTGAAAGGATTGAAGGGGGGATAGATGGTTAAGTGGGAGGCCAGTGAGGAGTAGGTTGCAGTAGTCAAGGCGAGAGGTAATGAGAGAGTGGATGAGAGTACGGGTGGTGTGCTCAGAGAGGAAAGGGCAAATTTTGCTGATGTTATAGAGAAAGAAGCGACAGGTCTTGGCTGTCTGCTGGATATGGGCAGAGAGGGAGGAGTCGAAGATGACTCCGAGGTTGCGGGTAGATGAGACGGGGAGGATGAGGGTGTTATCACTGAAATAGAGAGTGGAGGGAGAGGAGAAGTGGGATTGGGTGGAAAGACATTGAGTTTGGTCTTGGCCATGTTCAGTTTCAGGTGGCAGTTGGACATCCAGGCAGCAATGTTGGATAAGCAGGCCGATACTTTGGCCTGGGTTTCCGCAGTGATGTCAGGTGTGGAGAGAGAAAGCTGGGTGTCATCAGCATAAAGATGATACTGGAAACCATGAGATGAGATCAGCGAGCCCAGGGAAGAGGTGTAGATTGAGAAAAGAAGGGATCCAAGGACAGATCCCTGAGGAAAACCAACAGAGAGCGGGATGGGGGTAGAGGAAGATCCATGAGAATGTACTCTGAAGGTGGGAGAGATAAGGAGAACCAGGAGAGGACAGAGCCCTGGAATCCAAATGAGGATAGTGCGGCAAGGAGTAGATTATGATTGACAGTGTCAAAAGCGGCGGATAAGTTGAGGAGGATGAAGATGGAGTAGGGACCTTTGGATTTTGCAAGGAACAGGTCATTTCAGACTTTAGTGAGTGCCGTTTCTGTCGAGTGTAGAGGGCGAAAACTGGATTGCAGCAGATCGAGGATGGCATGAGAGGAGAGAAAATCAAGGCAGCGGCTGTGAACGGCGCGTTCAAGTATCTTGGAGAGGAAGGGTAGGAGGGAGATGGGGCGGTAGTTGGAAGGACAGGTAGGGTCTAGTGATGGTGTTTTGAGGAGTGGTGTGACTACAGCATGCTTGAAGGTGTCAGGGACAGTTGCAGTGGAGAGAGAGAGGTTGAGGATATGACAGATGGGGGGGGGGGGGGGGGTGACAGTAGGAGAGATGGTGTTAAGTAAGTTGGTGGGGATGGGGTCAGAGGGATAGGTGGTGCATTTCGAGGAGGAGAGAAGATGGGCGGTTTCCTCTTCGGTGATATCAGGAAAAGAGGAGAAGGAGGCCTGGGTTGGTTGGTTGAGGGAGTGGGTTATAGGGTGAGGAGGAGGAGAGGGCTTGGTAGTGAATTTGAGGTGAATATTAGCCTTCTTGAATGATGGTCTAAGTAAGGGCTCACTTACAACTCTTTAAGGTTTAAGTGGTGGTTCATGCCTATTAGTGGGGTTAGATTCTGGATTCCAGATTTACTACTTATCCAGATGTGGTTCATTTTTTGAAAGGGGCTCGTCTTAAGCCTTCTCTTCATTGGCCTTGTCCAGAGTGGAAACTTGTTACACACGTGGTTGGACAGAGATCCATTCCTTCCTTTCTCAGATTCAGGAATGAGTATTCATACCTTTCCTTCTTGTCTTCCCAGGGTAGTTTTAGCTTTTCATCTTAGCCAGCTTATTTTTCTGCCCTCTTTTAGGGAAGGGAATTGCAAGACGGATTTTCACTTGCTCCGTTGCCATGATGTTCGTCGAGTATTTGCAAGCTACCAATGTTTCTCAGGTAGTCTGATCGTCTTTTTGTTCTTTTTTTTTTTTTCAGGCTTGAATCAGAGTAATGCAGCATCTAAAGTGTCACTTTCCCACTGGATTAAGGAGGATATTGCCCCTGCATACCTTCTTTCCAGCAAGTGGCTGCTGGCTTCTCTTTGAGCACATTCTACTAGGGGCCTAGAAACTACATGGGTGGAATCACGAGTTTGTTTTTTCCCTCAAAGGTGTATGTAAAGCAGCAATTGGTCATCGTTGCATCCTTTTTCCAAGCATTAAATCTGGATGTTGTGGCTTGAGCAGACTCTTCTTTTGGCCATTTGGTGCTCTCTGCGGTAGTTTCAGATTCCCACCCTATATGAGGACTGCCTTTCTACATCGCACAAGTCTCTCTGGATTTATCTGCTGCAGATGCTAAGGAAGGAGAAATGATGTCTTACCTGATAATTTTCTTTCCTTTAACCGCAGCAGATGAATCCAGAACCCCACCCTTCCAGTGCCCTGTTCTCATGGTTTGTTCATTTCTCTGTTTAAGGTAATAGCTCATTTTGGTGTTAAAAGTTTTTGCTGTTTACTACTGCTCATGCTTCTGCTCTGTGAGGAAGGGAATCTATTATGACTCTTTATATTCCTTCTGCTTGTTATGAGAAATACTGACTAACCAAGGAGCATACCATCCTATAAGGCAAAGTTCGGTGCTCTCTATCTCCACTTGCTGATAGATGGTTACAACCCACAAGTTTCTGGATTCATGTACTGTGGTTAAAGGAAAGAAAATTATCAGGTAAGACAATTTCTGCTTCACTGAAGACAGCTGTTCATCATTTGCAGAAACCAACTCTTTTTTTTTTCTTTAGAAGTCTAAATAAAAATAAAAAGGTATTATTTCTTTCAAGAACTTGCCTATATGAGAACTAACAGAACCTATACAGGGCTACTTCAAGGTAAGACCAATGTAGAGTAAAGATTTTTATTCTTTATAAGAAAGTTCTGTAAATGTCATTACTCCTGGCAACAAACATATCTATGTGATGAACTGCTGTTTTTAAAGAACACTAATTACAGGTGAACAACTGGCTCAGTGCAGCAGAGATTCAGTACAATCTATTTGCTTCTCTTTCAAGATGTCTAAATCTGGGATTTAACATGCTTGGCACTCTTTTGGTTTCAGATCCTCGGGACCTTAAGTGCAATTTCAAACCATACAATGTAAGTAGCATACTTTTTAATGTTCACATACAGTATTTGCCTTCCATTTCCTTATGTCTATTTATACTTCCTCAACCATGAAAAGTGACCTACTGAGTTATTTTGAGAGAGATCTTGAGTAATACAAGCTGTACTTGAGTGGTTTTCAGTGTTACGTATAGAGTTTGAATTGGATCTGTATAACTGTTATGCTTTTGATATTATTATATTGTTGTGATACTCTTCTTTTCTTTGATGCAGTCCACGTTTTTCTCCCAGGGTCTGCATTTTCCCTCCAGCCCCCCCCCCCCTCTGCTCAGGGCAACCCACTTTGCATCTCAAAGGAACTAACCAAAGTTACCTTACTGTAAAACCAAGGAGGTTAGCTTGAGAACAGGAGATGGCATGAGGCTATCTAGCCCATTATATGGATTGGAGCCAGTAGGTGGAGCTTGCTGGCAGTAGTCGAAGATTGCCACCACACTGGTTCACCCAAAACAATAGCAAACAATATTGAAAACAATAGTAAAAGATTATTAGAAATAATGGACTGTCTATGCGTGGTCCATCTGTAAAAAGGTGTGGATGGGCATAATTGAAAGGGGCGCCCAAGTTTTCCTGAGGATGTCCTCGCAGGATGTCCTGGCGAAGGGGCGGGAAAACCCATATTATCAAAACAAGATGGGCGTCCATCTTTCGTTTCAATAATACAGTGGGGACACCCAAATCTTGACATTTAGGTCGTCCCTAGAGATGGTTGTCCTTAGTCGTTTCTGATTTTCAGTGATAATGGAAACTAAGGACACCCATCTCAGAAACGACCAAATGCAAGCCCTTTGGTCTTGGGAGGAGCCAGCATTGCACTGGTCCCCCTGACATGCCAGGACACCACCGGGCATCCTAGGGGGCACTGCAATGGACTTCAGAAAAAGCTCTCAGGTACATAGCTCCCCTACCTTGCGTGCTGAGCCCCTCAAAACCCACTACCCACAACTGTACACCACTACCATAGCCCTTATGGGTGAAGGGTGACACCTAGATGTGGGTACAGTGGGTTTGTGGTGGGTTTTGGAGGGCTCACATTTACCACCACAAGTGTATACAGGTGGGGAGGGGGATGGGCCTCGGTCCGCCTGCCTGAAGTGCACTGCACCCACTAAAACTGCTCCAGGGACCTGCTTACTGCTGCGATGTCCTTGAGTATGACATTTGAGGCTGGCATAGAAGCTGGCACAAAATATTTTTAAAGTTCTTTTTTGAGGGTGGGAGGGGGTTAATGACCACTGGGGGAATAAGGGGAGGTCATCCCCGATTCCCTCTGGTGGTCATTTGGTCAGTTCAGGCACCTTTTTGTGCCTTGGTGGTAAGAAAAACTGAACCAGGTAAAGTCGTCCAAATGCTCATCAGGGATGCCCTTTTTTTTTCATTATGGTTCGAGGACGCCCATGTGTTAGGCACGCCCAAGTCACGCCTTTGCTACGCCTCTGACACGCCCCGTGAACTTTGGTCGGCCCCGTGACGGAAAGCAGTTTGGGGGTGCCCAAAATCGGCTTTCGATTATGCCGATTTCTGTGACCCTATTTTTCTACACTGTTCTATACAATACAGTAATATATGGCCAAACTTCAGTGAGGATATCCTGTTTACTGATGGGTTCATCTTAACTGCTGTAATCTGCCTTGGAAAGCCTGGTGTTTTAAAGATTGGAAGTAAAATTAAACTCTCCTTTCATTGGGGTATATCTTCACCTCATCTCTTTTGTACAAATGGATTAGTCTGTTTTGAGCATGTTTCAGGGACAAGTTGTTTTCACAAGACAAATTAATAAAAGTAAATATTTTCTTTCATGCAGATCTCTCATTTTGTTTAAGCATAACTAAATGGGCTATAAGCCCCTAAATCAGTTCATTGATTTTCTTATATTTTGTCCTTGTGACTACTTATACTATGCCAAAACTGGAAATACAGTGAGACAGAATAATATAATTCAGCAACATCCAAAACTTATTAATTAACATTATAATTGTGTCTGTATTTGGGTAATAACTGAGAAAATGCTGTTGTAAAATGACTTGAAGAAGAAATTATATATCACAGAACTGGAAAATGTTGGCACATTTAGACTGACTCTGGACATCTGCATGAATGTAGCTATGCCCTCATTATTGAATATCTCTCTTTTAAATAGTAGTAATAAACAATATTAAGTTCATTTTTATAATATACCATTGCATTCCATAAAACAAAAGGAGCAATTTCCCACAAACCATCTTTCTCCTTTGATCTACATACAGGGAAAAAAAAGATTTTAAATGTTCCCAGGTTTCAACCTAATTCATGTTTAATGTGGGATATAAATGTCATAAATAAGTAAATAAAAGACAGAAACTCTGAATGTTGAGCACCTGATTCTCGTAACTTGTTGTCTGTTTTAGTAGTCCTTTACCAGGAGAAAAAAAAATCTCTGCACGAATATAACACATGCTAGGGTGTCCCTATTACCAACTCCTCCAAATAATTTATAACAAATTATTACTCTACCTGTGAAAAGTTATTTCGTTATTATACTTCCTCTGTGTACGTCTGTATGTTGCACAAGCTGGCATGTTTGAAAATATAAGTGAGATTGAACCTGCTAATGAGTGGGAAAGCGCGGGGTATAAATGTTACAAATACAAATAAATAAATAAATAAATAAAAATGCTACCAACAATAAAGAACAACAAGGTGGATGCAGGAGCTCATAGGTTTGTTTGCTTTGTTTTGAGTATATGCAGAATGACAGCTGCGCAGGGAAGGGAAACACAGACTAACCTAAGTGGCTTCACATTTTTGGCATCCTGCCATTTCCTGCTCTCAACCAAACCTCCTTATATGAGACTACTGGTCTCCCTTGTCTTGAGGCAGTCTGTTCTTCTTCCCAGGGCCAGACTTTCCTTACCATCTTCCCTCTTCAGAAAGCTGGCTCATCTCTCAAAGGAACTGACCAAAATATACCTACTTTTTGACCTCCCTTTCTGTGTGGTTATAATGTCTCTCCGCAAAGGGCCTGACTGGCTTCAAAGTCTCCCACTATCTCTGGGACATGCAGCCTATACTTCAAAGGGAACAGCCTGCTTCCAGCCTTCCACTTGCAGTTTAAGCATTCATACACCAGGCTCATCTCTCAGGCTTCTAATATACATCTTGCTCCCTTGCAGATGCTGGCAGCAATGCCCCCTTGCTACAGCAGTCTCCGGAGCTAATGAGGCCAGCTACTCACTTCTAGAGGAAAGAGATCTAGAACTACCTCTCCCAGAGGCTCTGGCTTCTTCCTTATTCTGTCTGCTGAGGTAAACTACTAGTGTTTCCTCTTTCCCTTCCCCACAGAGCTTTTGCTCAGCCTGCCAGCACACTATTCCCCAGAGCCTGCCCTGTGAAGCCTTAAGGTAAGAATATTTTTCTGCACTTTTCTTTTGAAACTTGGGGTCTGCTGGGTTTCTTCCGTATACTAACTCTCATCTGTCCCTGCGCCTTGACTGGCCTTGCTGTTAACAGTGTTCATTCTGCCAGAACCTACATTTTGGCAACCTTCTGAGAATTTACGCCTGTACGTGCAAGACAGACTATCTGTGCCAAAGCCTTGAATTCAATTAGGAGAACTCACTTCTCTTCAAAAATAACCTATTGTAAGGGAACTGCTTTAAGAAATCTATTCTTATATCTCCACAACACATCATCACTGGATATAATAATCTAGACAACCTGAAAAATACTAACCCTGATGAAGGCATGTGCTGAAACATGGCCATGTAGGGTTTTATAGTTCCTTTAATAAAGTATCTTGCTGGTGTTTGGTAGTATTCCTTTTGTTTCCTTGACTCTATAGGTAGAAGAGCATATAAGGAGTGATGTTCACTCTAAAAATCATGGCACACTAATTATAATTGCTCCATTATCAACATTTGCTTACATACTGGGACAGACCAAAGCTTCATCAAGCCCAGTATCCTGTTTCCAACTGTGGCCAATCCAAGACACAAGTACCTGGCAAGATCCCAAAAGAGTAAAGCATATTTTATGCTGCTTCTAGAAATAAGCAGTGGATTTTCCCAAGTCCATCTCAGGGGCGTAGCCAGACACCCAAGTTTGGGTGGGCCTGGACCCAAGGTGGGTGGGCAGAACTCCACCTTGTCCTACAAGTGATTTGGTTTCTCCCTCTCTCGCCTGCATGCCATATGGTCTTTCAAACACCCCCTCTCCCCCTTATACCTTTTAAATAGCAGATTTTCACCGGCAGCAAACAGTTGTTGGGAGTTTTTGGCTGTTGGGGCTTGGGGTCCCTGCCAGCCACATTATAGGTGTGCTGCTACTTGGTGGGCCTGAACCTAAAGTGGGTGGGCCTGGGCCCACCCCAGCCCACCCTTGGCTACGCCACTGGTCCATCTTAATAATGGCTTATGGACTTTTCTTTTAGGAAATTATCCAAACACTTTTTAAACTCTGCTAAGCTAACTGCTGTTACCACATTCTCTGGCAATGAATTCCAGACGACGGTGCCGGGGAAAATGGTAGAGGCTATTATTAAAAACAAAATTACAGAGCACATCCAAGGACATGGATTACGGAGACCAAGTCAGCAAGGCTTTAGTGTGGGGAAATCTTGTCTGACCAATTTACTTCAATTCTTTGAAGGAGTAAACAAACGTGGACAAAGGGGAGCCGGTTGACATTGTGTATCTGGATTTTCAAAAGGCGTTTGACAAGGTACCTCATGAAAGGCTACAGAGAAAATTGGAGGGTCATGGGATAGGAGGAAATGTCCTATTGTGGATTAAAAACTGGTTGAAGGATAGGAAACAGAGAGTGGGGTTAAATGGGCAGTATTCACAGTGGAGAAGGGTAGTTAGTGGGGTTCCTCAGGGGTCAGTGCTAGGACCACTGCTTTTTAATATATTTATAAACAATTTAGAGATGGGAGTAACCAGCGAGGTAATTCACTTTGCTGATGACACAAAGTTATTCAAAGTCATTAACTTGCGAGAGGATTGTGAAAAATTACAGAAGGACTTTACGAGACTGGGAGACTGGGCGGCTAAATGGCAGATGGCGTTTAATGTGAACAAGTGTAAGGTGATGCATGTGGGGAAAAAAGAACCCGAATTATAGCTACGTCATGCAAGGTTCCACATTAGGCGTTACTGACCAAGAAAGGGATCTGGGTGTCGTCGTTGATAATACACTGAAACCTTCTGCTCAGTGTGCTGCTGCAGCTAGGAAAGCGAATAGAATGTTGGGTATTATTAGGAAAGGTATGGAGAACAGGTGTGAGGATATTATAATGCTGTTGTATCGCTCCATGGTGCGACCACACCTTGAGTATTGTGTTCAGTTCTTGTCGCCGAATCTCAAGAAAGATATAGTAGAATTGGAAAAGGTGCAGCGAAGGACAACGAAAATGATAGCGGGGATGGGACGACTTCCCTATGAAGAAAGACTAAGGAGGCTAGGGCTTTTCAGCTTGGAGAAGAGACGGCTGAGGAGAGACATGATAGAGGTATATAAAATAATGAGTGGAGTGGAACAGGTGGACGTGAAGCGTCTGTTCACGCTTTCCAAAAATTCTAGGACTAGGGGCATGCGATGAAACTACAGTGTAGTAAATTTAAAACAAATAGGAGAAAATATTTCTTCACCCAACGTGTAATTAAAGTCTGGAATTCGTTGCTGGAGAAAGTAGTGAAGGCGGCTAGCTTGGCAGAGTTTAAAAAGGGGTTAGACGGTTTCCTAAAGGACAAGTCCATAGACCGCTACTAAATGAACTTGGGGAAAAATCCACAATTTCGGGAATAACATGTATAAAATGTTTGTATATTTGGGTAGTTTGCCAGGTGCCCTTGACCTGGATTGGCCACTGTCGGGGACAGGATGCTGGGCTTGATGGACCTTTGGTCTTTTCCCAGTATGGCATTACTTATGTACTTATGTACATTGAGTGAAAAAATATTTTCTCTAGTTTGTTTTAAATTTACTACTTAGTAGCTTCATTGAGTGCCCCTTAGTCCTATTATATTTGGAAAGAGCAGACAAGTGATTCACGTCTACCCATTCCACTCCACTATCTTATAGACCTCTTATCATATCTCCCCTCAGCCGTCTCTTCTCCGTGCACTTTGATATGACTGTTCAGCATAGCTTGTGTCCATGATTGTTACTGTTTTATGTAGTTGTCCTATTTGTAACATTTTTCTGTATAGGCCCAGCATTGTGGAATTCACTGCCAATTACATTAAGGTCTGAGTTGGTTTTCAAACCCATTTTTTTCAGCAGACATTCAGAATTTTGGGTTTGGAGCATCAGATACAGCAAACAGTTTTTTAGTCTACTTTTATTTTATTTACTAGCCATTAAGCCCTTAAAAACGGGCGAGATTTCCAGCTACCCTCCTCACCGCCGCTCCCTCCCCCCTCTGTGCCTGGCCCCCTGCACTGACCTGACAGCGCCTCTCACCTCCGTGTGAAAGCACTGCAGGCAGCAGCAGATCGTTCTGCTGCTGCCTGCAGCGCTTCCACATGGAGGTGAGAGGCGCTGTCAGGTCAGTGCAGGGGGCCCGATACGGAGGAGGGCAGGAGCGGCGGCGGGGATGGGGGTGGAGGGTGGAGGTTGGTGTGCGCGATGTTCATTTGCAGGCGGCAGCGTCCAACAGTGACTCCGACTCCATTTCCCTCTCTGTTCCGCCCTCTGATGTCATCATGTCTTGACGCGAGGGCGGGACAGAGAGGGAAGTCTCTACTGCGCATTTGCAGGTGAGTCGATCACTTGCCGTTTATATGTTTGATATTTTAACCTGTTGATTTTATTTTCTTATTATATTTGTTATATGATTGAAGTTGTGCTTGGTTGATTCTTTCCTGTCATATAAGGAGTTTTTTTCTATACATTGTTAAATACATTTTAAACCACTGTGACCTGCATGTCAGATATAGTGGTATATCAAATAAACCATAGAGGAGTGATTTGACCCTTGCTTGATACCTGCACTTTGTAGTACTACTTGAACCAGCCCACAATTGGAGAATTCCATTCGAGCAGTGCTAACCTAGGTTTGTGATATTAGCAACTCTCATATTTTTCTTTATGACTAGGAGAATGGACAAATTATAACTAAATGAGCAATCTTAAACTTAGGAGTCACCCATTTGTGTGCCTAACTCAATCCTGAATGTCAACAGAAAAAGCATTGCTTCTCAACTCGGGTAATAGGTGTTTTTAATAGAGAGGAGAGTTGATCAGGCACAAAATGCACCCCTCCCCCCGCCATGAGCTGCATTCATTTTTGAGTTATAGAACTAACTGAAGGGACTGAGGAGACCACTGTGTACAGGAAGGGATATAGATGCTTAAAACGTTACACTAGTTATGAGCTCTGTGCGCTTGATCAATATTGCTGTCTATAGAAAATTGTGCTTATTTGGTTAATCTAGCTTCCTTAAGTAAGTGTTTCATAAATGCAGAAGACCTTCACCTGTGTTCTTGTTAAATATCCTTAAAGAAAGTGAGAGACTATCATAACCCTCATGATGCCATAGGATGATTGTGTTGAGAAATACACCCAAAAGTTTATATCTGATGGACAGTGTGCCAGAATTTACTTCTCAAATTCCAGTCTGCTTTGGGCTCTTAGCATATTGTAATGTCACACCAGGGTGGGGCATGTTCTGTATCACCAGGCCTATTCCCTCTTACACTTTCCTTGGAAGAGGTCAGGAAAAATCCCCTTGATCCAGATCCTGCTTTGGTCCAGGATTTCCAATGCTCCAGCTCAAACACTCACATAGCAATCAGGTTCCAAAACATAAAGAGCTTTTTTTTTTTATTTTCAACTGTTTTTATTGATGATTCAACATTATATACATTTTAACATTGCCAGTACATCTATCATTGGGCATTATAAGTAATTTAACATATCAACTTGTACCCATCAATAAAGTCCATCATCAATAGTTTATACATCTTCCCTTGGTCCCTTTACCTACCCTCCCAAACATGCTCATTAACAGCCAAACATACATTTAAGTGGGGGGGGGGATGTTTGTTAAATATACATCACAGTCATCTTTTGTATTCCCCCCTCCTTCTTACCTTACATAAAGAGCTTTTATTCAGCACAAAGAATTAGATTCCATAAGCAAAGTTCAGTCTCCAAAACACAGCACAATTCCCCCTAACGTGCTTCAGGATTTGAAAGGAAAAAATAAACCCAAAAGAATGAATGCAGAAACTGCACAGGAGGGATTTCTCTTTTCTTCCCTAACCCAGCTTGCATTTTAAGTCCATAGCAGTTCATACATTTCTTATACGTTTGAACCAGCATTTCCAGGACACAACCTGTAGGCTAGGGCTGCTCAGTAACAGTCTCTGCACCCTTTACATGGCTGACCCTGAACCCCTTTCTCTGTTCCGGCTGCCTGTCACCTGACAACATTTCCCCAGTAAGGACTGGACACCAGTTCTGTCTCCCAGCCACAGGCCAGGACTGCTCAGGAATAGTCTCTGAACACATGACTGAATAGCCACATCCTAGGTCTGCCCCACAAACAGTCTCTGCACTACTGGTTAGGGTCCTCTTGCCCTGGGTTAGGTAGTCCATTTACTCCTTGTAACCGGTTCTCTGTGAGGAAAGTCTCTCCTGGCCTTAGGCAGGTTGCTCTCCTCCTCTTCTCTCAAATCCCTTTATAAGGCTTGTTACCTCAGCTCTTCCCCAAGTGAAATGGTCCCACCCATTTCCAAACCTCACTTTGGCTCCCAGGGTTTACTGCTTACTGAGGCCCAGATGCACTAATGAGCCAGCAATGTGGTTTTTAAACTAGTTCTAGCCAGTTTAGCAAGCAAGTAGTAAAACGAGACATGCATAAAGGGGTTCTCCGAGCCATTTTCCTGTCACAGTAGCAGATAACGAAACGGAATGCAAAGCTATTATAATGAACTAATTACTATTATAATGTGCATGCAAGGTGATGCACAGCCGTTTTCCGACTCCATGCACAAAAGCAATCCCTACCTTTACCTTGGAAAATCTAGTGGGAGGTCTGCAGCTCTCATTAATCCCTGGCTGGGCTGCTGGTGCAAGGAAGCTGATCTTCAGGAGCTGCTCAGTACCCACTGGAAATCTCCCTTGTGTCCTCTTGCTCTCATCTGGTGCTGGCATTGAAGGGCAGGAAGTTATCTCTTCCAGAAGCACTTGAAGAGGAGGGGATAGAGGAAATACAAGCCCATCTCTTCAAGAAAACTCATCTCTTTGATAAAATTTATTGAAAGGATCAAAACACATGAAGTCCACACACACTGTTAGTAATGCAACAATACATTCTCTTCTGAATTCCCATCCCCCATAATTTTACCACATTTATACCTCTACTCACAGAAAAATGTTATACCGAATGTTCTCCTACTATTGTTTAGTTGCCCTATCAGTTTCCCGTTGTTTCTTTCCATTGTTCCATTGTTCTTTTTCATTGTTCTATTCCCTTAATGATACTTTGACTTTGTTTTCGCATAACTCCTCACAATGTAATCCATAACCGAGTTGTAACAAATTGTATTTCCATCATTCACAATGTATTGTAAGCCACACTGAACCCGCAAATAGGTGGGAAAATGTGGGATACAAATGCAATAAATAAAAATAAATAAATAAGAAAGTGATTTCTCAATTTTTTTAAAGGTCCAGTTTGAAATAGAATTGAACTCCGACAGAAAACATTTTTTTTTGTTTCACGACCCATTTGCATAGTCATGGTCTCTCTCATCAATCACATCACGTTTAGCTGGTGGGCAGGCAGGCACTTCAAGACAGGCAGGCAAGTGGGGATCGGTAAGGGAAGGGCGTTTAGCGTAGACTTAGTGCATCTGGGTCTGAGTCAGGCGCAAAGGCTGGATCTAAGTCCTGGCATGTCCTTTGCCTTACAGGAAAGCTCTACAGGTGTGGAATACCTCCCTTCCTGAGGCCATGCCAAGTTTCTCCCTTCCAGGGGTTCTGTGTCTGTCCTGAGAAATACATCACTATAAGCACAACTGGGAATGGAAAGGTTTAGAACCTGTGGAATCTGCCCTCTCCATAATTCTGCTTGCCCTTCTCCTGCTGCAGCCCTTCTAGGGACACACACCAAGCTATCTAGGTAAAATCTTCTCCCTTTATATTAGTATTTTCATTGGCAATAAGATTTGAAAACAGCAGGGAGACAAGGAGGAAGACTCATACATCACAATATGTACAAACCTGCTCTTTGCTTATAGGAAGGTTCTGAATTTGGAGTTCAGTTGTAATCCGTTTAACTAAATGTTTTTTTTTCTTTACAAAATTGTGTTTCTCAGAAATCAGACAGACATGTGAATGGTACAAATGGAATCAAAAGTCAGTTAAAGAATGAGACAAAAAAATTTCAGGTAATTATTATTACTTTATTATTTGTATAGTGCTACTAAGTATATGCAGCACTTCACAAACATATACAGTTAACAGTTCCTGCTTTGTGAAACTTAGAATGTAATAAATATAGACCAACAGGAAGCACATAAAAAGTGAATATAGCTATATGCAAAGGTTTTGGCACCCTGGTTAAATTGTGTGTTTCAGTAGATCCCTAAGTGAACAGAAGCGGATACAGCCTTTACATGGAACAAAGTTAAACACAACTAGATCAATACTCAGCCCACGGTATTCTGCATTTTTATAGATACTGGCCACCACAGACCTTTTATAACTGGATATTTAGCAGCAGTCTATACCTGGATACAAGCTGAATATCTAGGTATAGTGTGGCAGCTGGCACTTATCCCAGTACCAGAGATATTCACACTGGTACTGGAATAGAAAGTTGCAGGGGATAGAAATTTCACCCATTCCTGCCCGGAATCTAACCCATACCCACTAAGGTCCATTCCATCCCCAACCATCCCCACAATTAGCTGTACCTAATGGTTAGAGCAGCAGGCTAAGAACCAGGGAAGGAAGGTTTCAAATCCACTGCCACTCCTCGAGTTCTTGAGCAAGTCATTTAAACCTCCATTGCTCCTGGTACAAAACTTAGGGACCTTTTACTAAAGCTTAGCATGAGCTAAATGCTAAGAAGCGCATTTTATACCTATGGGCTTCTTAACATTTAATGCGTCCTAATTCCGTTAACGCACACTAAGCTTTAGTAAAAGGGTCCCTTAGATTGTAAGCTGTACAGGGACAGGAAAATTCCTTGTGTACCCAAATGTAACTTGCCTTGAACTACTACTGAGAAGTGTAATCTAAATCCAAATCGAAAGTCCAGTACCATGTTATACTGTGAAGTAGGGGTGGACTGACAGCGATCTGGGCCCTCTGTAATAAGGGTCATGGGCCCCTAACCACCTATCAAAATTGATTAAATTAGATGTAAGCTAGGGAAGATTGGGCCCCCTACTGCTGTGGGCCTTCAGGTACTGCCTTGTTCTAATGGTCAGTCTGCCCCTGCTGTTAAGTAATACAAAATACCAAAAATGTGACTCAGGATCTACAGAGCAATTCTGCCATACCATAATACTACTACTACTACTACTACTATTTAGCATTTCTATAGCGCTACAAGGCGTACGCAGCGCTGCACAAACATAGAAGACAGTCCCTGCTCAAAGAGCTTACAATCTAATAGACAAAAAAATAAAGTAATCAAATCAATTAATGTGTACAGGAAGGAGGAGAGGAGGGTAGGTGGAGGCGAGTGGTTACAAGTGGTTAGGAGTCAAAAGCAATGTTAAAGAGGTGGGGTTTTTGTCTAGATTTAAAGGTGGCCAAGGATGGGGCAAGACGTAGGGGCTCAGGAAGTTTATTCCAGGCGTAGGGTGCAGCGAGACAGAAGGCGCGAAGTCTGGAGTTGGCAGTAGTGGAGAAGGGAACAGATAAGAAGGATTTATCCATGGAGCGGAGTGCACGGGAAGGGGTGTAGGGAAGGACGAGTGTGGAGAGATACTGGGGAGCAGTAGTATCTAATACTAATAGTAGTAACTTCCACAATTCACACAGCAAGGACCTTCCTAAGAAAAGGTAGCATGGTAAATGTTGCAGTGGGCACTAGTGTTAAAAGAATCTTACCAATACTCACGAACACCACGAGACCAAGTCAGGCTTGAAGCAGTTAAAGCAGCTTTATTACTTGCAAGGAGACAACATCCAGGAGATTAATCCAGCACACAGGAAATAAATCCAACACACAAACAGGAGGTTGTTGTCTAACTGTATATGAATTCCCTTGTTATTATATACCTTCTTTCACCATTAGATCAATTCCTATCCTGTTTGTCCAATTATCTATTCCCTTATATGGTCTGCCCAGTTTCCCATCTACATTTCTCCATGTCTTACCTCATCCTGCATCATTACTTTTCATTTTCCCATAACCTTCTTTTAGATGAACTTTATGACCCATACAATTAGTATATTCTTGTACTTTTATTTACATGCAGCTGTATCATACCTTCTAAGCTTGGATAAACATGTGTTATAAGCTAGCCAAAAGCATGCCTAAGAACAAACTACAGTGTTTCTTGTCCAAAAGCTGTATATGTAAAAAATGATTAACCCAATACTTTCCCTACAACTAGAACATCAATACACCTAGTGGAAGCTAAACAAATCTGATTAGTATGGATCAATCCTGCACAGTGCGTTTTTTCTAGCAAAAAAGGTGCCAGTACTCAAATGCTAGGCCACCTTTCAGGGGTGTGGTGATAACTGAGGGGCCCACGCCACAAAAGCCAGACCCCCTGCAGCCAGTCATAGAATCTATGGCAAGGCAGAATTGGTGTGTAGAGCCTGAGCTTTTTCATTAAAACTTGATACTTTATTGCTGGTACTATACTCCCAAAATATTGGTTAGAATGTTCAAGGTGGGATCAGCCTTATGTTGGTGCCAATATGGGGAGGAGGGAGATATGTATCACATCTGGTGGTCTTGCCCTTCTGCACAAGAATTCTAGACCAGAGTTTTGAAATTTGTGTTTAGTTTGACTGAGATCAGTTATCCCAAGAAAATGGAACACTGTCTCTTGAATGTTAAACTGCAGGGTGTGAACTTGAACACTCACCAATTGGTTACGTAAGTGTTTGTGGCCAGTAAATTAGTATTGGCAGTAGCATGGAAACAGCACTCTTTACCTGGCATATCTGTGATATTACGCAAACTGGATTATATCCATCTGTTGTCTAAACTCACAGCGTTACGTACAGGTAATATACTAGCCTATCACCGAATTTGGGACCCATATGTTTTATGGTCATCTCACCCCGAACCTGCTCCCCAAAAATCCTAGATGTAGATGTGAGGGGGGGGGGGGGTGCACGGGCATGTTGCGATAAAAGAAATGTCAGTTATCTGTCGGTATCTTTTATGCTTATTATTGTGAACCTAAGTTGTGGTTGGTTCAGATGTTGTATTATTCAACTGCATTATATTTCAATAAAATTACAAATAAACAATTAAAAAAAAAACTTGGGGTCCATGGGTCAATTTTAGCAGATACTGGAAAAGGTGCCAGTACTCAGTACCCCCAAGTACCCCCTCAAAAAAAGCCCTGGTCAAGGCTAACAGAAAAACATCTCTCTTCCACGAACCCAGTTAGACCATCACCCACTATAGAATAAGTAACCTCAGGCTAAAAATAGAAATATGTAGAAAAAAAAATGAAACTGAACCCCCTAGAAGCCAGACTCTGCTTATTGTGCAACACCAGAGAAAGAGAAACAGCGATGCCTGTCCCACTGTACTGTGCAAAACAAAGATAGCAGATGTAAATTTTTAAAACTGACATATTCCAACCACTACCTTATAAATTAACAAACACAAAGAAAACAAAAAAAAAGGGAAAATATAATATCATTTATTGAACTAACTCGATACATTTTTCAGTAAGCTTCCTGCTGTTATGGTTTCCTGTCCTGATTTCAGGAAGGTAGTTTTGGTTTCTGAAAGTTTAAAAATGTATTAAAATTAGTCCAATAAAAGATGTCACCTTATTTCCATTTTCTGTTTCCATTTAACCTTTATTAACCCATTAGTGCCCAATGTTCCCATATGGTCACTTATTATGGGAACATTGAGTACTAATGGGTTAACACAGGTTACCACACTACTTTATCCTTAACTAAAAATAATAAAGGGGTCAATATTCAAAGTGATTTAACCAGCCAGAAATGCCTCTGGTTGGTTAAATAGCTTGCTGAAGGGATGCAGTATCCACTAACAGTGTGGTCTTTTGCTGCTTTCTCTCCCTCTTTAACTTGGCTTCCTTTTGTATAAGTAAGCCTCACATATAAACTTTACTGGCATCCTATACTGTATTAATTTATTTTATTTGTATCCCACATTTTACCACCTATTTACAGGCTCAATGTGGTTTACATAGCACCGGAGACGCGTTTGCTGACTCCGGTGTGAATAAATACAAAGTGATGTTGTGGTAAGATAAAGTTCATGTGGCACAGTCACATTAGGGAATCGTACAGAGGTAGAGTTGTGTTAGGTCCATTACGTACTTTAATTCTTTGTGTTGCCAAGATCAGGCATTTAAGTTGGTTCAGTAGGTTATGCCTTTTTGAACAGGTTAGTTTTTAGAGCTTTCCGGAAGTTTAGGTGGTGGTACATCGTTTTTAAGGCTTTTGGTAATGCATTCCACAGTTGTGTGCTGATGTAGGAAAAACTGGATGCGTAGGTTGATTTGTATTTAAGGCCTTTGCAGCTTGGGTAGTGCAGATTTAGATATGATTGTGTTGATTCGGATGTGGTTCTAGTTGGTAGGTCGATTAAGTCTGTCATGTATCCCGGGGCTTCCCCATAGATAATTTTGTGAACCAGGGAGTCCTTCATATGCAGGCCGCTCTTTCTGAAGCCAACATTTAGTCTCTGGTTGCACTAGTAATTGCATATTGGCTCTCCAAGTACATTTGGAGCCCTGCCCCCCCCCCCCCCCGGTCTTATGCCACTTCCCCACCACCAATGCATGGTCTGATTGCAGTATAGGATAGATCTGTACATCAGACCAATTTCCTACTTGGGAGACAGTGCCTATCATATAATCCAACCGAGAATAGGAATCATACTGTGCAGAGTAAAAGGTATATTCCCTGGATGACAAATTGTGGGCCAGGGCCCATCCACTTAGGGCTCAGGCCCACCCAACAGTAGCACATGTTCAGTGGTAGCTGGTGGAGATCCCAAGCTCTACCAGCTGAAGACTTCCCCCCTGATGGTAATGAAAATGCTATTCTCCATGATAGTGGCACCTGCGTATGTTCAGTTTTAAGCTCATGCCTGCTGCAGACTGCCAAGGTGGAAAGAAGCATTTTCCTGCCAGCTGAGATATCCTTCGGGGGGGGGGGGGGGGGGGGGGGAGAACATTTGGTGCCCACCCACTTCTTGCCTAGGCCCACCCAAAATCTGTTATCTGGCTACGCCCCTGGGGCCCACCATAACTTAACCAGGTCCCATCTGTGCAGAAGAGGTAGAAGGCCTCTACTGTCTTTAGACTGCGCCCTGGCTCTCCCGGTTGAGGATTCCAGCGGGCCCAAAGTACCATTAAAGTAACCCCCTGTGAGCATTATACATTTATCAGGAGGAAAGATGTGTTTAAAGGTTTTCTCAAAAAATTGTTTTTTTAGACTCCACCGGGGCATACACATTCAAAATAGAGAGATTTACATCATCCATTCTACCCTTAATCCATGCATAGCAACCTGCCAAGTCCGTCCCCATTTTTGCCAATAAAAAAGGTAAATTTTTTAAAATCAGAATAACCACTCCTCTTTCTTTTCGACCCACCCAAAGAAAAGTAAATTTCCCCCATCCCCCTCCCTTTAGCTTAAGCAATTCTGCCAGGGTAAGTTTTGTCTCCTTAAACAGTGCTATATCTGAACACTCTTTCTTTAACACAGCAAGAATGCGCTTCCTTTTAACTAGGCTATTCAAGCTCCTGGCATTCCAGGAGCCAAATCTTATGGATCCCACACTCATCCTTTGAGCCTTGCAAATATTCAGTTCTCCCTCTTCCCCACCCCTTCATTCCCAACCTCGACCCAACACCCCTCCCCTTCCATTATCCTTCCCCTTATTTCCCTCCCAGTTATTCCCTCCCTGAAACAATCCCAACATCCCTCCCCCTTACCACGTACTCTTTTACCCCATCAAACAGAGCAAGCAACAAACTTAGTATTCAGAAACCATATTACCTTATAGAGGCCACTAATAAGAAAGCAAAAATAGTACAACAAAACAACACTTGGTGTGCACAGCAAGTACTGTCATTTTGCATAAAGTCAAAAACTCAAGCAGCAGTTAATAATAATCTCTCTGTGCCACCACCAGTCTCTGGTGTGAGAAGGGAAAGCCTTTACACCCTCATGGAACAGATTGCACTTCAGGTAAACACTTAACCAAGCTTTCAGTCCCACTTGTAGTCTGTATGCCTTGCTCCTGGCCCTCCACATCTGCACTCGAGGAGCTTTCCCCTGCAAAAGAGCTCTCACTGCAATCAGAGCCCGCAGCGGTAAGTTCAGATTCGGGTCCTGCTTTATCTCGTATGGAGGGAGGATCTGGGAAACAGGCAAGCAAAAAGTTGTGCACATACTTCACAGCTTTCATCCCTTCTAGCCCTTCCATTATCCCTACGATCCTAATATTGGATCGTGTGCTACGGTTCTCTTGATCTTCCACTTGATCCTTTAAGTATTCCATCCATTGCAACAAATGATCTTGTTCACGATGATCTCCTGCCATTTTATCCTCTAGCTCCAAAAAGCGTGATCCATTTGCTTCTACTCAGGTGCTGAGCACAGTTAATTTTTCCTCCAAGTGCGCCACGACTAAATCCGCTATTTCTGCCTTAGATGCCTGAATCTCTTGCAAAACATTTTGACATATATCCAAAGGTGTGGCTAATTGCCCCGAGGAAACCAGGTTAGGGCTGGGGCTTTCACTTTCCTTACCGCTGGCCGCCATATTGTCTTGTGGGGGCCTTAGTTGCTTTAGCTGCATACAGATCTTTAACTGAGGTACTCGACTTAGGTTTGTCTTGACCATGTATCCCACTAGATCTCTGTATTTCTCACTGCGTTTAATTTTGTATTCTGCAATTCTAAAGGGGATTAGTGGGACAGGAACAGCGAAGCTCCCTTAAGCACGTCTGAACTCCATGCTGGCCCACCGGAAGTCGGAGTAATACAAGTTAGGCAAGACTTGGGTTTGATCATATATTATGATCTTATGGTGGCCAGACAGGTAGAAAAGATGACGGCAAAAGCCAAAAGGATGCTTAGGTGCATAACAAGAGGAATGGCCAGCAAGAAAAAGGAGGTTATAATGTATCTGTATAAGTCTCTGGTGAGACTCCATTTAGAGTACTGTGAAAAATTCTGGAGACTGCACCTTCAAAAAGATATAAACAGGATAGAGTCAGACCAAAGGGCAGCTTACTAAAATTGTTAGTGGTCTTTGTTGTAAAGCCTATGGGATCATTCTAAAGATCTCAGTATGTAGATTTTGGAAGAAAGGCAGGATAGGGGAGATATGAGAGAGACACTTAAATACCTCTGTGGAGTACAAAGTTCTGTTCAATTTTGTTGTCCTTGGCATGAGGTTTGCAAGTTATATCCAGGGGTTGGATATTTTTATTTTATTTATTTGTTACATTTGTATCTAAATCTGGGTTCTGGTTTTAATTGGCAGTTGTTTTTTTGGGGTGTCTGGTGAAGGCTGGGCATCGGAAAGCAGGGCTACGAGGTGATGTTATAGCCTATGCCGTCTATAGGCAAAGAGAATTAAATCAATCCATATTGACTCTGGAAAAGGACTTATCGAGGGAATGTAGACAATAGTTCTGCCACTCCACACATTCCAATAAAGAAAGCCTGTTAGCGGTACAGTAGACACTAAAAGCTAAGCTACACGAAAGAGCAAAGAAAGCACATAACTATTATAAATATATGTCCATGGAAATAAAGTTGGTGTCCTTTTGTCTAAACTGATACATCCTTGGCTGGGCCCAAAAACGATAAACTATTTTTGTTAGTGAAGGAAATTTACATACCAGTCCTAAGGCTATTGCCAACTGTGTTCAGAAAGTTTTTCAGTAGCTTTTATTCTGCTCAGCTGGAGGGTGCTGCCCTTCTGCATTTTAACTTGGATAATTTGGAGCTTCCTTGTCTCGTGGAGGCAGAGTTTGACATGCTTAATGCTCTAATCAAGGACGGAGAGATAAAAATGGTGATTCGCTCCCTTTTAGTGAATAAATCTATTGGTCCTGATGGTACTCAGGTGAATTGTGTCAATTGTTGGAGTCCCATGTCATGCTGGTGTTGGATTCTTTTTTTTTTTTTTGCGCAGGTGCTGGTCAAAGACACTTTTCCTTTGGAGGCAAATTAGGCTTTAGTTACTCTTATTCCAAAATCTGGTAAAAAAAAACTTAATTATATGACTTCCTACAAACCAATATCCTTAATGAATGTGGATTTAAAAATGTTGGCAAAAATCATGGCCTAGGAAAGGTAGTCTCTTCTAAAAAACGGAGGAGATGTCTATAAAGAAACAATTCTTTATTGCAAGCGAAGTGACAATAACTCAACACCTGTGTTTCGGCGCTAGCTCGCACCTTCTTCAGGAGTCTAAAACATAAGATTTATAAAAACACAAAAACAAATAATCAAAGTATGCCTAATACCATAGATAGAAAAACATATCTTTGTAATAAAAACGTATAGGAATTAAAAACATATATATCAAAACATCAACAGAAATAATAATTTTTTATATATAAACAAACAAATCCATATTACTTTATCCACAAATAAATGTATAAAATGATAACAGCATATAGACGTATGATAATAAAAATATATTATATGCAACAGATATACACAGATAACTATAAAACTCATAATTAAAAAAAGTATATATATGTATATATGTGTTACATAAATTGACTAGTACAACAATTCATAGGATAAAAAATGATGTAAAATAAAAGTTGTGAATAAAATATTATTTGAATAAGATACAATGGTGTTGTGTGCAAGCATAAAAAACACACATGTGTCACAAAAATGTAGCAACTATATATTGCACAATAATAACTACGTATGAACACATAAGAGGACCTATCCAAATTAAAAGAAGAAAAAAAATTAAAAAGAGGAGAACAAAACAATATATATATAGTGTTATATAACCAAAATAATAAACCATATTTAAAACAAATTGTCAAATAGATATTATACACAGAAAAGAAAACAAAACAAAGGTTAAGAAATAATACAGTATGTTCCAATAAATCTACTAACCTTATGATGTATAGCTGATTGTGTAAAGTCGATAGTTTGTTACAAAAAACTTTCATATAAGGTATAAACTTCCTACAAATAAAACACAAGGCTGACATTTTAAAGAGTAAATTTCCTAAATAGCAAATGCACGTGAAATAAAAAAATGTATAAAATACAATCCAACAGGTCCTCTGTATCTAAAGTGTATGCATATATATGTACCCACCATATATTTTTTTATACATGAAAACGTTGTGTCTACTATAGAGTGAATGTCAAATTGAATCACTATAAAGGTACTAACCATAGATGTATATAGTTTGTATTCATTCTCCGAGGACAAGCAGGCTGATTATTCTCATGGATGGGTCGTCATCCGCGACGGCTCAGGAGACCGGCAAAATCTTGAGAGCAAAGAAGTCTCTCGAATGGTGCGTCGCGCATGCGCAAACGGCTTCCCGCCCGCGACATGAGCGTGAGTCCCTCAGTTGCTTTTTTTCTATGGCGCTGGTAACACGGAGTTTTCTTCTGCTTCGCTGTTGCCCTCGGCCCAGGGGATCACGTGTGAGTTTTTTCTTTTCATTTTTCCTTGTTTTTTGCTTAGTTCCTACTCAAAGCTAAAAAAAAGTCCCTTATTCTCTTACTTTTCTCACCTGTTGTAAGTTTTCTTTCTTTTCGTTGCGGCCCTCTTTTGGCCGCGCGATTGGGGTTATTTTTCTCTTTTTGTGCCTTTTTTATTGGCACAAGCGCATCTTTTAATTTTGCAGCCGCTGTTTTTCTGCCCAAGTCATCGAAGACACCCAGCAGCTTCAAGCGTTGTACTCGGTGCAACAGGACCATCTTGGGTACCGACCCCCACGCGTGGTGTCTTCAGTGACTTGGGCCCGAACATTTGCCAGCTGCTTGTAAGCTGTGCTCTCTAATGAAAAAACAGACCCAAGTGTCTTGGAAGGCTCAGCATGAAAGACTTTTTGCTGATCGGTCTGGTCCTTTGACGTCGACATCAAAATCGGTACCAAGATCGGCGGCGTCAGTGCCAGGGGTGCTTGCGCCTCCTGCATCGACTGTTGAAGCGGCATCTGGGCCTTTGCCTGTGGTGAGGTCCCTGTCCTTGGTGCCGCTTGCGACATTGGCGTCGGCCGCCACCTGGGTCAATTCGACGTCGGCGGAGGAAGCTTTGCCGCAGTCCAGGCAGGGGTTGACTTCTCGGTATTCCCCTAGAAGTCGTCGTTTCTCGACATCGAGACAGGCTGAGGTTCGGGCTGCTCTTAGAGAGCTCTTGTCCGATACTGATGTTGAGTGCTCGTGGGAGGAAGAGGAAGATCCCAGATACTTTTCGGAGGAAGGGTCATATGGGGTCCCCTCTGATCCTACTCTGCCAATAGAAAGAAGATTTTCTCCACCTGAGAGTCTTTCCTTTTCCTCTGTTCGGGAAATGTCTAAGGACATTCCTTTCTCTATGGAGGTTGTGAATGAGCCCAGGGCCGAGATGCTCGAGGTCTTGGACTATCCTTCTCCGCCCACAGAGGTTGCAACAGCCCCCTTGCATAACACGCTCAGGGAAGTTCTTATGCGAAACTGGTCGTTCCCTCTATCTAATCCAGTGGTCCCCAAAAAAGCTAAGTCCCAGTATAGAGTCCATGGAGAGCCAGTAATGGTGAAGGCCCAACTACCTCATGATTCAATGGTGGTGGACTCTGCTCTCAGAAGAGCCAAGAGTACTAGGGACTATGCCTTGACGCCCCCAAGCAGAGTCTAGGACCTTGGATTCTTTTGGGAGGAAAACGTATCAGGCTGCTATGCTTGCCGCCAAGATCCAAACTTACCAGTTGTACATGAGCATCCACTTGCGGAACTCGGTGAGGCAACTGTCCAGTTTGGTCGAAGCCCTTCCTCCGAAGCTCACCGAACCTTTTCACCAGGTGGTCAGGCAGCAGAAGGCATGTTGCAAATTCCTGGCCAGGGGTACTTACAACACTTTTGATGTGGCATCCAGAGTAGCTGCTCAAGGTATAGTAATGCGCAGACTCTCATGGCTGTGTGTCTCTGACCTGGAACATAAGACCCAGCAGCGAATGGCCGATGTTCCTTGCTGGGGGGATAATCTTTTTGGAGAAAAAGTAGAGGACATGGTCAATCAGATCAAAAAGCACCATGATGCTATGGATTCTCTCTCCCGCCGGGCATCTTCTGCCACCTCCTCATCTAGGAGGTTTTTTGGAGGGAAGAGGAGAGCTCCCTATTCCTACAATAGGCGTAGGTACACTCCTGCTTCTCGGCAGCCTGTCCAGGCTCAGTCCCAGAGCGCTCGTTCCCATCAACGGCGTGCGACCAAGGCCCCTGCGGCTCCCCAGCAAAAGCAAGGGACGGGCTTTTGGCTGGCTCCAGTGCAGCATAGCCTCACAAAAAGTGTCCTTGCCAGATGACTTGCTGGTCGGAGAGAGGTTAATATTTTTTCACCAAAGGTGGCCTCTTATAACCTCTGACAGGTGGGTTCTTCAAATAGTTTGGTTAGGATACACTCTCAATCTAGAATCCATGCCTCCAAATTGTCCACCGGGAGCTCAGTCCTTCAGCTCCCAGCACAAGCAGGTACTTGCAGAGGAACTCTCCGCCCTTCTAAAGGCCAGTGTGGTCGAACCCGTTCCACCAGGGGAAGAAGGGCTAGGATTCTATTCCAGGTACTTCCTTGTGCAAAAGAAAACAGGGGGGATGCGTCCCATCCTAGACCTAAGGGCCCTGAACAAATTCCTTGTCCGAGAAAAGTTCAGGATGGTTTCCCTAGGCACTCTTCTTCCCAAGATTCAGGAAAATGATTGGCAATGCTCTCTGGACTTAAAGGATGCCTACACTCACATCTCGATACTCCCAGCTCACAGGAAGTATCTTCAATTTCGGTTGGGAACTCGGCACTTTCAGTACTGTGTACTGCCCTTTGGCCTCGCATCTGCGCCCAGGGTTTTCACAAAGTGCCTGGCAGTTGTCGCAGCATCTCTACGCAGACTGGGAATGCATGTCTTCCCTTATCTTGACGATTGGCTGGTAAAGAGCACCTCGGAGGCAGGAGCTCTACAGTCCATGCGGTTGACTATTTGAGTGCTGGAGCTACTGGGGTTCGTAATCAATTATCCCAAGTCCCATTTTGTCCCTGTTCAGAAATTGGAATTCATCAGAGCGCTGTTGGACACACGGATGTCTTGAGCTTATCTTCCTCAGACAAGGGCAGACAATCTCCTGGCCCTAGTGTCCCTGGCTCGAGCGTCTCAACAGATCACAGCTCAGCAGATGTTGAGACTCTTAGGACACATGGTTTCCACGGTTCGTGTAACCCCCATGGCACGCCTGCATATGAGATCAGCTCAATGGACCCTAGCTTCCCAGTGGAGCCAGGCCATAGGGGATCTAGAGGATGTCATCCATTTTTCCACCGACTTTTGCAATTCTCTACTCTGGTGGACTATTCGATCCAATCTGACCTTGGGACGTTCATTCCAAATTCCTCAGCCACAAAAAGTGCTGACGATGGATGCATCCCTTCTGGGGTGGGGAGCTCATGTAGATGGGCTTCACACTCAAGAAGTTTGGTCCTTTCAGGAAAAGGGTCTTCAGATCAACCTCCTGGAATTACGAGTGATCTGGAACGCTCTCAAGGCTTTCAGAGATCTGCTGTCCAACCAAATTATTCTAATTCAGACAGACAATCAGGTATTACACCAACAAGCAGGGGGGCACCGGATCTCGCCCTCTGTGTCAGGAAGCTGTCTGGATGTGGCTTTGGGTGCACCATCATGGCATGTTTCTCCAGGCCACAACAGGCGTAGTCTGGCCGACAGGTTGAGCAGAATCATGCAACCTCACGACCATAGTCCACAAGAACATTCGAGCGCAGGGCACCCCCTCAGTGGATCTTTTTGCCACTCAGATCAATCACAAAGTCCCTCAATTCTGTTCCAGACGTCAGATGCCTTTCTCCTTCATTGGGGGACAGGCCTTCTGTATGCATATCCTCCCATACCTCTAGTAGGGAAGACTTTGCTGAAACTCAAGCAAGACCGTGGAACCATAATTCTGATTGCACCCTTTTGGCCCTATCACATCTGGTTCCCTCTTCTTCTGGAGTTGTCCTCCGAACAACCGTGGTGTTTGGAGTGTTTTCCGACCCTCATCACCCAGAACGAGGGGTCGCTTCTACATCCCAACCTCCAGTCTCTGGCTCTTACGGCCTGGAGGTTGAGAGCTTAGAGTTTGTCTCTTTGGGCCTTTCAGAGGGTGTCTCCCGAGTCTTGCTTGCTTCCAGGAAAGATTCCACAAAAAAGTGTTAGTCTTTCAAATGGAGGAGGTTTGCCGTCTGGTGTGACAGAAAGGCCCTAGATCCCTTTTCTTGTCCTACACAGACCCTGCTTGAATACCTTCTACACTTGTCAGAGTCTGGTCTCAAGACCAACTCCATAAGGGTTCACCTTAGTGCAATTAGTGCTTATCTGACCTGGAAGGTCATTTTCTTGGTGGCTGTTACTTCAGCTCGTAGAGTCAGTGAGATCCAAGCCCTGGTAGTGCATGCACCTTATATCAAGTTTCATCATAACAGAGTAGTCCTCCGCACTCACCCTAAGTTTTTGCCAAAGGTGGTGTCGGGAGTTCCATCTAAACCAGTCAATTGTCTTACCAACATTTTTTCCCCGTCCTCATACCTGCCCTGGTGAAGACAAGTTGCACACCTTGGACTGTAAGAGAGCATTGGCCTTTTACGTGGAGCGGACAAAGCCCTATAGACAGTCCGCCCAGTTGTTTGTTTCTTTCACTCCCAACAGGAGGGGAGTCGCCATCGGAAAACTTACAATCTCTAATTGGCTAGCAGATTGCATATCCTTTACTTATGCCCAAGATGGGCTGACTCTGCTTATATCTGACATTGCTTATATGGGAATGTGAAGTGAAGAGCTGAGTTCCACTACGGAGCGGATAGAACATTTGGATGTATGTTTATACATTACAGCACAGAGGACATTAGCGCTGTGGTGATATCTAAGACTGGTGCTTGACAGTGGGACTGTTTAATAGCGTTACTTTTCCCATTAATGAAAGTAGTTATGGACTTTGGTTTAATGCAATGTGCAAATTATCAGTACGTTATAACATGAGCATTGTTAAGGGATGGCGGTATGAAAGGCTTGTGTGAGTGAGTTCCGTGGGTACCTGATATGTGTGTGTGTGTATGTATATATATATATATATATATATATATATATATATATACACGTGTGTGTGTGTGTGTGTGTATGTGGTTTGATATTGGGATTAAATAATATGTGATATAAATTGTTGAAGGGTACTGTTGGGTTTAATGTGATCAATTTGTGTACCCGAATATATGCAATATCCCCCAGTGTGGTGTAGATTAGTATCTGACTCTAGAGGGCCATGTCACGGCTCATAATGTCAGAGCCATGGCTGCATCAGTGGTTCACTTGAAGTCAGCTTCTATTGAAGAGATTTGCAAAGCTGCTACGTAGTCATCAGTCCACACATTCACATCTGCCTTCAGCAGGATACCCGACGCGACAGTCGGTTTGGGCAGTCGGTGCTGCAGAATCTGTTCGAGGTTTAGAATCCAACTCCACCCTCCTAGGCCCATTTCTGTTCTGTTCCAGGCTTTACTCAAACGTAGTTGTGTTTCTTTTCAGGTCAATCTATGTTATGTCCTCGCCGTTGCGAGGCCCAATTGACCAATGTTCATTGTTTTGAGTGAGCCTGGGGGCTAGGGATACCCCATCCGTGAGAATAATCAGCCTGCTTGTCCTCGGAGAAAGTGAAGATACATACCTGTAGCAGGTATTCTCCGAGGACAGCAGGCTGGTTATTCTCACATACCCACCCTCCTCCCTGGGAGTTGTTTAGTTTTCTGGTTTGCTTTTTTATTAAACTGAGGGACTCACGCTCGTGTTGCGGGTGGGAAGCCATTCGTGCATGCGCGGTGCGCTCTCCCTGTGTGATGCAGCGTTCGAGAGACTTTTTCTTTGCTCTCAAGATTTTGCCGGTCTCCTGGGCCGTCGCGGATAATGACGACCCATCCGTGAGAATAATCAGCCTGCTGTCCTCGGAGAATGCCTGCTACAGGTATGTATCTTCACTATATGGAGGTTAAGGTAAAGAGTGTAAATGTGTAAAGAAAATTATACCTATCGTATGTTTGAAATGAAGGAACAGGCAAAAAAATGAGAACTATTATCAACTAAAACCAGAGAAGAGACAAAAACTAGACGTCTATATTGGACCAGGTTCTAAAAAAAACTATTAAAAAAAACTGGTCTAAATATATCATATATATGTAAAAAAAAGTGAAGTAAAATAAAAAGGTGAAGTAAAAAGTCCATTAAAAAGATATTTGAATAATCGTATAATAAATGAAAAAACTTACCTTTCAGAACAGAGAAGAGCACCGTAGTGTAGCAATAACTTCAATGAAGGAAAGGGGTGTGACTAAAAAGTCCGTTATTTAAATAAGAAAAGGCGTGCCAAAAAACGTTTTGAGCATGCTCAGATCATAAGTTGTTAACACTCCAGGTGTAGGACATCACGTACAAAGGACGCTGGGAAAATGGAGGGAAACTGCAGAGAAACATATGTCATTTTTTAAAAAAATGCTAGAGCTTGACCCAGGACGCTTAGATCCAAAAATCGTATGTGTAGAAATTCAGAAATATAATATAAAATATTTAAAAAATTAATAATGAAAATAATAATAAAAATAGTAAAAGAATAATAATAAATAAAAAGTAAAATAATGTTTTCACATAAAAATGCCTATATGACATAAAATAAAATGAAAATTAACAATAAAAAGCAACTTCAATTATAAGATGAACTAATTCATTGTTAAAAGAATAATAATGACACCAAAAATGAAAGGTTAAAAAAATATTAATAAAATCTATCTATATATATATATATATATATATATATATATATATATATATAATGAAAAAATACGAATGGAAATAAAAAATCTAATATAATAAAACGCACCGTGAACGTTCTGAAGACAACGTTCTGAAGTCACTCAAACATTACTTGAAGGGTTCGTGGATTCGTGGTGTGAAGCCAGCCAGGCTGCCAGCCGTCTCTGCCCCGCCCTCGCGTCAAACGTCATGACGTCGAGGGCAAACGTCATGACGTCGAGGGCGGAAAAAAAAAACAAACAAAGCGCAGCGTCAGGGAAGGAGGCGGCGCTCCCGACGTCTCTAGCCTTCCCTTCGCTGTGTTCCGCCTTCTTCTGACGTCAAGGATGACGTCAGAAGAAGGCGGAACACAGCGAAGGGAAGGCTAGACGTCGGGAGCGCCGCCTCCTTCCCTAACGCTGCGCTGCCGGAACCACCGCCACGGAGGTAAATTAAAAAAAAAAAAAAAAGGATGTTGGGGGGGAGAGAAGAGGGTGGGCAGTTGAACAATGGGAGCGGGAGGGCAGAGGAGAAACGACAGCAAGGATGCGAAGGGGGGGGGGAAGAAGAGGGCGGGACAGGCTGGGACATGGGAGACAGAAGAGCATGGATGCGAGGGGGGATCATGGAAGGGAGAGAGGGGAATTGCTGGAAAAGGATGAATGGAGGGGGCAGGGGACAGAGAAGCATGGATGGGCATGGATTGAGATGGCAGGGCTCAGGGAGAGAGGGGAATTGCTGGAAATGGATGAATGGAGGGGGCAGGGAACAGAGGAGCATGGATGGGCATGGATTGGGAGGGGAATTGCTGGATAGGGATGAATGGAGGGGACAGATGGGCATGGATGGATATGGATTGCAGGACAGGCCTCAGGGAGAGAGGGGAATTGCTGGATAGGGATGAATGGAGGGGACAGATGGGCATGGATGGATATGGATTGCAGGACAGGCCTCAGGGAGAGAGGGGAATTGCTGGATAGGGATAAATGGAGGGGGCAGGTGACAGGAGCATGGATGGGCATGGATTGGGAGGGCAGGGCTCAGGGAGAGAGGGGAATTGCTGGATAGGGATGAATGGAGGGGACAGATGGGCATGGATGGATATGGATTGCAGGGCAGGGCTCAGAGAGAGAGGGGAATTGCTGTATAAGGATGAATGGAGGGGGCAGGGGACAGATGGGCATGAATTGGGAGGGCAAGGCTCACACTCTCTCTCTCATATACAATGTCTTTCTGACTCTCACTCTCACACACTCTGTCTCACAATGTATCACATTCACTCTCTATGTGCCACACAGTCACTCACACACTCGCTTAGTCTCATACACTCACTCTCACAGAGAATCTGTGTCTCACACACACTCTCTCTCTCACACACACACACACACACACACACACACACTCTCTCACACTGTGTCTCACATACACACTTGCACACACTCTCATTCTCACACACACACACTCTCACAAACACTCTCACACCCAGACTCACTCTCTCTCTCTCACACACACACTTTCACTCTGTCTCTCACACAGTCACTCTCACATACACTCTCCCAAACATACACACTCCGAGGAAAACCTTGCTAGCGCCCGTTTCATTTGTGTCAGAAACGGGCCTTTTTTACTAGTGTTCAATAATACATCAATACATAACTAATAACTAAAAAGGAACAAATTTGTAAAAAAATATATTAATTCCATTCTCTTATTTTCTTAGGTATATAAATAATTCAGGAATATTAAAAAATAATAAACTATGTACATGCACTTATGAATGATACATCAACATATCAGTTATAAACAATATTAAATATGAAAACAAAAAATAATAATAAAAAATAAAAAATGGAAATACAAATAAACAATAATAATAATAAAAACATTAAAATAGTAAAAAAAATAAAAAATATATAAAAAAACAATATAAAAATATATTTAAAAATATATGTATATGTAATCAACAAATATATATAAAAATATAGCTATAAAAAGCATATATAAAAAATTAATAATGATAAATCAAAATTTTTTTAAAATATATAATAAAAATTAATAAATATAATAGAAACACTGAATGTAAAAAAACAATCCATAAAAATACTTCTGATGTTATTCACAAAAAATGTTGATATTCAATCTCTACATTTAGACCCAACGGTTCTAATGTCTGTAAGGTAAAAATTAGTTTCTGTTCTTCTTGTAATAACATTTTATCTGTGATATTTCTGCGCCAATTGTTTTTCAGTACTTTGATTACTGAAAACTTTAGATCTGATAGTGAATGATCCATTTTCTTCCAATGTGCGACCAGAGGGGCAGATTCAACTTCTCTTCTCAGGCAACTACAATGTTCAATAATTCATGTTTTGACCGGTCTCTTAGTTTTTCCAATGTAGGCTTTGGGACAAGGACATATTATAACATAAATTACATTAGGAGTGGTACAATCCGAACATTGTCTTAATTTGTATATCTTTCCTGTGCTTGGATTTAAAAATTCAGAAATCTCCATGGCATGTTCACAAACACTACATCTTCCATATCCTGGAGGAGTACTGTTTATATTCTGTGGAATATGTTCTGGTAGGCTTGAAGGGACCAGGAACTCTTTCATTTTTTTTTCTCGTGAATAGGCAACCACTAAACGCTTGTCTTTAAAACAATCGTATTTTTCCAAGATGTGCCAGTGGCATCTTATGGAGTTTTGTATTTGTCTTGCCAGATGTGAAAACTTCAGAGTACATACTATGTCTGGTGCTAGTCTATCAGGCCTTGAATTGAGTAAGAGATCTCGATCTTTAGATGCTGCTTTATGGAAACCCGTCTCAATATATTTCCCTCCACATGCCCCATTGAGATTTGGACGCACTGCAGAAGAACAGCATAGAAAAACATCTGAAAAATAGGTTTTGACATTTTTTGAGAAAATGTCCAAATGCTGCTTTATGCCACTTTTTAGACATTTTTCTAGAAAATACTTTTTCGAACAAGTTAACTTATGGAACTTTGTAAGTCTCTGTGCTTTGAAAATGAGCTTCCACATGTGATTGGTATGGTGGCGAATTGCTAACTTCCCTGTTGACGATACAAGTGCTTAATCATAAAAGGAGTATAACCTACTTAGAGTGGTGATATGATGCTGACCACTTTGCTGGACAAACTTGATGGACTGTGCAGGTTTTTATCTGCTGTCATGTACTATGTTACTATGGGGCTCATTTTCAAAACAGAAAAATATCCAAAAAGCAGCACAAAGCGGTATTTGGACATGTTTTCTTTCTCAAAACATCCAAATCGCTATTTTCGAAACTCATTTAAGACATTTTTCAATGCAGTTCATCAGAACTGTGTCAAAATCACAAAGGGGCATGTTGGAGGAGGGATTTGGGCGTTCCTAACACTTAAACGTTTTTCTGCCATAATGGAAGAAAGCAAAAATGTCCAGGGCTAAAACCTAGATGTTTTGGGCTAGATTTGTTTTAATAATGACTAAGTCACAAAAAGATGCTCCAAATGACCAAATGATCACTGGAGGGACTGATCCCCCCCTTACTCTCCCCAGTGGTCACTGACCACCTTCCATCCCCCAAAGATGTGAAAGAAACAATATATATCAGGTTCTTTGACGGCTTCAGATATTACTGCCAATTTTATCAGAGAAGCAAGCAGGTCCCTGGAGTAGCCTAGTGGCTGGTGCAGTGCACTGAAGAGAGAGGGGCCCAGGCCCATAACTCACTTTAACTGTTACACGTGCTGGAAAGTGTGAGCCTTCCAGAAACCACCAAAAACCTACTGTACCTACATATAAGAGACACTTGCAGACATATAAGGGCTATTATAGTGGTGTACAGTTGGGTACAGTAGGTTTTTGGTGGGCTTTGGAGTGCTCACCATACAATATATGGGGGTTATGGTGAGATTGTACCTGGGACCTTGTATGTTAAGTTCACTGCAGTGCCCTCTAGGGTGCCCCACAGCTCTGGTGGGTTGCCGGCGGCCTTCGAGGGAGACCACCGCGGGATTTGCTCTCCTTGATCCGAGATCACTGCACCGGGAAGACAGCCCGAACCTCGCTGCGCCAAGGAGGTGTGGGAGGTGTGAGGGTACTGACCGCCGACCGTGCAGATTGAGGAGAGGAGGAAGGAGACACTGCACACTCGGCTGCGTGCCGGAACACTAGACCACAGGCCTTCCAGGCAGGCCAGAGTGCCAGGAGACCCATCTGGACATAACCCAGCACGACACCGACCGTGTCAGAGGGCCTCGCCGAGCTGCTTGAAGAGCCTGAAGTGCTGGGACCCAGAGCCTGGACAGACCGGAACGGAGAACTGGTGCGAGACACACTCGTCGCTGGGGAGATGCTGGATCGAGACGAGGAGAAAGGAGACCCAATGAAAGCTGTTGCTGCTAGGCTGCCGGTGATTTTGCTTGCTCTATTTTGCTTGTTTTGCTTTTTTCTGAGTGCACTGGATGACGGTTTCACGGAGCAGTGGAAACAAGCTGCCTGTGATTTTGCTTACTTTATCTTGCTTTGTTTTGCTTTGTGTTGAGTGCACTGGGATGAGGAAAACACGGAGCAGTGAAAACAGGAAGGACCCGAAAGCTGTTGCAGCTAGGTTGTCTGTGACTCTGCTTACTTTGCTTTGCTGTGTTTTGCTTTGTTTTGCTCTGTTTTGAGTGTACTGGGATGATGGCTACACGGAGCAGGGAAACAGGAAGGACCCGAATTGCCTTCTGCCTACAATGAACTAGATAGACTCCCACTACAGCCTATTAAACCCCCTTGCAACAGTTCACAGGACTAAATGCCCTGGTTCTGAATGAACTGAATAACGGTTGATTAGGGTAGTAGAAATAGGGACAAACCAAGCAGGCTTTCTGCTTACAATGAACTAGATAGACTTACTTCCACTCACGCCTACTAAACCTCCATGCAGTAGCCCATAGGTTTTGCATGCATTGTTCTGAATGTACTAGATAAGGATTGCGTAAAGTTGGGAGAGACTAAGCCAACCTGTGGGAACCACAGACTATAAATAAGATTTTTATCTCATATGCTAAAATGTTGATACTGCTTAATGTTGATACTGCTTAATGATGATACCGCTTGATGATAAGACTGCTTAATACGGATTGCCGCTTTACAATCTGCAATATTGTTAGCATTTAGGCTTAGCTGCATCTCACTGTAATCTACTTTAATTGTTGATTGAACTGCTTTAATGCTAATGTTTAAATCCTCAAGTTGTTACCTTGACTTCTGATGCATACTGAAAACCTACTCTAACTGCTGTCACCTCGGTACTGGTCCACCGCTCGAGGTGTTGCCTCCTCCTTGCCCTGATCCGGGAATCACCTCCGCACTGCTAGTAATCCTCCTTGCTGGTATTCAAACACAGATCATGCTTCCTCTGCTGAGTTCACTCCCGCCTGAAGTCCGTCAATCAGTTCCAGGACTGGCGGGCTACTGAAAAAGATACTCCTCTTTGGGTAGCCAAAAGAAAACAGTTCCATCTACTGGGACCCCCTGTGTCCGTTCTCCCCTTCCTCCCCCTTTGTCCTGCGGGACAGTAGTTCTTTTCCTCAGGTGGAGGCCGTCATCTACTTTTAGCAGATCACGCCTGCAAAGCTGTTTTAGGCCAGCAACCAGGTCTATCGGCTCCCTGGCTTCTCTCCAGCCAGGCTCCCAAGTGAACACTGCTTCTATACGGGTCCTGTTCCTGGCACAGGCCCCTTCAGTTCATTTCTCTCCCCCTTATAGAGTTCTAATCCAAAGTTCAGTTCTCAAGTTCAAATGCTATCTTGTTGCAAACTTTCCCGCTGCTGTATGAGTTCCCCTAGGTTCTAGCAGTTCCTTGTCCGCTAAACCTAGAGACCCACCTCCCTCATTTGTCAGCCCTCACTCCTGACAACCACCCACACAGGGTTAGCACTCATACAGTCTGTTTTCCAGGACTTACTTTCCTTTGGTCCCCTCCTGGCCCCGAGCAAAAGCTGAGATATCCATCTCCTCTTGTTCCTCCTCTCCTTCTCCCTCTTGCCAGTCCATATGCTCAGCCCCTCCCTCCCCCAGCAGGTGTTCCTCATTCCCTTCCTCAGACTTCATTTCCCAATCAGCCTCCTCCCCCTTGCTTCTCTGAGAAGGCAAGTCCTCCACCTCCTGTCTCCTGCTCAGGCTTCTGGGACTTGTAGTTTCCCCTCTCTTCCCCCCCTTTACTTTGCGTGGCCTTCTGGGATCGGTAGTTTCTGTAGTCACCCTCTTTCCCCTCTTCCCCTCTACATGGAAGCAGGGCCCCTTTTCTCCCCTTCCGCTTCTGCTTATCAACCCATTCCTCACATACACCCCCCCCTTAAGTGATTGCTAGCCCGCATCTTCCTCCTACCTTCTCCTTCAGGGCTAGCAACCCTACTCAAAACATCCACATGTGGTAGCAACTTCCCTGCCCTATGTTCAATGTGATATTGGAAGGGTTGCAATGCCAGATACCACCTCGTCAGCCTAGCATTGCTATCCTTCATCTGCGCTAACCACTTTAAAGGGGCATGATCTGTAAACAGCTTGAATGGCCGCCCCTCCAGATAAAACTGGCATTTCTGTATGGCCCATTTTACTGCCAGACATTCCCTCTCAATGGTAGCATACTTAGTTTCATGAGGAAGCAACTTTCTGCTCAAATACAACACCGGGTGTTCCTCCTCCCCGTAGACCTGCGATAGCACTGCCCCCAACCCGGTGCCAGAAGTATCCGTGTGCAGGATAAATTCCCTGTCAAAATCTATGGCCCTAAGTACTGGTTCCTCACACAGTGCTTGCCGAAGGGCCACAAATGCCCCCTGCTCTGCTTCTCCCCACCTTAACCGATTGGGCTTATCTTTCTTTAACATTTCAGTCAGGGGAGCTGCCAAAGTAGCAAAGTGAGGAATGAACCTTCGATAATACCCCACTAGCCCCAAAAATCCCCTCATCTGTTTCTTGGACTCAGGGCGGGGGAACAGTTGAATACTTTCGACCTTGCCCTGTAATGGCCTTATCTGTCCATTCCCCACTTTATAGCCCAAATATTTCACCTCCCTATGAGCAAAATAACATTTCTGGGGGTTAAGAGTAAGCCCTGCTTCCCTAAAAGCCATCAATACCTTCCCCACCTGAAGTAGATGGGACCTCCAGCCCTGGCTATGAATAATGACATCATCTAGATATGCTGCTGCATAAGCTTGATGCGGTCTCAATACCTGATCCAACAGGCGTTGGCAGGACGCCGCAGCGGAATTCAAGCCAAATGGCATCCGCTTGAACTGAAACAGGCCGAGAGGAGTACAAAATGCTGTTTTCGGCCTGGCTTCAGCAGAGAGCGGAATCTGCCAATAGCCCTTTGTCAAGTCCAACGTTGACAAAAACCGGGCTGACCCTAGCCTATCCAGTAATTCCTCTATCCTCGGCATCGGATACGCATCCGGAGTAGAGAGGGCATTTACTTGACGGAAATCAATACAAAAACGCCATGTTCCGTCAGACTTGGGCACTAGCACGACAGGGCTTGCCCAGGGGCTGTGTGATTCCTCAATCACCCCAAACTTCAACATTTCCCTCACTTGCCTATTCACCTCCCGCTGCTTTATGGGAGACAACCTATAGGGCCTCTGTCTTACCACCTTCCCTTCCCCAGTAGGGATATCATGCACAATCAGACGCGTTTCCCCTGGGCAAGGAGTCAGCACATCCTCAAATTCCCCCAAAAGAGCCCTTATTTGCTTCTTTTGGTGCCCCTCTAACGCCTCCCCTACCTGCCACTCCCCCTGGGAATCCATCTCAGATATCTGGGGACCTAGATCCTCCTCCGCTAAGTCCTCTGCAGTGGCCCAACATACCTCTCTGGCATGCCAAGGTTTGATCAAATTGACATGATACGTCTGCTTTCTTCCCCGCTCATTCTTCACCTCATAAGTGACGGGCCCCAACCGCCTGGTTACCGTCATAGGTCCTCTCCAGTTACCACTAAATTTGTGCGGATTATCCGAGACCATAATCAGCACTTTATCCCCTATCCCAACTTCCCTTTCCCGGGCTTTTTTATCATATGAAGCCTTCTGATATTGCTGGGCAGCCTGCAATTTGTCTCTAGAGTAGACCCCCAACCGCCTCAAACGCCCCTTTAAATCATGCAGGTAAGATACCACTGTATTATCCTCTAGCTCCGGGGGTACCCAACGCTCCTTCACTATATCCAAGACTCCCCTTGGAGCTCGACCAAAGAACAACTCGAATGGGGACACCCCTAGGGAGGCCTGGACACACTCTCTCGTTACATACAGGACAAACGGTAGTAACTGATCCCATTGCTCCAAACGAGAGCCCAATCCCTTCCTAAGCAGTGTCTTCAAGGTCTTATTAAATCTTTCTACAAGTCCATTGGTCTGCGGATGATAGGCAGCCGTACAAATGTGGACAATACCGAAAGCCTCCCATACCTGGGCCAGTGTCTGTGATCTAAAATTGGACCCCCTATCAGTGAGCACCTCCCGCGGAAACCCTACTTCACAAAAAATGCGAATCAGTTCCGCAGCAATGACTTTGGCAGAAATGCTACGTAAAGGAATTGCCCAAGGGAAACGCGTGGCCATATCCATAATCACTAAAATATAAGAGAACCCCCGTGTAGATTTTTGAATAGGACCAATTATATCCATCGCAATCCGCCCCAGAGGGACCCCTATTCGGGGCAAGGGATGTAAAGGTACCCTCCCCGGACCCTGTTCTGATACCTTCTGACATAAAGGACAAGACTCACAATATCTTTCAACCTCTTTATATATACCTGGCCAATAAAAGCGCCTTAACAACTGGGAGACAGTATTCTGGGCTCCTTTATGCCCCCCCAAAGGGTGATCGTGAGCCAACCGTAACAGTAGGTTCCGAAACCCCTGCGGCACTACTAACTGTCTCCGTACCTCCCCCAACCCCTCTCCCGAAATTTCCCGGAAAAGAAGTCCCTGATCCCCCACAAAACCAGGGCCCTGAGCCCTTCTGCCCCCCTCCCTTACTCGCTCCCAGGCATATTGCAGAGTGGGGTCTGCCATCTGTTCCCTCTCAAAAGAAGGGAATTGCTCTTTTAACTCCCCTGCCGCCTCAGGGAAATCAGTCTCCTGCTCCAGTTCTTTCATAGAAAGAGCTCTTTGACGTTGAACTGTCTTCTTATGCCCCCCCGTATCTCTGGTTTTCCCCGGGGTACCCAGTATCTCCATCTGAAACGGAAATATCCGAGATAAAGCCTGCTCCTGCTCCCCCTCCCCCCTCCGCTGGGCCCGGGTAACCACTAAACCTTCTTTCTCTCTTAAATACTGCGAAAATGGGGGCCAATCCCTTCCCAGAATAAGGGCTCGCGGCAACCTAGGCAGAACCGCCACCCAGACCCAATGCACTCCCAAAGGACCCACTATCCTAACATGCCGCAGCGGGTATCTACTAGCGGCCCCATGCACACACTGTATCGTGACCTCCTGTCCCTTCCTCCCAACTCTCCCTGCTCCTTTCACCATGATCTGTTCCCACAAGGACTGAGCCAGCATAGTTTGATCCGCTCCGGAGTCCAACAGTCCTTCCACCTCCACCCCCATCACTTCCACCTGTTGGCAGAATTCCGGCCTGCCACCCCTCCTCCCTCCGGTCACCAATTGCAATTTAACAAAACAGTCTCTCTTCACATGGCCCTTCCTCCCACAACGATAACACATTCTCTCGTCCACCTTACTTCCCTCCCAACTCCTCATGGCCTTTACTTCAGGAACCTTGCTACCCTTAGGACTACCCACCCCCCCCCCCCTTGCTGGGGCCCTTTGCGAGCACAATGCTGCGACTCGAGGAAGCACTCCATACTCTGAATTGCTTCCTCCAGGGTCCCGCCGCCCCTTTTTATTAAATCTACTTGCAGACCTCTGGGCAAGGACTCCAAGAACTGTTCCAGAACTAGCTCTTCCATTATTTGCTGCATTGACCGGCGTTCTGGCTCTAACCATTTCCCCGCCAAATCTCTTAATTTCTGAGCCAGCACCCTTGGAGTCTCCCCTTCCACCCACTTGAATTCCCGAAACCTCCTCCTGTACGCATGTTTGCTTAGCCCAAACCTGTCCAAAATAGCTGCTTTCAGACTGGGGTAATCTGTTATATGTCCAGTAGGTAGGGCCCGAAAAGCCGCTAAAGCCTCCCCCGACAGCGCAGGAGCTAGCCTTATTGTCCACTGCTCCTGCGGCCATCCCGCTGCCACCGCCACCCTCTCAAAAGCCCCCAGATAATCTTCAATATTATCAGCATCAGTCAACTTTCCCCACGGTAGCCAGTTCACCCCCGTATGCCCTACCAGTCCAGCTGGCCCTTCGCCCCGTAAAGTTGCACCACTCTCACCCAGCAGCGGCCCTCTTCCTCCGCCTCAGAGGAATTCCTGAAATAGGTCCAAAAGGGGTTGCTGCTGAGCTCTGGAAGCCGCCAACGACTCCTCCATAAGTTTATGTGCCATCTCCTGTTGTTTTTGGAATTGGTGCGTCATAAAGGCAAACATCTCCTTCGGATCCATCCTGACCACCTTGACCCTCCACCAGAAGCTGGAGGTTTGTCCGCTTTCGGGTTTAAGCTCCCCAGCTCTCCTGCTCGAATCCCTCCTCCGCGTCCGCTTTCGGCTCACTGGAACCTGGGCTCGATCGATCCCACCACTGCCACCACTTGTCACCTCGGTACTGGTCCACCGCTCGAGGTGTTGCCTCCTCCTTGCCCTGATCCGGGAATCACCTCCGCACTGCTAGTAATCCTCCTTGCTGGTATTCAAACACAGATCATGCTTCCTCTGCTGAGTTCACTCCCGCCTGAAGTCCGTCAATCAGTTCCAGGACTGGCGGGCTACTGAAAAAGATACTCCTCTTTGGGTAGCCAAAAGAAAACAGTTCCGTCTACTGGGACCCCCTGTGTCCGTTCTCCCCTTCCTCCCCCTTTGTCCTGCGGGACAGTAGTTCTTTTCCTCAGGTGGAGGCCGTCATCTACTTTTAGCAGATCACGCCTGCAAAGCTGTTTTAGGCCAGCAACCAGGTCTGTCGGCTCCCTGGCTTCTCTCCAGCCAGGCTCCCAAGTGAACACTGCTTCTATACGGGTCCTGTTCCTGGCACAGGCCCCTTCAGTTCATTTCTCTCCCCCTTATAGAGTTCTAATCCAAAGTTCAGTTCTCAAGTTCAAATGCTATCTTGTTGCAAACTTTCCCGCTGCTGTATGAGTTCCCCTAGGTTCTAGCAGTTCCTTGTCCGCTAAACCTAGAGACCCACCTCCCTCATTTGTCAGCCCTCACTCCTGACAACCACCCACACAGGGTTAGCACTCATACAGTCTGTTTTCCAGGACTTACTTTCCTTTGGTCCCCTCCTGGCCCCGAGCAAAAGCTGAGATATCCATCTCCTCTTGTTCCTCCTCTCCTTCTCCCTCTTGCCAGTCCATATGCTCAGCCCCTCCCTCCCCCAGCAGGTGTTCCTCATTCCCTTCCTCAGACTTCATTTCCCAATCAGCCTCCTCCCCCTTGCTTCTCTGAGAAGGCAAGTCCTCCACCTCCTGTCTCCTGCTCAACTCAGGCTTCTGGGACTTGTAGTTTCCCCTCTCTTCCCCCCCTTTACTTTGCGCGGCCTTCTGGGATCGGTAGTTTCTGTAGTCACCCTCTTTCCCCTCTTCCCCTCTACATGGAAGCAGGGCCCCTTTTCTCCCCTTCCGCTTCTGCTTATCAACCCATTCCTCACACTGCTGACTGAATTCCTTTACTCTATCTTAACTGCTGATTGAATTCCTTTAAACACTATCACTCCCTATGCCTTAGCTGTTGCCTGCTGTCCCAGTCCTAGCCTTCCTGCCTTCCTCTTCTACTCCTATCACCTTAGCCACTTCACATCTACCCGCATCCACCTTAGCCCCTATATATGGCCCCTATACACATTCTCTTCATTGCCCTGTTCCTTCCTAACCTCTTCCCCCCTCCCCTTCCACTGTCTACCTCAGGAACTCATTGCCCACCCTTGTCCCCTCCTGTCCTGCTCATTACTCCCCTACCTCCCCCAACCCCCCACCACCTCCCCAGCTCTCCTGCCTCCCTCATCATTCCTAGCTCTCAACCTTCTACACTTCCTCCCCACCATTAACCCATCCCCATTCCTCCTTAACACATCCCGTCTTCGTCATCTTCGTCGACCCTCCTCCCCCACCCTCCTCCGCACTCTCTTACTCCTTCTCCTACTTTCCGCAGGTGACATCAATCCCAATCCAGGTCCCCCTCACCTCTCCTCTCCATATCCACGTAACCGATCCCAGAATGCCTCCAATCTCATCTCTATTCCCCTTCTCCCCCCGCTTCCCTCCCCTTCTCGTGTGCCCTTTGGAATGCCCACTCAGTATGCAACAAACTCTCCTTCACCCACGACTTGTTCATCTCCCGTTCCCTTCAACTGCTCGCTTTAACTGAAACTTGGATAACCCCTAACGACAATGCCTCAATCGCAGCCCTATGCCATGGAGGATATCTTTTCTCCCACACTCCCCGCCCAGATGCACGCAGTGGACGCAAATGGTTTCTTCTCTCAACCTCTTGTAGTTTCCAACCCCTCCTCCTGCCACAGTCTCACTGCTTCTCATTCTTCGAAACTCATGCCATCTGGCTATTCTACCCGACACCACTCAGAGTTGCAGTCATCTACCGCCCCCCTGATAAGCTCCTCTCTTCCTTCCTTCCTTACTGACTTTGACGCTTGGCTCACCGTCTTTCTTGATCCCTCATCTCCATCCCTCATTCTTAGTGATTTTAATATTCACGTTGACGACCCATCCAACTCCTACGCTTCTAAATTCCTCACTCTGACATCCTCCTTTAACCTCCGACTATGCTCTACAACCCCTACTCACCGTAATGGCCATTGTCTCGACCTCGTTCTCTTCTCTTCCTGCTTACCTTCCAATTTCTGCACCTCAGTCCTTCCTATCTCAGATCATCACCTAATCACCCCCACACTTCATCACCCTCCCCCTCAACCTCGCCCAACTATAACCACTGCCTTCAGGAATCTCCAGGCCGTCGACCCCCCCCCCTACCCTATCCTCTCACATCTCCAATCTCTTCCCTTCCATCTCGTCTTCCGAATCTGTCGACACGGCTGTCTCTGCCTACAATGAAATTCTCTCCACTGCTCTGGATACCCTAGCACCATCTGTCTCTCGCCTCACTAAGCGCATTAATCCTCAGCCCTGGTTAACCCCTTGCATCCGTTACCTTCGCTCCTGCACCCGATCTGCTGAATGACTCTGGAGGAAATCTCGCACCCTGTCAGACTTCACCCATTACAAATTCATGCTATCCTCCTTCCAGTCCTCCCTATTCCTTGCCAAACAGGAATATTATTCTCAATTAACTAATTCTCTTGGCTCCAACCCTCATCGCCTCTTCGCCACCCTCCGCTCCCACCCACCCCCTCACTCTCTCCTCAAACACTAGCTGACTACTTCCGCGATAAGGTGCAGAAGTTAAACCTTGAATTCACTTCCAAGCCTTCTCCTCCCTGTGACTTCTTAACCCACTCCCTCAACCAACCTAGCCTGGCCTCCTTCTCCTTCCCTGAGATCACCGAAGAGGAAACTGCTTACCTTCTTTCTTCCTCTAAGTGCACCACCTGTTCCTCTGATCTTATTCCCACCAATCTGCTTAACAACATCTCTCCTACAGTTAACCCCTCAATCTGTCACATCCTCAACCTCTCTCTCTCCACTGCTACTGTCCCTGACACCTTCAAGCATGCTGTAGTCACACCACTTCTCAAAAAACCATCACTAGACCCCACCTGTCCCTCCAACTACCGCCCCATCTCTCTTCTACCCTTCCTCTCCAAATTACTTGAACACGCTGTCCACAGCCGCTGCCTTGATTTTTCTCTCCTCTCAGGCTGTCCTCGATCCGCTTCAATCCGGCTTTCGCCCACTACACTCGACAGAAACAGCACTCTCTAAAGTCTGTAATGACTTGTTCCTTGCCAAATCCAAAGGTCACTATTCCATCCTCATCCTCCTCGACCTATCTGCCGCCTTTGACACCGTCAATAATTTACTTCTTGACACACTGTCCTCATTCGGGTTCCAGGGCTCCGTCCTCTCCTGGTTCTCTTCGTATCTTTCCCAACGCACCTTCAGAGTATATTCTAATGGCTCTCCTTCCACCCCCATCCCGCTCTCTGTTGGGGTTCCTCAAGAATCTGTCCTTGGACCGCTTCTTTTCTCGATCTACACCTCTTCCCTGGGCTCGCTGATCTCATCACATGGTTTCCAGTACCATCTCTATGCGGATGACACCCAGCTTTATCTCTCCACTTCCGACATCACGGTCGAAACCCAGGCCAAAGTTTCGGCCTGCCTTTCAGACATCGCTGCCTGGATGTCCAACCGGCATCTGAAACTGAACATGGCAAAGATTGAGCTCCTTGTCTTTCCACCCAAACCCTCTTCTTCTCTTCCCCCACTTTCCGTCTCTGTTGACAACACCCTCATCCTCCCCGTCTCTTCAGCCCGCAATCTCGGAGTCATCTTCGACTCCTCCCTCTCCTTCTCTGCCCATATCCAGCAGACAGCTAAGACCTGTCGCTTCTTCCTCTATAATATTAGCAAAATTCGCCCATTCCTCTCTGAACAGACCACCCGAACCCTCGTCCACTCGCTCGTTACCTCTCGTCTTGACTATTGCAACCTTCTTCTCACTGGCCTCCCGCTTAACCATCTATCCCCCCTTCAATCTGTCCAAAATTCCGCCGCACGTCTTATCTACCGCGTGAACCGATACTCTCATATCACCCCTCTCCTCAAGTCACTTCACTGGCTCCCGATCCGCTACCATATACAGTTCAAGCTTCTCCTATTAACCTTCAAATGCACTCAATCTGCAGCCCCCCATTACCTCTCTACCCTCCTCTCCCCGTATGTTCCCACCTGTAACCTCCGCTCTCAGGACAAATCACTCCTATCTGTACCCTTCTCCACCACCGCTAACTCCAGACTCCGCCCCTTCTGCCTCGCATCACCATATGCCTGGAACAGACTTCCCGAGCCAATACGCCATGCGCCCTCCCTGCCTATTTTCAAGTCCTTACTCAAAGCCCATCTCTTCTCTCTTGCTTTTGGCGCCTGACCACCTTCCCAATTCATGATACCTACACTGACTACATAGTTTGTAACCTTCAGATTGTAAGCTCTCTTGAGCAGGGACTGTCCTTCCCCATGTTAAACTTGTACAGCGCTGCGTAACCCTGGCAGCGCTATAGAAATGCTAAGTAGTAGTAGTAGTAGTAGTCTGTGTGGCCATTCTACTAGGAAAGCTGGCTCCTCCTACATCCCAATGGCTTGATTTTATCCATTTTACACTTGGATTTTTTTTTTTAAATGGTCCAAAAAGATAGACGCATTGAGCACAACAGCATCTAGCAAATGGCCATTCTTGAAAAGAAGAGAGATGTTTTTCAGGGTTGAAAATGGCTATGTTCGCTATTGGAATTTTGGGTGTTTTCCACAATACGTCCAAAGTCAGATTTAGACGTCATCAAAAATGTTTCTCCACATAATTCACATCCCTTTCAACAAACACTGATCTGCAGATCCCTCCCACCTTACATAGTTACTAGCCTATAGCCCTTCTCCTCAGCAGTTTCCATTAAATGACTATTCCCTTTCCCCAGAATGCATGATATGAGTTCAGTTTATGCTTCCCGTTAGTCACTGACCTGCAGCCTCCCATCCACCCCTTAATACTTGCAGCTCCCATGAACAAAAACCTCATATCCTGTACTATAAGAGTGTGCTTGGTTAAATTGTGTTAGGACTTCTCGCTATATTTATATAATTTTTTTTGTGGCATTATATCAACAGAACTCAGAGACTGAATGTCTTTTGCACAACTATGAAAATGGTGTAATCCCAGCAAACCACATCATTGTGCTGCATGGAGAAGGTGGAAATGGAGTATCGGCAATAAGCTTCCTTGGAGCCCTGAAAATTCCTGTGAGTTTACATGTGTTACGCTCTCTGTATGATCATAGTCATAAAGGGGATGATATTATAAACTGTTTCCCATTTATGAAGTACTAGGAAAAAAGGCCCGTTTCTGAGAGCAATGAAACGGGCGCTAGCAAGGTATTTGTTTCCTGGAATGAATGTTTTGAAAGGGATTGTTATTTTAATTGTGTTGTGAATAATTGTCATTGTATGTGTGTGTATCAGTGAGACACATGTCCAATGGTGGGGAGGGGGGTTTCTCCGACTGAGTGTGTTTCAGACAGTTGAAGACAGAGATGCACTTTTCCTGGTGGTTTGCGCATTTGGCAGCACCCTGCTTGTTGTGTGTGCATGTATGAGTGAGAGACAGCTGCAATGTGTTTGGGGGGGGGGGTGGTTAGTATGTGTGACAGAGAGAGAGAGTAAGACTGTTTCATAGACTGAGTGTGTGTCAGAGAGTTGAAGACTGAGAAACACAGCGTCTGTGTGTGTATGAGTGAGAGACAGGTGAAATGGGGGTGGGGGGTGTAAACAGCTAAAAGGGGGGGGTGGGGGTTGTAGACTGTGTGACACAGAGAGAGAATCAGAGTGTTTGACAGTCTGAGTATCTGTCAGAGAGTGGAAGACACAGATACACATTGTGTGTGTGTGTATCAGTGAGACACATGTGCAATGGGGTTGGGGGGTGTAATATGTGTGACACAGAGAGTGGGAGAATCAGTGTGTTTGAAACAGTGTGTGTGTGTCAGAGAGTGGAAGTCTGAGATACACATTGTGTGTGTATGTATTATTGTCATACAGATCCATTGGGGGTGGGGGGGATGGGGTGTAGTATGTGTGAGAGACAGCTCCAAATGGGGGGTAGGAGTAGTATGTGTTTGTGTGTGTGTGTGAGAGAGAGAGAATGAGACTGTTTCACAGACTGAGTGTCTGTCAGAGAGTTTAAGTCAGAGATACACTGTGTATGAGTGAGATACAGCTGTTTTTTTTGTTTGGGGGGGTGTACACTCTGGCACCCTGAGACAGATTCAGAGTTTTTGACAGACTGAGTGTATGTCTGTGAGAGACAGAAAGTGAGTATGTGTGATAGTGACTATGTGAGAAACAGAGAGTGTGAATGTGTGAGAGAGAGTATGTTTGACTCTGATAATGAGTTTTTACGATACTGAGAGACACAGGTCGGTAGCTTGCAGTAGACGTAGTGGTGCCAGTCGGTCTGTCCGTTGTAGTTCACAGTGTTGTTGCGATGAGCTGTGCTGCACTTTTCCTGGTGGTTTTCACGTCTGGCGGCACCCTGCGTGGTATCTCAGCGTCTGTTGTTCAGAAACAAATGAAACAGACAAATTCAGGCGTTTTTTTTTTTGTTGAGCAGCGTGAGGAACTGAGTGAGTGACACGGCAGGAGGGCGGAACAGCGTGAGCAACTTAGCCAGCTGGCTGTTGTGATCAGCTGTGCTCCGAGGGCGGGGCTAGCGAGTGGAGGGCTCAAAGGACGGCAGGGCTCCTAGGGCGGGGCTTTGACAGCGAGCGGCGGGAGAGCGGAACATGCGCGAGCAACTTAGCCAGCTGGCTGTTGTGATCAGCTGTGTTCCGAGGGCAGGGCTGAGTGAGTGACACGGCGCGAGGGGCGGGAGGGCGGAACAGCGCGAGCAACTTAGCCAGCTGGCTGTTGTGATCAGCTGTGCTCCGAGGGCGGGCTAGCGAGTGGATCAATATCAACCAGCTCCCCTTTGTCCACATGTTTGTTTACTCCTTCAAAGAATTGAAGTAAATTGGTCAGGCAAGATTTCCCCACACAAAAGCCGTGCTGACTTGGTCTCAGTAATCCATGTCCTTGGATGTGCTCTGTAATTTTGTTTTTAATAATAGCCTCTACCATTTTCCCCGGCACCGACGTCAGACTCACCGGTCTATAATTTCCCGGATCTCCCCTGGAATCTTTTTAAAAAATCAGCATTACATCGGCCACCCTCCAATCTTCCGGTACCGCAAGCTCATTTTTCAGTTCTATCAGTACTCTAGGATGAATACCATCCAGTCCAGGAGATCTGCTACTCTTCAGTTTGCTGAACTGCCCCATTACGTCCTCCAGGTTTACCGTGAAGTCAGTAAGTTTCTCCAACTCGTCCACTTGAAATACCATTTCCAACACTGGTATCCCACCCAAATCTTCCTCGGTGAAGACTGAAGCAAAGAATTCATTCAATCTCTCCACTACGTCTTTATCTTCCTTAATCGCCCCTTTTACCCCTCGGTCATCCAGCAGCCCAACCGATTCTTTTGCCGGCTTCCTGCTTTTAATATACCTAAAAAAAGTTTGCTATGTTTTTTTGCCTCTGATGCTATCTTTTTTTTCGTAATTCCCTGTTTATATCCTTATTCTCCCCAAGTCCAGCATCTCCCTCCTCCTTCAGCAGCCCCGTGACTAGCATAGTCCTCCAAATCACACCCCATAGTCCAACATATCACTTTCCAGAACCCTACCCTCTCTTCACCCCCTCCACCTCATGATCCAGAATCTCACCCTCTCCATGCACCCCTCCCTGTGGTCCATCTCCTTGCCTTCTGTTCACACTCTCTCACCCTCTCTTCACTGCCTCCTCCTTTTCTTGCACCTCACCTTCTCTTCATATTCCCCTATGGTTCTATACCTGCACTTCACTATCACTTCACACCACCCACATGGTCCTGCACCTCATTCTCTCTTTACAAAACCCCCTCTCCTCCTTTCCCATGGTCCAGCCTCTCACTCTCTCTTCATAACGCTCATGGTACAGCCCCTCACCCTCACTTCACATCTCCTCACCATCATCTCTTTTGGGTAGCTGTTAATAATAGTACTTCTGCAAAAGTTGCAATGTAATGTCTGTTTCCTTTAATGAGCTCTTTGAGCATCACATATAAGACTGAGGCAACTTTTGATTTTCTTTTCTGTTTGAAGTTTTCCCACGTCACCATGCAGTCTTTGTGTCCAGAGCTTCGATTATGTAATTTTAGTCCTGAATTACTAGAAGTTGCTTTTCTCCAGTTATTGTATCCCCTATGTGTAAATACATTTTCACTATTACTTCTTCCACCAAACATACAACAAACAAAACAGAATACTGCATTTTCTGTAACACTGTACTCTAACCAGGGGTAAAGTTTATACCAAGCTGGGTTGAAATGTTTCCAGGACTGGAATATTTTGTTAACGGAAAATGTTTTAATAAAGGCTGTGTTAGAATTTCTTTTTTGGTCTGAGAAATGTCACTTGGACCTGGTGAGGAGTTGGTACTGATGGTAGCCTGGTCGCTGTCAGTGTTTTCTGTATATAATGTATTTGTATACTCACTGTCTTGGTTCTGATCATCATCACTGTCAAAGATTTCTGATTCACTACTTGATGACTCATCTTCTCACTGTAGACTACTCTGACTTTCTGTATCATCACATATTTTTCAAACCTTTTCCTGTTTTCTTTTTTAAATAAAAATATAATGACTCTGCTATTGCTGCACGTTTATGCTTAGAAAACATATTTGAGGGTTGAAAAGTTATATTACTACAAGCACTGAAACAGATAAACTGTGGTAGGCAGCTTGGTCCTATGAGTAGTGCAAAGAAGATTCACTACACTTTAACAATGAGCCAGGTCGCCACCAAGGTCAGATTCCAGAATTGTCTGTCCCCCTCCCCAGTTCTGGTAGGCAGCTTTGTTCTATGGGAAGTGCAAAGAAAACGTACTACACTTTAGCAGCCAGGTTGCTGCCAAGGACATACTTCGGTCAGATTCCAGAGCTGTCTGTCCCTCTGCCCAGTTCCTGCTACTACTGACAGAAAGAGAGAGCAACTTGGGTAGGCAGCTTTGTTCTATGGGAAGTGCAAAGAAGACATACTACACTAACAGCCAGAGGTCAGATTCCAGAATTGTCTGTCCCCCTCCCTAGTTCCTGCTACTATTGACAGAGAAAAAAAAACTTTGCTAGGCAGCTTTGTCCTATGAGAAGTGTAAAGAAGAATTACCTCACTTTAACAGCCATGGGCCGCCTATTGTAGTCAGGTTCCAGATTTTTCTTTCTTCCTCCTCTGTTCCAGCTACTACTGACAGAAAGAGAGAGAGCGACTTGGAGGCATATTTTCAAAGCACTTCGTCTTCCAAAGTTCCATAAGTTTCTATGGAACTTTGGAAGGCTAAGTGCTTTGAAAATATGCCTCTTGTTTTGTCAGCTTTCCTGTAAGAACAGGAACACACACACACACACACACTATCAGGCAGGTGGCCTATTTTTGCCACGTGCCCCTGTGCTCAAGCCTAGCTTAATTTCCTTTCTATCTTCTCCCCTAGTTCCACAAGTTGAATACTCTGAAAAAGAAACCACTCTCCTGCTCTTCCTAGACATCAGTGGTTAGGGTCTGCAAAATCCACATGAAAAAATTCTTCTCCCCACCCCCCCCATGATAAGATCTTCCCCTATCCAATCCCCTTCAAGCAGATGCCAAAATCTATGTGACAAAATTCTTCTCCTCCGCTCCCTTTATGACAAGACCTTCTCCAATCCAATCCCTTTCAAGCAGATGCTTCATGTGGTGTTCAACAACATGATAACCTGCATTTAATCCTGCCCCACTACACCCGCCCCAATCCCCATCGGTCACATCACCCAGGGTCCAGGATTCAAATATGGGCCTGCCCCCAAGTCAAAAATAGTTAATTTTCCCTGGCGCCAGCCCCCTTCCAAGAAGAATTACATAATGATGTCTGATGATTTAATTAATAAAAATGATTTTAAAATGTTGTTTTTTTATTCTGACTTGTGCTATTGTACATGGAAGGCAGGCCAGGGGTCTGGCTCTAGCATCCAGGTCATTGAGGACACACTGAGCCAGTCTGGGTTTTACTTCTATTGCATTACCAGACTGGTTCAGTGTCACAGACTCTGGGAAAGTGAGCCCTTGGGCCATAGCTGGGAACCAGCTAGCTGCAGGGGAGTCACACAGGCTGGGCACAGCAGTAGGCAAAGTACTAGACAAGGCAGACTCTGCCTGGAAACGGGCAAGGCATAGCAGAAGACAAGGCAGACAGAACTTGAACTGGACTTGGTTGAAGACAAGGCTAGAACTAGGCAAGGCAGACAAGGCTAGGTAGAACAAGACAGACAAGGCTAGAACTGGATCTAGATGAGGCAAGGCAGAACAAGGCAAGCAGGGAAAGAACTGGATCCAGACAAGGCAAGGGGGCAAGGCAAAAACTGGATCCAGACAAGACCAAACAGGACAAGACAGGACTGGGGCAGGGGACAAGCTGAGCAGGAGCTGGAGACAAGGCAGGACTGGTGTCGGAGACGAGGCAAGGCAAGGCTGGAACTTGGAGACATGGAAGGCAAGGCTGGAACTTGGAGGCATGTAAAAGCAGAAACATGAAGACACACGAGGCAAGGCTAGACAAGGCACAGCTCCTGGAAACCTGTTGTGAGGGCCTTGAAGGAAGTCAGGGACTCCCTTAAATAACCCCAGATCCAAAAATGATGGCTGCTGCAGATGTCCAGAAGTTCTGCCAGTGGGCCCTTTAAAAGTACATCCTGTGAGCGCCTGCGCCTAGGAAGGCTAGTGTCCGCAGTACACCATGGGAACAGAGCTGCAAGCCACAGGGCCACCAGAGACGGCCATGCCAGTGGGTCAACAAGGCAGAAGGGGATACCAGCGGGCCAAAGACGTCAGGAACCCAACCATCGAAAAACAAGGTGAGCCAGGATGTGGGGCCATGGCAGAGCTGTGACATTCTGTCCTTCTCCATGACCTGAAGGCATCTGGTAACCCTTTCCAGGACAGAACAATACTCTTATCAGGGTTTTCAATCCAGTCCTCAGGGCACACCCAGCCAGTCTGGGTTTTCAAGATGTCTCCATAGAATGTCCCTGAGGACTGGGTTGAAAACCATGGATTGCAGAAACTTCACTATTTTCTGTTTTAAAAGTGTTTCAATTAATTTACTTACCACAGAAGTCAGACTTACCAGCCTGTAGTTCTCAACCTCTTCTGTACTTTCACTTTTGTGGAGATGGACCACATCCTCCCTTCTCCAGTTATCCAGAACCACTTCTGACTCGAAAGATGCATTGAAAAGATCAGCCAGGGGAGCTGCCAGAACTTCCCTAACTTCCTTCAGTACCCTCGGATGTATGCCATCAGGCCCCTCGTTTTGTTCACCTTTAATTTAGCTAGCACTGAAGGCACTTCTTCCCTTCTTTGATATATGGATACCATCTCTGCTCAGCTGCCCTTGGAAAATCATCCCATGATCCAGGAAGCTAAAATGCTCTCAACGAAGCTTCTCTGCTTTGGCCTTTATCTCGACAGGGAGGATTGATGAGAACATCACCTGTGCACCTGTCTGATTACCTTCTCTCGCAGAGCCATTAAGTCACTTTTGAGGGGTACATTTGGAGGGGTACCTAGCAGTATCATTTTTACCAACATGGTTGAGCAACATTGGATAATAGTCATTAGACTTGATGAGTCTTGGCAAGCTCTCCATAACATCTTGAACCTTGGCACTTGGCAGATAGCATACCTCTAGGGACATCATGTCTGGTCTGCAAATGGATGCCTCTGTACCCCTCAGAAGGGAACAACCAATCAGAAGGTAACTACCAACCACCTCTACCTTTCACTTCCTATTGGTCACTGATCCAGCAACTTTGGGGATTTCTAGCTTCATTTTCTTCTGTCACTAGGATGCTCTCACCTCCTCCACTTCCAGGGCTGCATACCAGTTCTTCAGTTCAAGAGCAGGAGGCGTTATGGTATTGATCCTGCAGTATCTCATGATCTGTGTCCAGTTGTCCTCTTTCAGTACAGCTTCTTCCCCACTGCTGGAGATCTGTGATGCCTCATGAAGCATTTCATTGATTTCTCATTCTCGCAGATGCTTGTCAACCTTGCCACTTCCTCTCTGTTATTCCACTTCTTTCGTGAGGGATTCAAGCTGCATACATTTCGCACATGGAGCAGCCCCTCTCCTTGGATCACATTTTCTGTCTGCACTGAGGTAGAAGCTGTAACTGAGGCAATAGCTTTGAATGAAAACAGAAAAAGTCCTACCAACCTGCAAATAGCCCCTATCCATAGAAATGTCCCATCTTTGTAATTATGGGGTCACCATAAACAGGGGGGGGGGTATTTTGTTTTGTTTCTTTTTAGTTTGCAAAGTGTTTGACTACAGATTGAAATAATCAGATTAATACAACAAATGTTGCAGTAATGAAGTATGTATGTATGTGCATATACAGTGTGTCAGGGCTTCTCAAACCTGTTCTGGAGACCACACAATCTGGCTTTTAATATATCCACAATGAATATGCATGAGATCAATGTGCATACATTGGAGATATAATGCAGTGTCCAAAATGAATATGTATGAGATTGATTTTCATATACTTCCTCCATTGTATGCAAATCTCTTTCATGCACATTCATTGTAGATATCTTGAAAACTTAACTTTCAAGGGGGTACTCCAGGACCAACTGAGAAGTTCTTCTTTCTTTCTGAGAAGTTCTAAGAGAACAGGACATTTCTCTGGTAAGTGAACGTTATTTTACCTTGTGCTTTGGGGTGTAAAAGAGGAATTGTTGGTTAGTGATAGGCAGAATAAAAATATAAAAAAGCAAACTTTATCAACTAATCTCCATACTCTTTTCTCCCTAGTTTTAAAACTTGAACTTTGTACCACAGCATTAACAGATAGCCTCTAGCAGGCACTGCTGGACCTAGTTGTCACGTCTGTGGTCGTGACCCCTCTCAGGCTTACCTTATTTCTGGCGGTCAGCTTCTAAACTGGCTTTTGTCTGGTCTTCCTGAGTTAGCTCTGTCTCTTTGTGCTGGCTGCTTCCATCATGGCTCTGATTCCTCCACTGTGCTGCACCTGTGTATGTTGAGCCTCTCTATGCTTCAGTATGCTTTCTGCCTGCTTCTTGGTTTGTGCTCCCCTTGCCCTCTGGTGGCCAGAACCAGTGGCTGCCATAGACTGTCTTGCTGTCCCTACCCATTCCAGGCTTCAGCCCAGTCAGATCCGGATCTTCCAGGCTGCCAGACTTGTCTTTCTTGTTTGTGCCTGAACAGCACCCGTAGTTGCCTTGGGATTGCTGCAGCTTGAGCCTCAGGTGCTGATGGGCTTTATTAATCACCTAGAAACTTCTGTGTTTGCCTTTGCATCGTCTAAGGTCCCTGGTATGTGGGTGTGCTCTGTGCACTTCTGCCTAGTCCAGTTTATTGTCTGAGATTCTTGCCTGATTCTAGTCTAGTCTTTGTGTAGTTTATCTTGTACTGTATTGCTTGTTTTCCAGTCTTGTTTCTTGTTTGTATTTCTCTGTCTAGTTCTTGGTTGTCTGTGCCTCTTGTTTAGTGGCTGCCTGGCAGCTTTCAGTTCTGTCTCTTACCTGTCTGTGTTTCCTTTCTTAGTGGCTGCTTTGCAGCTTTCAGTCCTGACCCTTAAGCCTGTCCATTTCCTGCCATTGTCTGTCTGTGAGTCCTAGCCCTGTTTCCTGCCTTGCTGCCCATGTATATTCCTTTCCCTTCTGACCCTCAGTCCCTGTTCAGCCTAGTTGTATCCTGTGCGTGCCCTGTCTGGTAAGTCCTGCCGGCCGCCTACACCCAGGGGCTCAACTCCTGGGGAAGGGCGGTCAAGTGCAGGTGAAGTCTAGCTGTCCCTGTCAGAGTGCTGCCTTGTCTCTGGTGCGGAGTGGTTTTGCCTGCCGCTGCCGCCCCTTGGCAGCGGCCCAAGGGCTCACGAACCTAGTTTCTGCCTTGAAAACATGACACTAGTTTAGACCTCATCCCGCCCACCCCTGGCACAACTGTTCATATATTGTCAGTTATTTTAAGTAGGATAACAAGCGAGGAGTGTTCTTACAGAGTTTTAATTTCAATACTTCCTAAGAAGGAAACACTAAATAAATCACACAATATACCATATAAACTAAAGACATTTTTATATTAGGCTAATATCCTTAATACCTTAGCAAGTTTTAAATTCTTGAAAAACTCAAAAATACTTAGATGGAGTCAGCAGTCCAGCAGTAAGAGGGATGTTATCCAGTCTTTTGCATTGAGTGTCACATGTATGATTATCTCCCAGTTGGTGAGCGGTTATATGTGTGTGCCCAATGCAAAGAGCTCCCTAGCTCTCAGAGAACGGGTCCGTTCTCTTGAGGCTAGAGTAGCAGACTTAGTGGAGCTGAGGGAGACAAAGAGGTATATAGAGGAGACTTACAGGGATGTTGTAGAGAAGTCCCACCTCCAGTCTGGCAGCCCCTGTGCTGCCTTGGAAAATGGAGGTCTCCTAAAAGGAGAGCATCACCCTGGTGAAATAGGATGTACTATCCTCTTCCACTGAGAATATGTCTCCAAGAACTGCCCAGGAGGGAAGGGTTGTGACAGCTGTTGTAGTTGGTGATTCACTGATTAGGCTTATAGATATCTGGGTGGCTGGTGGACGTGAGGATCACCTGGTGACTTGCCTGCCTGGTGCGAAGGTGGTGGGCCTCAAGAGTCACCTAGACAGGATCTTAAATAGTGCTGGGGGGGGGGAGCCGGCTGTCTTGGTACATGTGGGTACTAATGACATAGGAAAATGTGGGAGGGAGGTTCTGGAAGGATGCTATTGAAACAGGACATTTAGAGAATCCCAGTAGAGACATTTCAACAATGGTGATAGTAAGCCAAGAGTGCTTAATGAGAGAGCAGGATAAAGGATGCGCATTATCCCCTTCAACTTCTAAGCAACTTGTAGATCAAAGGAAAAAACACAATTTGAAGTGCCTGTATATAAATGCTAGAAGCCTAAAAAGTAAGATGGGAGAATTAGAATATATAGAATATATAGCACTAAATGATGAGGTAGATATAATAGACATCTCAGAGACTTGGTGAAAAGAGGATAATCAATGGGACACAGTGTTAACAGGGTACAAATTGTATCACAATGATAGAGAGTATCAAATTGGAGGGGCGGGGGTTGCACTATATGTTAAAGAGGGAATTGAGTCAAATAAAATAAACATTTCACATGACACAGATAGCAGCGTGGAATCACTATGGACAGAAATTCCATGTGTGAAGGGAAGGAGTATTCTTGTAGGGCTGTACTACCATCCATCAGGACAGAACGAACAGATGGATGAAGAAATGTTTACAGAGATTAGGAAAGCTGGCAAATTGGGAAATGCTATAATAATGGGTGATTTCAATTAACCCAATATTGACTGGATAAATGTTAATCAGGGAGTGCCAGGGAGATAACATTTCTGGATGTAATAAACAACTGCTTCTTGGAGCAGCTGCTGCAGGAACCAACGAGAGGGGGAACCATTTTGGATCTGGTCCTTGGTGGCATACAGGGCATAGTGCGTGAGATGGCGGTGTTGGGTCCTCTGGGAAATAGTGATCATAACATGATCAAGTTTGATCTACTATCTGGGATGAACTCGCAAAGGAAATCTATTGTATCTGCATTTAATTTTCAAAAGGGTTACTATAATAAAATGAGGAAAATGGTTAAATAGAAACTAAAAAGATCAGCTGCAAAGGTTAGGACATTAAATCAGGCATGGACGTTATTCAAAAATACCATTTTGGAAGCCCAGTGCAGATGCATTTCATATATTTGCAAAGGTGGAAAGAAGAGAAAATGTCAGCCAGCATGGTTAAAAGGTGAAGTAAAAGAGGCCATTACAGCCAAAAGATTGTCCTTCAAAGAATAGAAAAAGAAACCAAATGAAGAAAATAAGAAGCAGCATAAGCACTGGCAAGTCAGATGCAAAGCATTAATAAAGAAGGCTAAAAGAGAATATGAAGAGAAACTTGCCGCAGAGGCTAAAACTAACAGTAACAACTTTTTCAGATACATCAGAAGCAGAAAGCTTGTGAGGGAATCCGTGGGACCGTTAGGTCACGAAGAAGGAAACGGGGTGCTCAGGGAGGACAAGGCCATAGCGGAGAAACTGAATGAATACTTTGCTTCTGTCTTTACGGAAGAAGAAGTTACAGATCTGCCTGTGTTGGAATTGATTTTCAAGGGTGATGATGCAGAGGAACTAAAAGAAATCTTGGTGAACCTGGAAGACATACTGAGCCAAATTGACAAATTAAAGAGTAGTAAATCACCTGGACTGGTTGGCATACATTCAAGGATACTCAAAGAACTTGAGTATGAAATTACTGATCTGCTGTTAGTAATATGTAACCTGTCATTAAAATCGTCCGTAGTACCTGAAGATTGGAGGGTGGCCAATGTGACACCGATTTTTTAAAAGGGTTCTAGGGGTGATCCAGGAAATTATAGACCAGTAAGCCTGACATCAGTGCCGGGCAAAATAGTGGAAACTATTATAAAGAATAAAAATACAGAACACGTAGACAAACATTTTTTAATGGGACAGAGTCAGCATGGGTTTAGCTGAGGGAAGTCTTGCCTCACCAATTTGCTTCATTTCTTTGAAGGCGTGAATAAACATGTGGATAAAGGTGAGCTGGTTGATTTAGTATATTTAGATTTTCAGAAAGTTTTTGATAAAGTTCCTCATGAGAGACTCCTGAGAAAATTAAAGAGTCATGGGATAGGAGGCAAGGTTTTGGTGTGGATTAGGAATTGGTTATTGGACAGAAAACAGAGGGTAGGGTTAAATGGTCGTTTCTGTCAATGGAGGAGAGTGAACAGTGGAGTGCTGCAGATATCTGTACTGGATCCGGTACTATTAAACATATTTATAAACGATACGGAAATCGGAACGACACGTGATGTGATCAGATTTGCAGATGATAACAACCTTGAATTGCTTTGTAAAACATGTGCTGACTGTGAAATATTACAGGAAGACCTTAGGAAATTGGAAGACTGAGCATCCAAATGGCAGTTGAAATTTAATGTGGACAAATACAAGGTGATGCACATTAGAAAGAATAATCCAAATCATAGTTTTGTGATGCTAGGGTCCACCTTGGGGGTCAACACTCAAGAAAAAGATCTGGGTGTCCTTGTAGATAATATGCTGAAATTTTCTGCTCAGTGTGCGGCGGCAGCCAAAAAAGCAATTAGGATGCCTAGAAATTATTAGGAAAGGGATGGGTGAATAAGACCGAAAACACCATAATGTCTGTGTATCACTCTATGGTGCGTCCACACATTCAGTATTGTATTCAGTTCTGGTCACCATATCTCAAAAACGATATAGAGGGGCATAATCGAATGGGGCACCCAAGTTTTCCTGAGGGCATCCTCGCAAGACGTCCTCGGGAAGGGGCGGGAAAACCCGTATTATCAAAACAAGATGGGCGTCCATCTTTCGTTTCAATAATATGGTCAGGGGCGCCAAAACATTTAGGTCGACCTTAGAGATGGTCGTCCTTAGAGATGGTCGTCCCCGGTTTTCAACGATAATGGAAACCGAGGACACCCATCTCAGAAACGACCAAAAACAAGCCCTTTGGTCGTGGGAGGAGCCAGCATTCGTAGTGCACTGGTCCCCCTGACATACCAGGACACCAAACAGGCACCCTACGGGGCACTGCAGTGGACTTCACAAATTGCTCCCAGGTGCATAGCTCCCTTACCTTGGGTGCTGAGTCCCCCAAAACCCACTCCCCACAATTGTACAACACTACCATAGCCCTAAGTGGTGAAGGGGGGCACCTACATGTGAGTACAGTGGGTTTCTGGTGGGTTTTGAAGGGCTCACATTTACCACCACAAGAGTAACAGGTGGGGGGGGGGGTGGGCTTGTGTCTGCCTGCCTGAAGTGCACTGCAGTACCCACTAAAACTGCTCCAGGGAGCTGGGTATGACATTTGAGGTTGGCAAAAAATATTTTAAAAGTTTTTTTTAGGGTGGTAGGGGGGTTAGTGACCACTGGGGGAGTAAGGGGATGTCATCCCCGATTCCCTTCGGTGGTCATCTGGTCAGTTCGGGCACCTTTTTGAGGCTTGGTCGCAAGGAAAAAAGGACCAAGTAAAGTCGGCCAAGTGCTCGTCAGGGACACCCTTCTTTTTTCCATTATCGGTCGAGGACGCCCATGTGTTAAGCGTGCCCCAGTCCCACCTTCGCTATGCTTCCGACATGCCCCTGGGAACTTTGGTTGTCCCCGCGATGGAAAGCAGTTGAGGACGCCCAAAATTGGCTTTCGATTATGCGGATTTGGGTGACCCTGGGAGAAGGACGCCCATCTCCCGATTTGTGTTGAAAGATGGGCGCCCTTCTGTTTCAAAAATAAGCCTGGTAGTGAAATTAGAAAAGGTTCAAAGACAACCGACCAAAATAATAAAGGGGATGGAACTGCTCTCGTATTAGGAAAGGCTAAAGAGCTTAGGAATCTTCAGCTAGGCAAAGAGACGTATGAGGGGAGATATGATTGAGGTCTTCAAAATCCTGAGTGGTGTAGAACGAGTAGAAGTAAATCAGTTTTTTACTCATTCCAAAACTACAAAGACTAGGGGACACTCGAGGAAGTTATGTGGAAATACTTTTAAAACAAATAGGAGGAAAGTTTTTTTTCACTGAACAAATAGTTAAGCTTTGGAACTCTTTGCCGGAGGATGTGGTAACAGTGGTCAGTGTATCTGGGTTTAAAAAAGGTATTGACAAATACCTGGAGAAAAAGTCCGTAGTCTGCTATTGAGGCAGACGTGGTAAGCAGCTGCTTGCCCTGGGATTTGTAGTGTGGAGTGTTGCCACAATTTGGGTTTCTGCCAGGTACTTGTGACCTGGCTTGGCCACTGTTTGGAAAACAGGATACTGGGCTAGAGGGACCATTGGTCTAATCAAGTATGGCCACTCTTATTTTCTTATGTTCTAACTGGGGAAACATTGATCTGGTACAATCAGATCTCTGTCATGCATATTCACTGTGGATGTTTTGAAAACCTGACTGACTGTGGGGTCCTCAGAACTGGTTTGGGGATAGATAGATTTGATTTGATTTATTAAGACTTAAATAAGCGCCTTTCCTCACAAGGTTAACAAAGCAATGTATAATATCTATACCAAAAAAAAAAAAGACAAAGTTTGAAAAGGAAAGGAATGCCAAACAGTACTCAAAAAAAGAGAGGTGAGAGAATTATAGTTAAAAAAAAAAAAAAAAACGAACCCCCCCCCCCCCCCCAACAACAAGGAAGTTTTAAAAGCCTACATGACACGGAGCTTGAAATCTTTCGGCCCATGAAAGATACCTTTATGAAAATACACCCAACTGGGGGAATGAGGCCTCATATTTAGCACATACATTTGCACCTGCTTTGAAGTAGGTAGAAAAGAGACTATCCACTTACACTCTGTAACTTAGACCAGTTCCTCATATCATATTCAACTGTACATATAATTTGGCTTCACTTTGACCACCCGTCTACTGATCCCATGTCTTTGTTCTACCCGTCTTATCCCATCTATATATCTCAACTGCACTTGCCTGTTGACTGTCTATTATGTTTCATTATATTTTTTTTATTATTATTTTATTATTATTATGTTTCATTATATTGTATGAAAGTGTTAGCATTATATCTGTTGTTTGAAGGGTTGATTTTCAATGAGAATTAAACGGCCAGGACAGTACCGCTGAATACCCCGTTCTAATTGCCCATGCTAAAACAAGCTAGTCTGGGGGTGGAGTTAGGGCAGTGTAGAACCCTAGCCGGTTAGCACAGATTTTCAGTCTGCTAACTGGCTGAGAAATTGCTTAAAGTTAGGACAGAAAAAAGACTGTCCTAAGTTTATGCAGTAAAGTCAACCGGGAACTGGTCTGAATATCAGCTGATGCCCGGTTAACTTCCAGATCCTGACCTGAATTTCTGTCATCCTCCTCTCTCCCTGTCAACCCCCCCCCCCCCCCCCAGAAATTTCCAGAACTCCCTTTTCTGATCCCCCACCCAGAAGCACAGCAAGCACTCTCTTCCTCCTCCCCAAATGCTTTCAAGCCCCCCATTCTCATGCCTGCTCACTCCCGCCCCCTTCCAATGGTAGCAGGCTTACTTGCCTGTTTCCCTGGTAGTCCAGTGGGGAATTGGGCAGGAGCAATGTCCACTTGCTCCTGCCCATTGAAACAGCCTCTCTAAATTGGCTGCTGCACCACCTAGTGGCAGCCTCATGGTATTTAGAAGTACCACAAAGCTGACGCCAGAGGTCATAGCAGTCATTTTAGGGAGGTTGCCACAATGGTCAGGAATGAGTTGGCATTGCTCCTGCCCATTTCCCCACTGGACCACCAGGGAAACTGGCAGGTAACCCACTACCATTGAGGGAGGAGGCAGGGGGATCCATAAGGGGGAGGCTTCTTTTGCTTCTGAGGGGTGGGGAGGAGCGGGCATCAGAAGAGGGCACATCTGCTTATGTGGGTCCAGGCCAACATTCAGCTGGGACCTCTATAAGACCCGGCAGCTAGCACTTGAGGAATTTGCCCAGGATATTCAATGCCAGGTCTACAAAATCCTGAGTGGCGTAGAATGAGTAAAAGTACATTGATATTTTACTCGTTTGAAAAATGGAAAGACTAGGGGACACTCGAGGAAGTTACACAGAAATACTTTTAAAACAAATGGGAGAAAATATTTTTTTTCACTAAACGAATAGTTAAGCTCTGGAACACTTTGCCTGAGGATGTGGTAACAGCAGTCAGTTTATCTGGGTTTGGAAAAGGTTTGGACAAGTTCCTGGAGAAAAAGTCCATAGTCTTCTATTGAGACAGACATGGGAAGCAACTGCTTGCCCTGGGATTTGTAGTATGGAGTGTTGCCATGATTTGGGTTTCTGCCAGGTACTTGTGACCTGCCTTGGCCACTATTTGAAAAACAGGATACTAGGCTAGATGGACCATTGGTCTGACCCAATATGGCTACTCTTATGTTCTTACGAATATCTGGGACTAATTCTGTCTTCGGCGGTCAGCTGCCACAGGCTGAATATCGACCCATGAATGTTTTAATGTATGCCCATTTTTGTATTGTCTCTTGGTATCATTCATATTCTGCTGACACCTGTTTTTCTGTTATATGATTGTTTTACAGCACTATTAAGCGTTTATCTCTGATACTGCATCATCTTAGTCCTATTACTAGGATTCAATTTGCTATCTCCATTTTTACCTGATTGCTTATGTTTCATTATTTTCCTATGTTATGCTGTTAAGAAAATTGTAAGCATTAGGTCAAGCTGTACTGTTTTACGCTGCCTTGGGGAATCTCTTTATAAAGGCTGTTAATAAATCCCAATAACAACCAAATAAATATATCCACCATAACTATATAAGGGGCTTTTAAATTGAATGCTCTGTGCCTGTTCTTCCTCCACCTGCCTTGGTATTCCTATCTTCATCACCTTTTCCAGTGGATAAAAATAATCATACTGTGCATACTTTTACCTGCTGAGAGATGGGGACATTTTTCAAATAGGAATTCTCTACAAGTAAATCTCCATTGACTTATGGAAATCCCTTTAAAAATTGTGCTCAGTGAAGCCGATATTCAGCATGCAGGAGGCAGCCCACCAAAGTGCCACAATCGGCGCTGACTCCCAGTTATTCAATGCCGGGCTGTTTCTGGTGACCAGCATTGAATATCAGAGTGTTTTTGGCCAGTTCCCTCTTAACTGGCTATGTCAATATTCAGCGCTGGCCAATTAAATTTATAGCAGGTAATCCCATTTGGTCCCTAAACTTAGCAGACCAGCGCTTTTATACGTACTGATATCCAGTTATATTGCGCGATATAACAGGTTAATCACTATGCGCTAATGGAGAATATTCAGTGGCGATAGTCAGCTATCTCCTGCTGAATATTAGCGGTTAGCAAGCTGAATATCGGCCAGAGTATGCCTGCTTCATTTTCATTCTCTCACATGTATATCTGTCTTTCTATATGAGAGAATTAAGTAATAGAAACTATTAGCATAAATTTAAAGGATAATGAAGCAGAAGACCTGAGATTGGAAGGTTTATTGTAAAGTGACAGATTAGCGTAAGTGACTTTGGCTTTGTTTTCCCCCAGGGCGTTGTGGAATTCTCTCTCTGCTTACTTTTTGCTAAACTGGTGAATTATACTTTCCTCTTCTGGCTTCCCTTCTACATTACAAAAGTGGGTAAGTGTACTGCCAAATTTAATCTATAATATCATTTCACAGGTTGTTTTCACACAAGTATCACATGTCTACCCATGACCTTCAACATATTAAAGTTAATGAACTTTTGAGTAGATCAGGAATCTAAGGTGTTAGGTGTTATACTTGACTATTCACTATCTATGGAACCTCAGGTAAAAAAAAAATACTGTACTTATTATAAGCTTAAACAACTTCACTTAATACATTCTTATTTCTCATCTGTACACTTTATAGTACAATTCTCGATTCTTCCCTCCAATGGCAATTATTTGTATGTAGGACTTACAGTTAAACAAATGAATAGGTTACAGATGATACAGAATTCAGCGGCCAGGTTGATATTTAGATATTCGAATAGTTTCCCCTTTTGTTGGCTAGGTTACACTGGTTCCCAGTCCTGAATAGAGTTAAATTTAAGACATTGTGTCTTGTATTTAAATGTCTTTACGGCTTTTGTTCGGCTGAACTTGTGAACAGCTTTAAGCTGCTAGAAAGCACAATATCATCAAGATCATTCAACTGGTTAATACTGACTTTTCCATCTGTGAACAGTTATATTTAATAAGCAGCTATATGTCTTGATCTCCCCAGGTACTATTTAGATAGTAAACAAATGTTTAGATAGTGTTATAATTGATCCATATTTCACTTGTTACTGTTTGCTATTTGCAACTTTTCTGTTCATTGTTCTAATTTTTTATGACAATAGACATGTTTAGTTTCGCCTCTGCTTGTCTGGACTGACTAAGAATCCTGGTGGTTTGTGTGTTGGGTCTGTGGGAGGAGGGTGATAGTGTAAAGCACAAGTGGCAGGTACAAGCAAACCTATGTGTCCGTGGGGTAGCCCCAGTCAGGTGGCTAGGCTTTCATGACATTTGCCTTTAAGTTTTTTTGTCGATCCATTGTCCCTGGGGTAATAAGGACCTCTATGGGTATGAAAGACTACATGATCTTGAAACTCCAAAGAATTATAAGATGGGAAAGATGTCCTATAGCAGAGTTGACAGCATTTTGTCATTTGACTTATTGATTAGAAACCCATCAGATTGAAGGCCCTTGGCTTGATCCCCACACAGATTATTGTCAGATGCTATGTTCCTGAACCAGTGACAGGTTGCAATTTAAAATACATGTTGCCTTATTCTATTAGTGTGAAATATTCTGCCATTGTGCTCTGCACTGGGAAAATACATTGTCAAATGAGTAAGACACAGCCAAGTCACCATGGTCCTCTAGTTTTGTACAAGAGGCTATGAAGTTTTAGGGAGCTGTCCGAGATCTCAGAGGGAAATATTGGACCTTGGCTTTCCTGGATCCAAACCTGCTGCTCTAAGCACAAAGGTAATTAGCCATAGATTGACAGAGGGCTAATTAAGAGCTCTCCCATTGGGGGATCTTGAATGGTCTTTGAAGAATCCTAACCACAAAGAGAGCCTTGTAAGGCTGTTGTGACTGGGGACGGGGGGTGGGGGGGAGCAAGGTGTCTAACTAGGGATTGCTGAGACAAGAAGGAGAGAAGAGTTTGGGTTCTTATTGAAACACATGCTTTTGTGACAAGATCCTTCTAGGGAAGATGAATGATATCCCAATCACACACAGATGGGTCACCATTGAGACAAACCAGAGTAGGGTTAGAAATCTCATGAATTTTGGCTATTTTACTCCTAAGGGAATGGGATTTTTGCCTTGCTAGGAATAGTCTGTCCTGATTTACCCTGCTCAAAATATACTTTCTTGGCTTTATTTAATACATGGTGTGTCTAACTGTAAAAGCCGGGCCAAACAAGTGTAACCATTTATACCTCACATTCTCCCCTCTCAGTTTTTCATATAATCTCTTTAAATTCCTTTTCCTTCTATGATATGACAGGGGAGATGGCTATAATCACCTCAATTTAATGTGGCTCCCAGAACAATGCTCCTATCAATTGAACTTTGGCTGCTTCCTTCTCATTGAGCCTGTAGCTGTGAAAACAAGCTATATCATCTCTGAGTAGATTAGGTTTTGGTGATCCTAGGGATCTGTGGGGGTCTCTTGAACTCAGCACAGTCCTCCTGTTCTCCATGTTCCTCAGCAGCCAGAATAGCTTAGTGATCTTCTGCACCACATCCAAAGAATCCACATATTCATCATTTTCTGGCACTCATCTGAATCTCAAATTGCATCTTAGGCTTCATTTTTCTAGATCCTTCACTTTATCTGCTAACTCTTTATTAGCCTTGTGTGATACCCCGAGTGAGGGTTGAGGGTAGGCCTGTGAAATAACACAGCCAGACAAAGGGATATAAATGAAGACAAGTGTTTATTTAATTGAATCCTGAGGCCTATTACATCAAAGGGACATGAACACAAGGTAAAACGCCTCTGTAGTTCAAGAAGCACAGTCTTAAGCTGGCCTCTGGCTGGCAGGCCCAGAACACAGTCTGTGGCTGGTGGGGCTCCCTTCTCGGTTATTCACACCCAGACCTCAGAGCAAGGCTTGCAAGTCTCAAACAGGAAACAAAAGTGGCTAGGCACAATCATCAAACATAAGTTGTAGTGGCATATGCTGGGGCTTCAATTCTTCTTTCCCGGGGCCTCCTTAACCTCAGTCTAGCCCTGTGCTTTATATTTCCCACTGTTCCCGGCTCATTTCCTCCCAGGGCGGGTCTAGTGTTCTTAAGGTGGCTCAGGCTATCTGAGAGACTATTCTTAAGGGTGAGGGGCAGTGTTCTATAAACCGCCTCACACCTTACTTAAATGTTTTCTTCTGGCTTTCTATTGATGTCAGGGCTTCCACATATTCATCAACCTTTGTTTTGATGTCCTCAAGGCAGCAGCCCACATTTGCGGTGTCTGACTGCTCTCACTTCTTCTCTGTGACATATAAGGCTTCAGAGCAAGTACCAAATCTTGCTCAATGAAATCTGCTCATGTGTTCTTGCTCTGGCTGCGAGTCCCCCCATGTCACTCCTCAGCTCTATGCCTTGTGCTTTCTTTGCCTGCCATTTTGGAACTTTCACACCAGAAAAAGCTTACAGCAGAGTAGGGGAACTCCTGCAGGTTAATTGCTTTCTTTTTCTCTGCCACACTGCATTATCGGAGGTCACATTCACATCATGTAGGTTTTCTTTTTCTGCCTTTTGCCCAGTGAAAATCCCTATTTTGTGGAAGAGTGCCACAAAGCTCTCAGATCAAGCTCCCATCCCAGGTGATAATATTACTTCCTCCTCTCAAAGGAAATTCCTGATCATCAGAAGGTTTAACAAATGTACGGATCTGCAAACAATCATATGCAGTCAGCACATCCTAATGTTTCCATAGTATCTTCACATGTTTTCTTCCATTTGTGAGGAATCTCATAAGATTTTACTTTTTCCAGATGACATAACATTAAGCTTAACCAGTCCACAGCTAACCTTATCTGAGGTGATTAAAGAATGCCTGCATTTTTGGAAGGTAGCAGGCTACAAAATAAATATGTACAAGGCAGAAGTTCCTGGTTCTTGCACTCTTAGCTATTCCCTAAATATTATTAAAGGAAATATAAGAGAGCATTGTACGTCAACAGAAGTTCTCTGTTTACACAGTAAGAGGAATGAGGAAACTTCCTCACTCTGACCTTTCTGTGTAAATAGAGATCTTCTCACAACGCAACAATGATTTTGCTACTGAGAGAAAAACATGTGATTTATACTAAATTGAACCAGCAGATTCCAAATATGAACTCCGGATTTGCCTGGCACGTCTAGATTTTAGGTTATACATGCAAAGCCTATTCACTTATAATATTAATGCATTATATATTGGAAATATTCCAACTGACATGCCTGGACCTGTCTGGACACGCTCAGACAGGTCTGTTGGCTGATGTCAGCAGTAAGTATATAAGGCAAGATGGATAGATGCAAAATGTGTTAACGATCCGGACAATTTCTGCTACATATGTGGCAAATACACTGATCAGCGCAAGAATCTGACAAAGCGAGTGCACGTTGCTTACAAGTATTACTTTGACTGTCAAATTGGAGATCAAGATAAAAGCTGGGCACCTCATGTTTCTTGCACTGTGTGTTACTCTGGGCTAACGCAGTGGTTGAATGGTAAAAGGAAAGGAATGGCTTTTCCAGTGCCAATGGTTTGGTGTGAGCAGAAAAATCACCATTCAGACTGTTATTTTTGCATGACTAAAATCGCCAGATATTCAAAGAGAAACAAGTCACAAATTGTGTATCCTGACTGTGAGTCTGCTCTTAAACCAGTACCACATGATGTAGAGAATCTAGTGCCTGCCCCTCCCGCAGCAGCAACGGCAATTGAAACTGACGCTTCTGATCCTGATGAAGAAGATGTTGATTGGCATGATGTATTTCCTGATCCAGAACAACTGGAGGGTCAGCCGCACTTGCTGAGCCAATCAGATTTAGATGATCTGGTAAGAGATCTGTCATTATCTAAAGAAAAGTCAGAACTGCTAGCTTCTAGACTTTGGGAATGGAATTTGCTACAACGAAGCACCACAACTTCACACTTTCATCATCGACACACCAAGTTAGCTGCATACTATGCAATAAAAAGCGATGTCTGTTTCTTTACTGATGTAAATGGTCTTATGATGGAGTTAGACGGTACACATGTTCCCGATGAATGGAGGCTATTCATAGACTCTAGCACAACGAGTTTGAAAGCTGTCTTGTTGCTCAATGGTATCGAAAAACCATCTGTTCCATTGGCTAATGGGGTTGGAATGAAAGAGACCCATGCATAGGAGCCAACTTTTCAAAATTATTGGGGGTGTTAAGCCCAATGAAAATAACCCCTCCCTAGACACATACAAGGAATTTTCTCAATATTGGGGGTGCTCAAGCACCCACAGAGTCGGCTCCAGTGGACCCATGCTTCTGTGGAGTTAATTTTGAAAATGATCAAATACTCTGAACATAAATGGAATATTTGTGCAGACCTGAAATGGGTAGCACTGCTTGGCCTGCAGTTAGGGTACACAAAGCATATGTGTTTCTTATGCCTATGGAACAGTTGTGATGACAAAAATCATTACAAAATGAGACAGTGGCCTCTCAGAGTCGAGCACACAGTTGGTCGGTACAATATACAACACAAATCACTGGTCGATCCACTTCAAGTTTATCTTCCACCACTTCACATTAAACTTGGTTTAATAAAAAATTGTGTAATTGCACTTTATCATGATGGAAATGGTTTACAGTATTTGAAGGGGATGTTTAGCACACTGAAAACTGAGGCTAAAATAAAGGCCGGAATTTTGGCCCCAAAATCAACAAACTAATGTATGATGACACATTCAGAATAAAACTCAACCCTCTGGAACTTGCAGCTTGGGATGCATTTCTGCTAGTAGTGCAGAACTTCCTTGGGAACAGACGAGCCTAAAACTATGCTGAACTAGTAGAGAACATGCTTAAAGCATATGAACAACTTGGCTGCTGAATGACATTGAAAATGCGTTTCTTACATTCCCATCTTACTACTACTTATCATTTCTAAAGCGCTACTAGATGTACGCAGTGCTGTACACTTGAACATGAACAGACAGTCCCTGCTCGACAGAGCTTACAATCTAATTAGGACAGACAAACAAGAGATAAGTAGATGATTGAGAATCACTGTCATCGGTTCACCAAGTTAAAGAGTAGCAAATAACCTGGAGTGGATGATATTCATTCTAGAGTACTGAAGGAACTAAAAAATGAAACTGCAGATCTACTATTGGCCTGTTTGCCCATAAGGATGATATATCAGATCATAAGTTCCTGGGCCTCACAATTTATGGCCTTTGCCCTTTGACTCTACTCCAGGGTGCATAACTGTGTTTATTTTCTACACTCACAAGGTGGACCCAAGCATCAGGTTGCAGCAGTGATGCCCAAAGTACCAGAGGAAGGAGGCTGTCCAAAAGACGACTTCCATCTGAAACCTACCACTGGCACAAAGAGAAGAACATGGGGCTTGGTGGTTACTGGGGTTGTCGGAGGTTCGCTGATAGAGGTCTATGCTGTTGCCATGCCCTTTGTAACCCCAGCACTGAGAAGGGTTTGTCTGCCCTTTGTACCTGCAAATTCTACTCAGATTGAAAATATTTTGAAAATGCTGCGCACTAGAAGTGGATCTGTCGTTGACATTGGCAGTGGCGATGGACGTATTGTGATAGCAGCAGCCAAAGAAGGATTCCAAGCTGTTGGCTATGAACTAAATCCCTGGTTGGTCTTGTACTCAAGATACCATGCCTGGAGAGAAGGAGTACATCACAATGCCAGTTTCTACGTATCGGATCTGTGGAAGGTCAGCTTTTCCCAGTATATGAATGTTGTCATTTTTGGAGTACCTCAAATGATGCTGCCCTTGGAAAGGAAGCTTCAGACAGAGCTGCAGGATAATGCCAGGGTTATCACCTGTCGTTTCCCCTTCCCGCACTGGATTCCAAACCACACCACTGGGGAATGAGTGGACACTGTGTGGACTTACGACTCCCAAACTTTCAGAAGACACGACGAGGGATGCCTAAAGCCTGCCAAAGGTCATGCGGTCGGGCTCTGACAAATAAAGAACAAAAAAGCCATTTATTTGGAAGCTGTATTTTCAATGTCTTGTTTTGTTTTGGAAATTTTTATGTGATCTGCGTAGTAATGCTTAAAGTTAATTAATTAGCAGTGATGGAAATTACAGTCCTTTATCTGCAGGCCAGGTCTTCTGAGATTGCAGCCATGTGACTCCCCCATGACCTCCATTTTGTCACAGAGGAAGTGTTCTCTCTTATCTTGTTCTCCCGCTCTAACTATTGTAATGTACCTGTATTATATTTATTTAATTGGTTCTTTGTAAGCCGCTTTGGGGCTGCAACACTGTGGCAAAAGGTGGGGTATAAATGTACTGAAATAAATAAATAAATAAATAAATAAATAAGGGAATATTAAAGTCAGGATGATAAAATAAGGGTTCTGAACAAATGAATAAGGGTTAGGGATAGTAAAATTAGACAAATACGATGGACTAGATAAGTAAAATGCTTTGTGTCAATGTAAGAATTTAAAATTTTATCCTAGCTTCTATTGGAAGCCAGTGCAATTGATATAACAGTGGAGTAATTCTGTCATATTTTGAAGCTCTACAAATAATGTGAGCTGCAGTATATTGAATCGTCTGTAGTCATTTTACGTTAAGTTTTGAAAGACCTGCATAGACTATATTACAATAGTCCAAGTGTGATAAAATATAAGCTTAAGTTAGTGTACATAATGGAGATTTGTTTATGGAATTTCGGATTGAGCGTAGTTTACGCAGTTGATAAAAAGATTTCTTTGTCAGATCAGATATTTGCTAATTAAAAGATAGGGAAGAGTCAATAATAATACCTAGGTATCTGAATGACTGTACCGTAGGTATTTGTTTACCAAACAGAGTAGGTGTTAAAGATGGAATAGGCCCAGGGCCCGTTATCCATGCAGTTATGGTTTTATCTGGATTTAATACCAATTTATGCTTCACCAGCCAATTGGCCACCTCCTCAAGACAATTTTGAATCGGTGCTAGGTCAATGTTTACTGCCTTAACGTAATGGATCAAAAGGAAGTCATCAGCATATGAATAAGAACTAATACCTAAGGATTGAATAAGTAGTGACAGTGGACTAACATATAAATTGAGCAGCATAGGAGATAACACCGATCCTTGTGGTACCCCACAACAGCTAAAATAGGATTGATTGATTTTGAATAACTTTAAATGAACGGTTCTCAAGATAAGAAGTATACCAGTTGTAAATTGTACCTGAGATCCCAATTTCCTTTAGCCGTTGTAATAATAGAGTATGATCTATCAGATCGAATGCTGCGAACAGATCAAGTGAAACAACCAGTGCAATATAACCTTGCTCTAATCTAGAATGAATTTCACTCAAGAATGACGTTAAAACCATTTCTGTACTGTAGCCTTTTCTAAAACCTGATTGTACAATGCAGTCATTTAGGGCACCTTTTTTCTTTGTGAAAACAGGTCTAGAGCAAAACATTGAAGATTCAGCCCTAGGTTTTGTTCCATTTTGGCTGAAAAACGTCCAAGTCTTAGGAACATCCATGTCCCACCCTTAACACACCCCTGACACGCCCCATTGAGATTTGGATGCACTCCAGAAGAACAGCATAGAAAAACGTTGAAAATAGGTTTTGAAAATACTGATTTAGATGTTTTTCTCTTTCAAAAATGAGCCCTTTGGTATTGTAACATTTTTTTAGCTGAAAAATATAAAGTAAATGTATCAAATCTTATATAAATTTGATCTTTGGTTTCCATTGTAAAAAATGTAAAAAAATGTTCATTCTTTATCCCCTTAGACCATCTTGATGCAAAGAAGGCTGGGGATCTTTCCACTTTGTTTGATGTGGGAGGAATATTTGGTAAGTAGTTTTTAAAATATCTGCAGTCTTCATGAAGACGGAGCACATCAGAGCTTTCCTAGTCCTTGATTGTAGAGCACTATGGAAAACATATCAGTGATCTATATCTCTTAAATCAGATTGTTCTGCATCTGGAATGCCTTTTTTCTTGTACACAAAAAGATCTGAAAATTCCAGTTCTCATGTTTCAAATGACCCGGAATAAAAGGGTAAAATGCTAGGAATTACATATACCTGAGATCATAGGCAATTGGTGGCTCAGCTGTTTGGGGAAGCTAAAGTGGGTGGGCCAGGGCATAGGACCTGAGTCTATAAATATCAAATGCCAAAGAACAAAGTGGCAAAAAATTAAACAGTGAACATCGCAAACTTCAATAGATATATCTATACAGTGGTGTGCTGGAGCCGGCTCGCACCAGCTCGCAAGAGCTGGTTGTTAAATTTTTTACAATTTTGCGAGCCGGTTGTTATTCAGGGTGAGCCGGCTCTCCTCCCTCCCGCCCGCTACAGGGTCCCATACCTGAAGAAGGCAACTGGTTGTCCAGTGGATGCTTCAGGGCAGGCAGGAAAGATCCCCAGTCTAGCCTGCCCACTGTCGGCGCTGACCCTCCCCCGCTGCCAGATTGCTCTTTAAAAATGGCCGCCGAGACTTCCAGCGGCGGCCTCGTGAGACTTCTGCTGAAGTCTCGGAGGCCGCCCTTGTAAGTCTCAGCGGCCATTTTGAAGAGCGATCCGGCAGTGCCACGGGAGAATCAGCACCGGCAGTGGGCAGGAAAGACAGGGGATCTTTCCTGCCTGTCCCGAAGCATCCACTGGACAACCTGGGTGGCTGGAGAGGAGGGGAGGGGGAGAGGAGGGTTGCTGGACATGGGTGGAGGGAGGGGATAGCAGGGGGAGGGCAGGGGGAGAGGAGGGTTGCTGGACATGGGTGGCTGGAGGGGGGCAGGGGAGAGAAGAGAATCGCTGGGTATGGGTGGCTGGAGGGGGGGCAGGGGAGAGAAGAGACTCACTGGGTATGGGTGGCTGGAGGGGGGGCAGGGGGTAGAGGAGGGTTGCTGGACATGGGTGGATGGAGGGGAGGGCAGCGGAGAGAAGAGAATCGCTGGGTATGGGTGGATGGAGGGGAGGTGCAGGGGGGAGAGGATGGTTGCTGGACATGGGTGGATGGAGGGGAGGGCGGGGGGGAGAGGAGGGTTGCTGGACATGGCTGGAGGGAGGGGAGGGCAGGGGGAGAGGAGGGTTGCTAGACATGGCTGGAGGGAGGGCAGGGGGAGGGCAGGGGGAGAGGAGGGTTGCTAGACATGGCTGGAGGGAGGGCAGGGGGAGGGCAGGGGGAGGGCAGGGGGAGAGGAGGGTTGCTGGAAATGGCTGGATGGAGGGGAGGGAAGAGAGAGGAAGGAGATGAGAGGGAAAAGGAAGAGAGGAGAAAAACTGCACATGGATGAAGAAAATAGGCAGAAGCTGGGTCCACTGGACAGTCAAGTCTGCGGAGGACCCAGCTTTTACTTACAGATGTAGGGCCAGAAATGAAGAAGAAAGGCGGAAAGTAAAGAAATAAATGGAAAGGAAGCCCTGGAAACGGAGTTAAGAGGACAGATAGCAACAGAATCGGATACTGAGCCAGCATGATCAGAAAAACAATGTCATCAGACAACAAAGGTAGAAAAAAATCATTTTATTTTCATTATAGTGTTTGGAATATGTCCACTTTGAGAATCAGGTGCTCAACATTAAAAGTTTATATTTATTTAATTATTTTTGGCATTTTATCCCACATTAAACATGAATTAGATTGGAACCTGAGATCATTTAATTTTTTTTCCTGGAATAATGCATTGCCCCCCCCCCCAGGCTCTCTCCCCGGCTATAGCCAGCTCTGCAGTTTGGGGGGGCGCAGAGGTGGATGGGGGGGCGCAAAGGTGGACCAGGGAGAGAGCCTGTTGTTAAACATTTTCCAGCACACCACTGTATCTATATATAGAGACAGAGAGAGAGAGATGATAAACTAAAATTATATTACATTTTGATGTCACCTCATTAAGGCCAAAACACAGTCCCTCCACTGCAAAATATTATATACAAACTTGGGCAAAAACACGCTCAGTACCTTACCATGCTATAATAGCACTAAGTTCCAAGACATGATCTGCAGCCTGATGTGTGAAAAAGCAGTACTGTAAATATTAATGAATTAATGAACTTCCGCAAACTACTGAAGACCCATCTCTTTGACAAGGCATACCACAAAGATCAACCAATGTGAATATACACAACTCCTCCACATATATTCAGAACTGTCTTACAATTTCTGCTTGTTATACTACTATCATGTCTTATCATTATCATGTTGCCCAAGATCCTTCAGCAACACTAAATGTCTATTTTCTAATATATTTCCACTAGTCATGATTACGGTAAGCCACATTAAGCCTGCAAAGAGGTGGGAAAATGTGGGGTACAAACATAGGCGTAGACTGGGGGGGGGGCGAGGGGGGGCAATGCCCCCCCAAACGATGCGAGGCGCCGCCGCGCCATTAGTTTTAAAAAAAAAAACACATGCAAGCACGCGCTCCTCGCCGTCCGCTTGGCTTCCCTGCCCTCTCTATCTGCGTCCCGCCTTCCTCTGACGTCATTTCCTTTCGGGCGGGACGCAGACAGAGAGGGCAGGGAAGCCAAGCGGACGGAGAGGAGCGTGTCCGTCTACTCCTCTCTCTTCCTTCCTCCCTCCCTCCGGCGCAGGCAGCAGTCTTTTCCAGCGTTCCTGGCAGCGGTAGCGTTGTACACGCTGCCTTTGGCTCTGCCCCGAAGCCTTCTCTTCAAGTTCCTGTTCCCGCATAGGTGGGAACAGGAACTTGAAGAGAAGGCTTCCGGGGCAGACCGAAGGCAGCGTGTACATCGCTACCGCTGCCAGGAACGCTGGAAAAGACTGCTGCCTGCGCCGGAGGGAGGGAGGAAGAGAGGGGGTAAACGGAGTCACCATCTTGGACCTCGCGGGGGGGGGGGGAGCAGAGGGAAGATGGATGGGACGGAGGGATGGTGAGCAGAGGGAAGGAACAGAAGATGGATGGGACTGGGAGGGGTGGGGAGCAGAGGGAAGGAGCAAGAGATGGTTGGGACTGGGAGGGGTGGGGAGCAGAGGGAAGGAGCAAGAGATGGATGGGACTGCGAGGGGTGGGGAGCAGAGGGATGGACCAGGAGATGGATGGGATTGGGAGAGGTCAGGCACAGCAGAGGGAAGGAGCAGAAGATGGATGGGACGAGGGATGGTGAGCAGAGGGAAGGAACAGAAGATGGATGGGATTGGGAGGGGTGGGGAGCAGAGGGAAGGAGCAAGAGATGGATGGGACTGCGAGGGGTGGGGAGCAGAGGGATGGACCAGGAGATGGATGGGATTGGGAGAGGTCAGGCACAGCAGAGGGAAGGAGCAGAAGATGGATGGGACGGAGGGATGGTGAGCAGAGGGAAGGAACAGAAGATGGATGGGACTGGGAGGGGTGGGGAGCAGAGGGAAGGAGCAAGAGATGGATGGGACTGGGAGGGTGGGGAGCAGAGGGAAGCCTACTGGAAAGAAGACACTGCATAAAACAAGACACTGGGATCAAAGCGAATAGAAAAACTAAATGATCAGACAACAAAGGTAAATAAAAGTATTTTATTCATAATTTATTAATTGAAATGTGTCAGCTTTTTGAAATGTGCATCTGTGATATTTTGCCTGTAAATTTCATTTCCTTCCTCCATATTAGCATATTCATTTGCATATGATATGCTAATATGCTCCGCCCATTCTTTGCCCCCCCAAATGAAACAGTCAAACTACGCCTATGGGTACAAATGCAATAAATAAATAAATTATACTGAGCCAAAAAACACCAATGCACTACCTAGTAAAAAAATTAAACAAAGCAAACATGACTACAACAATATCTCTACACAGATGCTACATGTTAGTAGAATACTGCATCTTAGTCACAAATGAAAAACACATGACAACAATATTTTGTAAATCTTTAAAAACCTTCCTTTTTGCTAAGTATTTTGCTGCAGATAATTAGGTTATGTACCCATACCGCTGCTTTGCTGTGCGCCTCTTAAACATTGCTGACTTTTTTTCACCATTATTGAAACCTCTGTATTGGGATTACCTAAATGTCCTGTTTCAGTAGTATCTTTCAAGGATGCTACGCCAAACCATGAGCTCCTGGTCAACTGTTGGCTGTCGCCCCCCCCCCCCCCCCAAACCCCAGTTTAGTTTAAAAACGGCTGTATCTCCTTTTTAATGTATCCTGGTTTTTATGTATAGGGAGAAGAAGCCTAGGGGTGGGTAGGAGAAGATGGGAAGGGAGGGGCTATAAATGTACAAAAATGTGCTCACAGACTGTACTGATCTAGTCCTTAAACTCCTGTATCACAAGTAAATCCAGTTCCAAATAGAAAAAAGTCAACCCAGTCCTGAGAAACAGAGAGCCAGAAGTGTTTGCATTTTATTTTCTTAAAAATGCAGCTATTTTTACCCTGACAACCAGCAATATAAGTGCCCACACTTTTAATAAGGCAAATTAGAGTTATAAATGTCATAACTAAAACTGTAGCTAGTTGCATCCTATAATCCAGCCATTATAAATGCCACCCCTTCTAATCAGGACAAAAAAACAAGTTATAAATGCCCAGGGCCCAGGGCCTGAGTACAGAGTTAGGACTGAAAACAAAACACAGATGACAGCAAGGCACAATTATCTAAAAAAAAAAAAAAATAGCAAGAAAAGGCAAAGCAGCAAGACAGAAGAAAGGTTTTACGATGGGGCTCCCCCCTCCCCTCTTTGGAGAAGTGAGCAGTAAATACAGAATACACAATATAGGTAGCAGATTAATTGAACACAAAGTCAATTTAGACAGTGATGAAGATGAGAATGAGAAAAATCAGAATTCTTATCTGTGAGAAGTGGAGATCCTGGTACCAGCACCTGAATGAGAAAGCTGTTCACATGGCCAACAGGAAGACGCTGGACTAGGGACCTAAGAGATAAGTACTTACACGTTTTTCCAGCATACTGCAAATATTGTTCCATTTAATATGCTACATTAATTTGGTGCATTAATTAGTTTTTTTTGGCACATAATTCCTGGAGTATATTCCATGTGTATGTTACCGTCAATAACAGAGGTACTGGGGAGACAGCTGATGAAGCTGCATCAGAGCCGCACAGTGAAGGACACCTTCCTTGCTGTGCTCAAAAGTGCCTCATTGTCCTTTTTACTGCTGACTTAGGTATTAGCCCCCACACTATGGATTTTAACATTGCATTCCATCCCACCCCATAGCCTGACCCTAGCCTCACTCCTCTTTAGCTTCACAAACAGCTGAGTCAATCTGTGGACTTTGTAAGAGGCAATTAGATACGTTCATTTTTACAAATAGATTACCAGATTTGATGATCTGCATAGAATTTAACTGCTTGTCCAAGGAAAATGCTGCTTAAAGTCATTTCTTTAGGTTGGAGGCAAAAGTGAGTATTGCAGTGTCTTCTTTCTTTCTTTCTTTCTTGGGGCTGTTTGAGCTTTCTCCTGTTTCTGTTAGGGCTTAAATTTAAATTCTTCCTGATCGTGCTTCTTCCTTTCTCACACAGGTGGAATATTGGCTGGACTGATATCGGATAAATTGCATAAAAGAGCTTCAACCTGTGCAATTATGTTATTATTTGCTGCCCCTACAGTAAGTGTTGTCACACCTTTACAGTTTACAGAATCTAGTGAGTGCGTAGAGTGGAAGTGGGGTGAGGGTTAAAATAGCTCTATGGTATTTTAAGGCAGGAAATAAACATTTGGGTAAACACAGCAACCTGACAAAGTATGATGACCGTGAAGCCAAGATGCTAAGAACCATCACCAGTTTGGGAGGAGTTAGACCTCTATGAAATGATGAGGCAAGAGAGAACCCAATGACCAGGGCCAACTCAAACATTAGGCAGACTAGGCAGTTGCCTAGGGCGGCAGCTTCTGAGGTGCAGGGGAGCTCCAGTCAAGGCAAGACTATAGATCCTGACAGCCACACAAACTCAATGATCCATTCATACTTTTACATTTTTTATGAATTTTACAGGATTGTTTTAGGATTGGTGGTATTAAGATGATTTTCATTGTTGAGCTTATCAAAATCTCAGTGAAGGAGAAGCCTATGAGCCTAAAAGTTAATTTGAGGGACGCTGGTTCACCTAGGAGCAGTAGTTCTCACATCCGTCCTGGGTACTGGTAACCAGTCAGAATTTCAGGGAGTGCATAAGAGAAATATTTGCATATAATGGTGGTGACAGGCATGCATATCTGTCTCATGCATATTCATTAGGGATATCCTGAAAACTGGACTGGCTTGTGATTTGAAAACCACTGGCTAGGGCACCTAAAATGCTTTCAGCAGCCTGCCAATGATTAGGGCAAAAAGGTTACAGTTAAGAAACCAAACGTGGAAAAGAAAAAGATTGAGGCCAGGAAAGGGTAGGGAGAGTAGAGGGAGAACACTCTACAAAGGTAGAGATCTCAAAGCAGATGGATGGATAGACAAGCTGTCTGGGAGGATGGAAGAGGTAGCAGGATAATGACTTCAGAGTACAAGAGAGATTTATGAGGTTGTTGCAGTATGTTACATTTATTTTTTTAACCTATTGCAGTTATACATGTTCTCCACAATCAGTAAGATGGGAATTGTAGTCACAGTGGGTGAGTATGGTCTTTGACATATTTTTACATATCCTTGTAATCCATCAATACTGAAATTTTACAATAGGCAAAATTCACCCACTAGGGGAAACTCTGTTACAAAATGACCCCATCCTCTTTTTATATACTTTCAAACAAATGGAATGTTGGAGTTATGTGAAAAGGATCAAGGATCAATGTTCATCTGTCTGTCAGTTTGTCTGTCTCTAGCCACAATGAATCTCCAAAAAAGTAAAAGGAAATGCACCAGATATGACTTGCAGGAAAAATTGTGAATGTCACTGTTTTCAGAGAATGGGCTTCCAAAAAAATATCCCCATTTCTTTCTGTGGGAAACTTTGAAACGGTAGAATGCTGACCACTTTCTACGCCAAAAGCCCTACTCCCCCAAACCTCTACCCTGGCAACATTCTTACTCCTAAAACAGACATTATACAGGCAGAAACACTGTGCTTGGAGAGCTGCATGCTCTCTGAACAAATGCCATGCCTTTGTGAAATACAGTGAGGTTAAGAAAGTTCTCCATGAAGTAGGAATACTGAAACAAGAACCTTGTCAAGAATTCTGAATAGCATTCTGAAGGTAAGTGTACTTTGTTTGGATTAAAAGACTGGTAAAATAGAAAAAGAAAGGAGTGGGGGTGGGGGTGGGGGTGTGGGGATTAGCATACACACACACACAGGGAAAATATCAGACATAATTGGTCTCGATAGATTAGAGCTATGCCTCCTCCTCTCTTTTCCATTCTGGTCCAGTGATTTGTTTTATATCCTGGAGGATAGAGGTTGAGGATTATGGGGTCCTTTTGATCACGGATCCATGTTTCATTGATGAAAATTAGGTCAAGGTTTTCTGACGTGATCCACTCTGATATTGTTGTTGTTTTGTTGACTGCGGACTTAGCATTGATGTAGCCCACTTGGATATTTTGGTATGGGTCTGCTAAGTTTGATGATGTGTGGATTTTTGTTAGTTGTCGTTCCTTGGGTAGTGTGTGTTTTTTGTGATCTTTTTTTCCGTATTGTTGCTATTGTCCGTATTTGGGTGTTCTTCCTTTAATTTGGTGGTTGTCAGTTTGGTGGGGTGTAGATTGTCTGATCAGTCTTTTGTGATTTTGTATGATGGGTATGATATTGTTTTCAGCAAGTGGGATAGATAGTGTTAGGTGAATCAGTGAAAGGGAGTAGATTGCTAGGAATATTTTGACAGTATTCATTTTAGTGTCAGTTTGGAGATGGATGGATTACTCACAGTCAGATGCTTGGTAGATGTTGGTGAGTGATGTCTCGGCGTAGCGAACTGCTGGTTGGGGTGGGGAAGTTACGTGGATAAGGTCGTTATGCTGGTTGGGTGGAGAATTGTGAGCTGGTCTTTCGAGCTGACCTCCCATGTGTTTCGTCCGGCAGCGAGTGAGCTCCGGTGGTCTGCCGCGTTCTTGTCTGTGTGCTGAACTCTATAAGCTGTGTGGCATGGGGATGTAAGGGCAAAAATAAGTTTTGTTCTATGGTCCAGGGAGTATATTCCTCCGACCCCCTCACCCAATCATTAAAGCGTTATAATAAACATGCTATATTATAGCTCTGGAGATTGGGAACACCTAACTCACTCGTATCCCAGTCTCCAAACAAAAAGTCTAGTTTAATCTTAGGGTTTATTTTCCCCTTCCAACAAAATTGTATTAAATCTTGGTGCAATGTCCATAAATCATGCTTTGTCACCCACGTGGGGATATGTCTAGATCATAAAGCCTCCGGGGGAACATGATCGTACAATAAAGGTTTATGCAGCCATAAAGTGATAATGATAGATTATTCCAAATAAGTAGTTGCTGTGCAGTCTTCCTCAATAGGATGGTCATATGTTGGCATCATATAGGGATCTAGGGTTCGCTGGTAAGTAAATGCCCAAGTATTTAAAGCCCTCACTAGCCCACTTTAATGGAAAGTCTCCCACTAATTGCCTCTGCAGGGAAGTGGACATAGCCAGTCCCTCTAACATATCCATATTGAGTTTAAAGCCAGAAAATGCACCATATTCATCAAAACTTTCTAAAAGCACTGGGAGAGAATCCATGGGGTGGGACAGGTGCGGCAGTAAGTCATCCACAAAAGCAGATATTTTAAATTCAGTATGTTCTATCTCAACCCCAGTGATTTCTGGATTAGCTAAGATTTCCCTAATTAGTGGATCCAGTGTCAGTGCGAACAGCAGTGGAGACAATGGGCAGCCTTGCCTGGTACCCCTATAAATTGAGAAAGGTTCAGAAGTGACTCCATTTACTGATACTATAGCTTTTGTTGCATGAAGTAGAGAGATTGTGGATGCCTTTCAAAGTGCTCTGCTCAGATAAATGGTGACGGAACCCATGAGAGGAGGAGCGACACTGGATCTGGTGCTCACAAGTGAGGAAACTCTTTCTAATATCTGAGTGGGTGCCCACCTCAGCAGTAATGATCATCAAACAGTTTGGTTTGGTTTCATAGAACAGCTAAAGGGGAGGGTAGCCACTCAAAACATGATTTCAAACATGCAGACTTTAGTAAAATAGGGAAGAAATATAAGAAGTTGAAAGGCAGTGGTCCATGCTGAAAGGAGCTATAAAAATGGCTACTGACCTTTATGTGAGGAGAGTAAATAAAAGCAAGGGAAAAAAAAGGAAACCAATATGGTTCTCCATATAAGTGGCTGAAATAATAAAGGCAAAAAAGTTGGCATTCAGGACATACAGAAAATTCAAGAAAAGGAACACAGAATAGAATATCAGATGAAACTGAAAGAAGCCAAGACAGATACAAATCTGGCAAAAGCACAGGCAGAAGAACAAATGGCTAGAAATGTAAGGAGGGGAGACAAGAATTTTTTCAGGTATATTAGTGAAAGGAGGAAGGCTAAAAATAGAATTGTGAGACTGAAAGATGCTGTGGACTGTTATGTAGAGAGCGATGAGGAAAAAGCGAACGTGCTAAACAAATACTTCTGTGTTCATGGAAGAATATCCTGGAGAAGGACTGCAATCGGTGGGCTACGATATATATGAGAATGGAGTGGATATCGCACTATTCATGGAAGAAAGTGTTTATGAACAACTGGAAAAATTGAAGGTGGACAAAGCCATGGGTCCCAGGATATTGAGAGAACTTAGAGAGGTTCTGGCAGGTTCTTGGAGATGGGAGAGGTTCCATGGGATTAGAGAAGAGCGGATGTGGTCCCTCTTCACAAAAGTGATGACAGAGAAGAAGCAGGAAACTACAGGCTGGTAAGCCTCACTTCAGTTACTGGAAAAGTAATGGAAGCAATGCTGAAGGAAAGGATAGTGAATTTCCTGGAATTCAATGGGTAACAAGATCCGAGGCAAAATGGTTTTTCCAAAGGTAAATCATGCCAAATGAATTTGATTGAATTCTTTGACTGAGCGACCAGAGAATTGGATCAAAGATGTGCACTAGATGTAATCTACTTGGATTTCAACAAAGCCTTTGACATGGTTCCTCATAGGAGGCTCTTAAATAAACTTGAGAGGCTGAAGTTAGGACCCAAACTGGTGAACTGGGTTAGAAACTGGTTGACAGACAGACGTCAGAGGGTGGTGGTCAATGGAATTCACTCGGAAGAAAGAAAGGTGAGTATAGAAGTGCCTCAAGGATCGGTGCTGGGGCTGATTCTGTTCAAAATATTTGTGAGCGACATTGCTGAAGGGTTAAAAGATAAGGTTTGCCTTTTTGCAGATGATACCAAGATTTGTAATAGAGTGCACACCACGAAGGGAGTGGAAAACATGAAAAAGGATCTGCAAAAGTTAGAAGAAGGGTCCAATATTTGGCAGCTTAAATTTAATGCAAAGAAATGCAGAGTGATGCATTTGGGGACTAGACATCCACAAGGGAGCTGTATGTTCTAGGAGGTGAGAGGCTGATAAGCACTGACAGGGAGAGGGACCTTGGAATGATGGTGTCCGAGGATCTTAAAGTAACAAAACAGTGTGACCAAGGCAGTGGCCATAGCCAGAAGGATGCTAGGCTGCATCGAGAGAGGCGTAACCAGCAGAAGAAAGGAGGTATTGATGCCCCTGTACAAGTCGCTAGAAAGTATTGATGCCACCTGGAGTATTGTTTTCAGTTTTGGAGGCAGTTATCTTGCTAAGGATGTAAAAAGACTAGAAGCGGTCCAGAGGAAGGTGACAAAAATGGTAGGGGGTTTGCACCAAAAGACACATGAGAAGACTGGAAGACCTGAATATGTATACTCTAGAGGAAAGAAGGGACAGAGGAGATATGATACAGACATTTAAATACTTGAAAGGTATTAATATAGAAACAATTATTTTCCAGAGAAGGGAACATGGTAAAACTAGGGACATGAATTAAGGTTGTGGGGTGGTAGATTTAGGAGTAATGTCAAGAAATTCTTTTTCATGGTGGTTGAAGCTTGGAATACCCTCTAAGAGAGGTGGTAGAGACAAAAACGGTGACAGAATTTAAAAAGGCATGAGATGAACACAGAGAATCTCTATCTCTAATTATAAAATGGAAGGTATAAAAAACCTAAACTTAAATGGCTGCATGTGTATGGATGTGTCAATGGTGTCGAGTGATGCTTAGATGGTGACTCCGACTGTGATGAACTAGGGCCAATACTGAGCAGACTTGTACGTCTGTGTCTTGTATATGGCAATCTGGTTTAGGATGGGCTGGAAAGAGCTTAGACAGCAACTTCAGTGGCTGGATCATGAGGACAGTGCTGGACAGACTTTTACGGTCTGTGTCCTGCAAATTAGAAGACAAATAGACTGGAGTGAGCTTCGACAGCAACTCCAGGAGTTAGAACATAAGGACAGGGCCTGGCGGACTTCTATGGTCTATGTCCCAAAAACACCAAAGAAAGACCATAATCAAGTATGTAATATCATGTTCATTGTTGATTTCATTATGAGTTGATAGTGAGTGTGGACTATTGGGCAGACTGGACAGACTGTTCAGGTCTATGTTACTATGATATAAAGCCTGACTAGCATCCCCAAAGGATCCTCCAATACCTTATCTGCGTAAGACCTTAAACATAAACTCCTAGCACACCCTATAAAATGCTTTCTCAACATCAAAGCTAATGAGTAATGAAGGTTCCCCTGTGGTCCGCACAGCTTCTAGGGTAGCTAAGATCTTTTGAATATTTTTCAGTGCGTTATGCTCCCATATGAAGCTCACTTGGGGTTCTGCAATAAGATATGGAAGCACTTGTGCTAAGCAGTTGGACAGAACTGTGGCTAGTAATTTAGCTTCATAACAGATCAAGGATATAGGTCTGTATAATTCTGGTAATGAATGATCTTTCCCTGGTTTGAGGAATACTACTATCCGCGCTGACTTCAGTGACCCACTCAGCTGTTTAGCCGTAATGATCATATTAAACATAGCGGTCAGGGGCTCCACAATATCCGGCAGTAATAATTTATAAAACTCTGCTCAATATCCATCTGGACCAGACACCTTACAAATGAACTGGCCAATAATACCACACTTGTAGTGCAGAGAGCTTTCCAGGAGCTGGGAAAGAGGTTAAAGACTTTGGTATAGACTGTAGCTTTTTCTGAAGTACTACCTATCTATAGAAAAGAAGAGAAAAGTTTGTGAAACACTGAGAACTTCAGTACATAGTTCAAAGCCTGGTGTCATCAAGAAGGTTTTAGGTACATAGAAGGATGATTGAATATATGGAAATACAAAAGACTGTAGTGTAAAAATGGGCTGCATCCCTCTGTGGGAGGAAAAAGAATCCTTGGTGAGAAATTCAGACAATATGTTTCTAGGTATTTAAACTAGAAGGTGGGGTGGCATATGGAAGCATGCCACTTCAGGTAGTCACCCCCAGCAAAAGGAAAGATGTGACAGTTGTAAAGAAAACAATCTTAGCAATTCACTTCTGAGCAACACAGCAGAAGATGAAACTAAACAAAAAATTATATAGAAGATGAAACTGCCTTTGAAATGTATCTAGAAAGCGATGACCACAAATGTTTGCAGTCTAAACAATAAAGTTCATGAGCTGCAAGCCCTGATGTTAAAGGCAGAGTTTGTTGTTGTTGTTGTTGTTATCACAGAGACATGGGTCAGTAAATCCCATGAACGAGACACAAACATACCAGGCTATAATCTATTCAGGAAGGATAGAGAAGGTCAAAATGTTGGAGGCGTAGCTCTGTATGTGAGATATAAAAGTGACTGAAATACAGGGGACCTGGGGAAAGGAAGAAACTATATGGATTGCCCTTGAAAAGAGAAGATGGGGAGTTGTCTATAGAGCAGCTTGTTTAAACACCTGGGTGTAGATATCCAAAAGTTGAGAAACAAAGGGACCGTAATGTTGCTGGGAGATTTCAACCTGACAGATGCAGTTTGGAAAGTTCCATCTGTAGAATCGGAAAGAAGTAGAGATATCATGGATGCCTTTCAAAGTGCTCTGCTAAGACAAATGCTGACGGAACCTGTAGGCACTACTAGAGACAGATCATCACTCGGATAGCAATTACACTGGACACATTTGGCTATGGATATGAGAGTACCTAAAGTGGCCGTGGGGTCCTAGCTAGGTTATCCTTAAATGATGTCATTTAACATCTTTTTTCCCTTTGCCTACATCAAAAGAAAAAGATGGCATGTGGAAATATGTATATTGTTTATTATATATAAAAATAATAATTATGACAAGCAAGGTACAAAAATATATACTGAGCACAAAATACTGATGATTACATTAAAAATATATATATATATGTAATTACAGAACTTCCTGGTTCAAGAGATTATCTAACCCTCCACTATCTTCCGTGCAAAAATGTGATCTACAAATCAATGTATATGTCAGGATTCTCTTACCTCTGTAGCAAATGGTGGAATTCCCTCCCAAAATTCATCAGATGGGAATCTAATTGTTTGATATTCCAGAAATACCTTAAAGCCTCTCTGTTTAAGCAATTTCTCACAGAGGGTCACAATTAATTTAAATCTCTAATTGTACAATTATTAATTTTCTCAGTTCCATTATACTCGTTATTATACATGGATGACTATAAATTGTTATTTTTTTTGCGTCTAACATTCATTTCCATATTACATATAATACTCATTTACTTTGTTATTACTACTTAATGTATACTATCCTTCTTCACTTTTTGTACTGTTAATCACAGTAAGTTGTTAGCCACATTGAACCTGATCTATTGGGATAATGTGGGATATAAATGAAATAAACTACAATCTTATCCTGAGAAGAAATTACCTACTTAGCAGCTAGGTTAGGCTAATGATCATATGCCTGAGCCAACCAATCATTCGCCAACAAAGAGCAGAAACTGGCTAAACCTTGAACAATAAAGAAATAACCCTTTCTCTCACCTTTGCGGTCCACAACTTCAGGGTGCAGATGAGGTGATGAATTGGCTCCTCTTCAGGGCTCAAGCAGAATTCCTTGCGAGTCCCTCCTAATATCAAGTTTTAGACCAATGTGTCCTTGCATTGCAAAACAGCAGGATACTCGGTCTGGTGGAAGCCATGACTCAGCTCCTGAATTTGGCCTTGTGCCGTGCTTAGCACAAAGGTACAATTCACAGGTGTTCAAGGAATTCAGTCCCACTCCTTCTCTCAAGCGGGTGTAAATGTTAGCTCATAGTTTACGTTCATATGTGTGTATTTTATAAAATGCACATGTAAATTGTGACTCTGCCCTACTCCTGTTCATACTTACTATATGTGTCATGCATACTTTTAGGCATGACCTAATTCTATAAGATCCATTTGAACCTATTTTAGCTTGTAAAAGTGGTATCACATACAAAAATAGTTTAAAACATTACCCTGTTTTATACACTACAGAAGGACGTATCCAGTGGTGTGCTGGAGCCTGCTCGTGAGAGCCGTTTCTTAGTTTCTTAAGAATTTGGGGAGCTGGTTGTTAGTAGCTACTTTAACAACCGGCTCCCAAAATTTGGACTCGAGTGGCAGGTCGCTTCTCAGCATCATTGTCATTGTTGTCGTCGTCCTCCTCCCCTGTGGCTTGTGCATCTTCTTACCCCACTCCTCCCCGTGCAGCATCTCTCTGCACTCGCTTTCTTTGTCCTCTCCCCGCACCTCCTTACCTCTTCTTTTTGCCACAGTTAATTTTTTTTAAGCAGTGCTGTCACACGTAAGCATTAACAGGCTGCTTCAGCCAGTCCCAGGGCCTTCAGCCCTCAGGGGCGGGATAGGCTGAAGGGGAGGCCCCTGGGATTGGCTGAAGCAGCCTGTTCTTGCCAATGTGTGCCAGTATTGCTTAAAAAATTAAATGCAACAGAACAAAAAGAGGCGAGGCGGTGCAAGTGAGTTACTCTAGCCACATTGTCATTCTTTATTGTTGGTAGCATTTTTATTTGATCTCACTTAAATGTTTTTAAACATGCTGACTTGTGCAGCATAGGAATGTAAACAAAGGACATATTGGTTTCATCGGTTAGCGTACTAATTTGTTCTAAATTTCAAAATTTAAAATCATTGTTTCATTGGGAGGAGCTGGTTATAGGGACTCCCTGTATTCGTGCAAAGAGGTTTTCACTTAGTAAAGGGCCACCAAAACAGATATAATGTTATGAGAATCAGGTACGTAATAATCAGGCTTACTATTTATAAGTACAATTTAAAAAATAGATATTAATTAGGTTGAAACCCAGGAGCATTTAACATTTAACATCATATTGCTTATTTTTGATTTATTCTTACTGTACACTGCCTTGATTAAATTTCTTCAAAAAGGCGGTAAATCTAATAAAATAAATAAATAATTTTCCCCCATGTACCTACATCAAAAGAAAGATGGCATACGGGAACTTGCTCCTTTTGTTTTGTGGATTGCAGTGGTATATTATAAAAATTCACTTGCCTTTCTTATTACTACTATTTCACAGAGAGGTATTGAATAATGATGGAAGGGCTTCTCTCATTCAGAACTTCTGTCCAGAGTCAGTCTCAATGTGCCAACATTGTCCAGTTCAGCACACTATTACCTGCCAAATTCATACAAAGTTAATTATGTTGATTGGAAAATAAATCTGTTGGCTCAGGCAGCTTGCTATGTGAATATTCTATCACTGTTTCATATTGCTACCAATAATTTCATATTAAGGGCATTTGATTTAAACTTTTGTTTCAATTCATTTATGCAGTCCTCAAATGCACATGGTTTTGCTTTTTAAACGCAAAGGTGAATCCTAAGTGTGATTGAATAATTAGGTATAAAATGTGTTTATGACTTTACATGTTTTGGACTGCTTTGGGTCCTGTTGATCTGTGCATCTGCTGTCTGGAATTTTGGAAGATGGAAATGAGAAAATAATAATTAAGTTTTAGATGTAGAAATCAGTTTTTGGAATGTGCATCTTCAAGAACTGGTTTTAGACATGGCTGGAGCCCACAAGAAAACCCTCACTCATTGACCTTCAATCTCCAGAATAACGGTAGTAACTCTCCAGCTTTGAGATGGGCCACCCTTTTTGTCTCTGAACTCCTTTACCTTTGCTGGCAGGGATACTGAGCCCCGCAAGCCAAATAAATGAACTGCTGCTGTTCCGCGCTGCTTGTTTCTGGCATCTGAGCAGCATGCCAGGACTTCTTGCGCAAGTATGCGTGAGAATTCCTGGCATGGTGCTCAGAGCTCGAAACAAGCAGTGGGGAGCAGCAGCAGTCCATTTATTTGGCTGGTGGGGCTTGTCATCCCTGCTAGCAAAGGTATGCCTAGCATGTCTGCATGGGGGGGGGAGGGAGGAGAGAGAGAGAGATGTTTTTCCCTTCGTCCACCTTGGCCCCCTCCGCACCCCCAAAAAATTGCAGAGCTGGCTATGCCCGAAGAGAGAGCCTGTTGTTAAAAATTCCCCAGCACACCACTGATCCCATCCAGTGACAGTATGGAATCAAAATGTGAATGTAGGCCAATCAAAAAGCAGAACTCTCATTTTAGAATTCCACATGACTCTTTACAGATTTATATGGTTACATAGTTTGGCTGATAGGAGATCAAAGATTCTTCAGTCCAACCTTCTACTTACCTATAACAACTTTGATTGCAACTTTGAATTTTCATGTAGTTACAGTGTACTGTACCTTTCATTTAATTTGTTTCACTTTACAGTAATGCTGATCATCTGTGGCATTCTCGTGAATGGCCCCTATTCCCTAATAACAACTGCCGTCTCTGCAGACCTGGTGAGATGGGCCATTTTTTAAAAGAAAAACTAAACCTGTACAAATTAGAAAGGAAGTTGTGGCAATATGGCGTGTTTTGAATGTATCTGTATCCCCCCTTTTGTGTCACAGTTACTGCATCACACTTTCACAGTCTGTCATCTCCTAAGCATCATCCTTACTAGGGATGGGAGTATCACAGAAACATTATTACCTGTCTCATGTATAGAAAGCACTGGAGAGTGCTTTGGATATGTCGCCTCCTGACTAATTGTAAAACTAGGGAGTCAAGGTGCAGTGCTTTGGATCCAACCTTTAGAAAAGCAGAAGACAGCTCATATGCACATATTGGATATACATCATAATAAATAACAATCATATCATAAAACATAGTCACAAATTAACCCTAGAAATTAAACAGAATAAATTAGACTAAAACAAATTGTTAAACTCTGGGTGCAGCTTTGCACAACTTGCAAAATATGGCCAACTCTTAAACTGACCTAAGCTAATAAAGGATGGCATTCCAACTAATTGGTCCTGCTCATGAGAAGGCTCTGTGCCTTGTTTCTAGTAACTTATTTGCATCTGAAGCTTTCAACAGGGAGAGCCAAGAACACTGTAAGGGTTTCCCTGAGAAATAACTGATCACAAGATGACAAATATAAGGGGCCAGCAGCAGAAAAACAACACAAAGGGTTTTCAAGACTGGAACAGACCAAGTCCATAGACCATTATTAAATGGACTGGGAGAGAATCCACTATTTCTGGGATTACCAGTACAGAATGTTTGGTAGTTTTTTGGGATCTTGCCAGGATTTTGTGACCTGGATTGGCCACTGTTGGAAACAGGATGCTGGGCTTGATGGATCTTTGGTCTTTCCCAGTATGGAAATACTTGTGTACTTATGTATGTACTTATGCTTTATTCAAACACCAGGCACGGGCTGTCAGCGTCACAGCACCTGTCGGGTGTCAATCTACAAATATAACAAAAATGTGATTTAATCACAGTCATTATAAAAAAAAGTGTAAACACTTAAGTGCTGACATGAGCAATTCATTTACAGCATGCAAAGCTGACATGGAATGCATAAATATGTATAAAATTGGTAACTTGCATGAAAGGTGAAACGTTAATAAAACTCTATTAACAAAGTGTCTGTGCGGCTAGTGTTGGTCAGGAAGTGCTCAGCCAAGCGGCAGAAAAAAATTCCATATGTGATTTCTTTTTTTTTTTAAGAGTCTGAAGCCAAATAGTGACTAGAGAAAAAATAAACGGGTTTAATCCCATAGGCACAGTGCTTACCTATGATGCAACACATAAATGATGTGTGAGATATATGAAGAAAAGTCATGAAAAATTTAATATGTCCGCTCTTGAGAGTTAAAATACAAAAATAAAACATAAATATAATATCACATCTGGAAACAAAACTATCCAAAGGACACAACATAAGATAATAGGATGAAATATTCATGAATTGCCGATGCTAAACATGCAAATGGATGCGTCTGATCTTGCAAGCAAGTGAATATTATAGAAATAAAATATACGTCACATACAATCATACTTGAATGAAACTGTTGCAGATTTTAAAAACACCAGTTTAAAGTCAAGATAAGTGTGCTACACACAAAGTGGAGCTCTGTGAAAACGAAGCATAACTCTAAATGAATGATGCAAAAGACGTTTGAGGGGTCCTTTTACTAAGGTGTGCTGAAAAATGGCCTGTGCTAGTGTAGGTATGTGTTTTGGACACATACAGATCCATTTTTTAGAGCACCTGTAAAAAAGGCCCTTTTTGTTTGGCCAAAAATGGACTTGTGGCAAAATGAAAATTGGTGTGCATCCATTTTGGGCTTGAGACCTTACTGCCACCCATTCACATAGCGGTAAGGTCTCGCGTGTTAACTGGGTGGTAATCGTCAGCATGCATACAATGCTGATTACCACCTGGTAAGCGCTGCACACCAGAAAATAAAATATATTTTCCGGTGCGCATAGTGGACTGTTACGTCTGTGCTTGCCTCGCCCTCTGGTGGCCAGAACGGGTGGCTGCTATGGACTGTTTTCTGCTGTCTTCCATGTTCCAGACTTCAGTGAGTCCGGTCTGGATTTTCTGGGTTGCCAGACTTGCTCTACTGGTTTGTCCTTGAACAGCAACCTTACTTGGCTGATGATGACTCCAGCTGAATGTCAGCTGCTGAGGGGCTTATTAGCTTCTGTGAACCTTGCTTGCATTGCCTTGGTATCAAAGGTCATTCCTGAGTTCCTGTTGGTTTGTTGGAGTTCCTGCTGTGTAAGTTTCCTGTGTGTTTGATCCTGCCTGTTTCTGGACCTGGACTTTGTTATTGCCTGCTGCCTGCCTATGAACCGTTGCCTGGATTTGGACTTTGATATTGCCTGCTGCCTGCCTATGAACCATTGCCTGGACTTGGATTTTGACTTTGCTTTCTGGCTGTCTATAGATTCTGGTTAGTTTATTGATTACCTGTGTTTTGCTGCCTGCCTTTTGACCGTGCTGTGCTCCTGGATACTGTCTACTATTAAAGTCTTTTCCAGTTATATTCTGTGGCTCCTGCCTGTTGTGTTCAGCACTGCTTTCTGCTGGGGTGATTTTGCCTGCCGCTGCCGCTCCTTGGCAGTGGCCCAAGGGCTCACAATTCCAGAGACTGGGTGAAAGCCGTGACATGGACGTGCATAAAAAATGAAATTACCACCTGGGCCACACGGTAGCCAGGTGGTAGTTCTGAATTGGCACTCATTGGGTGTGCATAGACACCTACACAGCGTAGTGAAAGGGTCCCTAAGTAACTTCATTTCCAATTTTAAAAAACTCACAATAAACTGAAATTGTTGCAAATATCAAAGGAAACTATCGGGCTTATTTTCGAAAGAGAAGGACGCCCATCTTTCGACACAAATTTGAAGATGGACGTCCTTCTCACAGGGTCATCCAAATCGGTATAATCGAAAGCCGATTTTGGATGTCCCCAACTGCTTTCCGTCGCAGGGATGGGCAAAGTTCAAGGGGGCATGTTGGAGGCATAGCGAATGCGGGACTTGGGTGTGCCTAACACTTGGACGTCCTCAACCCATAATCGAAATAAACAAGGACGTCCCTGACGAACACTTGGACGACTTTACCTGGTCGTATTTTTCTTACGACCAAGCCACGGAAAGGTGCCTGAACTGACCAGATGACCACCGGAGAGAATCGGGGATGACCTCCCCTTACTCCCCCAGTGGTCACTAACTCCCTCCCACCCTCAAAAAATATCTTTAAAAATACTTCCTGTCAGCCTCAGATGTCATACTCAGGTCCATGACAGCAGTATGCAGGTCCCTGTAGCCGTTTTGATGGGTGCAGTGCACTTCAGGCAGGCGGACCCAGCCCCATCCCCCCCTACCTGTTATGTTTGTGGAGGAAACAGCGAGCCCTCCAAAACCCACTGTACCCACATCTAGGTGCCGCCCTTTACCAATAAGGGCTATGGTAGTGGTGTACAGTTGTGAGTAGTGAGTTTTGGAGGGGGGTTGGGGGGCTGAGCACACATGGTAAGGGAGCTATGTACCTGGGAGCAATTTATGAAGTCCACTGCAGTGCCCCCTAGGGTGCCCGGTTGGTGTCCTGGCATGTCAGGGGGACCAGTGCACTAGAAATGCTGGCTCCTCCCACGACCAAATGGCTTGCATTTGGTCATTTCTGAGATGGACGTCCTTGGTTTCTATTATTGCTGAAAATCAGAAACGACCAAGTCTAGGGACGACCAAATTTCAGGATTTGGACGTCCCTGACTGTATTATCAAAACAAAAGATGGACGTCCATCTTGTTTCAAAAATACAGATTTCCCCGCCCCTGGATCGGGACGTTCTGCGAGGACATCCAAATCGAAACGAGGACATCCCTTTTGATTATGCCCCTCCTCGTATCAGCCAGAGCGCATTGTAAATCCAGATCAGAAACAATGCACTAAGGCAACCAAGTCCTTGAGTCATGACACTAAAAAATAGCCATCCCGTTCTCTAGCCTGCTTCAATGTATAATATACCATGGATACTATATATAAGAAAATAATTTAAAAGACTCACCATAACAGGTTTTCCAAATGCAGTCAGTGTAGAGTTTTGCGCCGCATTGGTGCCAAACAGAATGATCACGCACATGAGATCAAAAAAGAAATTGAGTTTACGGTGCAATTTGGGTATGATTCTAGTTTTCTGACTCTAAAGGAAAAAGATTTTTTATTCACTAAACAGCCCATTACACCTATAATATATATCTCCCCAAGATTCATAAGATACTTGTTAACCCCCCAGGAAGACCTATTGTGTTGACTAAGGGCTCTCTGTTAGAACCACTATCAATCATCGTAGATGCTTTTTTAAGGCCTTTTATCTCACAGTTGAAGTCCTTTTTGCGAGAATTCTCACACATCATCAATCTTTTAAATGATTTTTATAATGACACAGCTGATTTGATTTTGGTTACTTTCAGTATTGAGGCCCTGTACACCACATCCCTGAGGACCGTCCTTGAGATTCTTCTACAAATTCTCAATGACAGACCAAAACCTCATAGTCCCTACAGCTTTCATCAGTCAGTTGGTTACTTTGGCTCTCATGGACAATTTGTTTTGTTTCTAGAACCTTTTTTTACAAGTTAAAGGTACAGTGATGGGGGCTACCATTGCCCCTGATATTGCCATCTTGTATATTGTTCACTTTGAATTTTTATTTTTGAATGAACATTCATTTCAAGAAGAAGTCTGTTTCTGGAAAAAGTACTTTGATGATACTCTAATGCTGTGGAGAGGCAGCCCCAAGAGGTTACAAGGTTTCTATACATGGCCAAATTCATTAGATCCCAACCTCAGATTCACCATGCATCATGGTGTCAGGCAAATCTTCTTTTTTTTTGTTACATTTGTACCCCGCGCTTTCCCACTCATGGCAGGCTCAATGCGGCTTACATGGAGCAGTGGAGGGTTAAGTGACTTGCCCAGAGTCACAAGGAGCTGCCTGTGCCTGAAGTGGGAATCGAACTCAGTTCCTCAGTTCCCCAGGACCAAAGTCCACCATCCTAACCACTAGGCCACTCCTCCACTCAAATCTTCTTTTTGGACTTGAGGATCAGTAAGGATACATACGGTTTTAATACCACCGTGTTTAGAAAAACAACTGACAAGGATCAATTTCTGCATTTTGAGAGCTTCCATAATAGGTGTTTGAAGGAGAACCTTCCCTTTTCACAATTCTTCCTGTTGCAGAGGCCATGCAACAACTTTGATGAATTTGAGAAACAGAAAGTGTCTATGACCCAAAGGTTTCAGGAGAGAGACTGTATGCAAATCTTACGCTGTGTCTGCAGACACCGTTAGAATTTGTAGAATGCCCCAATGATCTCTGATAATCTTAGAGACCCTGTTGGCTTCATTTGTATACCGTAAGATGCAGGTCATAATTTCATTCTCATCATGGTGTGATTTTTCAATTTGATGCAGCAAGTAGTCACAATGGTTATATTTTGCCCTCCGATAGGTATGTTTTAACTACTCTTTTCGGATATCCTCTCTGCTGTAATCATTCACTTAAATCCTTGGCTTTATATCGGAAATCTTGTTCGTCTGAACAAAGACGTAGATAGCGTAACATCTGTGAGAACGGTAAGCTGTCCTTTAAAAAATCTCGGATGACAGCTGGAATACTGTAGTAGCTTGTTCACGTCCGTCTCTTTTCGAAATACAGTTGTCTTGAATGAAGAGATTTCTTTAATCACTCTCACATCCAAGTAATTGATCTTTTTTTATCATATTGGCAGGTAAATCTGATGTTTCGATGACATTGATTTAAGTATTGGACAAAATTATTCAGTGTTGTATTATCAGCTTGCCATAACAGAAACACATCATCTATGAACATAATCCACAATTTGACATGCTTCCAGAAAATACATTGATACACATACTTTTCTTCAAAACGTGACATGAAAAGATTAGCCACTGAAGGTGCTAGGGTAGCGCCCATGGCGACCCCAGAGACTTGCTGAAAGATTCTTCCATCAAACTGGAAATAATTCTTCTTCATTGCTATTGTTGCTAGTTTCACCACAAATGAAGTCAGTTACTCTCTATATCGATCTGTTAGCGATAGCTCAATAATTTGTAGGTCTTCATCTTGGGAATGGATGTATAAAGAGAAACTACATCCAAAGTTACTAGCATAATGTCTTCTAGAGGTGTTTTCCATGCATCCAGCAGCTGCATAAAGTGCGTGGAATCCCTTATGTAGGATCTCTCTAAGGGAACCAATGGTCGAAGGTATGTATCTATATAGATCGAAAGAGGCTCTAATAACGAGCCTTTTCCAGATACTATATGACGCCACAGAGGGTTGACTGAAGTCTTATGTATCTTCGGTAGAATGTAGAAAACCGGCACAATGTTTGCATGTTGTGTGCGTATATATGTTATTTTCCAGATATTATTTAACAGATTGTATTAAATATTGTTTGTTGTTTGTGTATGTTGTGTGTGTGTGTATATATATATATATATATATATATGTATATATATATATGTGTGTGTGTGTGTATATATATATTTTTTTTTAAATTTATTTATTTATTTGTGACATTTATAGCCCACATTATCCCAAACAAGTTTCAGTTCAATGTGGCTTACAATAAACGGTATAGGATACATAACAAAGAATAATGCATAAGAAATTACTTTGTTGTAAGAATCCAATTTTAAATACAGTATCATAAACGTACTGGGATAGCTATGGATATATATTGTATGTATGTGTGTGTATATGGAGTGGAGGAGTACCTAGTGGTTAGTGCAGTGGACTTTGATCCTGGGGAACTGAGTTCAATTCCCACTGCAGCTCTTTGTGACTCTGGGCAAGTCACTTATGTTTGTGCAGCGCTGCGTATGCTTTGTAGCGCTATTGCTTTTAACCATTATAGACATATATATTTCACATACTCACATTTTAATATATTTTCATGCACTAAAAATATGTGTTCTGCCTATCTCTAGTGATAACAAATTTATAGCACTTTTTTGCACACATAATAGATATATTTTTGAATATTCCCATATACATCTTTATCACATTCACAGATATTACCTAGAAATCATGAGTATAGTGTGTTTCGTGTGGCTGTTTTATTTACTTTTTCTTTCCAACAGCACTATGCCCTGTACATATATTTATTTATTCATTTTCCAATTTCTGTCAGTTTTTTGTGCAGGCCCATTCTGCATTTGCTATCTGCAACATTAGCCTATAAATTTGACTCCCAGATTGATTGTTTTTTTGCAGCTTTATACATCCAGTTGTGGTCATATATCCATGTCGTATTCATTGAAGTTTGCTAGGCTTCAGCCTCAGTTTCACGTTACCTTTTAAATAGCTCATATGCGCATGTGTTTGATCATTCTCTTTGGTGCCAGTGCGGCTCAAACATCTGCATTGATTGCACTTGGAAAACCTATTATGGCGAGTCTTTTTTATTTTTTATATATACTATCCATGGTATATTACACATTGAAGCAGGCTAGAGAACAGGATGGCCATGTGTTAGTGTCATGACTCAAGGATTTGATTGCCTTAGTCTGATCTGAATTTACAGTGCACTCTTGCTGCTGCTTAGATTTCCTTTGATATTTGCAACAGTTTCAGTTTGTTAAAGTTGGAAATTAAGTTACTTAAACTTCTTTTGAATCATTCTTTTAGAGTTATGTTTCTTTTTCACAGATCTCTGCTTATCTTGACTACACACTGTTGCTGTTCATGTTTGCAACTGTTTTGTTCAAGCATGATTGCATGCAACATATGTTTTATTTCTATAATATTCACTTGCTCGCAAGATCAGAAGCCTCTATTTGCATGTTTAGCATCGGCGATTCATGACTATTTCATCCTATTATCTTATGTTGTATCACGCTGTACTGTGTCCTTTGGATGTTTTTTTTCCAGATGTGATATTACATTTATGTTTTATTTTTGTGTTTTAACTCTCAAGAGCGGACATATTATCATTTTCATGACTTGATTTTCTTCATATAGCTCATATATCGTTTGTGTTGCATCATAGGTAAGCACTGTGCTTACATCACCTCTGTGGGATTAAACCCTTTTTTTAATCTCTTGTCACTATTTGGCTTCAGGCTCTTCCAAAAAAAAAAAAATCAGTTTATCACATATGTAATTTTTTTCTGCCACTTGGCTGAGCATCTCCTGACTCTTTTGTTAATAGAGTTTTATTAAGGTTTCACCTTTCATGCAAGTCACCAATTTTATACATATTTATGCATTCCATGTCACCTTTGCATGTTGTAAATGCATTGCTCACATCAACATTTAGGGCCTCTTATCAAGCTGCATTAGTAGTTCCTGTGCAGCAATGCCTACGGAGCTCATTCAAAGTGAATGGGCTTTGTTGGCATTACCTTACTGGGAGCCGCTGATAAGATGTCCTTAGTGTTTATACTTTCTGTAAAATATGTCTGTGATTAAATCACATTTTTATTGTTATATTTGTAGATTGACCCCAGATGCAGGCACTATGACGCCAAAACATGCCTCGTATCTGGTCTTTGAACAATGCATATTGATCTGCTCCAGACTTGAAAGCTCTTTGTGCTGGGTTTTTTTATTTTTATATTTTTGCTGCTATGTGCTGTGTACTTTGATCCTCTCTTTTTTACGCAAATGTAAGGGGCCACATCATTCAAGGTTGTAAACACCATAAAAATGTTCTTAAGTTCCAGTGTTACATCTCATATCAATGTTCTCTCCAGTTTATAAAGGACTCATTCAGTATTTGAGTTATTATGTGTCATGCATTATATTGAGTCATTGCATTGTTTTATCTTAGGGTACTCATAAAAGTTTGAAGGGAAATGCAAAGGCGCTGTCAACTGTAACAGCTATTATTGATGGGACAGGCTCTGTGGGTAAGTTACTAGAACAGAGTTGCTATGTTACTACCTTCTTTTGAGGGGACTATACCGAAAAATGTAAATGCAGACAGATATAGCTACATCTGAGAAGCAAGATACTGACCATCAATCAGGTCCTAGTGAGCTGGTCTCCAATTGGATGAACAATTTTTAGACTCCACACAAAACCTGAACATTGAATAAGAAGATGAAACCGAGCTTCTAAAGAGTATCTTTGTAAACCAAGAAAGAGCCATATATTCAAAAAACTATATACCATGGGCAGTGTGTGAAGAGAGGAGGAGACGGGAAGGAAACTTGAACTGCTGTTACCTGTGTTGTACCTTTTTCTGTCTGTGGAGCTGTGTGGAATGTGAGGTAAAACCTGGGATGTGAGAGGAAACTTGCACTGATGTTGACTGTGCTATACCTGTTTTGGGGTAGGGTGTATATCTATGTTTTTATATAGATATATATTTAAAGAGCTCCTGCCCACTTGTGCTCAGCTGGACAGCACTTAACCAGCCAACCTGAAACCAGACAGGAGTTGGGGAGAAGCTGGAAGTTATGTGAGTGCCAGCGATATTCAGTGCTGGTGCCTGCTTAGCTATCTGGGCACATAAGACTGCATAAAAAAGCAGTCTTATCTGTGCCTGGTTAACTGTGTGGGCACAGGCACTGAATATTGACCGGTGCCTGGATAACTTAGGGGCAGCAGCCTCTAGTCCCAGGGCCAGCTCAAGGAATTGTGGTACCCTGAGCCAATTTGCTTTGGCAACCCACCCCCAACACAAACAATCTTGGCACTCCTCCCCACACAAATCAGCTACCTTCTAGCGAGCCAGCATGCCTGAATAACCCTGACTCAGCCCAGGGGTCGAATTGATTCCCACTTGCTTCTGCTCTGGTGGCTGCCTTCTTCAAAATGGTTTGACTAGGGGGTTCAAGTTGTCATATAAGAGAAGAAAAAAACCTTATATAGCAGGTTGAACCCCCTAATGGTAGTACGCAAGACTGCTGCTAAGGGTCAGAGACATCACTTTGAAGAAGACTCTAGAATAGTGGAATACTCCTAGCCAGTCGGGTTTTTTGGAGATCCACAATGAATAAGTATGAGAGAGGTTAGCATGCTGAGGAGGTAGTGCATGCAAATCTTGACATGCATGCAATCATTGACATGATGCGGCCCGCTGAAGCTGAGTATTCTTTGAGCTAAGATTGACGCGGACCATTTGGCCCTGGGGCAGGTGGCGAGGCGCTGGCCACCGTTGGTCATGGTCGTGTTCAGCGTCCTGAGAGCCCAGATGGAATGAAAGCTAAGTGTTTTGTGTGGTGAAATTTCTAAGTAAGGGAAAAAGCAATAAGAGAAAAATTTGTAGAGGTGGTTGCCGATGATGAAGCAGCCCAGCCCCTGCGAGCTTTCAAATTATTTAACCGGGGGCTTTTTGAGGCGTCATCTCTCGTACCTATAAATTTAGTGTATGGTCAGATGAATTGCCAGTTGATTCTTTACTTTTCTTCTTCATTATTGTACATGGTTGTTCAGACCTAATAGACTTACCACCCAGGAATGCTAAAAAATCATCCCGTACATTCCTTAATCTTCATTTCCCAAATTGTAAAGGTCTCAAATACAAACTAACGCATGCGTCAACCTTTTCCTACATGAGCACACAATTCTGGAATGCGTTGCCGCGAAACCTAAAAACGATCTATGAACAAGCCAACTTCCGAAGTCTACTGAAGACCCATCTCTTCAACAAGGATCAACAAATATGAACTCCTGTACACATACCCAGAACTGCCCTTACAATATCTGACTGCGAAACCACTATCATGTTTTTTCACTATTACTAAATGCACATTTTCTATATAATTCTTATACAATTCTTAAATATTTCTTACTATGATTGATTGCTATTGTACTATCATGTTCTACCATTCATGTTACCCAAAATCCTTCTGTTATACTAAATGTATACTTTCTCATGTATTCTCACTATTCATGATGTATTATTGTAAGCCACATTGAGCCTGCAAAAAGGTGGGATAATGTGGGACACATGTGGGATAATGTGGGATACAAATAAATAAATAAAAAATTAAAAGCAAGGCCTGATAGAGGTGAGAAATACAGCCTTGCCCCCCCACTGCCATGTGTTGCTCTCTGTCTAAGAGAGAGTCTCAGCTAAACGAATGTCTCCTCGAAGTTTCCTTAAGATATAATCTTTAATTTGCCTATAATGGAAGACCTGGCATCACCCTCTCTTTTTAATTGTACACACATCAATACTACAAATCTTAAATCCTCTATTTTATGTTTGTCACTTAACTAAAGGACTACAAGCGGTGCATCCTTCTTTTGTACGCGTAAGTTGCTCAAATGTTCAGCAATCCTTAATTTGATTTTACACTTCATGTGTCCAATATAATAATAATTCCATAGGCATTTAATACAATAAATAGTGTGTGCAAAATTACAATCAGTCTGTTGCAGACACATTTGGCACATTTTTGTTTTCTGAGCACATTATATCACAGATTTGTAATGTTTTGATATCATTTATGTAAAGGTTTATTATAGAGTCATATTACAGTTAAATGGTACATCAGAAATAATAAAATAAAAATCTGTGGATAAGTCGTGGATCACATTTGTTCTGTATGTCCTCATCATGTCCAGCATCTCCCTAAACCCCTCCCGTTTTGATCCAGCATCTGTTGTCCATGTACCTTTTGACTTCCTTCCCTACCCCATGTCCAGTATCTCCTTTTGGTCTCCCTATGTTCCCCATATGCAATATTATTCCTCCCTCCCCTCCACCCCCAGGCCCAACACCTCTCCCTCTCTTCGTCCCTCTTCTCCACCGTTCAGTCTTGTAGACCACAGTTTCTTGTTGCACAGACTCTCTGTTGGATATTATAAAAACTATCCTTCACTGGTTTTCCTCATTTGTCTCAGGCTGTTCCTTTTCTGTCACTCTCCCATTATCCACTTCACCTCCACACACCCACAGCTGCGGAGTGCCCTAGGGTTCTATTCTGGTGCCTCTCCTATTCAACATTTTTCTCAGTCCCTTAGCTACTTTTATTCAGGATTACTCATCCAAAGGCTATTTCTATACTGACGACATCCTTCTAGTCTCCCTGCAAGACCCAGATACTCTTCTCTGCTTAGTGCTGTCTCAACTCTGTCTCTAACTGGCTACTTTCACTTGCATTGTGGATCACAAGATGCCCCCTCCATCTTTCACTTACTCCCACTATCAATCTTGTAGATGCTTTCCAATATCTTGGAATTTTGTTAGGCTTGGAAAGAAAGTTGGTAGTCTAAGTTTTTGTTGTCAAGAAAATCATGTTTCAATGTTCTACATCTTATGCGCTTGGTTTGGTATCTGTGCCACCCTCCTATGCCTTAGTAGCAACCTGGTTGGACTATTGTAACTCAATCTATGCTGGACTCGGCTCTGTTCTCCAAAAGCACCTCCAGGTTGTTCAAAATATATCTATTAGGCTCCTAGCAGACGCCAACTGCTTTGATCATGTAACCCTGCTCCAGAGTACAGCACAAAATTCTTACCTTATCCACAAAATCATGCACACAGGTTTACCACCCTACCTCACTTCAGACATCTCACCTTATTTTTCTGCCAGATCCTTTCATTTTGCGACAGATCATCCTCTCTATCCCCTGAGTCTTCTGCTCCCAATTTGTTTCTACCGGAGTGCCGCCTTCTGCCTCTTCCCCTTCTTGTGGAAAGTATTCTGTCTCTCTATCTGTAACGAGTTGTCTTACCCAAAGTTTAAATCACTGCTCAAAACTCTCATTTTCTCCCTTGTGATCCCAGGAGTAGTGGGCATGATGCAGCAGCACCTTCAGTAACTGGAGTAAGTCTAGACATCTCCCTGCCTCCCGCTTCTGTTGCTCCCCCCTATCCCTGTACCCCTCCTCTTTATCATTGCTCTATCCTATCCATTAATTGTAGTTTCTTTTTGCGTATATTTGAATTAGTGTGTAAACCGATTAGATTTTATTATTTATAACCTGGCCTTATCCAGGGCGAGGTACAAAATACACTCATAAAACTCATAAAGACATACTACACAAAGAAAAGTTGACTTACAACAAAATCCATACTCAGCATGTTCAAAAAAGTTCAAAAATACCAGCAATCTGTTGAAACTGCAGAAGTGAAAAAAGCCAGAAGAGACGGCTAGGGGGAGACATGATAGAGGTATATAAAATAATGAGTGGAGTGGAACAGGTGGATGTGAAGCATCTGTTCACGCTTTCCAAAAATACTAGGACTAGGGGGCATGCGATTAAACTACAGTGTAGTAAATTTAAAACAAATCGGAGAAAATATTTCTTCACCCAACGTGTAATTAAACTCTGGAATTCATTGCCGGAAAATGTGGTGAAGGCGGTTAGCTTAGCAGAGTTTAAAAAGGGGTTGGACGGTTTCCTAAAGGACAAGTCTATAAACCGCTACTAAATGGACTTGGAAAAATCCAAAATCCCAGGAATAACATGTATAGAATGTTTGTACGTTTGGGAAGCTTGCCAGGTGCCCTTGGCCTGGATTGGCCGCTGTCGTGGACAAGATGCTGGGCTCGATGGACCCTTGGTCTTTTCCCAGGATGGCATTACTTATGTACTTATGTACAAATGGCACTTTAACTTGTGCTTGAATGTCAACAAATGAATCTCATGTTTCAGTTCAGCTGGTAAGTGATTCCATTCAAAAGACCCAGCAACCGAAAAGGTCCCTCTCCTTGTGACATCCAGACAAAATAGATTCATAGCAGGTATAATCATTTTCCAGCATTCGTAGACTTCAATTGTCTTAATGGAACATAACGCTCATTAGCATTCTTCAAATACACAGTAATATCATGATATAAAACATGATGAATCAACATCAACAACTTAAATTTCACCCTGAATGTTGTCAGTAGCCAGCCCAATAATCACTTTAAATAAACAAAGGTGTACTGCTGAATTCTGTATAATTTGCAGTGATTGGGTACAGGCTGCAGACAATCCAAGATATATGTTGTTACAATAAATACCAGATAACACCATAGCTTCCACAACTCTCATAAAATCACCATAGGAATCAGACGACACAGCCTATTTAGATGCAAATTAAAAAATGAAGTTCAAATCAGATGCTGAATCTGTGGCCTGAAAGAAAAAGCAGAGTCAACCAGTACCCCCAGAGTCCACACCTGAGACGATACCTGCACAGGAGGCTCCCTTACATGTCTGGTCTTACTCAGATATTCAATGCCAGTGTCTGGACATTGCTTGGCATTGAATATGCGGGGCTAATTTAGCCAGCCACAGTCAGCACTTAACAAAAGTACTGAACACTGCTAGCTGAATATTGATTAGATAAATAGATGTACACCCTACTCCAAAACAAGTATAAGACAGGCAACATCAGTGCAAGTTTCCCTCACTTCTTTATGTGTGTGTATTTGTGTATGTCTGTGTGGCTTGTACTACTTCTTTGGTAGGACAGAATAGGCAAGAAAGATATAATTGTCACTTCCTACAGTCTCTTCTTATATAAAGGAAGACAGGTAGTGACAGAACTCTGGTCCTGAAGATGGACATATGATCCAAAGTTGCTTTTTGGACACCCAAGGCTAAGCAAGCCAACGCCGAAGGGATTCACAGACTTTGTAAAAAGAGCTACAGTAGTAGCGAAAAAAAGCAATCCTGCAGGAGTGGCTGGGGAACAAACCACCATCACTGCAATATTGGCGAACTCAAATGCTTATACTTTTACATACAGAACATCTGGCAATGCGGAACCAGCCACGGATAAGAAGACAACAATTTGAATGCAGATGGGCACCCTTTTGGGAAACCTTGACCCCAATGGTCCAGAGCCAGATATTGAACCTATAATCCCCGTTGCTGCTGCTCCTGTAACCTCTGCTTGTTATTGGATATATAAGGGAAAAAAGTGTGGGGGGGGGGGGGGGAGGCTTTGGGGAGGGAAGGGGGGTAGGGAACAGGGAGGGGAGGGGGAGTAGTTTGGGGGGGGGGAATACTAATATCAATAAAAATACAAAATGTGATATGCCAATTGCTGTTATGGAACTTGCTTATGTAATGTGAAATGTTACAGCTGATTATGTTCACTTAATAAAAATGATTGAAACATAAAGGAAGACAGGTTCCAAAAGCAAAGACCTGGTAGTGACTTTGTTCCACTTTGTTGGACATGTTCTTCTCTTGGCAGGAGCTGCACTGGGACCTCTCTTAGCTGGTCTCATATCCCCATATGGATGGAATAATGTGTTTTACATGTTAATAGTGGCAGATGCCTGTGCTTTGGTGGTAAGTAAATGAGCAGAATGTTGCTGTGTTTTACTGTTTCTGTTGCTTCAGAATTGTCTGCTTTCTCATCCCAATCCCCATTCCTGCTCAGCTATCCACTTATAGCAGGTTTCTCCCCCTGTTGAAATAACAATTCCTGGAGCATTAGCATCTAGGAATGTCACGTCCTGCGTATATTGTGCCCTTTATAAGGTGGCATAAAATCCTTCCAATAATTAATCATTATTTGATCATCAGCTCGGGGGCGTAGCCAGACACCCAATTTTGGGTGGGCCTGTGCCCAAGATGGGTGGGCAGAAGAACTCCACCTTGTCCCACAAGTGATTTGATCTCTCCCTGTCTCACCTGCATGCCATATGGTCTCTCAAACATCCCACCCTCCCCTGCATACCTCATAAATAGCAGATTTTCACCAGCAGCGAGCAACAACTAATACACACTGCTCATGTTGGCCCCACAGCCTTCTCTCTGATGCAACTTCCTGTTTCTGCATAGGCAGAAATACATCGGAGGGAAGGCTGTGGGGTTGGTGCAAGCAGTATGTATTGGTCGCTGCTCACTGCAGCTGAAGATATGCTATTTACAAGGTGTGCAGGAGGGACAGTTGCTGCAAGTTTTTGACTGATGGGGCTTGGGGATCCCTGCCAGCCACATCATAGGTATGCTGCTACTGGGTGGGCCCGGGCCTACCCTTGGCTACACCACTGCATCAGCCGTTAAAAAGTTGTGGCCAAAAAATATGTTTTTATAGTCTCCTTTGTCACTGAAGTTGTCAGTTTTTTCTCTTGACATGCTTTCTTTTCTCTTTGCATTTCTCATTAAAGAAACCTGTGGCTGCTCAGGCTATTCCCTTTCCACGTACCATCTTTTGCCCAACATTCTATACATTGGCAATCCGCCCTCTTCCCATATTCACACTCCTCAGTAAAGCCCTCATTATGATAGTTATGATAGCAAAGTAGATAGTTGGAGTTCATAGATTACACTCATCTGTATGCAGGTTGCCTGGAGTTAAAGTCTGTGGTTTGTCAACATCTCAGCTTTACACTGAGAATGCATCAGAGTTTGAAATCTGATATTTATCTCTGTAGATCTTAATTTATTTGTTTCTTTTTCAGTTTTTGTTGCGTCTCATCAGGAAGGAGTGGAGCTCTGATGGGCCCATAACCATGCAGCAGACACAGTGAGTCACTTAACGAGCTCTGCTTCAGCACAGTAATACATCCCATAGCCATTCAGCCCCTTCCTGAATCTCACTACAGTAATATATTCCTATATATTCCATACATCTCCAATATCTGTCTAATGACACATTCCTAAAGCCAGTGATACTCCTCCTGTGTCCCAGTACAGTACAAAAAAAAAAAATCTGTTCACACCCCTCCTGTGCAGCCACTCTCTCCTGTATATCAAACCTGTAATGTATACCCATAGCCATTCTTCCCCTCATATATTTCAGCACCATTACATATCCGTTCAGATACTTCCCTGAATTGCCAGTTATACAAGTGAATGATGTCACTGTTCAGATATTTTCCAGAGCTTTTTTCAAAATTAAAAAAAAATATTTCTAGAGGCTTAGGCTTCAGCCCTCCTCACCACCACATGCACACACATTGCAGCACCATCTGTTGCTATGTCTGGTGAGGATCTCTAAGCCCCACCAGCAGAACAGGTCTTCCATCAATGGGCTGGCAGTTGGCGGCACTCTGTATGGGCTGCTGCCTCACCCCCCCGGCTGCACATGTTTGAGTTTCAGGCATGCATGAAAAGTGAACAACCAGGAGGAGAGGTGAAGCCGAGATGGCCTATCACCAAAAGTTAGCATGTGCGGAGGGAGGGAGGGAGAGGGATTGACACAGCAGTAGCCCATGGAAAATGTCACCAACTGCTAGACCACCAATAAAAGATCTGTTCCCGCCAGCAGGTCTTGTGGTTCCCCACCAGCTCAGGTCATGAAGGGCAAGCATAACAGGACAGAGGCAGAGAGCAGGAAGCAGGGCAAAATTGTTTGCTCCACACACACACACTCTTTAGGCTTAGACACCCCCCCCCTCCCAAATTTGAAGATCTGACTACACGACTGATGTGCACTAGTTCCTAGCTGCCAGTTCACAGTATGCCTTAGTTCATGTTTTTCTGCTAGCAAGAAAGAACCCTTTCTTCCTAAGAGCATCAGCTTCCTGTTTATCTTTGTATTTAATAACCAGTTTCCAGTGAAAGTGAGTTTGAGGAGACATGTGGTTCCTGTTTAGATTGTAGGTTGTAAGCTCTCTGGCGATAGAAAACTATCTTCTGTACCTGAATGTTAATTTGCTTTGATCCAATATAGCGTAGGGGCCTATATTCGATTTTCGCACCTTACTAAACTCCCTTCTATTTATCAGCAGGTAATCTATTCGGGCTTGTGTATCATGTGCACGTGCTACCTGGGTATAGTCCCTATCTGTTGGGTGTAGCTCTCTCCAAGCCATCCACAAGATCTAACATCTTGGTTAACTGAAGCAATCCCTTGTTAGCATAATATCCAGCCAGTGGCCCCCCGAATTAGATTTGTCCATCCCAGGATCCCACACTGCGTTAAAGTCCCCCCCCCTACCACCAAGGGCCCATATTCCTCGGATCAAAGCTCTAATCACCCTACTATAAAATTTCTTGTCACATTGGTTGGGGGCATATATGTTACACATATAGATTGTTTGCTGATTAATGACTGCTTTTACCAAGATAAACCGCCCCCCAGGATCTGCCCTTATGATCTTTATCTCTTCGGCCACCGCTTTCTTAAACAAAATCGCTACTCTCCCTTTCTTCCCCTGCACATTTGCTGCAACGCATTCTCCTACCACCAGGTTTTTAATTTAGCATGCTCAGTTGCATTAAGATGTGTCTCCTGCAGCATAGCCACTTCCACTTTGTGTCTATTCATGTGCTGTAAAATTTTTGACCTTTTAATTGGCGAAGATATCCCCCCCACTTTCCATGTTATTAACTTTACCAGATCACCCAAGGATAGATCAGCTTCATTTTGTCTGCTTTTTGAATCTGCACTGGCAAGGGACGTCCCAGCCTCCGTCCCCTGCCCACCCTCCGGTCCAGCCTAGCTTCCCCCCCCTTTCTTGCCAACACCACTCCCATTATCTTTAAAGTTCCCCATGATCTTCGATACCTAATCTCCTTTACCCTCCCCTCCTTATCTCTATCCCTCCCTGCCCCCAACATCCTATTCCCCACATGGAAACAATCACTTCAAACGCCCCCCACCAACCCCAAATTTACTTTACACTTTCAGCCACCCCCACATGCACACATCTTAGTCACTTACCCCCTCCCCCTCTATTTCAGCTCCCCACTTTCTTCAATCATATTATATACTCACATCCCTTATCAAGCATCCTCCAACCTGCTGCCCCTTGATCCAGTTGCTCCCCAATAAAGGGGTTTTACTTGCGATTCCACTACATCACCCAAGTCCTTGAAGATTTTTCCACATATTCAGTATCCTTTTTTATATGCCATCATCCCTTTCTGTTCTCCCCTTAGCAATAGGTTTACAAAGTGTCTCTCTCTTAACCTCAATCCAACGCCGCTGTCTTTTTGGCATCCGCTAATCAGTCCCTCAAGTCTTCCTTGATCTTTCTCCTTTATCTTCTTCTACTCGTGCCATAAATTTGCGAGCCTCCTCCACCACTGTATATGATATAGTCGCACTTCCATCCGTTACTTTGAGAGTGGCCGGGTACACCAAGGCAAACTTGATCTTAAGGGCAAACAGTTTTGAGCAAATGGGGGAAAAGGCTTTGCGTTGCACTGCCACTCCTGCAGAGTAGTCTTGAAAACATAATTGCTTATAGTATATCCTGTTTTTGAGCAAAGTTGAGAATCCTCATGATAATCACTCTTAGAGGCAGATGCAGCAACCAAACGTAAAAAAATCTAAATCGTTAAAGTCCCTAACGATTTTAAAATAACGAAAAATGCACCAAAAAAAAAAGTCACACATGCTGGAATCGGTATTGAAACGTACAATGTATCAAAGAATCACAATACACATCGTTAATCGGCCCCCAAATCATGCGCAGAGCAGCCAAGCGTTATGTTAGCTGCTCTGCGCATGCCACAAACAGTCAAATCACAAGCACATGGCAAATTGAATTGACACATAAAAAAATAAAACTAAAAAAAGGATCGGGAGGGGGCAAGGGCGCTCATCAGGAGCGTCCTGTACGGACGGCCTTGCCCCCCCCCCCCCGCCGCTGCTCCCCACTTTCCGCCGCTCCCCCCACCCCGAAAAAGCAAAATTGTAGCAGCCCCTGCCCCCCTCCCTTCCTCACTACTCTCAGCTCCGCCTCCCGACATCCTCCGTCTGTGCCCCGCCCCCTTTGGGGGTCGTCGCCGCCATTCCCCTTCTCCATCGGGCCCCCCTCCCTCTTACCGGGCCCGTGCAGCGCCTCTCTCCTCTGTCGGAAGGCGCTGCACGGGCAAGAACGCTGAATCAGCTGATGCCTGCCTTCGATAGAGCGTCTTTCTCCTCCTGGGCCCGCCCCTGTCTGACGTCAGTAACCTACGTAGGTTACCGACGTCAGAAAGGGGCGGGCCCAGGAGGAGAAAGACGCTCTATCGAAGGCAGGCATCAGCTGATTCAGCGTTCTTCTTGCCCGTGCAGCGCCTTCCGACAGAGGAGAGAGGCGCTGCACGGGCCCGGTAAGAGGGAGGGGGGCCCGATGGAGAAGGGGAATGGCGGCGACGACCCCCAAAGGGGGCGGGGCACAGACGGAGGATGTCGGGAGGCGGAGCTGAGAGTAGTGAGGAAGGGAGGGGGGCAGGGGCTGCTACAATTTTGCTTTTTCGGGGTGGGGGGAGCGGCGGAAAGTGGGGAGCAGCGGCGGGGGGGGGGGGCAAGGCCGTCCGTACAGGACGCTCCTGATGAGCGCCCTTGCCCCCTCCCGATCCTTTTTTTATTTTTATTTTTTTATGTGTTTTCTGAGGTCCTTTGGACCAATCACAGCGCTTTTAGCTCTGCTAATGCGCTGGGATTGGCTCAAAGTTTGTTTATTTTTTCACTTAACACTTTTTCCTGCCAAGGAGCTGTCCTAACGAGAGGTCCAGACCTCTCGTTAGTTTTCCTGCCTTTTTCCTGCGTAAAGGCAATCGGAAAAGGTTAGTGCATGTCGTTTCAATGGGGTTTTCACACTAATTGCTCATCTCCATTCCGTTTTCGTTAGCTGCTACTGTCGTCGGAAAATAGGCTTAAGTGCATGGAAAGGATCGGAAATTCTTCCCCGAGGGCTCATTTAACGATGAAAAACGTTTAGTGTATCTGCCTCTTAGTCTGTAGTGCCTGTGCCCTTGGTCCTATTCTGTGTGCTCTTTTGATGCACAGGGGGCCATTGCTCTCTGGAATCTGCAGCTCCTCAGTTAGCCACTTCTCCAAAAAGGCCTGTAGGTTCATATCCGGCAGCGACTCTGGCATGCCCACCAACCTCAGGTTGTTTCGTCTGGACCTATTTTCTAGGTCCTCCAGTTCCACCACTTTCTGTTTTTGTGTGCTCTGGTCGCCCTCCACCATGGCTACCCTGTCTTCCACTTCTGCCGTTCGGGTTTGTAAAGCCGCCCATTCTTTTGAGAAGTCCTCCATTCGGGCGTGCAGACGCTCTAACTTAGAGTCCAGTGGGGCCAAGCGTCTCTCCAGCAATTCCTCCAAGAAACCGCGGGTGTCGCTGGGCTCGGAGGCACCACCATTTTGTCCTCCACTGCTTTGCTTCTCGTTTTGTCTTTATTCGCCGCTGTCGCCGCCATGATCTCTCCACCAAAGCACTCGCCAGCTACACCAGCTGTTCAGCTTTCAATCACCACTAAAATCTGGGGTAGGTACTGCTTGAATTCTTTGCAAAGAGTTGGGAGTTGCTTAGGGGCTCGGGGAGACTCTCACTAGTGTCTTCCTCTGAGCATAGCGTCACGTGATCTCTCATCATATTAATTTTAATACAATTATTGGAGGCATCACCTCTGTCTCTCCCACCCACCCCCACCCGATCGATCACCACCATTCTGTCTCCCTTTCCGCTCCCAGGTCTGCACTTGTGCCAGCAATAATAACTAAGTGAAGGCAGACAGACACAGGGAAATTGTCCTGTCTGCACTGCTACTGACCCTGCCAGTCCCTGAATCTGAAAATGACATCAAGCTGACCCCTGAATATCAGCTCTAGCTGCCCCTGCACTATCTGGTTAGTGCTGGAACAGTCCATGGGAAGAGCTGGTACTTAATGATTAGCAGCGTTCAGTTCTGGTGGCCATATCTCAAAAAAGATATAGCAGAATTAGAAAAGGTTCAAATAAGAGTGACCAAAATGATAAAGGGGATGGAACTCCTCTCGTCTGAGGAAAGACTAAAGCCCATTCAGATCATTGACCAGTTAAGTGGATAAATTTAGGACAGGCTGTACCACAAGGCTGCCGCTAGAGGTCACAATAGTCATTTTGAGAAAGAAACCGTGACGGGCAGGAGCAAGTGGGCATCATGCCTTCCTATAGGTCTCCTCCAAGACCACTAGGATAGAAGAGGTAGTCCTAGTGGAGCCTATGGGGGTAGAGGGTGGGTTGGGGGGACTTGGTCAGGCCTTTAGAGCAGCAGGTTTGAGAGAGAAGGGGATTGGGATCATGGGGGGAAGGAGGGGAGAATTGAAGGTGGTGAGGGTACCTGCTTTCCTTATGTGGGTCCCAGCCAAGAATCAGCCTGGGCTTGCATAAGCGTCTTATGCAGATCCCAGCTGAATAATAGCCAAGACCCGCATGAGTTCCAGTGACCAACACATGCAAAATTAGGCCCAGATATTAAATGTCAATGCCCAATGGCCCAGCATTGACTATCTTGGGCTAATTATGCCCATGGTAGTCAGTGCTTAAAAAATTGCTAACTGCTGGAGGCTGAATATTGACCTCTGATCTTTACCTGCCATTATTTCCACTGTTTCTCTGATATTGTCTTGTATTCTGTAAATTCTCTTCAGGTATAAGGAACATTGACTCCATGATATAAGCACACTTATTCTCCTGGACTCAAGTCTACCGAGGAAGGCAGAAGATCATGTTTTGCACTATGCCAGAAAATATAAAAATGTTTTTGCACTTTAACCTCAGTAACTGTTCTTTAGAAAGCTGCTCACTATTCAGGGATTACAAAAACCAAAATACCATGTAATTTTTATCACATAGAAATTCTTCAGTAAGCACACGAGGAACTCCAGTGGTTACTTACTCTGGTATAGGAGTACTGCAGAAGCTATGGCCCCAACAGTTTCTCTGCCCAGTTCGATTAAATTAATACAACCCTTTGTTACACGTAGAATTGATTATTGTAATTCTCTGTATCAGGGACTTACTTTAACCAGTCAGAAGAGGCTTCAGCTGGTCCAAAATACTGAAGTACATCTGGTGGTGAATGGAAGAACTGATCATGTGACACCTATATTAAAAGAACTACACTGGTTCTATTTTTCTGCCAGAATTGTTTTTAAGACAGTGTGCTTGGTTTTAAAGGCTCTTTTGAACATTCCAAAATATCTCTCAGCGATTTTTATTTTTAGTGCTGTTTATTACAATTGCCGTCACCTCAAATTATCTTCTACAAGGAAAAGAACGTTCAGCTATATGGGACCTTCTTTATGGAACTTGTTGCTCATTAATTATACCAGCATGACAAGTTATCTAGGTTTGCACAAAGTACTGAAAACCTGGATTTTTGATTCTAATTTCTGTTGAGATTTTTGTTATTCTGTTTGGTACAATTTTATTGTGACAATCTGTATATTTAGGGGTTTGTGTTTGTATCATGATTTTATGTTATTTAAATTTATATTGGGGGGGGGGGGGTTCTGTTTGTATTATTGATTTTATGTTATTTCAATTTTTTCTTTGTACACCGCTTTTAAAAACATTGGTATTAAGCGGTATGTCAAAGTTAATAAATCCAATCCAATCTAACCTACCTTTAGGGCTAACTAATAATACCAGCTGAATAAACAGGTGCCAGATGCAGTCATTTGAAAACTGATTAAAGTGTCCATTGTTTACTATTCTCATTTTGCTGTGTTCTTCCATCCATGAATGTTGGAGGCATGAACTGGCAATTTGAGCCTCAACTCCACTTACATCTCAGGAACTTTATCTATCTCAGCCTTTTAACATCTCTATATCCAATCACATATTTCTGATTCTCAGCTTTGTAACACACATCTATTTCCAGTCACCCCCCTTCTATTCCTCAGCACAGTAACACACTGCCTATAGAGGGAGCCCTTAGCACAGTGTTAAGAGATTCAAGCCTCTAAAAAAAGAAATCACGGCCACTCTGAGCAGATAGAGGAGAAGTATGAGGCCACGGTGGCATGGATGAAGAAGGCAGAGAACACATCTTGAGGAAACACTGATCATAGGGTTACCATACATCCTCTTTTAAGAGGGCATGCTCTCCTTTTGGAATATGTCTTCCAGGTTTTTTAATTTTTAGGAAAATATCCTCTTTTTCTTTTAGGTTCCTATGACCAACACACCTCTCCCCATAATAAGAGAAACCAGCTCTGGCCTATTAGTCAGTCTAGACACATGGAGGTGCTAAAGAGAAAGATATTGCTAATGTTTCTCTGCTGGGCAAATCTGTCAAAGGAATTTTATTTGTGCAACACAACTTTAAGCATATGTCTTGCAAAGACTTTCACATGTAGCTCAGCTGCCAAAGTTATTGAGGAATATCTGCTCTTCTGATAAGTTTGCTTGGGCTCAGTCTCAATCAAACTCAAATTCAGAAGTTTTTTGAAAAGTAGATTATTGTCCACTGCTATACAGTGAGTCAGTCACTGTTTGATGTGCATTCATGAACTAAAAGCCATTACACATTTGCTACAATTAAATATTTCTTTATCAAAGGTAGCAACCATTTTTATTTTTGTGTCCTCTTTTTTTTTTTTGTCTCTGCAAATATAGTAACCCTAACTATTCATCAGGGTTTTGTTTTTTTTAGGACAGATCTCATATCACTATGATAATTTAAAAGAAGGTTTGTGTTCTAGCCAAGATATAATTATGTGCAACTGACATTAACTGGGAATAAACTGGATGGACATTAGAAATGCAGTCACTGCTCTGTAGGTGAGGTTACAATATAGATAAATATTAACCCTTTGGATGGGATTATGAATGTAAAAAAAAAGTTACAACTTGTTCCCTGGATTTTGTAATTTCTATTAATAAGGAAGGAAGTTATCAAGCTGTGTTAGGGCTTTACGTTGCACTATTTGCCCCTTAACCTGACTTAAAATGCAATAATGCAAATGTGACCCGCTGAGCGAAAAGGTACCAATAGAGGGGTAAGTGATTTATTCATACCACTAGATGGATATCAACTGCATATAATCCTGCAAAATTTCAGCCTCGTGTGGTCTAATTATGTATTTAAAAATGAGAACTATATATCAATAAAAAAGTAATTAACCTCACAAATCACATACCCCACTTTAGGTACCTGCAGTTTTTAGGCTGTAGAACATGAAAAACAGCAAAGTTGTGAAAATAAAATTGCATGGTTACATTCTACTGACCCTATAATACACAAAACTTTCAAAAAAAGGCTGGCTTAGAAGATGGCCAATGTAGCACCAATTCTTAAAATGGGTTGACCCAGGAAATTGTAGACTGGTGTGCTTGATGTCAGTGTTGAGCAAAATGATAGAGATTATTATAAAGAACAAAATTACTGAGCATATACAGAGGCATGGAAAAGCAGGGGTTCTCAGCCCAGTCCTCAGAACACACCTAGCCAATGAGATTGTCAGGATATCCAGTGTGAATATGCATGAGATAGATTTGCATACAATGGAGGCAATGCATGCAGATCTATCTCATCCATATTCGTTGTGGGTGTCCTGAAAACCTGACTGGCTAGATGTGTCCCAAGGACTGGGTTGAGAACCCCTGGACAAAGCCAACATGGATTTAGACAAGGGAAATCTTGCCTCACCAATAATCATATGGATAAGGGTGAGCTGCTTGATATCGTGTATCTTGATTTTCAGAAGGCCGGCACACACAGCAAATTTGTAGGGCCTGTGGGGAGGGGAGGTAGGAGAGATGATATTGGAACCACGGGAGCAAATAGCAGGGGAGAAGGAGGGAAAGGGAGGACTGGAGCTATGGAAAGATGCCAGACCTGCAGAAGAGAATGGGGTGCAGGAGAGAGAGGGAGAAGCTGCACAAGAATAGAAGGGAAGAGAAGAGGGGGGATGCTGCATATGGATGGAAAGGAAGAGAAGAGAGGAAAATGCTGCATGTGGATGGAAGGAAAGAAATGGAAAGCTAGATAGATTTGAGAAGGAGACAGAAAAATTAAAAAGCTGAAAGTGAAAGATCTGTGCTAAAGATGGATGTAGGGCAGGAAATGAAGAAGAAAAGAGATGGCAAATGGACAGGAATCCCTGGAAACAGAGTTAACTGCACAGACAGAGGGAAGCAGAACCACAGACTGGGAACAAGACGATCAGACTAATAAAAACACCAGACAACAAAGATAGGAAGATAATTTTATTTTCAGTTTAGTTAGTGGTCGAATTATGTCAGAAGTTACATCTGCTGGCATTATTTTGCACTGTACAGGAGGAAATGCATTTCTCTCTATATCTCTGGTATTGCACTGCATGCACAGTCCGGCATCTCAGGGTTTCAGTTTAATTTTTGTTTATATTAGTACTTTTAGTTTGTGGTCTCTTATCCTGTATTTGAACAGGGGCTGTGTTCCACATGTCTGGAAGGATATGAGAGAGGAAGACTATAGGTCTCTGAAGGGGTTGTGTGAGGGTGGAAATGGGATTAATATAGCCAAGGAGATGCAATAGGTGGGGACAAGCGGGTAAAAAAAACAGAATGATCTGGAGACAAAGGAAGGAGAGAGGAATGGTGAGAGGCTGGTGAGGAAATGAGCGGCAGTGGAGGGTAAATGAGCTGAGAGAGTGAGCAGAGGTTTTCAACCCAGTTCCTCAGGGCACATCCAGCCAGTTGAAGTTTTTAGGATAATCCCAACTGGCTGTGTGTGTCCCGAGGATTGGGTTGAAAACCTCTGGTATAGAGGATAGAAATTGAGGACTAGGGAGTGAGTGAAAGATAGTGGGGAATAGCAGACTGGGGAAGGAAATGGGATTGCTGGAGAGGGAGATGAGAAAATCCGGTAGGTAGATGAGAAGTGAGGAGGAGACTAAGGACTAGAGGGTGAGAGAAAGAATGAGTGATAAAAATTAGATGTAGAGGTAGAGAAGAGAAAGGTGAAAAAAGAAACAAAAACATCAGTGCCAGGCAGCTATAGAGAAGGTAGGGAAGAAGGACAAGAGGCGAGAAAAGAATAGAAAGGCAAACCTGGAAACGAATTTAAGACCAACACAAAAAGCGGAACAGGCTGGGATCGACCCAGTTAGAATAGTGCCTAGACAACAAACGTAGAACAGAAACAATATATTTTATAATACTTTTAAAGAATTGGAGATTGGAATGTGTCTACCTTGGGGAAAATGTACATCTCTTCTATTTTTTCATTTTGCATATTTTCACTGCTTATACAGTCTGGCTTTCATGAGGTCTCCATTTCAATTTTTGTCTCCATAGGGCTGTTATTGTTTGGTAAGCTGTTCCTATATAGGTATTGAGTATCTTTTTGCAATGTTTTGTTATTTTGCAAAGTGTCTGGCCTGTTTGAAAGCAGGCTCTGGGACACTGAGGCTCATTTTCAAAGCACTTAGCCTCCCAAAGTTCCATAGAAACCTATGGAACTTAGCCTCCCAAAGTGCTTTGAAAATATGCCTCACTGTCACCCAGAATAAAAATATTCAGGAGTAATGTCTTCACATCCTGTAGAGTCACCATATAAACAAAAACCCAGCTGCTTTAAAGAAAGTGGCCGACAGTGGAAAGAACATGTGCCGTTCATGAGGTGATAATATGAGTTGTAAGGGGGATTGCACCATTGTTGGGGAACATGGAGTTTGTGTTATAGAACTGGGGCTTCAGGGTTTATATTTGAAATTCTGACCAATCTTATGCAATACTAAATGTATAATTTCTTATATATTTCCATTATTCATGTTGTAATGTAAGCCACATTGAGCCTGCAAAGAGGTGGGAAAATGTGGGATACAAATGCAATAAATAAATAAATCCTGTAGATAATCCAGACTTCACTTCCACACAGAAAAATTTGTTGAAGGATGCTATCATTTATAATGCTAATCTTAAAAGTGGGGGGAAATTTAAATATGTAGAAATGCCCCTTTGACATGACCCCCATACCTAGTGCCCCCCCCCCTCCCATTGGTACCATATCTAGAGGTGCCACTGTATGGTTTTGCTATACTTTCTCTTCCTGGACCTGTTTCACCCCAAACTTATTCTCTACTTCAAACTACTACAAACCTCAAGCCCATAATATCCATTCTCTACATTCCTCACTTCACCAGCCATTTTCATTGTACCCTGTGCTTTGAGTTTCGATATAGGCAGGCTGACAATGATCTGGGCCCTAAGGATTATGCCCCACCCCCAACCTCCTATCCAACAGAGATCACAGGCTCTGTATCTTAATATTTCTAAATCTCACTTTAGACATAAACCCTCTACTTCAATGGATTTCAGACTGTAGGTTGGGACCTCAAATAGGGTTACATCATCAGAATATGGCATCAAAGATTGTACTCCCCCCACCCTCCCTCGTTATGGACCTCCACTGTAATTTACATCCAGTACTGGCAGTGAGCATGAGTCCTGTGATTCAGTAAAGGTTCACAAGTCCTAACCTCCCCGCCCTCCCCCCCTCCCCTACAGAAGGAGAGGAAGGACTCTGGTCAAAGGGATGTTAAAAAGCAGGATAGCTCTCCGACGGAAGTAAATTCTTTTGAGAGAGGAGAAGAGCATTCTGACATATTCTGCTCTGGCAGCAGCCCTGTGAGTGAAATGTAACCATTTAAAAATGTTTACATCATTGAACTAAGAGGGGAAGTGAACAGCAACGCGGGCTGGATATGTAAATTGTTCCCTGGAAGAAAAGGCAGAGTTAGAAGGGAAAGTGTGCCTTTTTGCAGACAACACAAAATTTTGCAATAGAGTAGACAACTTGAGAAGTGATCTAAAGCGATAAGAAGAATGGTCTGTTTGGCAGTTAAAATGTAATGCAAAGAAGTGTAGAATGATGCACCAGGGTGTAGAAACCCATAAGAGTTGTACTTGGTAGGGGGTGAGAGGTCAACTAGCACAGACCAGGAGAGGGACCTTGGGGTGATAGTGTCAGAGGATCATAAGGTGGCAAAATAATAGGACAAGTGGGTGGCTATAGCCAGATGGATGCTAGGCTAGGCTATATAGAGAGGGGCATATCCAGCAGATGAAAGGAGCAGGGGTGTAGCCAGTTTGGGGTCAGACCCACCCAGCAGCGTCCCTTAAGTAGCTACTGCCTTCCACTGGTTGCAGGCTCACAGCGATTCCCACATGCTACCTGCTGCTCAACAACCTCCTTGCAGCCGCTAAGCGCTAACCTCGAAACCTCTCCTCTGCTGCAGCTTCTGGTTTCTGCCCAGTCAAGATGCATCAGAGGAGAGGCTTCCAGGTTAGCGCTTAGCGGCTGCAAGGAGATCATTGAGCGGCAGGCAGCATGTAGAAATCGATGCCGCTGTCAGCTGGCAACCCATAGAAGCACAAGGAGAATTTGTGGGTGGGGTAGGAAAGAGAAAGGAAGGAGATGATAGATGCTGCACGGGGTGAGGAAAGGTAGGGGAAAGATGATGCACGGAGGGAGGGAAGATGGGACAGATGCTGCACGGGGTGAGAAAAGACAAAAGATGTGGCATGGGGGAGGGAAGATGGGGGCCATGCTGCATGGGGAAGGAAAGATGGGGGAAAGATGCTGCACAAGGAGGAGGGAACATGGGGGACAGATGCTGCAAGGGAGAGGGAACGTGGGGAAAGATGCTGCATGGTGGTGGGGAGAGGTAAGATGCTGTATGGGGGAGAAGATGCTGCATGGGGAAGAAAGGAGATATGCAGCAAAGGGGTGGAGGGATGAGAAAGGGAGAAATCTTGCATATGAGGTGGAAGGGAGGGAGACATGCTGCATAGAGAGGGGATAGGTGGCAAGAGAGGGAGAAATGTTGAACACAGGGTGGAGGGGAGGGAGAAATTATTCTGGAGGAAAGTAAGACAACTTATAGGATATTAGAGATGCACATGTGAATGACTTGATAATTACAGTGTGCATTAAATCAAGTTTGTGTTAAAATAATTTACACAAATGCATTAATCAAATTGAAAAATATCAGTAAATCAAGAAGAGCTCCAAAATGATTAAAAAATGAACTGAAAATTGTTTGTATAATCCTTACAAAGAACATATTGTAACCAACAAAGGTGGAGAAACTAGATCCGCTACGTGGATAAAGATAAAAGAACAAAAAAAAAAAAGTAACGAGATCAACACGACATTTCCAAGACACCATGGAGGCGAGTAATAACTACAAATACTTTATTAAAAAATATTTTAAAACTCAAAAGACTCGACACAGAGCCGTGTTTCAGTGAAAAATGCCTGCTTTAGGAGTATGTTTGTTGTGTAAGCCAACGACTGGAGCATCATAGGCGAGGAAGCCAAATCAAGCCTTTAGAAAGGCTAATGTTATGTGAATGCACCAAGCATAAGCTTAAAAAGACAATAAGGACTGTGAGAAGAGTCAACCGCAGTAGTGCTTAACAAAAAATGCTGTCTCACAGTCCTTATTGTCTTTTTAAGCTTATGTTTGGTGTATTCACCTATCATTAGCCTTTCTAAATGCTTGATTTGGCTTCCTCGCCTATGATGCTCTGTTCATTGGCTTACACAACAGACTCCTCCTGAAGCAAGTGTTTTTCGCTGAAACATAGCTCCATGTCAAGTCTTCTAAGTTTTTAAATATTTTTAAATAAAGTATTTTTAGTTATTACTCGCCTCCATGGTGTCTTGGAAGTGTCGTGTTGATCTCGCTACTTTAAAGAACATATTGTAAACATGTACACAGGGAAGTGAGCTTATCATGGAAATCAGGTGGAAACCAAGGATGGCAGATATGTTGTAAATTAGGGTGCTGTAATCAGGGCCGGTCTTAGCAAGTGCGGGGCCCTATGCAGACCAATTTGGTGGGGCCCCATCCTAGCCCCGCCCCACTGTAGCCCCGCCCCACCCTAGCTCCGCCCCATTGATACGATTATTCCATTTTTAGAACATTTTATAATGAAATTTCAAATAACGACAAATGAAGCTAAACTTGTACAAAAAAACTGATTGAAATAATAAGCACAATGCTATCATGAAACCTCCCCTCCCCAGAAATTATTCAGTTCATGTCCACTACAATTAGTAGTTCCAATTCTCATAACAAAGGAGAATAAAGGAAAAATATTAAGAAAAGATTCAGTACTTTCAAATTCCCCTATTACTCTGTAACCCATATATGCAATAAAATAAAAATGAAATGAAAAGATATACAATAAAATTAAGTGATGTGTAAAATATAATGTACAATATAAAAACATATAGACCACCAAGGTATTAAAATTGTTTTAAAATATATACCACAACTCTCTGACTCAAGAAGACTCCGACTCTGTCTGTCATCTATAATTGTCTGACAACACACAGAAAAAAAATAAGTAAAAATAAAATAGACACAATTAATACCTTATACACCAATATACCAGCCATACGGAAAATGCAGACCGTCAACAATATGAAGCTAGCAAGGGATCATAATACCACAATTCTCATGTAGAGCCACAAATCACCCTTTTAGAGGTAGTGTGTCATGATTTAGGCTCTACACCCTTTCTGATGTTTGGTGCCACCTTAGTAAGGCCAACACACTATCTCTCCACTGCAAAACACTGTACACAAACTTGTGCAAAAACACACTCATAACCTTAACAAACCATAAACAGCACTAATTCCAAGGACAGGACGAGCTACAACCTTATGCGTGGCGTGGAAAGGCAACTGTAATTACACCGGGCTCTAAAACACCAGTGCACAACCTAGTGAAAAAAAAACAAACAAAAAGGGCTGCAAACTATATGCTAGCAGAATACTGTACCTTCCTTGATCACACCTGAAAAACACATGAAGGCAAAATACTGAACTGGAAAGTTACCTCAAGAAGTCAGACTCAGCATGCAGCAATAGTACAAAAATTGAAACTTACTTGAAAAATATCACAGATGCACATTTCCAAAAACTATTCAAATTACAGCCCACCAGATAGAACAAATGTGGGGACTAAACTTCCATCCAATATCCTATTAGTGTCCCAAACATATATATTCACTGCAGGGTTTACAAATTTTTATAGTCATCCACGATTTACTCCAAATTATTTTCGGGGTTCATCAGATCTAACTGCCTCTCACATCCATCTGAACAGTTATGTTCTTAGCGTCACAAGCGCAATGGTGTGGTGCAAATCCTCATTGAATCCCCTTCTTATCATTCATATCACACTGTTTAATTTCCAAGTCGTATAATTTATGTAATCCAGCAAAACTGTTTTTAATAATAAAATATGCCCAACGTATCCCAGTGCATAAAATTATCTTTAAATGACGGCAGCTTGTAAACGTTAGGGAACCCCCACCATTTCCAAAAACTGAAATATTCCAATTAATAAATCCTGAATAAAATAGTTTTTTCTACCTTTGTTGTCTGGTAACTTCGTTTTTCTGATCATGCTGGCTCAGTATCCGATTGTGCTGCTATCTGTCCTCTTAACTCCGTTTCCAGGGCTTCCTTTCCATTTATTTCTTTACTTTCCGCCTTTCTTCTTCATTTCTTGCCCTACATCCGTAAGTAAAAGCTGGGTCCTCTGCAGACTTGACTGTCCAGTGGATCCAGCTTCTGCCTATTTTCTATATCCATGTGCACTTTTTCTCCTCTCTTCCTTTTCCCTCACCTCATTGCCTTCCTCACTCTTCCCTCGCCTCCATCCATGTCCAGCATTTCTTCTCTCTCCTCCATGCACCAATGTCCAGCAACCCTCCTATCCCCCTTGCCATCCATTAATGTCCAGCAACCCCCCCATCCCCTTTGCCATCCACCTATGTCCAGAAACCCCCCACCCCTGCCATCCACCCATGTCCAGCAACCCTCCTGTCCTCCCTGCCCGCCCCTGCCATCCACCTATGTCCAGAAATCCCCCTCCCCTGCCCTCCACCCATGTCCAGTGACCCCCCTGTCCTCCCTGCCATCAACCCATGTCCAGAAACCCTCCTTCCCTCCATCCACCCATGTCCAGTGACCCTGCTGTCCCCCCTGCCATCCATGTCCAACAACCCCCCCGTCCCCTCTGCCATCCACCTATGTCCAGAAACCCCCCTCCCCTGCCATCCACCCATGTCCAGCGACCCTCCTGTCCCCCCTGCCAACTGCCATCCACTTATGTCCAAACCCCCCTCCCCTGCCATCCACCCATGTCCAGTGACCCTCCAGTCCTCCCTGCCCACCCCTGCCATCCACCTATGTCCAGAAACCCCCCTCCCCTCCATGCACCCATGTCCAGTGACCCTCCTGTCCCCCCTGCCATCCACATATGTCCAGAAACCCCCCTCCCCTGCCATCCACCCATGTCCAGCGACCCTCCTGTCCCCCCTGCCCCCCCCTGCCAACTGCCATCCACCTATGTCCAAACCCCACCTCCCCGGCCATCCACCGATGTCCAGTGACCCTCCTGTCCTCCCTGCCCGCCCCTGCCATCCACCTATGTCCAAAAACCCCCCTCCCCTCCATCCAACCATGTCCTGTGACCCTCCTGTCCCCCCTGCCATCCACCTATGTCCAGAAACCCCCCTCCCCTGCCATCCACCCATGTCCAGCGACCCTCCTGTACCCCCTGCCAACTGCCATCCACCTATGTCCAACCCCCCCTCCCCTGCCATCTACCCATGCCCTCCACCCTTGTCCAGCACGAGACTCGTTTCCCTGTTCCCCCTCCAGGCACCTGAGCCCCCCTCCCTCCCCGCCAAACGACCCTCTTCTGCCACCCGACCCGGCCGGCACCTCACCTGACCCAACATTTTTAAAAAAATCTTCAAGGGGCGATGCCTGCGTCTGACTAGAAGAAGAAAAACCGCTTCGCGGTTCGTCCTCGTCCATTGGCCGGCCTTCCCTCATGTCTCGCCCTCTGATGTAACTTCCGCAAGGGTGGGACATGAGGGAAGGCCGGCCAATGGACGAACCGCGAAGCGGTTTTTCTTCTTCTAGTCAGACGCAGGCATCGCCGCTTGAAAAATTTTTTTTAAATGTTGGGTCAGGTGAGGTGCCGGCCGGGTCGGGTGGCAGAAGAGGGTCGTTTGGCGGGTCGGGGAGGGGGGGCTCGGACGGGAGGGGGGCTCAGGTGCCTGGAGGGAGGGGAAGCAGGGGAACGCGGAGAGTCCCGTAGTTTGACATGGGTGGAGGGCGGGCGAGCAGCAGCAGTCCGGCGGCGAAGCAGAGCTGAGGCGCGCGGCACGGGGCCCTATGCGGCCGCCTCTGCCTAAGACCGGCCCTGCCCCTGCCATCCACCCATGTCCAGCGACCCTCCTGTCCCCCCTGCCAACTGCCATCCACCTATGTCCAACCCCCCCCCGCCATCTACCCATGTCCAGCAACCCTCCTGTCCTCCCTGCCCGCCCCTGCCATCCACCTATGTTCAGAAATCCCCCTCCCCTGCCCTCCACCCGTCCAGTGACCCCCCTGTCCTCCCTGCCATCTACCCATGTCCAGAAACCCTACTCCCCTCCATCCACCCATGTCCAGTGACCCTGCTGTCCCCCCTGCCATCCACCTATATCCAGAAACCCCCCTCCCCTGCCATCCACCCATGTCCAGCGACCCTCCTGTCCCCCCTGCCCTCCCCTGCCATCCACCTATGTCCAAAAACCCCCCTCCCCTCCATCCACCCATGTCCAGTGACCCTCCTGTCCTCCCTGCCTGCCCCTGCCATCCACCTATGTCCAAAAACCCCCTCCCCTCCATCCAACCATGTCCAGCGACCCTCCTGTCCCCCCTGCCAACTGCCATCCACCTATGTCCAACCCCCCCTCCCCTGCCATCTACCCATGCCCTCCACCCTTGTCCAGCACGAGACTCGTTTCCCTGCTCCCCCTCCAGGCACCTGAGCCCCCCTCCCTCCCCGCCAAACGACCCTCTTCTGCCACCCGACCCGGCCGGCACCTCACCTGACCCAACATTTAAAAAAAAATCTTCAAGCGGCGATGCCTGCGTCTGACTAGAAGAAGAAAAACCGCTTCGCGGTTCGTCCTCGTCCATTGGCTGGCCTTCCCTCATGTCTCGCCCTCTGATGTAACTTCTGCAAGGGTGGGACATGAGGGAAGGCCGGCCAATGGACGAACCGCGAAGCGGTTTTTCTTCTAGTCAGACGCAGGCATCGCCGCTTGAAGATTTTTTTAAAAATGTTGGGTCAGGTGAGGTGCCGGCCGGGTCGGGTGGCAGAAGAGGGTCGTTTGGCAGGTCGGGGAGGGGGGGCTCGGACGGGAGGGGGGCTCAGGTGCCTGGAGGGAGGGGAAGCAGGGGAACGCGGAGAGTCCCGTCGTTTGACATGGGTGGAGGGCGGGCGAGCAGCAGCAGTCCGGCGGCGAGGCAGAGCTGAGGCGCGCCGCGTGGGGCCCCCTTAGGCGCGGGGCCCTATGCGGCCGCCTCTGCCTAAGACCGGCCCTGCCCCTGCCATCCACCCATGTCCAGCGACCCTCCTGTCCCCCCTGCCAACTGCCATCCACCTATGTCCAACCCCCCCTCCCCTGCCATCTACCCATGTCCAGTAACCCCCCCCCCCGTCCTCCATGCCCTCCACCCTTGTCCAGCACGAGACTCGTGTCCCTGCTCCCCCTCCAGGCACCTGAGCCCCCCTCCCTCCCCGCCAAACGACCCTCTTCTGCCACCCGACCCGGCCGGCACCTCACCTGACCCAACATTTAAAAAAAAAATCTTCAAGCGGCGATGCCTGCGTCTGACTAGAAGAAGAAAAAACGCTTCGCGGTTCGTCCTCGTCCATTGGCCGGCCTTCCTTCATGTCCCGCCCTCTGATGTAACTTCCGCAAGGGTGGGACATGAGGGAAGACCTGCCACGGGAAATTTTTGCCCGCGGCGGGTTGCGGTTTTTTGGGCTTCTTTTTTGTGTTTTGGGCAGTTTTTTGGCGGTTTTTTCGGCCGCGGAGGGCGGGGTTAGTGATGTTTTGGGCGGGGCCAATGACGGGGGAGGCGGGGCCGATGACAGCGGGGGTGGGGGTGTCAGGGGCAGGGTTTGAGTTTGGGTGGGTTTTGGGCTGGATTTAGGCTGGTTTGGGTGGGAAAAAAATTTTCCACCTGGCAACCCTGAGGCCGGCCAATGGACGAACCGCGAAGCGGTTTTTCTTCTTCTAGTCAGACGCAGGCATCGCCGCTTGAAGATTTTTTTTTAAATGTTGGGTCAGGTGAGGTGCTGGCCGGGTCGGGTGGCAGAAGAGGGTCATTTGGCGGGTCGGGGAGGGGGGGCTCGGACGGGAGGGGGGCTCAGGTGCCTGGAGGGAGGGGAAGCAGGGGAACGCGGAGAGTCCCGTCATTTGACATGGGTGGAGGGAGGGCGGGCGAGCCGCGGCAGTCCGGCGGCGAGGCAGAGCTGAGGCGCGCCGCGCGGGGCCCTATGCGGCTGCCTCGGTCACCTCTGCCTAAGACCGGCCCTGGCTGTAATCACTGTTCCCTCTACATGACTCCCTACCCCCTTTTTTTTTTTTTAAACTGCGGTGTAGCAAACTCATCAGGACCTTCTCACCTCCCTATTACTGCCACCCCTGCCATTGCTGCTGCTTCTCCAGACCAGCACTAACAGTAACAAAACACAGCCATCATGGGGTTAGTCTGCAAGTCTCCATGCACTCCAGGGCAGAGATAGCAGCTGCATGTACAGTTTGAGGCCCTGCGACTTGATTTATGCTGTTTCGCACTGTAGAGGCTAGGGAGTAATGGGGGGAGGGGGGTTGAGGGTGAACATAGGAGGGGAAAGAAAAGACACCAGATGGAGAGGAGGGGTGGAGAGAGAAGGGAGATGCTAGGTGGAAAAAGAGAGAGGGGCGATGCTAGATGGATTAAAAAAAATATCACTTTGTGAAAGACTGAGGAACAGGACAGCCTGGGTGAGAGAAGGAGATGGAAAGCTATAAACAGACATAGTACAAAGAGGGAAATTGAAGACTAGATATTAAGAATGAAATAAATCTAGAAAGAGGCAGAAAAATAAATAAATTCAAGCGAAAGGAAGAGAGAGAAAATGACAAATGGACAGGAAACCCTGGCAAGAGAATTGAGAGAAGACAGAAAAAGGCAGAAACAAGAGACTGGAGAAAAAGCAAACGGTCAGATGTCAAAGGCAAAACCAAAAGTTTTTATTTTGAGTTTAGGATAAAGTAGTGTGGAACTGTGTTAATAAAGGATAATAAATAAAGGATAATACATGCAAATAAAAATGGAAATAAGGCAATACATTTTTGACTAGCTTTAGACCAAAACCTCTCTCCTCAGGTCAGGACACCATAACAACAGTATACTGGTTCTGACCTGAAGAGGGAGGTTTTGACTTATGAAAGGTAGTTGAAAAATATATTAAAATGGTATCATCTTATTTTCCATTTTTCTTTTTGTATTTATTAATTTGTAATGAAGTGAATGGAACATGTTAGTTTTTAAGTTGTTTCTGCTATCGTTATATTTTGCACAATACAGGAAGACATGTATCACTGTTTCTCTCTGATTTTGTAAAGTATGTAGAGCCTGGCTTCTGCACAGTCTACATATTTCTGTTTTTATTTTGTGACTAGTTATTCTACATTGGGTGAGGGTCTGTGTTCTGCATGTGTGAAAGAGACTAGGTTTTCTGTTAGCACTGACTGTGTAGGATCAATCTGTACTAATCTGTCTTGTTTAGTTTTCCCAGTAGGTGTATTGATGTTCTAGTACCCACTGCAGTGTTTATGGTGTTGCCTTTTCCTACGCAGGACCTTGTTATGTGACTTGTGGAAGTTACTGCTATCATGGTAAGAGAGAATTGCTCTGTAGGTCCAGAATGACATTTGTGGTGTTTTGTATTACTTTATAGTATGCCTGGTACTAGAGTTTGGGATTTAGTTTATCTCTCTCAGCAGTAGCTGAAGGCAAGTTACATTCAGGTACAATACGTATTTTCCTGTCCTTAGAGAGCTTACAATTTAAGATTTGTACCTGAGGCAGTGGAATTTTAAGTGGCTTGTCCAAAATCTCAAGGACTGGAAATAAGATTTGAACCTTGGCTTTCAATCTGCAGCTCTAACCAAGGTAAAATTAATCATAGCAGATCAATCCATAGACTGGTGGGTTGTGTCCATCTACCAGCAGGTGGAGATAGAGAGCAATCTTCTACCTCCCTATATGTGGGCATGTGCTGCTGGAAACTCCTCAGTATGTCGATATCAAAGCTCCATCCGCAGGACAGCACTTAGAGAATTACACCCACAAAGGGACACTCTGCCCAGCTCACCACCACCGAAGCGGGGGAGGGGAATCTGTCCAGCTCATCCCCGCGGAGCGGGGGAGGGACACCACACCCGCCGATGCGGGGGGATCCTGCTACCGCAACAGCGGGAGGAGCTGGCTTACCCCAAACACCGTCGAAGCGGGAGGGAGCGCCGGCATAATTTAGTTACCAATCCAGCCACCGCCGAAATGGGGGGAGAGGAATGCAGCAGCTCACTGTAACACAATCGTTTCAACTCGAGGAAAATCCAATTCAAAGAACTTGAACACAAAGTTCTCCTGAACAGGAACTGAAGAATACACTGGAACCTGAACTATAACCAGAATAACAAACAATACAGATATCTTTGGGGGGGGGGGGGGGGGACTATGGATTGATCTGCTATGATTAATGGAAAGAAAATTATCAGGTATGATACATAATTTTACCTTCCATTTCATCAAGCAGATCAATCCATAGACTGGTGGGATGTACCGAAGCAGTACTGCCCCAGGGCAGGACACGGAAATCCCTGAACGCAACACGGAAGCTCCAAACCGGGCCTCGGCCCGAGCAGCCACATCCAAGCGGTAATGCCGCTTAGAAGGTATGAGCCACGCCCAAGCTGCCGCTTTACAAATCTCTTCCAAGGAGACGGATCTGGTCTCCGCCATTGATGCCGCTTGTGCTCTAGTAGAGTGGGCCTTCAGCTGCATAGGCGGAATCTTCCCCACAGCCACATAAGCTGCTGCAATCGTCTCTTTGACCCACCGTGCCACGGTAGGTTTAGATGCCTGCAGACCCTTACGAGGGCCTGCGAACAGCATGAACAGGTGATCCGACTTCCGGAAGTCATTGGTCACTTCCAAGTATCTGATGATGACTCGTCTCACATCCAGACATTTGAAAGCAGGGTACTCCTCTGGGTAATCCTCCCTGTGAAAGGAGGGTAAACAGAGCTGCTGATTCACATGGAAGCGAGAAAATCTTGGGCAGAAAGGAAGGCACTAGGCGAATCGACACTCCTGCCTCAGTGAACCGCAGGAACGGCTCTCAACCCGAGAGTGCCTGTATCTCAGAGACTCTTCTGCCTGACGTGATGGCTACCAAAAACAACGCTTTCAACGTCAGGTCCTTCAGCGATGCCCTCGACAAGGGCTCAAAGGGCGGCTTCTGCAAGGCCCGAAGCACCAGATTGAGATTCCATGTAGGCACTGTCGAGTGCAGAGGGGGGTGCAGGTGATTAACTCCTTTGAGAAAGCGCACCACATCTGGCTGTGACGCCAGGGAAGCGCCCTTCAGGCGGCTCCTGAAGCAAGCTAAAGCCGCCACTTGGACTTTCAGGGAACTGAGTGACAGGCCCTTCTCCAGACCCTCTTGCAGGAACGCCAACACCGCCGATATTGGAGCAGTGGAGGGCGATAGCGAGCCTGCCTTGCACCACGATGTAAAGGTACGCCAAATCCTGGCGTAAGTAGTAGAAGTAGAGCGCTTCCTCGCTCTCAGCATAGTGGCGATGACCTTGTCTGAGAAGCCCTTCTTCCTCAGCTGCTTCCGCTCAAGAGCCAGGCCGTAAGACCAAATGGGGAGGGCTCCTCCATCACCATGGGACCCTGCTCCGCTGGCAGCCTCAGAGGGCTGTCCACTGCAAGCCTGATTAAGTCCGCATACCAGGGACGTCTGGGCCAATCCGGACCCACCAGGATTACCCGGCCCGGATGCTTTGCCACCCGGCCTAGCACTCTGGCCATCATGGGAACACGTAGAGGAGCTCCTGTGTTGGCCACTGCTGGAGAAGAGCATCGACTCCCAGAGATCGAGGGTCCTGTCCTCTGCTGAAGAACCGCGGCACTTGACAGTTGGCCGAGGACGCCATCAGATCCAGGCTCGGCGGGCCCCAGCGCCTCGTGATGTCCAAGAACGCCCGAGCCGACAGCTGCCACTCTCCTGGATCCAGAGTATGGCGACTCAGAAAGTCCACCTTGACATTCATGACTTCCGCAATGTGGGCCGCCGACAGCTGTTCCAGATTCGCTTCCGCCCACAGGCATAGCTTCATGGCCTCCTTGGCTAGAGGAGCGCTCCTGGTACCTCCCTGGCGATTGACATATGCCACTGCCGTGGCACTGTCGGACAGGACCCGTACTGGCCTCAGCACCAGGACCGGGAGAAACTCCCGAAGCGCCAACCGAATGGCTCGGAGTTCCAGGAGGTTGATAGTCTGTTTTGCCTCTGCAGGCGACCAGAGGCCCTGCGCTGTCCTCCCCAGGCAGTGGGCTCCCCAGCCCGTCAAGCAGGCGTCCGTCGTGACGACCACCCACTCCGGGATTGTGAGGGGCATTCCTGCGGACAGTTTGTCTGGCCTCAGCCACCAATCCAGCACCTTGCGCACCGTTGGATCCAAAGGAAGGCGTACAGCGTAATCCTCCAAGACTGGAGTCCACCGCCGCAGCAGGGAGTGCTGTAGGGGTCTCATATGGGCCCTGGCCCAGGGCACTACTTCCATCGTGGCTGTCATGGAGCCCAGGATCTGCACATAGTCCCAAGCTCGAAGAGTGGAGGCTGATAGGAACTGGTCCACCTGGGCCCGAAGCTTGGCGCTCCAGTTGTCTGGCAGGAACACTCTGCCCGCTAGGGTGTCGAATCGAACTCCCAAGTACTCCAGGGACTGAGTCGGGCCCAGCTGACTTTTCTCCCAGTTGATGACCCATCCCAGGGAGCTCAGAAGGGCAATCCCCCTGTCCGTAGCCTTCCCACACTCTGCAAAAGAGGGGGCTCGGATCAACCAGTCGTCCATATAGGGATGGACTTGTACTCCTTCCTTGCGGAGATAAGCCGCAATGACCACCATCACTTTGGAGAAGGTCCGCGGGGCAGTGGCCAACCCGAAAGGGAGGGCTCTGAACTGGAAGTGTCAGCCCAGGACTGCAAAGCGCAGGAAGTGCTGATGAGGAGGCCAGATGGGAATATGTAAGTAAGCTTCCTTGATGTCCAAGGATGCCAGGCATTCCCCTTTCTTCACCGCAGCTATTACGGAGCGGATAGTCACCTTCAAGGCCGAATTGACTCCCTTGAGGTCGAGAATAGGTTGAACAGAGCCTTCTTTCTTTGGCACCACAAAGTAAATGGAGTAACGCCCCTTGCCAAGTTGATCTACTGGCACCGGAACCACTGCGCCCAGGCAGATCAGATTGTTCAAAGTTTGCTGTACGGCAGCTGCCTTGACCTGGGACTTGCAGGGAGAGTTTACAAACCCGTCTCTCAAGGGCCGGCAGAACTCCAGCTTGTAGCCGTCTCTGATGACTTCCAGAACCCAAGCATCTGAAGTTACCCTGGTCCACTCGCCCAGGAATGAGGACAACCTTCCTCCTATCTGCACTGTGCCATGGACCAGGTCCCCGTCATTGGGTAAGCGACCCTGGGGGAGGGCCAGAGGACGAACCTCCGGGTCGGCGGTCCCTGCGAAAGGAATACTGCTTGGGGGAGAAGTTCCGTTTGAAGGAAGCGGAGGCAGAGGAGCCCGACTTGCTGGGGCGGTACCGACGGGCTTCCTGGAACCGGCCCTTGGAGGAACCAGGGCGAGCACTGCTGGCCCGAGTCCTGACCTCCGGCAACCTCTTGCCCTTGGACGTGCTGAGCTCTGTCACGATCTTGTCCAGCTCGTCCCCAAAGAGCAGCTTGCCTTTAAAAGGCAACTTGGCTAGGCGAGATTTAGAGGCATGGTCAGCCGACCAATGCTTAAGCCAGAGCCACTGCCGCGCAGAGACCGTCTGGGCCATACCTTTGGCCGAGGCTCTCAAAACATCATACAGTAAGTCTGCCAAGTAGGCCAAGCCAGACTCCAGGTTCGGCCATTCCGCCCTCCAGGAAGGATCTGAGGGGGAAGCCCGCTGCAAAACAGTCAGGCACGCCCTGGCCACATAGGAGCCGCAAACCGAGGCTTGCAGACTCAGGGCGGCCGCCTCAAAGGACGACTTTAAGGCCGCCTCCATGCTCCTGTCCTGAGCGTCTTTCAGGGCAGTGCCACCTTCCACCAGTAGTGCCGTTTTCTTAGTCACAGCAGTGATTAAGGAATCTACCATGGGCCAGATAAAGGTTTCCCGTTCCCCCTCTGGCAGGGGGTACAGACGGGACATAGCCCTGGCTACTTTCAGGCTTGCTTCCGGGGCATCCCATTGCGCCGAAATTAAGGCCTGCATAGCTTCATGCACGTGGAAGGTTCTAGGTGGGCGCTTCGTTCCCAGCATAATGGCGGAGCCAGCCAAGGCTGACAGCGGGCCTTCCTCCGGAGAGGCAATCTTCAAAATGCTCAAGGCCTGCCCTAGCAGGTTAGGCAAATCCTCCGAGCGAAAAAGGCGCACTGCGGAGGGGTCATCCGCTCCATCCGAGGGTCAGTCTCTTCCATAGAGTCCGCAAAGGATCTCTGGGAGAACTCAGACACGCTGCCGTCATCCACATCCAAGGAGACTGAGTCCCCTAGTGGCTGAAAATCCACCCGAGGGCGTTTGAGCACAGAGGCCTCCTCACTCTTATCAGACAAGGGAGTGGGGGGCAGCGTTCTGCATAAGAAAGGCCTGATGCAGCAGCAAAATGAACTCAGGGGAGAAACCCCCTAGCCTGTGCATTTCTGCAGCTTGCGCCGCGGCCCTAGAGGCGCTCTCAACCTGCGATTCCAAGATCGGAGAAGAGGCGCGATGCGCGTCCAAAATGGCGTCCGGCGCGAAACTCCGAGGAGCCGCGCGGGAAGAAGGGCGTTTTAATTTCGCCGACTTCTTACTGTAACCCGATTCAAGGGCGACCAAGCTGTTAACGTCTCCCATCTGAGGGCGGCCCAAGAAGAAGCCGACCGAGCCGCGTGGCCAGTCAAGACCGGGAGGGCGGCCAGCGGGGGATGGGCGCCTAAGGCGGGAAAGGCCGCCGTGCCGGAGAAAAAAACGGTGAACTCTCCCGGCTTCGAAAGGGCGCCTAAAAAAGGCGACTCTACCTTTGAGCCCCCCGCTTCCCCGCTAGGCGCGCAAACGCGTTCCGGGGAGCATCTTTTCATGCCCTTGCCATCCGAGGCCATAGCCACATGGAGACCGTTCGGGGAACCCCCTGCCCACTAGTAAAAGGTAAAAATTGCCTGCTTCTTGCTCCGAGCTGCGACGACTTGTTCCAGTGAGCAGCTGCAAATGGACGTCCTTTTTGAATGTTTAAAAAAAAATTTTTTTTTTTTTTTTTAAACGGAGCCAGCGGGAGGGGGGAGAAAAGGAGGGACCTGGCACCACCAGGTTTGCACTTGCTCACGAAGAGCGCTCAACCCCAGGTACTCAACGAAACCTAAACAATTAGGCTTGGAGACCTAGCCAGACCACACACCTGCTGAGATAGAGAACATACTGAGGAGTTTCCGGCAGCACATGACCACATATAGGGAGGCAAAGGATTGCTCTCTATCTCCACCTGCTGGTAGATGGACACAACCCACCAGTCTATGGATTGATCTGCTTGATGAAATGGAAATACATATTCCAAACATGTTTGGTAACTCAGTAAACTAAAGGCTAGCAGAGCTGAAGCCTGGTGGCCATTTGGTAACCTACCAAAAACATTGATAAGTAAAGCATTTTATGGTTGCCAGTAACCTCTAAATTTCTGTCACAGTGCTGTTCACATGGCCGACAGGAAGATGCTAGACTGGGAAACTAGGGCTGACTGGGAGCCAAGTGTTAAAGTACCTGCATGTATTTTCAGGATACTGCAAATACTGTTCTGTTTAATGTGTTGTATTATTTTGGCATGCATTATTTTGATTTTTTGGTAAATAATTCTCTGGAATGTATTCAGTGTGCATAATACCACCAGTAGAGGTACTGAGGGAGGCAGCTGGTAGACAGTGAAGGCGTTCTTCCCTGCTGTGTTCAAAATTGCCCCTATCGCTTTTTTTTCCTTTTTTTTACAGAATAGTGCTCACACAGGGGAAGCAATGTTCTCTCTCTGTCTCCTTGTGACCCTGGTTAAGTTGTTGCAGGAATTACCACTATTGTTAGCAGAATCTGTGGTACTTCAGGAGTCAAACACCACACACCAGAATGAGAGAAAAGTCTTCTTTATTTGCCAGCAAACAAAGTAGGACATCAGCTCTAGCTCTCTCTGTGTCCTGTCCTTCTGTGTCTCTTCTTCTGAGCTCTCTCTGTGTCTCCTGTCTTCTCCTGTCTGTTGTCTCTCTCGTCTCAGCTCCTTCTCTTCTAACGTAAGTTGCTTCTGTTCCCATTTATATAGGGTCCTAAACCCTTCTAGCCCCCCTTTCTCACCAGATGGTAAAGAATAGACGGATTACCCTGTCTTGAACTAATTATCTCTACACATTTACTCAAAAATATCAGTTACATAGGTTTGAGATATTTCCTAAACTGACCTATGACCTGGGGCCTCTCAAACTAGACAATGTGGCACCTATCTCCTGCATTTTATTATTATTAAATTCTCAGATTCCCAGTTATAGCTTCATACTAACTGCTAACTGGACTCTGGCATTCATTAAGGGGTCAAGGGGCCAAGGGGCCAGTCTTGCTTAATGGCACACAGACATGGTTTGTTATTACTTTCAGAAGACCAGTCCTACACTTAGCTATAATCCATCAAGGAGAAGACTTGACTTTCCCTGACCTCTTTCACCTATTAGCTTCATACACAGAACTAGCTAGGACTGTGGATAATTCAAACCAGATGATGACCTCTTAAACTGCAGACAAATCTCACTTGAAAAGTCAGACAAAGATGTAACACTGAATTGAAAAGATATTCTACATAGAAATAGAACTTATTAAACAGAATAAAACATATTTTAAAATAAGCAGAAATCAGAATTCCTTATAAGACAAAATCTAAATCATCTAGAATTATTTAAATCTACTCTATCTCCTTCTAAACAGCGTTCAGTCTAATCTTTTAAACTGCCTGCAAAACTGTCCAGTATGCCTTGCTCAGAATGGCATCCAGATGTGGTAAATAATATCTATGAACAATCCATCACTCAAAAAGGGACAAAGAAAGTTTCATTTCTCGCTGACCTTTCTAACCTCTAGTCTAGCAAAAGCTAGACTTCTGAGTAATTAAACCCAGATGGCATTCTACCACTTTCCAGGACTGAACCAAAATTAAACAGAATTAACAAATATGATTTCTCTGTCCAGGCTGCCTCAAAGTCACTTAACCCTCCATTGCCTCAGGTACAAAACTTAGACTGCTAGCCCACTAGGAACAGAGAAAGCACTATAGTGTTGAAGCCCTTTCCTAAAGGCCTTCAAAGGGGGGAGATGTATAAAAATGCTACAGCTATGAGCCTTGGTCCCCTGCCTAGACTTTGGTTCAGGCTCTAAAATGAGGGAAAAACTTACAGGCCTGTGTGGCTCTTGCTTGAACTCCCAGTGTTGGAGCACTGCAGAGAACAACAGGAAACACAAGGGTGGGGGTCCAAAGGACAGAGTGACATTGTGATCAGCCATGGTGTGAGAAAGGAAAGGTGTAGCTGGATGCAGGGTCTTGCTTAAGATTTGTGGTCAAGCGAGCTAAAGACAAAACCATGTTAGCAAGATAAAAGCTACTCATTAGTATGAGCCAATCAGTGGTAACCATGACATTAGCATAGATCCAATCAGGTATATCTACTGTCATATTATCCATATCCTGAGGGCACCTATAAAAATCAGGGTATTTCCTGGTTTAAGCTAGAGAGAAGGGTTGCCACTCTCTCTCGCCAAGGGAAACCAATGTGACCAGCAGAATTGACAAATTACTTAATTGCTTTCCCTTGTAAAACCTTTAATTGGTAAAAGAAATGATAAAAGATTAGGAACTAATTAACACCTGTTTGCAACTGGATTATTATATTCCTGTAATTAATTGATTGTACGTGCCTGTTGTCAATCACTGATTTGACTTGTATCTTGGCAAATAAACTCCTCATCCCAAATGATGATCTGTGGGCTTCACTTAATGATGGAAGGCTGTAAGTATAAATGCTTTTGCTGTATCAGGCTATCTCTCACTGCATTGTATAACCTGTATAACCTGTGGCCTAAATCCAGTTTGTCATAAGGCTGGTATCTTTTCCTTGCCAGTGCTGAGAGGCGGACTAACGTCTCTCTCAGTGGCAATTCCTTTTAGAACCTCACAACTTCTTGATTACCCCAGTACTAGTGCTATTTAGAGATGGAGTCAGATTTGAGGTCTCTGAACCCTATATTAAAACAGCACCTATATATATATAATATGTATACCATGTTGGTTGTACTACAGAAAGGCACTATATCAAATGTATTACCCTTACCTTTTCCTCTAAGCTGCTCTAAACATCCAGTAGCTGGATGAATGAAGAGAAAGTAGAGAAAGAATGAAGAGCCTGGCTCATGGAATTCTTTCCAACCTCCTTGTGTGCACATCTGTGTTTGTATCTGTAAGAAGTCCTGAGAGGCTAATGCCATTCATAACAGTTCAGTCGTTACAGGGAACAGTGGCTGTAATAAGGAACGAGTCCTGCACTGCAACATTTTTATTTAGGCATATGATGTTAAATAGATCAATCACTGTTCAATTCTCTTTAGTTCCTAATAGAAGGTAAATACTAACAAGGTGTACGAAACACTTTAAATCAGATACATATTTTGCTTATAAATTTTCTCATTCCAATGGAACATAGCCTGTACAAGAAAGTTAACAGCTCTCTTTCATGACAAGTATCTCACCGATTTCTTTGATGACCTTTTCCCATCTCCAAGGCTGCAAGCTGTGCCCATGAGAAATCTGTAGGGACATACCATATTGCCTGTGTATGTAGCTCATAGAGCTAATTTACTATCATAAACCTCTACTATGGCTTTTTGGAAGAAGCACACAAAAGAGGGTTTGGTTAGCTGTAGAGTCTGTTTATTCTTGATCCTCTCTGTAATAATCCGATTATAGACATGATGAAGATCTTTCTGTTCTCAGTATTTTACTTTGCTCATCTACCCCGAGATGCTTTCTCTTGCGCTGCTTCAGCTGCTCTTGTCTTTCTTTCTTCTTACTCAAGTAAGTGGCCATATTATCATAGGTGCTCTTGTAAAGATCATTGTAGAAACTTTCTCCACTGAGATGCTCTGAGGGGGGGAAAAATGATTTTAGGCATTCTGTTCTTTCACCAGTGTCAACAAGGAGATCCCACAACATTCTTACCTTCCCCTTGTATCATCTAGGTACTAACATTCAGAAGGTGTTTTTTTAGAATGGTGGTGCAATGTTTAATTAGTCCATTACTTGATTATTGCAATTCATTGCACATAGGTTTACCAGGATACAAACTATGTGCCCTGCAAGTAGCTCAAAATGCAGCACCCCATCTTTTAGCTAATGTGTCCCAGTTTACTCATGTATCTCCAGTTTTGAAAGAACTACACTAGCTATCTACACTCTGAAATTTAAGACTTTAATTCATAAAGCTTTGAATGACGCTGCACCCCTTAGCAATAGCTAATTCCTTAAGAATTTAGGGACCGCTACAAGACTTAAAATCTGCCGATAAATTACTGCTTGATATCCCGTCTTCTCACAAAAGAAGTTGAATGACTCAAATCTTCAATTCTTTATGTGGAGAGTGCTACTACTACTACTAATAGCATTTGTATAGCGCTACCAGACGCATGCAGCGCTGAACACTTGACATACAGAGACAGTCCCTGCTCAAAGAGCTTACAATCTAGGTAGAACAGATAGACAAGACATAGAACGGGCAAGGGAATTAATGGGTAAAGAGGAGGAGGGCAAATGAGTAGTGGTTAGGAGCCAAAGGCAGTAGTGAAAAGGTGCAACTCTTTGGAATACTCTTTCATTGGATCTACGTAAGATCAATTCTATAATACAATTAAAAAATGTCTGAAGGCACATTTGTATGCACAAACTTTTGCTGATGTCTAATTTTTGCTGTGAAAGGCTTTGCTTATCCTTCTATAAAGGTCATGCTATTGTAATAAGCACACTTTGCTGTATAGATTTTTGCAGCTATTATAATTAGTTGCTATGTATGATTCAGTTTTTGGTGTTTAAGTGCTTTTGATGTGGAGTTTGTTTTATCTGACAATGCATGTTTATTACAGCTGCCTAGAATTGTAAGATACTGCAGTTTATACATTTCTAAAATAAAAATAAATCCTCCACTTTTCCTGTTATCTCAGTCCCAATGCCCCCTGTCATTGCCCAGTGCCACATCAGCACTAAACCCCTCTGCCCAGCCTCATTGTTACTTTAGCACCACAGTGTTACCTCAGGCATCGTAAGCGAGAATAAAGAACTCTTCAACAGTACAAAAATGAAAAGAAAAACAAAAAGCCTTTAATCCCACAGGAGGGGAAAAAAGCTCCCAGCATCAAAGAGGGAACAGAAAGCGCAATGACTTCAAGGAGAATGAAAATGTAGTTAAGAGACAGCAGTTATTGTTTCTTACCCTGTAAAGGGGTCAAGTGCTCCTGAAAGATAGTAGATATTTTCTTTAATCCTTCATCTTCACAAATACTCTAAGAAAGAAAAGCACACTAAATTAATTTGCACTACACACTGATTAATGTTTCTAGAGCACAATTAAGGATTCTCAATGAACCAGAAGCAAAGGATTTACATGCAAGGATTATGCTATTATTCTATTCTACAAAAACACAAACAATCCAAGAGTAAGACAGGAATCACAAAATAAAAAAACAAAACAAAACTTGACACCCCCCCCCCCCCCCCCACACACACACACACTCAAACTAGTGGGTAATCCTAAAAGCTACTTTAGTTACAAACAGGAACCAATGCAGCCACAATGCTAAGACCAAATTTGCTGTGTTCTGAGAGATAATTTCTCAACAAAACAGACCAACACATTTTCTTTGAATGTAGGAGCCAGCAGTTTTCACACCCTCCCCTCAACTTCTACTATCTCCACAAAAGTCAAAGTGCATAGCAGGGGGGAGCTAGAAGGGGGAAAGAGATGGAAGCTTCTACAGTTCCTGTAGGTCCTGATTTGTAAAAGGTGTTTTCTAATTCTAAAGCCGATACAGAAAGCTACTGGAAGCCTAACTGCAGTGGTTACTGTGGGCTGTGTGTGCATGTTAATAGTCAAGCAATGCAGACCAGGATTGAGCACAGTGTTAACTTGCGCAGAAGACATGACCACACACTGCATTAAAATATATAGGAATATTCTACAGCAAGGTACAGAAGGAAGCTGTTGCTTTTGGATGCACGTATAACATGAACATTTTTTTTTAAGGTCTAGGACAGAATAGAAGGGTTGCTCAAGAGATTTCATGCCTTTTTGCAATTTAAATGCCTTGTTTCTCATTTTTATTTTCAGCCAGAATAGCATCTGCAACTTTAAAACACCTGGGCGTTAACAGTAAAACTGTGCACATGTCAGAACAAAAATGAAAATGCCAGCATATATGCAGCTATCATTCTGTGCATGCATCCAGCAGGCATTTCTTGATTACTGCTCATGTTTTGTGAACATAAAATTTGCATGTCATTAGCTTTATGCATGGCACACTTTTCAGCTCGCAGTAGAAGCAGTGTGCAGCTCTACAGTAAGCCTTTTTGCATTGATCCCAAACATATCTAAGGGAAAAGAAGGCTCAATAAAGTAGTCCCTTAATACACCACTGCTGTAGCCCAATTTCTTTTTGTCTTTAATTCCCCACCTTTGCACCTAGTCTCCCCTCTAAATTCTTCTCTTTCCCACCAGTCTCTGCTGTTCAAAGCAGCACAACCTCTTCCACCAATCAACTCCTATCTAGACAGCCACCTTCCCCCCCCCCCCCCCCCCCACCACCTGCCCTTCCCCAGCTAGAATTTTTCAACCAGAAAGCCAGCCACCCTCCAATTATCCATCTAGGCAGCTATACCTCCACCTAGGCTGCCAATCACTCACAAGCAGCCCACGGGTAGGCAACTCTGGTCCTCGAGAGCCGCAGGCAGGTCAGGTTTTCAGGATATCCACAATGAATATGCATAAGACAGATTTGCATACCATGGAGGCAGTGCTTGCAAATCTATCTTCTGCATATTCATTGTGGATATCCTGAAAACCTGACCTGCCTGCGGCGGAGTTGCCTACCCCTGAACTAGCCAGTTATTCATCCCAGCCACTGCCTGATACAGCCAGACATTCCTCCTGGCCCCCTCTACTGAAGTACTCCCTCCACCTCCCCCCTCCCACCTTTGTCCCTCACCTTAGGAGTATGCTAAAAGGCAGCTGCTGCCACCAGTAGGAGTTTCTGTCCTACATATTGCTTGGTTCACAGCAAGTATGAGCTGCATAGTATAGAAACACTCACACTAGTATTGTGAAACTCTGAGACCAGAGGCAGAATTTCCTGTGCTGTGCTGCTCACACTCATTGATAGATGTATGGTGCAGAGGAGAGGATAGCTCCTGCTCTTGGAGCAGAAGTGGCAGGAATAAAACTGCGGTACAAAAATCCCAAGTACCATGAGAAGGTATCTAGTCCCATGGTGACCTGGCATTCAGGATTTGTCAAGCCCTGTTCTAAACAGCGGCTCCGGGTAGACTTTTTTTTTTGTGTTTGTACCAGTTTAGAATACTACTACTACTACTACTACTATTTAGCATTTCTATAGCGCTACAAGGCGTACGCAGTGCTGCACAAACATAGAAGAAAGACAGTCCCTGCTCAAAGAGCTTACAATCTAATAGACAAAAAAATACTGATGCATAAAGAAAATTTCTTATGGATTCAGAAATAACCTAAATTTATTTACAGTTACATAATAAATAACATCAGATAAAGACCAAATTGGCCTATCCAGTCTTCCCAGTTGTGATACTTCCACTTTGGATATATAAGATAAATTCCCATATGCAACCCCATCTTATGTTTTTTTTTTTTTTTTTAATTTTTAGAAGTCTTTATTCAATGGGTATAAATAATTCATAGAAAATTGCAAGAATCTCACAACACACATAAATAAAACAACGTATGATAAACAACAAATTAGACCAGGACACAATCAACCTGGTACCGCACAATTCAATGCCCCTTCATCCCCATATCAATTAAGGCCCGTAGACACTTCTAATTATTTAAAAACATTTTAAACAGTAATACCCCCATCCCAAACCCCCCTATCTCCCCCAGACCTATCCAAAGAAGAAAAAAAAAACCCCACACAACACCCCCCCCCCCCAAAGTAAACACACACACACGAGGTCCCCTACGCACCACCACCGTCCGCTTCATCACGCACAATTAGAAACAAAGGGCTCCCAAATTGCTTCCCATTTTGTCAGAGTCTTATGAGACATGGCCCATTGCCTTTCCATCTCACAAACATACCACAGTTTATTGACCCATTTTATCAAGGAGGGAACACAAGAAGACCTCCACTGCGCGGCCAACGTCACCCTGGCCGCCAACATTGCATATCTGACCAGCAGAGATTGTGAAGTTGTCAAGCCCGGAGGTTTCTTAGGAAAAAGAAAAAATTCTGGTGCCCATTTAAGAGGCCGACCAATCCATCTTTGGAGGCGATACTGAACGGCCTTCCAAAATGCCCTGACTTTGACACAGGACCACCAGATATGGCCCATCGTGCCCCTCTGTCCACAATTCCGCCAACATAAGGGGGAAACTGAGGGGAACATGTGGTTCAAGCGAACAGGTGTCAAATACCACCTATAAAAACCTTGACCGCATTTTCCTTAAACGGAACAAAAATAGAAATTTTTGATAATGCTTTCTCCATCAAAGTCCACTCCTCCTCATCCAAACTAAGGCCCAGTTCTCTATTCCAACTAGCTCTATATTCACCCAAACCTCTGGCTTTCTTACGCTGGTACAAGTAAAGGCAAGTAATAAGACCCTTTGTGGCATTAGAGTCCTCACACGTCCTCTAGAAATGAATCCTCTCGACACACTTTGGACTTTATGTCCGCTGAGGACAAAAAATGCCTCAGCTATATGCAAACATATCCTTGGGTGATATCGCGTAAGACTCAACTAAGCTATTAAAGGGTAGAAAATCTTCATCCTCAAAAAAAATGGCCCCAGGTCTCAAGGCCAGCCCTAAACCAGGCCCTAAATGGCCCAGCATGAAGACCAGGCAGAAAAAGAGGATTATAGATCACTGGAGTCAATTTGGAGAGTATCAAGTCGGGCTTGGCAAACATAGCATCCCAATAGTAAAATATGTTTTGAATCGAAGAGCATACCTCCCGCCCCAACACTCGAAAACGCTTAGGAAGCCACATTAGAGAACGCAAGGGACATGGACCCACCGAATACTGTTCCAATCCAATCCACCTCTTCTGAGGACTCGCATGAAACTATTCAATGGCAGAGCAAGCTTGTGCCGCCTTGTAGTACCATAACACGTTTGGAACCCCTAAACCCCTTTGTTTCTGATCCCTATACAACACAGACCGCTGCAATCTTGCCCTTTTATTAGCCCAGATAAAGCGGAGAAGGCGATCCTAAAGACCAAAAAGAAATTTACGCAACAGGTGTACAGGCAAGACCTGAAAAAGATACAACAATCGGGGCATAACATTCATCTTTATGGTGGCAATCCGACCAAACCAGGAAAGATCGATGGACCCCCACCTCTCCAAATCCTTACTAATTTCCTTCAAGAGAGAAGGGTAATTTAGCCAAAATAAATCAGAAAACTTTTCTGTGAGTTATTTATAATACTTCCGTGAAATATTTCTTTGGGAGTATCTTTGCAACCAACATATGATATACTGGAAAAGTCAAGAATCTTACGTTCGTAGCTCTAAGACAATCCTCCCAAATCTCCAGATGTCTATGGAGAACTAAGATGATCTTAATCCCAGTTAGTCATTCCAGCAGCTTGTAATGTTGAAATCAAGATTCAAGAGATCCAAAACTAGTTTTAAATTTATTAAGATGGAGGACAGTTTCCAGATTAAAGGTAGTATGCGGAGAAAAATCACAAAGCTGTGAAATCGAGCCCTTCAATATTTCCTAAACCCTTTGAACCACTTTCCACATGTCAAGAAGGGAAACTTCTGAAGATGATACACTATTCACAGTCTCTTACAACTAATGAGCCAAAAGAGACATAGGCACAGGTATCTAATTATTAATAGAAGCATCACAGCCCTACAGGGAGGGGGAAACATGTAGGGAAACTTCCACCCCAGGAGAACTCAAGAAAGTGACAGGTAATGATGGGATAATCCTATCCCACAAACTCAAGTGGTGTCCCAGGTATCCCTCCTTTCAGAGGAGCCCCATGCTCATCAGTGGACCCACCTTCTGTTGACATAACTGCTCAGCTGTTTTTAACTTCTGCTTTACGTTTTCCCATGCTAATAAACCTTAAAGTTTTATTTCTTTTGACTCACAGTTCTTTAGATAACTTCAACCTCTATTTGGCTCCGCTTGTGCTCTAGAAAAGCCTTGCATGCTCCTTCAGGCATGTACCTGAAGCCACATGCCACAGAAAGGCATCCTTTTAATCTTCCAGTACCAGACCCATCCGATGACATCAGTGGGCTGGTACACAGCAACCGGGCTTACTGCATAAACACAGGGAAAACTCCAAGGATTCCCTCACAGCAGCCAGGTAGCCAGATGACCTCCTTCACCTAGAAGTTCCACAAAACAGCTACGTTTTTGATCTTCTGGCACCGGCCCCATGCATTGCAACTGGGCTTCCCGCACAAATACTGGGAAAATCTAAGGACTCCCTAACAAAGGCCAGGAAACCAGATGACCCCTATATTTGACGGTGTGAATCATTTTTGTTTTACTTTGTGTGGAAATACTCTATACATTTATTCCATCCTCTGTGTATATCAAACGCCTTTTTGAATTCCTTCACAGTTTTTATGTTTAATACCTCCTGCAGAACAGCACTCCAGGCATCTAAGACTCTCTCTGTGAAGAAGTATTTTCCTAATGTTGTTTTTTAGTCCCCCCGCCCCTTGCACTTTCATTTCCTGTCCTCTTGTTCTATAGCCCCTTCATTTTTGGAAAAGTTTTATTCATTTATATCTTTCAAGTATTTAAAAGTCTGTATCATATCTTCACTATCCCTACCATCAAGGGGATACACACTCAGGTCTCTTTTCATATGTACACTGATGGAGAGATCCCATACCATTTTGGTTGCTTTCCTCTGAACAGATTCAAATCTTTATGTCCTAGGGGCAAGATAAGAACCAGCATATCGGAGGGAAATAGCAACACAAACAGACGTGGAGCAAAGCCAGTATAGAAGTCCTCGGAACAAATGAGCAGAGCCAAACTGCCAAGGAAGCAATTTTATTGAAGAACCCGACACAGTCCATGTTTCAACAAGCGCCTGTGTCAGAGGTCAAAATGAAGTTGAGGTGTGTGGTATCCTCCTCATTTGTTCCCTCTGAGGTCCTCTACACAGGCTTTGCTCCTTGGCAAGTAAGGCCTCCACAACTAAACACAGTTTCATCAACTACTTGTACAGCAGCATAATCATCTCCTCCTTTCTACTGGTTATACCTCCTCTATGTAACTACGCATATTTCTGGCCTTGGCCACCGACTTATTTTATTTGCACACTGTATTGATTCTACTTCCTTACAGGCTTTGATTCATGCCTATGTTATATCACAATTAGATTACTGCAATTCAATTTATAATGGTCTCCCTAAGTTCCAAATTTGCTGATTACAAACTTTACAAAATATGGTTGCCAGATTTTTTTTTCCCTAAAGCAAAGAGATTCAACCATATTACCCCTTTTTTTAAACAACTTCACTGGCTTCCAGTAAAATTTCAGATACAATCCAAAGTCCTCATCCTTACAAGATTTTACATACAGCTAAACCTCCTTACTTATCATCAGCAATTATTACATATATCCCTAACTGAATTTGCTGATCACAGACTTTATAAAATATGGCTGACAGATTGCTTTGTAAAATAAAGAGATTTGACTATATTACCCCTTTTTGAAACAACTTCACTGGCTTCCAGTAAAATTTCTGATACAATTCAAAGTCCTCATGCTTACAAGATTTTGCATATATATCACAATTATTTCCCAATTGTGATATATATGTGATTATTCCCACATCGATAAAATCAAGGTCTCTTAAATTGGATTTACAAGATTTTGCAAGCAGCTAGATCCCCTTACTTATCATCAGCCATTATTCCATATATCCCTAACCGAATGCTTCGATCTTCGGACTCTAATCGCTTGGTTTTGCTTTTGCCCAAGGCAGCATGTCATGAAACTACCAGGACAGCAGCCTTTTATTTTCTAGCACTTGGCTCTGGAATAATCTATGCTTAGACATAAAGGGCTCAACGTTCATTTCCCTGTTTTAAAACTCTCCTTAAAACTCATTTTTTAAATCTAGCCTTTAATGATTCTTCGGGTTGAGCAGTTGTTGTATTCTGTAAGATGGTGTAGGGTTGGCTTCCCTAGTTGAAACTTTTGTTTGTTTGTAGCAGGGGCGTAGCTACGGGTGGGCCTGGCGCCCGCCCGAAAGGAAATGACATCAAAGGAAGGCGGGACGCTGAGAGGGCAGGAAACGGAAAGCGAAGGACGGAATCGAAGAGCTTCGCTGCTTTATGCTTTTAGTGCCGCCGCCCGCCAGTTCGCCACTGCAACTACAGAAGGAAGCCATTTTTTTAAATCTCTGTTTCTACTCCCCTGCGCAGCCGTCGCCATTCACTTAAAGCACAGCAAGCAAACCAGTGAGCTGCTGTGCTGTCTGCATCCACGTTGTCTTCTTTATTCAGCAGAGGGTGGTGAGCAGAGGGAAGGATGGGACTGGGAGGGGTAGTGAGCTGAGGGAAGGAGCAGAAGATGGATGGGACTGGGAGGGGTGGTAAGTACAGAGTATGGGGAATGGGGGACTAATGAAGTGGGGTGAAAGATGGGGGAGGAATTTAGGAGACTGGGTAAGGGAGAGACAGAGGGGGGAATGGGAGTGCTGGAGAGGGAATGAGAGGGAGGTGGTCAAAGGGGAGAGAGGAGCATCGATGGACATGGATGGGAGGACAAGGACCAGGGAGAGAGGAGAAATTGCTGGACATGGAGGGGAGGGCAGGGGAGAGAGGAGAATTTCTGGATATGGATGGATGGAGGGGGCAGGGGAGAGAGGAGAATTGCTGGATATGGATGGATAGATGAATGGAGGGCAGGGGAGTTGCTGGACATGGGTGGATAGAGGGGAGGGCAGGGGAGAGGAGAGTTGTTGGACATAGGTGGATGGAGGAGAGGGTAGAAGAGAGTTGCTGGACATGGATGGAAGGAAGGGCAGTGGAGAGAGGATGGTTGCTGGACATGGGTGGATGGAGGGGAGGGCAGGGAGAGAATTGTTGGACATGGATGGAGGGGAAGGAAGGGAAGACAGAAGGAGATGCACATGGATGGAGGGAAAGGGAGAGAGAAGAAATGCTGACATGGATGGAGGGGAGGGAAGCGAGAGGAAGGATATATGAGGGAAAAGGAAGAGAGGAGAAAAACAGCACATGGATGGAGAAAATAGGCAGAAGCTGGATCCACTGGACAGTCAAGTCTGCAGAGGACCCAGCTTTTACTTACGGATGTAGAGCAAGAAATGAAGAAGAAAGGAGGAAAGTAAAGAAATAAATGGAAAGGAAGCTCTGGAAACGGAGTTAAGAGGACAGATAGCAGCAGAATCAGATACTGGGCCAGCATGATCAGAAAAACAAAGTCACCAGACAACAAAGGTAGAAAAAAAAATCATTTTATTTTCATTATAGTGTTTGGAATATGTCCACTTTGAGAATCAGGTGCTCAACATTAAAAGTTTATATTTATTTATTTACTTATTTATGGCATATTATCCCACATTAAACATGAATTAGATTGGAACCTTGGATCATTTAATTTTTTTTTTTCCTGGAGAGAGTAATGCATTGCCTCCCTCCCACCCCAGGCTCTCTCCCCGGCTATAGCCAGCTCTGCAATTTTGAGGGGGGGGGGCACAGAGGTGGACCGGGGAGAGAGCCTGTTGTTAAACATTTACCAGCAAACCACTGTCTAGTGCCCACCCATCCAACCTGTTGGCCCACCCAAAAATTGACTTCTGGCTACGCCACTGGTTTGTAGTAGGATTAGGATTCTTGATGAATGTGTCTTTCCTGTTATATAATGGAGTTCTTTTCTTATTGTATATTTTTATTGTAATTTTGGAAACCGCTTTGACCTTCTTAGGAAAGGCGGTATATCAAGTACCTATTAAATATTAAACATTAAACTTTGCGTTCCTCAGTCACTATCACCCTAAGGTTCCTGTCCTAGTATCTCACCTCCTACTGCATAGAACTCATTTGGATTTTGGTACTCCAAATGCATCACTCTACTTTTCTTCACATTAAATCTTACCTGCCGAGTATTTCACCCTGCTTCTAATTTTTGTAGCACCAAAAAAAGTCAATTCCATAAAAATAATAGATATCGAAAAACACACACGCACATCAAATAACAATACCTTGTAGTAAAAAGCCAAAGAGAGAGTTCAGTATAGACTGTCACCGCAGCCAAGCACAGATTTCAGTGAGTCTAGCTGCCAAAGCGGCTCACTAAAGAGCTCTATACATCATGTAATACTCTAAGTAAGGCTCTAAATTAAAGTGCGAATAAATCACTAAATTAAGTGACGTGTGATAAATCAAATTCAGTGAAAATACATGTTATTCAAAAGATATCCAAAAACAACTCAGACCCCCCCTAATTCACGGGGTACAAACTTTGCCCCATGAACCTCCCCCCTAACTCCCCATACTGTCTCCTCCACACATATTTGTGAATGGAATAGGGGGCCTTAAGGTACCGTTCAAGGGCGACCCAGCACTTGCTGCTAGGCAGTCCTGATCCTTTAGACCTGTAGCTTTATAGTAGAGCCATAGATTTGGGAAGCTTAACCCTCCAGCCTCCCTTGTACGAGTCAATCTGGCTATGCTAATTTTGGACCTCTTACCACCCCAAACATTTCCCATTTCTGAAATAAAACTCTAAGCAACAACAAGGGAGGCTAGGAGAATAAAAATAAAAATCTAGGTACGATCATCATTTTAATAACTGCTATCCTATCCATTCAGGACAGCATAAGATGGTAAGTAGTTAAGTTGAAAAAGATCTTGAACCTTCCCCAAAAGCTTAACTCCTAAATAGTGAAAGCCTTTTGTATTAATTTGAAATGGGAGGTAACTATCAGCTTTAGAAATAATAATAAGGTCTCTGTTTTGTCTTTGTTGATTTTCTACTCCAAATAGGCAGTGTACTCCTCTAATTCAGTTAACAAGGGGGCCAGCGAGGTCCTAGAGTTTTTAACAAAAAGCAAAATACCATCAGCATAAAGCAGTACTTTATGTTCTTGCTGCCCTGCCCGAATTGGCTCAATCTTAGAGTTAAGCTGAATTCCTTGTGCCAGCGGCTCTATTGCTAAGGCAAACAAAAGTGGGAACATCTGGCAGCCCTGGCGCCTTCCCCAGCAAAAAGGACTCCAATTCTTCCCCATTAACCATAATTCGACTTGAGGGGGCAACACATAAGGATCTAACCCACAGTCCGTTTTGCCCTCCTAATCCCATCTTCTGAATTACTAAAAACAAAAATTCCCACTCAACCCTGTCAAAAGCTTTTTCAGCATCGATTGCTACACACATAGCTTGAAGTTTATCTCGCTGGATCTGGGCTATTAGATTGTTGGGGGACAGTGTGCGGAGGTCACTCAATCTCCTATGTATGAACCCAGTTTGATCAAAGTGCACCAATTTGGCCAGATATATGTCCAACCGCGCTGCTAAAATCTTATCAAAAATGTTCATGTCAGTATTCAAAAGGCACCTGGCACACAGCGTGGCATCCTTCCCTGGTTTAGGCAATACTACTACCTTGGCTTTATACATACTATTAGGAAGCAGAATTCCCTCTTTAATTGAGTTGGCTAGAAATGGGGCCAAAACTGGGGCCAATGGTTTATAATATTCTGCTAGAAAACCACTGTCTCCTGCTGCTTTAGCCGGCTTTAAGCTCTTAATAGCTGCCTCCACTTCCTCCCTGGCAATATCTTTATTTAGCCACAACTGATCCATTTCTGGGTGTTGAAGAAGAGATAACCTGTCAAGGTAGCTATGCATATCTGACTCTGAAGCAGTACTTTCAGAAGTATATAATCGTTCATAAAATTTTTTAAATTCAGCTGCTATGGCTTGGTTGGAAAAGATACCACTGCCCTCTGAATTTTTTAAAGAATGGACCCACCTGGATTCGCTTCGTTTTTTAAGCTGCCAAGCTAAAGGTTTACCTGATTTGTTGTTATGTTCTAAGTACTGACATTTTGCCCTCGCCAACAAATACTCCATGTGGTGTGTATCAAGTCTAGTTGTTGTTGTTTTAGTCAGCTTACCCAGAACTACTGGATTCCCAGTACACATGTGAACGGCCTGAAATGAGACAATTTCAGCTAAACAGGGTCTCTTTACGCTGTTCCCTCTCTTTTTTCAGTCGCTCCCTTTTGAATAAGTAGCCCTCTCATGTAAGCTTTCCTCACCTCTCACACTGAGTTAGGGGAGACCTCTGCAGTATCATTCAAAGAAAGATATTGGACCCTCTCTGACTGTAACCAATGCTGAATGTCCAATTGTGCTAATAGCTGTACATTAGCCCTCCAAGCATACTTAGAAACCTTAACCCCTGTCCTTTGCCAGGAACCTAACAGCAGAGCATGGTCAGATTGCACTATTTAACCCCCTGACATTCCAAAGAAACAAACTTTATTTGACCCACAGGCATTAAAAGAGATCAGTCACTGCATGTAATATGCTCCATTTTACAGTCACTATAATTTTCCCACTCACCCATCTGTCTCATACTGATGCCATGCTCTCTTTACCCTCAGTTATCCATATCCATGCACTTTATATCATCCTCCCTCCTCTTACCGATCAAACCCCTCCCTTCCCCATCCCAACATAACACCACATCAGGTTCTCTAGTTAACCTGACAAAACCTGTCATCCTCCAGCCAGCATAAAGTTTCATATCCCTTCTCTACTAGGATAACAAAAACGTCACTTCAGGAACCTTAGCAGACACTACAGAAAGTAAAGACAACTAAATAGCAGTTCTAAGGGGATTCAGCAAAACAGCCTCTTATCTTCATTACTTTACCCCACAAAAATCTTATTCAGCTTGTGACCCCAACAGTACCACAACCTCTACAGGTCACTAATTTGAAAACCGCCGTCACTCTACATAAGGTGAGATTATCATGGAGTCTGTAGCTCTCCGGGAACAGCTACTGCGGCCTCCGATCCATCTCCTCGTGCTTGTCCTTCCGGTTCTAAGACAGGGCAATCTTCCATGCTGGAGGAACTATCTTCTCCTGACGAGCCCCTACTCTGGGTAATTTTCTCTGGGTTGTGAGTCAAGTTTCTTCTTGAGTAAGCCTCAATTCTCCTTGGCCTATGTTTACCGCCCCTCTAAGTCTCTGCAGCAGTACCTTCCACTTCCCTCCTTGGAACAAGGATTTTGACGCCAGCCTCCTCACAGTCGCTGCTGAAACTCCATCTCTGCCATGTGATTTCAGGAAATATTTGATCTCCTTAGGTGAAACAAAAAACTGGCGGTAGTGACTTGTCTTCATTATGAATCTTTGGGGAGCCCCTTTTTTTTTATTGCAGCTTAATTCAATAGTCATTTTGCATATTGTGTTTGATATAGAGCAGTTATATTAAAATGTAAAAGTTAGAGATAGCCAATTATCTTCAATTAGGTAATTATCTAGCTGTTAGGAAGTCAATATAAGAAAACACAGCCCTGGTGTGGGTGGGTTGAGGGATAAGGAGGGTAGAGCCTGTAGACCTTGTCTGGACTGAAAGCAAATCTTTGAATGTCAATGGGGAAAAATATAGTAGAGATTTTCAACTGTTTACTAGGTCAACAGAATGCAGTGCAGGAAGGCGAGAGACAGTTCAAAAAGACTATTCTTGAAAAGAATGCAGAGCAGAAAGATCTTTTTTTTTTTTAGTAGATGTGCAACAAATTCAAAATAACTAATACAGGTAATTACAGAGATCAGAAATCTGAAACCAAAACCAAACAGTTAAAAATACAGAAAAAAAAAGAAGCCAGAAATCACTTAGCATACTGGAGCTCAGCTGCCTGCACACCACAAAAATCTTAGCAATCTTCCCTCAAACAAATTGGCAAACTCTCAACTTGTTGAATTTGATTTATAACAAACCACATCTTTATGGACTACCAAACCTCTTAACAGTACCAATGCTCATCATTTTTATTTCTATTTACTATACCACCTATCTTGAGAAATAAACAAGGTGCTGTACAATCTAAAATGGAACAACTGTAAATCAGATTCACCTTTGTATGTAATCTGTTATACAACCAAACCCACTGTGAATCTTGCACACGCACACTACAAAATCACTGTGCTCTTGTGAATGTGAAATCACTTATGTTTATTATGAAAGTGAGAGGAAAAACCTCATACTACTGTGGCTTGACTCGGTTAATTCAACTGGACAAATTACTTTACTAAAAAATGCTCAAAGCACACAGTTAAAAAGTAATCGGTAGTTTTTGGTTGTTCTTGTCTTTCATTTTGCTTATCACCTTTCTTGCTCATTTTTCCATTTTTTACTGTCCTATTGAAAATGTGAACTCACTTGTGTTTAATATGAAGGTGAGGGGAAAAACCTGTGTTCCTATCGCGAGGTAGCCAGCATGGCGATAGGAACACAGCTCTCATGGTTTATTCACAGTGAGGGCTCTTGAAAAAGCCTGTGCGAAACGGGTCCGTCGTGACCTCACTGAATGAGAGACTGACTTGCCAGCAGAAACGGAGCAGCACAGATAAGTGTTTTCCTTTGTTTCACACATTAATTAGAAGGTTTAACATTGAGAGGTTTTTTTTTTTACCAGTGTGCTTTGTCCGGTTGAATTAACCGAGTCAAGCCACAGTAGTATGAGGTTTTCCCCTCACCTTCATATTAAACACAAGTGATTTCACATTCACAAGAGCACAGTGATTTTGCAGTGTGCGTGTGCAAGATTCACAGTGGATTTGGCAATCTAAAATGGAAGCCAGAAATGGAACATTTTCAATAGGACAGTAAAAAAATGGAAAAATGAGCAAGAAAGGTGATAAGCAAAATGAAAGACAAGACCAACCAAAAACTACCGAGTCTCTCTGCAATAAAGGTCCATCAAACACCTTGGTGAAAAGATGAGACTTCAACTTGCCTCCCTATATTAAATTAAAAAAAAAAAAAAAAACACTGAAGAGCTAATGGAATGGAATTCCAAAGTGTGGGACCTAGGAAACAGAAAGCACTAGGTCTGGTAGAATCCAAATGTGCAAGGATACAGGTGATATATGGACAGCCAGAGTTCACTAGATGAATGTAAGAAGTTGGTAAAGCAAAGGGAATAATGAGAAAAGATAAATAAAAAGGTAGGCCTGTGTAGATTGCTTTATGGACTAGAGTTAGAACCTTGAATTTAATCTGAGAGGTAAATGGAAGCCAATGGTGTTCCATTTGGCAGGGAGTCCCATGGTCAAATATTTTTGCATGGCACAGAATCCAGATTGTAGTGTTTTAGACAATGACACCATTTGAAAAGAGAATTAGTAAGTCCCGCATAAACTATCTTACAGTAATCAAACCTAGAGGTAATGTATGCATGCAGAAGCAATATCAGAGCTGGTTTGTCAAGAAAGAACCAAACCAATCTGAATTGATGCAATGCCCAAAAGAGAAAATGTAACAATACATGATACATACGATTTGAAAGAAAGAGATTAGTCAATAAAAAATCCAAGTATTACTGGAGAAGCAAAGAACAATATATGGATTAAGTTGCCTGCTAGTAATCCAGGAGTTCTCAACCCAGTCCTCGGGACACAAGAACAAGGTCTGGTTTCCAAATATATCCACAATCAATCTGCCTAAGATTTACATACAATGGAGGCAGTACATGCAAATTAATCTCATGCAGATTCATTGTGGATACCTTGAAAGGCTGTGGAATCTAAGCATGTTTGAAGATGTGATGAGTCAAGAGCAGTAGGGTGGAGAGGAGCAAAAAGAAAAACATTGCTTAATAACAGGCAGAAATTGCTTGATCCTGAACAACAGTTGTAAGAGGACTAAGGAAAAATAAAAGTGGTACAAGAAAAGAGCTCTGTGGCACACTCCATGCATGAACTGCAGCGATAGCAGAAGGAAGAGTAATAGAGAAGGTACGTTCAGTCAAGTAAGCAGTGAGCCAATAAAGTACAGTGCCAGAGAGACCGATGTCTGCAAAGTTTAACAAGCAGAAGGGAGTGATCTACCAAATCAAAAGCAGTAGTTAATGGACATGAATTGGCTATTGTTGGAAACAGGATACTGGGCCAGATGAACCATTGGTCTGACCCAGTATAGCTAATTCTTATGTTCTAAAGCCAATCTGCCTCCTGTCAAGGATGCTGTCAGTGTTACCTCAGTTACTGACATTTATCATCTTTTATACTGGGCTTGATTCTCTGTCAAACCAGCCCATCTACCGCCTCCATCATAGCTAATAGTTTGAACTCTCTTTCCTTGACTTAACCAAATTAGTACCAATTACTTACAAAGAACAGATTTTTTTTTTATTTTATTATAAACATATACAAAATACTACTACATAACTTATAGGTCTCTTATACACATCTGCAACATTTCTGGATCAATTAACTATTCATTTGCCATTCTCTATGTGGCTTTGCTGTTTAATCCAACCATTTACCTACTAAGCCACTTAATTGACCAAATCTTCTTACTCAACTGTCCCCTCCCCAAAGGGAACTTTCCAAATCCCTGTATTAACAACTGCTGTGTCCTTCAAAGTCCTTTTAATTCACTCCAATAACCGTGAGTTTCTATGATGTAATTGTCCTTAGTCCATGATGTTATAACAATCAGATGTCCATTACTACAATACCAACTCTTCTAATCTTCTTTTCCTTTTTAACGACACAACCCTACATTTAGAGGTACAGATTTTCAATCTTATTCACTATTACGTCTTCCAAACAGCTATAAACAGCTTAGTAGGTAAATGGTTGGATTAAACAGCAAAGCCACATAGAGAATGAAAAATGGAAAATGAATAGTTACTCAATTGATCCAGAAATTTTGCAGATGTGTATAAGAGACCTATTTTATAAGGTTATGTAGTAGAATAGATTTTTAAAATGTATTATAAACATATACAATCTATTCTTTGTAAGTAATTGGTACAAATATAAAGAAGAATAGTGATAAGGATTAACCCAAAATTAGTTATCATTAACCAAATTAGTACCATAGGTAGAGTTCTTTCACACAAATGATACTCAAACGAAAACAGGTTTGCCTTACCTTGACTTGTAAAAATGGCAACATTGGTTTTGTTTCTGCTCTCAGGTAGCCCTGGCTCTGTTTGTTCTCCTGGTTTTAAAGAGACTTCTCTCCCTCCCACCCCACTTCAATATCCCCACTCACTTATCTAGAAGATTGCTACCTTTTATTTCAAAGACAGCTTGTTGGGTTTCTAAGAGTTGGAATGGAGGAGAAGCCTAGTGGTTAGTTCAGCAGGCTTTGATCCTGGCAACCTGGATTTGATTCCCACTGCAGCTCTTTGTGATCTTGGGCAAGTCACTTAATCCTCCCCATTGCCCCAGGTATGAAAACTTAGATTGTGAGCCCTCTAGAGACAGAGAAAGTACCTGCATATAATGTGTACAGCGCTGCGTATGTCTACTAGTGCTATAGAAATGATTAGTAGTAGTAGTGAAGTCTAGCCGCCAGTTTTCCCCAGGTCTCTTTTTTAATAACAGTGTGTGTGTATATTACAGTGTTATATCTTATGAGCTCCAGTAGGAAGCCTTAATTGGCACAATGCAAGCATTCATAAGAGTACTATCAATTTAAGGAAGATCTTTTTCAACATTCCCAATCCACATGAGATTAATTTTTGTAATGTTACAAGCAAAATCAACCCATTCAGAGACACAAATTTTTAAGATGGACAAGTTATCACTAGATTAATAGTTCTGTTGAAACAGAGGTTGCATTACAACATCCAAATAAAATATAACACAAATAGCTGGATCTTGCTTCTTACCTGCCAGTGTCCTTCCACAAATCTGTATAGTATAATTATTTTGTCTTTGTCCTCCTGCAATACCCAGAGTCCCAATGAAGTATCAAATGCGATGTCCCAGCCTCTGTGCTCCAGTGAGATTGTTTGTATATGTATCAGCTGCTCCGATACTACATCAAACCGGAACATATAAACAATAGGAATACTGGTAGGGGAAAGGAAAACAGAAGAATGGATGAACAGATATGGATGAAAATGAAATTTTCTCTGTTTATCTTGACTACAGATATTGTATTTTTCACATTCTGCTAGGTTACCATGTAGAAACAGCATAAATGCTACCAGCATAAGGATCAACTCAATGGGATTCTGTTCTGATTTCAACTGAACTGAGCAGCACTTATCCAATCCTTCCCTAATGATGGATTGTATTCATCTATAATATTAATATTTTCTAACTTGAGTGTTTATTAATGTTGTATACATAAACAAAGAAAGTAAATTACGCCTCTATTTGGTCCAGATACAATACTGAACCATCCATATTATACTGAAAAATTGAAAGCCCAATTCAAGAATAAGATATCATGAATCCCCACAACACTTACCCCCCTCCTCCCCTACCCCCCATCCCACTAATATCCACATCTAAATATGTCTTCAATAATTCCCAACAATGTTCAAAAGGATTCCTGCTATTATGAACTGAAACTGTGAGTTTCTCCATGAATATTATATATCTACTAGTAAAAAAGGCCCGTTTCTGAAACAAATGAAACGGGCGCTAGCAAGGTTTTCCTCAGAGTATGTATGTTTGAGAACGTGTGTGTGAGAGTGACTGTGTGAGAGACAGTGAATGTGCGAGTATGTGACAGAGAGAGAGTGAGACTGGGTGTGAGTGTGTCTGTGACAGAGAGAGGGTGTGTGTGAGAATGAGAGTGTGTGCCATGGGCCCCCCCCTCCCTTCTTCCCAGTTCCAGGGTCCTCCCTCCCTCCGAGTGCCAGGGTCGTCGTCCCCTCCCTCCGAGTTCTAGGGTCGCCCCCCCCTCCCTCTGAGCTCCAGGGTCATCCTCCCCCTCCCTCCGTCCGAGTTCCAGGGTCATCCCCTCCCTCCCTCCGAGTTCCAGGGGACCGAGTTTCAGGTTCCCTCCCTCCCTCTCTCCGAGTTTCAGGCTCCTCCCTCCCTCCGAGTTCCAGGGGACCGAGTTTCAGGTTCCCTCCCTCCCTCCCTCCGAGTTCCAGGGTCGTCGTCCCTCCCTTCCTCCTTCCCTTCCAGTTCCAGCACCCCTCCCTCAGAATTTTAGAAGTCATCTTCACTTACCAAGTCGGGTTTACGGCGGCCAGCAGCAGCGGTAAAAGCTGTGCAGGCTCGGCCCTTCTCTCTCTCTCTCAGCTCTGGTCCCGCCCTTGCGGAAAGAGGAAATGAGGGCAGGACCAGAGCTGAGAGAGAGAGAAGGGCCGAGCCTGCACGCCTTTTACCGCTGCTGACAGCCACCGTAACCCCAACTTGGTAAGTGAAGATGACTTAAAATTTGGAGGGAGGGGGCCTGGAACTGGAAGGGAGGGACAACACCCTCATGCGTGTGACGTCGCGTTCCATTGCCTGGGAACTCTGCAGCGTTCCCTTCCAGTGATTGGTCTTTGCTGTTTGTGATTAACACGGAAGTACGTGATGTCAATTCAGGAGATGGATACAGCAGGAGCACGAACCCTTCAAAGCTTCACTTTACGGAGTCAGCTTCAGAACGTTGGAGGTGCTTTTTTATTATATAGGAAGTCTCTGGTCCCATCTAGTCATGGATAGAGGAGTATTCATAGTCCACTTTGCAGAAATGGCAGCTCTATGTAATTTATTTCAGATCATTTATACCCCGCCTTTTGCCACAGGTGAGCAGCCCCAAAGCGATACCATAACTGCTGATCCATCTGTGAAGGTTTCACATTTAAGAAGCACATTTCAGCAGCAAACTGGTGTGCCTCACTAAATATTGAAGGTAGAATTGCTTGTATTGCCATCCAAAAAATGTGTATAACCGGGCATTGCCACCACAAGTGCAGACATGTCCCTACTATGCCACATCCCCTCCAGCAGAAGAATCACACTTAGAAGAAAATATAGCCAGCCTATTTGGTGTAAGATAGAATCGCATTAATAGTTTTGAGCTGCAGTGGAGGAGTAGCCTAATGGTTACTGCAGCAGAATGAGATCCTAGGGAATTGGGTTCAATTCCCACTGCAGCTCCTTGAGATCCTAAGCAAGTCACTTAACCCTCCATTGCCCCTGAAAGAAACAAAGAAAACCCTACATTATGAGCCCACTAGGGACAGAGAATGTACCTGCATATAATGTATACAGTGCTATAGAAATGATTATTAGTAGTAGTTTTCCTTCAACCTAACTGAAATGGAAGATTTATTAACCCATAGAACATCTCCTCCCATCGTTTGTCCGTAAAAGTTTGCTTCAAGTCTTTTTCTTCTTTTAACAAATATTTTAAACCCATATTGGCTTACAATCTTACTCAGTTGAGAAATGAATTCCCAAGTCAAGGGTCTCAAAACCCATAATTCTATTGGATACATTGTAGAGTGACATCTCTTTTTGTTTCCACATTATATAAACAATGTCGGAGTTGCAAGTATTTATAAAATGTATTCTGCCCCAAGTTAAACTCCTGCTGTAAATCTGACAAGGTTTTGAATGCCCCCCCACTCCCCACACAAATACATCTAATGCACTAACTGCAACCCAGCTCTTGACCAAGACACAAACCGTGCATTGAAGATCAGATGATCTCCTCCCAAGAGCACAGCCAGTGGCAGACACCTAGATGACCATCACTCTGCCACACCTCATAATATGCCTAGTAAATGGGTTAACCAGGGCAACACCCATGAAGAATTTCAAGAGTCCCATGGTACCCCCTCCAACCAAATTTGTTTTAAATAAAATTGCTCAACACTAGTATAGGTTTTGGGAGAGTCACAAACTGTATCTTTTCAAGTCGGGGACTCTCAAGCCCCCCAGTTCCTAATTTATTTATTTTATTTATTAAAATTTATTTACTGCCTTTTTGAAGGAATTCACTCAAGGTTTAGTGAGAATAGAATCAGAAATTTGTGGCCTATGCTCCCTCCCTCAAATAAACTGATTGATCAATTTTTGCCATTGGGCAAATGTACTGAAAGGAACCAGCATAGGCAAAGCCTGAAATAAGTATAGCAACTGAGGTAGGACATTCATCTTGATTATTGATATACAACCTAGTCAGGAATATGAGCCCCTATTCCATTCTCTGAGATCTCTTTGAATGATAGTGATCAGTGGACTACAAATTAGCCTTACAGAGATCTAAATAATTAGCTGTAATCTTAACTCCAAGATATTTTATCCGATTATCTACCCACTTGGAATATTAGCTTTAAAGCCAGAAAACTAGCCCATAAGATTTCATCTCCTGCAGAACCACTGGCAAAGAGACATGGGGTGCAATAAAGATAAAATGATATCGTCTGCAAATAGGGATATTTTGAGGGGCATTTTTGATATGACATCTAAATCCGATTTTAGACGTTTTGCTGAAAATTTCCAAAAATGAAGTGGCGAACATAGCAATTTTTGAACCACAGAAAGATCTCATTTTTTTATTTTGAAAATGGCCATTTGCTAGATGTTTTTGTACTCAGTGCATCTATTTTTTGGGACTATTTTCGGGGAAAAAATAAAAACCCAAGGAAAAACGCACGAAAACAAACCATTTGGATGTATGGGGGGCTAGCATTCTTAGTAGACTGGCCACAAACACCCTAGCAGAACAGTGAGGCACCATTGGGGGCACCGCAGTGGACTTCACATAAAAGCTCCCAGGTACCCATCATGCTATTACCCCCCTTGTATTGTATGGTGAGCCCTCCAAAAGCCACCAAAAATCTGCTGTACCCAACTGTATGCTACAATAGCCCTTATGGCTGCAGGTGTCACCTACATGTGGTTACAGTAGGTTTTTGGTGGGTTTTGGAGAGCTCACACTTCCCACTACACGTGTAACAGAATGGGCTATGGGCTTCTTTATATGTACTGAATTGATCACTAGGCTACTGCAAGGACCTGCCTGTGGTTCTAATAGATCTACCCATAACATCTGAAGCTATCATACATAACAGTATGTACTGTTTCTTTCACATCTTTTGGGGGGTTTGTGGGAGGAGTCAGTGACCACTAGGGGAGTAAAGTGGGGGTCATGCCTTAATCCATCCAGTGGTCATTTAGGGAACCTTTTTGTGACTTATCTCCCCCCCCCCCTTTTTTTTTCAAAGCTGCACTACTGAATGGGCTGTGTCAGCATTACTGCACGGATTTGTAAAAGGAGGGGGGGAGTAGTCATGACAGAAACATGTCTAGAACAAAATGTCCAACTTTTACCCCTGGCCATTTTTGTTTTGTTCCATTATGGCAGAAAAACGTCCAAGTTTTGGGAACACCCAAGTCGCACTCCCAACATGCCTCACTGTGATTTGCACTGCATACAAGCTGCATAGAAAAACATCTTAAAAATTGGTTTCAAAAATAGCGATTTGGATGTTTTGGCAAAAAAAAATGTCCATCTGCTGCTTTGTGCCGCTTTCTGGATGTTTTTCTGTTTTGAAAAGGAGCCCCATTGTGTTACATTACAGTGAATGATACATACCTGTAGCAGGTGTTCTCTGAGGACAGCAGGCTGATTGTTCTCACGACTGGGTGACGTCCGCGGCAGCCCCCACCAACCGGAAGAAGCTTCGCGGGCGGTCCGCACGCAGGGCACGCCCACCGCGCATGCGCGGCCGCCTTCCCGCCCGTGCGCGACCGTTCCCGCCAGTTGAATGACAAGCAAAAGATGAAAACGCAACTCCAAAGGGGAGGGAGGGAGGGTAGGTGAGAACAATCAGCCTGCTGTCCTCGGAGAACACCTGCTACAGGTATGTATCATTCACTTTCTCCGAGGACAAGCAGGCTGCTTGTTCTCACGACTGGGGTATCCCTAGCTCTCAGGCTCACTCAAAACAAGAACCCAGGTCAATTGAACCTCGCAACGGCGAGGGTACAACAGAAAATTGACCTACGAAGAACAACTAATTGAGAGTGCAGCCTGACCAGAATAAATTCGGGTCCTGGAGGGTGGAGTTGGATTTACACCCCAAACAGATTCTGCAGCACCGACTGCCCGAACCGACTGTCGCGTCGGGTATCCTGCTGGAGGCAGTAATGTGATGTGAATGTGTGGACAGATGACCACGTCGCAGCCTTGCAAATCTCTTCAATAGTGGCTGACTTCAAGTGGGCCACTGACGCTGCCATGGCTCTAACACTATGAGCCGTGACATGACCCTCAAGAGCCAGCCCAGCCTGGGCGTAAGTGAAGGAAATGCAATCTGCTAGCCAATTGGAGATGGTGCGTTTCCCGACAGCGACCCCTAGCCTGTTAGGGTCGAAAGAAACAAACAATTGGGCGGACTGTCTGTGGGGCTGTGTCCGCTCCAAGTAGAAGGCCAATGCTCTCTTGCAGTCCAATGTGTGCAACTGACGTTCAGCAGGGCGGGTATGCGGCCTGGGGAAGAATGTTGGCAAGACAATTGACTGGTTAAGATGGAACTCCGACACCACCTTCGGCAGGAACTTTGGGTGAGTGCGGAGTACTACTCTGTTGTGATGAAATTTGGTATATGGAGCATGAGCTACTAGGGCTTGAAGCTCACTGACCCTACGAGCTGAAGTAACTGCCACCAATAAAATGACCTTCCAGGTCAAGTACTTCAGATGGCAGGTATTCAGTGGCTCAAAAGGAGGTTTCATCAGCTGGGTGAGGACGACATTGAGATCCCATGACACTGCAGGAGGCTTGATAGGGGGCTTTGACAAAAGCAAGCCTCTCATGAATCGAACGACTAAAGGCTCTCCAGAGATGGCTTTACCTTCCACACGATAATGGTAAGCACTAATCGCACTAAGGTGATTCCTTACTGAGTTGGTCTTGAGGCCAGACTCCGATAAGTGCAAAAGGTATTCAAGCAGGTTCTGTGCAGGGCAAGAACGAGGTTCTAGGGCCTTGCTCTCACACCAAACGACAAACCTCCTCCACTTGAAAAAGTAACTCTTTTTAGTGGAATCCTTCCTAGAGGCAAGCAAGACACGGGAGACACCCTCAGACAGACCCAACGCAGTGAAGTCTACGCCCTCAACATCCAGGCCGTGAGAGCCAGGGACTGAAGGTTGGGGTGCAGCAACGCTCCATCGTTCTGCGAGATGAGAGTCGGAAAACACTCCAATCTCCACGGTTCTTCTGAGGACAACTCCAGAAGAAGAGGGAACCAGATCTGACGGGGCCAAAAGGGCGCTATCAGAATCATGGTGCCGTGGTCTTGCTTGAGCTTCAGTAAGGTCTTCCCCACCAAAGGTATGGGAGGATAAGCATACAGGAGGCCGGTCCCCCAATGGAGGAGAAAGGCATCCGACGCCAGTCTGCCGTGGGCCTGTAGTCTGGAACAGAACAGAGGCAGCTTATGGTTGGTCTGAGAGGCGAAAAGGTCCACCGAGGGGGTGCCCCACTCTCGGAAGATCTTGCGTACCACTCTGGAATGAAGCGACCACTCGTGCGGTTGCATGACTCTGCTCAGTCTGTCGGCCAGACTGTTGTTTACACCTGCCAGGTATGTGGCTTGGAGGAGCATGCCGAACTGGCAAGCCCACCGCCACATGCCGACGGCTTCCTGAAACAAGGGGCGAGATCCGGTGCCCCCCTGCTTGTTGGTGTAATACATTGCAACCTGATTGTCTGTCCGAATTTGAATAATTTGGTAGGACAGCCGGTCTCTGAAAGCCTTCAGTGCGTTCCAGATCGCTCGGAGCTCCAGGAGGTTGATCTGCAGATCCTTTTCCTGGAGGGACCACAGACCCTGGGTGTGAAGCCCATCGACATGAGCTCCCCATCCCAGGCGAGATGCATCCGTCGTCAGCACTTTCGTGGGCTGCGGAATTTGGAATGGACGTCCCAGGGTCAAATTGGTCCGGATGGTCCACCAGAGCAGTGAAGTGCGGCAGCTGGTGGAGAGACGGATGACATCTTCTAGATTCCCGGTGGCTTGAAACCACTGGGAAGCTAGGGTCCATTGAGCAGATCTCATGTGAAGACGAGCCATGGGAGTCACATGAACTGTGGAGGCCATATGACCCAGAAGTCTCAACATCTGCCGAGCTGTGATCTGCTGAGACGCTCTGGCCTGCGAAGCCAGGGACAGGAGGTTGTTGGCCCTCGCTTCGGTAAGGAAGGCCTGAGCTGTCTGGGTATTCAGCAGAGCTCCTATGAATTCCAGAGACTGTGTTGGCTGGAGATGGGACTTTGGGTAATTTATCACAAACCCCAACAGCTCCAGAAGATGAATAGTGCACTGCATAGACCGGAGGGCTCCTGCCTCCGAGGTGCTCTTGACCAGCCAATCGTCGAGATATGGGAACACGTGCACTCCCAGCTTGCGTAGGTAGGCCACTACCACCACGAGGCACTTTGTAAACACTCGTGGGGCAGAGGCGAGCCCAAAGGGCAGCACACAATACTGAAAGTGCCGTGCGCCCAGGCGGAATCTGAGATACTGTCTGTGAGCTGGCAGTATCGGGATGTGAGTGTATGCGTCCTTTAAATCCAGGGAACATAGCCAATCGTTTTTCTGAATCATTGGCAGAAGGGTGCCCAAGGAAAGCATCCTGAACTTTTCTTTGACCAGGAATTTGTTCAGGCCTCTCAGGTCTAGGATGGGACGCATCCCCCCTGTTTTCTTTTCCACAAGGAAGTACCTGGAATAGAATCCCTGCCCTTCCTGCCCAGGTGGTACGGGCTCGACCGCATTGGCGCTGAGAAGGGCGGAGAGTTCCTCTGCAAGTACCTGCTTGTGATGGGAGCTGAAGGATTGAGCTCCCGGAGGACAATTTGGTGGCAGGGAGGCCAAATTCAGGGCGTATCCGCACCGCACTATTTGGAGAACCCACTGGTCGGAGGTTATGAGAGGCCACCTTTGGTGAAAAAATTTTAACCTCCCTCCAACCGGTAGATCGTCCGGCACGGACACTTTGAGGGCGGCTATGTTCCCGTGGATCCAGTCAAAAGCCCGTCCCCGGCTTTTGCTGTGGAGGCGCAGGGGGCTGCTTAGGCGCACGCTGTTGACGAGAACGAGCGCGCTGGGGCTGTCCCTGTGCCTGACGAGGCCTTCGGGCCGGCTGGGTGTACCTACGCTTCGCAAAAGAATAGGGTGCAGCCTGCCGGGCCCGGGAAAAACGGCCACCTGTTGAGGTGGATGCTGAAGGCGCCCGGTGGGAGAGCTTGTCGAGGGCGGTTTCCCGCTGATGCAGTTGGTCCACCAGCTGCTCGACTTTCTCACCGAAAATATTATCCCCCCCGGCAAGGGACGTCGGCCAGTCTCTGCTGAGTGCGGTTGTCCAGGTCAGAGGCACGCAGCCATGAGAGTCTGCGCATCACTATACCTTGGGCCGCAGCACGAGATGCCACGTCACAGGTGTCATAGATACCCCTGGACAGGAACTTTCTGCACGCCTTCAGCTGCCTGACCACCTCCTGATAAGGCCTGGACTGCTCCAGCGGGAGCTTATCGACCAGGTCCGCCAGTTGCTTCACATTGTTCCGCATGTGGATGCTCGTATAGAGCTGGTATGACTGGATGCGGGTCACGAGCATGGAGGATTGATAGGCCTTCCTCCCAAACGAGTCCAGAGTGCGAGACTCCCGCCCCGGGGGCGCCGAGGCGGTATCCCTCGAACTCCGTGCCCTCTTGAGCGCAGAATCCACGACCGCCGAGTCATGGGGCAATTGGGGCCGCATTAACTCTGGGTCAGAGTGGATTCTGTACTGGGATTCCGCCTTCTTGGGGATGGTGGGATTAGATAGCGGTCTCATCCAGTTCCGAAGCAGTGTCTCTTTGAGGACATTGTGCAACGGCACCGTGGAGGACTCTCTAGGTGGTGATGGATAGTCGAGGACCTCGAGCATCTCAGCCCTCGGCTCATCCACAGAGACCACGGGGAAGGGAATGCAGATAGACATATCCCTTACAAAGGAGGCAAAGGAGAGGCTCTCCGGGGGTGAGAGCTTCCTCTCCGGTGAAGGCGTGGGGTCAGAGGGGAGGCCCGCAGACTCCTCTGAGGAGAAATATCTGGGGTCCTCCTCTTCCCCCCACGAGGCCTTTTCCTCGGTATCGGACATAAGCTCATGTACCTGAGTCCGGAACCGGGCTCGGCTCGACGTCGAGGCACCGAGGCCTCGGTGTCGTCGAGCGGTGGACTCCCGCGACGGCGGGGACGAAGCTCCCTCCATCGACGTCGACGGGGACTCCACCTGCGTGGCGGTCGAGACCGGCGCCGCAAGCGGCGGCGGTGTCGACGGCCTCGGCACCGGGCTAGAGCTCGCCGGCGCCTCAGTCAACGGCACAAGCACCCCCGGCGCCGGCACAGCCTGGCGCATCAGCCCTTCCAGGATCCCCGGAAGGATGGCTCGGAGGCACTCGTCCAGGCCCGCTGCCAGGAAAGACGGTGGGGCCAGTAGAGGTGTCGGTGCCGGAAGCTGCTCGGGTCCAGGAGACCGCACCGAAGTGCTGGGACCCTGACGCGTCGGTACCTCCACAACCGAAGGGGATCTCTCCTCTCGACGAGGACGCTTCGGCGTCGATTCCTCGCCGGCACCGGAACCCTGGTGCATCGAGGGCGATTGATGACGGTGCTTTTTTGTCTTTTTGCGGTGCCCGTCATCGGCACCAGGTAGAGCAGAGGAGGAGGAGGTCGATCCCCCTCGGTCTCGAGGAACCGGGTCAGACAGGGTTCGGTCCCGAGGGCCATGGGCCGAGGGAGTGACCGGGGCCGATTGCCCACGCGGTCTCTCACCCCTACCCTCACCGGAGGACCAGCGGGCCGACGGGACCTGTGCTCCTGGGGTCGATGCCATCGGTGCCGATTTCTCAGGCATCGATACCGGTACCGAAGAACCGGCCGTCGATACCGATGCCGTCGATGTCGACGGGCCGGCGCAAGTTCCAAAAAGACGGTCCCAAAGAACTTGCCTCGCAACCTGAGTCCGTTTCCGGAGACCAAGACACAGGGAACACGACTTGATATTGTGCTCCGGCCCGAGGCACTGGAGGCACCAAGCGTGGGTGTCGGTCTGCGAGATCGGCCGGCCGCACCGACCACACTTTTTAAATCCACTCGGGACCTTCGAGGACATCGACGGAAAAATCGCGTCGGCGAAGTTAAAGTCGTCGATGGTGGCGATAATCACACCTCAAAAAAATAAATCGACCGTGCGGCCACTAGGCCGCAACGCGACGCCCCCGCTAGAAACGAGGGAAATTGGGAGCGCGTGCTCCTTTTTTTTTTTTTTTTTTGAAAAGAAAGAAAAAGGGGAGCGCGCGGCAACTAAATAAAATAAAACAAAGAAGTTCGCGTAAACGCGACGGTTTTTTCCGGGGCTGAGAACAGAGAGAGCAGCGAAAGCACGACTCTCTCCAGTCGCGGAAAAAAAGGAACTGGCGGGAACGGTCGCGCACGGGCGGGAAGGCAGCCGCGCATGCGCGGTGGCCGTGCCCTGCGTGCGGACCGCCCGCGAAGCTTCTTCCGGTTGGTGGGGGCTGCCGCGGACGTCACCCAGTCGTGAGAACAAGCAGCCTGCTTGTCCTCGGAGAACTACTTGGATTCCCCTTAGTATCCTGATTATCCTGGATTCTCTGCCAAATGGCTCCATCCCCAGTGCAAAAAGTAATGGAGAGAGGTCAATCATGTTTGGCCTATTAGGAACGTACAAACTGAGAATCATCAATTCCAAATCTTATTCTATTAATATTCCAAATAAACTTTTCTTCCGAGTCTATCAACATTGTAATGTGCTAAACCAAAATTTATAAACAGTTAAAAGACTCCTTTCCACTGGGATTCACTGAAATTAATGAATAAAGAGTAGAGTGTCCACAGTTAGCCAACAAACTTGTAGAGCACCAAAGAGACATGTATATCTGAAGGTTCAACCAACAAAGGTTGCTAGGCCTACTCTGCGAGATCTCTCTCCTTGAGAAACCAGATGAACCCTCATCCAAAACCTCCTCAGAAGACTCCACATCGCTAGGGTCTCTTTCTGCCATATGGGTTTCACTTTTTGCTGATGGAGAGGTAGGCCATCTTTAGTAAGCCAGTGAGAGGTATGCACCTCACTTCTAGTCTTCCAAGCCATCCCAGTGACCTTTGAGGTAGTACCAGCAGCACCAGGATTCCCTTTCCTTGATTTCAAAAAAGGGAAATGGGACTTGATATACTGCCTCTCTGTGGTATTTTGCAACTACATTCAAAGCGGTTTACATATATACAGGTACTTATTTTGTACCTGGGGCAATGGACGGTTAAATGACTTGCCCACAGTCACAAGGAGCTGCAGTGATTTAATTTCCTTGGGAGTTATGCAAGTTTGGGGGTGGAGGGATGGAGGGAGTTTGGGAAGAAGGGTATGGGATGAATGAATGCAGTGGATGTGGGTGAATGCAGGGTGATAGGAGGGTTAGGGATAAGATTTTGAGAGGTTAAAGTCCCGGGAGAATGCGTTGATTCCTCGTGGGATGGCTGATTTACTGATAGATCAGCTAGAGGGAAGGGGAGGATAGGGGAGGGGGGTGGGGATACATTGGAGCAGAGGAGAGTGGGTTTGGAGCAGGGGGGAGGGCAGAGATCACCTGTGGGGAAGGGGAGGGGAGAGACCTTATTGGTGGGTACATGGAATGTAAACGGGCTAAATAATCAGGGGAAGTGCAGTATTTAAGGAGTTGGGCAGGCTGAAGTGGGACGTAATGTTTTTGCAAGAAACACACTTAAGACTGAGAGATACTTACATGCTGGCCTTTTCGGGATGTGGTGGTACATCAGAGCATAGGATCAAAAAGGATGGGGGGGGGGGGGGGGGGGAGTGGCCATTTTGATAAGACAAACTTGTGGGTTCGTGATTAAAAAGGTGTTTTGAGATACCAGTGGGCAATGTGTGGCCCTCAGAGGGTGGTTGCAGGGCAAGGAGCTGACATTGATTAACATTTATGTGCCGAATGTGGGGCAGAGGGAATTCTCTCAAACATTAAAATAAGAAATTTTGGGATTTGTAGGAGGGCAGGTCGTGGTGGGGGGGGGGGGGGGGGGATTTTAATATTGCCCTGGATGCAAGGCTAGATCATTCGACAGGAGGAGGGCAGCAGAGTGGCCCTGGGCGGAAAGCATTGTTACAATTCTTGAACGGGTTGGAGGTGGTGGACTGTTGGAGATTGTTACATGGGATGCAGTGGAATTACACCTTTTACTCACATGCAGCGCAGACTTATTCCCGGATAGATGGGTTATGGGTGCATCTCAATGGATGGCATATGGTGGGGGCTGCTGAGATAGAGACCATTTGTGTTTCTGATCATGCACCAATGTGGATTAAATTAACTGGGTTGGGTCAATGCAGGCGACAAGGAGTCTGGAGACTTAATGGGTCACTGCTTGGAGATGAGAAAGTGCGGGAAGATATTAAGCTTACTATTCAACAGTTCCGTCGCTTTAATGACAATGGGGAAGTAACTGATGGGGTGTTATGGGATGCAATGAAGGTAGTGGTGAGGGGTGCCTTGATTAAGTGGGGGGGTCGCACAAGAAAAGGGAAAAAGGGCAGAACTCGCTGACTTTGCAGATGAGGTTATTACACTTAGAAAAGCCACATAAAAGAAGCCCTACACTGCAGGTATGGGAAGACCTTAAGCAAGTGAGAGGGGAAATAGCACAATTACAGATGTGGATTTTATAAGAACCAAGCTAAAGCAGCAGTATTTTGAGTTTGCCAATAAATCAAGTGCAATGTTGGCCCGTTATTTACGGGCGAGGAGAGGGCGCTCTCTTATTGAAAAGATGAAAGATGATAGGGGAGGTTGGCACTATGCTAATTCAGACATTGGAAATTGTTTTGTGAAATACTATCAAGATTTATATAGTGCTTCTGAGGATACACCGGCTGCAGATATAGCTCGGTATTTGGACCAGGTTCCATTACTTTCAAAAATGGCTCCCTAATGGTAAGGCGCCAGGTTTAGATGGATACTCGGCGAGGTTTTATAAATGTTTTGTGGAGGAGCTGGGAGACTTATTGGTGTGGGTGGGAAATGGAGTTTTGGAGAGCAATGGGCTCCCGGCATCAATGTCTGAGGCTGGGATAACGGTTCTGCCTAAGCCTGGGAAAGATCCCGTGGTTTGTGGTGCCTATAGGCCTATTTCACTTCTGAATGTGGATGCAAAGATAGTAACCAAGGTCCTGGCTAACGGGTTGGCTAACGGGTTGGCTAGGGTGTTGCTGAAATTGATCCATATAGATCAATCTGGGTTTATCCCAGAGAGGCAGGTAGGGGATAACATAAGGCGTACTCTCCATTTAATATGGGAGGCACAAAGATCCCGGTCTAGTACAGCTTTGTTGGCTACAGACGCAAAGAAGGCCTTTGACCGGGTAAGCTGTGGGTTTTTGTGAGAAGCGATGAATCGCATGGGCCTGGGAGAAAATTTCGGGGCTTGGCTGGCAGCCTTGTATACAGCTCCGAAGGCATGCCTTAATATTAATGGGGGGTATACACCCTTTTTCCCAATAGGTAGAGGGACTACGCAGGGATGTCCCTTGTCGCCCCTCCTCTTTTCACTGTACATAGAACCGTTGGCAGTAATGATACATCGGCATCCAGATTTTCAGGGTATTAGGGTTGGGGGGATGGAACACCATATTGCTTTGTTTGCAGATGATGTGCTACTTTATGTGGTGGATCCTGAGCAGACACTACCTGCGGTGTTGGAGATTCTTAGGGAATTTGAATGATATGCTGGCCTAAGGGTTAACATGGATAAAAGTGAGCTGTTGGGGATTTCTTTGACCCATGGGGAGAAAAGTAGATTGAGAGCATTGTTTGCGTTCAAGTGGGCCAAGCACCACATTCGGTATTTGGGGATTCAGATTCCTAGGGACTTGGGAATGGTGTCTAGTCTTAATTATGGGAAGATAATAGACCAAATTCGGGTGGAGTTGTCCGGATGGAAGGGATTGTGGCTTTCGTGGTGGGGGCGTATGACAGTGGTGAAGATGAACGTGCTGCCTAGATTGTTATTTCTGTTTCAGGCGCAGTCAGTGGCGGTTCCGAGACGGACACAAACAATGGCAGGGTTTTTTGTCACAGTTTATATGGGAGGGTAGGCATCCCCATTTGGCTGGACGAGTATTGTGTGTGTGGGGGGGGGGGCCTCCTGAGAGAGGGGGGTAGAGCAGTGCCCAATATTGAGGGATATGATTTTGCTGCCCAACTGTGGATGATCATGGACTGGGAGAGGGGGATAACCAAGCCCACTAGTCAGTTGCAGCAGTCATATAGCCCGATGAGTTCTTACTTGTGGACTACTGAAGGAGTGGGAGTGATCTTCGCTGGGATACAAAATCCATATGTGAGGCATTTGGTGGAATTGTGGGGAGAAGTGCGGAGGACATGGGGACAGACTGTTAGGGTATCAACACTGGCGCCTTTGCGATGGGAGCCAAAATTTGGGGCAGGGAGAGAAAATGCCATACTTGCGCGGTGGGAACATGTGGGTATTTTGAATTTCCGAGCTGTGCTGCAGGGGGGGAGGGTGAAGAGTTTTCATACGCTGTGCTCCATGTATGGCCTGCCCCCGGGGGGGGGGGGCATTTTTTCCTTTATACAGATTCAACATTTTGTGGAGACATTGGGTTGGGGGGGGGGGGGGGGGGGGGAGAACCCTCAGGAGACAGAAAGTCTGGAAAATTTGTGGCTTTTGTTGAGGAGGGTGCCCAGACCAATATCAGTGATATATAATTTGTTAGGGGATGTGATCCCAGACCATTTGGTTTTCAGGGGGCCTGGAAGATTTAAATTGCCGTTTTTCTGATCAGGCGTGGGAAGTTATTTGTGGGGAGGTTCAGAAAGCTTCGGTATGTGTTTGTGTTTTGGTGCAGGAAAATGCATATAAAGTCCTATCCAGAAGGTATTACACACCTGAGAGATTGAAGAAGATGTACCCTGGTACATCAGACATATGCTGGAGGTGTAAATCACAGCTGGGTTTTTTTCTACATATAGGGTGGACCTGCCCAAGAGTGGTTCCCTTCTGGCAGGCCGTTATGAAAGCGTTAGCAGGGACTGTCTCTCTATGTCAAGTGTTCAGCACTGGGTGCGTCTGGTAGCGCTATACAAATGCTATTAGTAGTAGTTAGTAATATTGACTGAATCATCATTGGTGTGTAGTCCTGTGGTATGCCTCTTGGGTTTGCCTAACGAGCGGGATTCTTGAGAGGAGAGCAAATGGCTGTGATGGGGGTTGGCAGCAGCCAAGTGCCTTATAGCACAGCATTGGAAGAAGGTAGACCCCCCGACATTGGGTGATTAGAAGTGCAAATTGGGTAAGTTAATACAAATGGAGCGCCTTACGGCTTATCGCAGGGAGGGGGTTCTGCGACTTAAGGGTGGGTGGTGTAAGCATTTATAGGATGAATAACTCTGTTGGGCAAAGCTACCCAATGAGCAATTCCCAGGTTCCGTTTACAGGAGTCTGGCTAAACCAACTTCCTAGCTCTGTCCAGGGGTTATATATTATAAAGGAACCTGGCTGTTCTGGGCCTACACCAGAACTTTTCTTCTGTTAGAGAGACCTGGAATAAAAGTCACTGCTATGAAATATATTAATTTATTATATAGGTAAGAAAATAGAATAATACACCCTACACTACAGCTCAGCTGTACAACTGTAGCTCCCTTATGCTGATAAGCAACTGTAGAATGTATTGTCTAACTAAAACATTGATATCACTGGTTACGAGGTTATTACACAATCCTGATTAGTAATACTGACTAGGTCATGAAGTAATACAGTTAGCAGCACATCTTCCTGATCACAAAGTTCTGACTAAACCGCCTTTGCTGAGGTAAGAACCCACTAGCTAATCCCCGACTATAGGAAATAAATCTCTGTAATCCTCACCGAGCCGACTCTAGGTGGTCTCTCAGATGAAGTGGACACAGGTTTTTCCTTTTAGACTCCAGCTGTTTTCCACAGCGAGTCCCCGTCTTAGGAAACAACACAGGCTCTCTGCAGCATGCAGGATTACAGTCTCTCTGGCCGGTAGAGCTGAACCAACAGGTACTTTCTTCAGATGGTCAGTTCACAAGGTTGTGGACCACTTCAGGTCTCACTGGTCTTCTTTTCAGCTACCCTTCTTCCAGTAGAACCAGACAAATTCTCCCTTTCTTCTTTTCTTTCTTCTTCTGTCTGTCCTCCCTGTACTTCTCTTTCTGGGTTTTTTTCGCTCTCTGGCCCCTGATTCCCAGGTGACCAGACAGCAACCAATCAGGATCTTGTCCAGCTCCTTCCCTGAGCAAGAAAAACTTTTTTTTGGGGGGGGATCTTCCAGTTGTTACATTGTGGTATGCATTCCTGTCTCTCATCAGACTCGCTGGCACCATGGCCTTACCCCCTGTAGTTCATCAGGGAGGTGCAAGGGTCAGGTAGCCCACTGCATATCCTTGAGTTTTTTCCAGACCTGCCAGTTATTTACCACAAGCAGAGCTCTGGTACAAACAGAAAGTTGAATCTGCTTGGTCACTGAAGTGCAGGGTCTTAGTTCACAGACTCCATCTTGACATAGTTGTATACACAGGCCGAGATCAGCAGAGTGAGGCTCACAGGGAAATAGCCCTACAGTGGGCTCCATTCCAACAGCAATTACTACGCATTTAGGATGGTGGAGAATTAGAGGATGTTGATGGGCTTGGAGGGGGAGGGCCAAGGGGGGGGGGGTAAGAGAGCATGCCTCAAAGAACCAAGGGGCATTTTCAAATTATGAAGGGGCAGGAAGAGGTTGGAGGGTTGGGAGGGGAGGTGGCGCATATTATTGGCGCACAGTCTATTTGGGGTGTGGAAGTTAAGGGACTAATTTTATAACAAATAATGTAGAGGAGTTCAACCAGATGATAAGCTTGTGTGTGCTGTATTAGTCTAGAAATTGTTAGCCCCTGTGTGGGCTCGAGTGAGCAGGATGTGCTCTTTATGAAAGTTGATTGTTACAAAATTATTATAATAAAAATTTAAAGTGGAAAAAAAAGATGGAAGACATAGATATAGACAGGGTTGACATCTACCACCATCATTCACTCAAGCTTCAAATAGGGATGGGGTGGGTGGGGAATACAGCTCACTATTTTTAAAATTTACTTGTTGGCATGATCTCTGATGCAATATACTGAAGAATTACAGTGTATGTTGCGAATTTCTATTCTGCTAATATGTATTTGGAATATAAAAGACATTTTAAAACTATGTATTGATCCCTCAATTAAAACAAAAACATCTAAAACAAATGTATAACTTGTCTAGAAACTTTTTATTCTCTTCCTCATTCTGAAATACATAAATATAAAATTTAATTTAATGTTAAACCCATATACCCCCCCCCCCCCCAAAAACAAAATCACAAAAACGGTGTATGTTCAGTGCACTGGATAATACACACTTGTATTCAAGAAAAAATGGGCCTCAAAGCTCCCAGGAGTTGCATTTACTTAACATTCAATCCCACAATGGAGTCCTATCAATGGCCATAAAAAGCCTGAAAAAAGAATGGGAAGAAAAACTCTTAAAAACAAACAGAAAGAAAAGTTCCCACTCAAAAGATCAGGCAACATTAACTCCAAAATATACCCAAGTGCACAAAATATTCAGTTCCAAATATCCCGCATACCCTATACGGAAAAAACACATAGCTGCGGTATAAATAGAGAATGCCATTTGCTTTCTTTTCCAGAAAGAATTTGCTTCTTTTTACAAGGCCTGTCTTCTTTTAAAAATTTATTATTGAAAAAGATTTAGGTAAATTAATAGATTTACAAGATCAGTAGAGTAAAAATCATCCTTTGATAAAATACATTACACATGGTCTTGTTAATAATAAGCATTGAACATCACAACTTGGGTGCTTTTACACATTTTCCCCCTGTTTACTAAGCGACGCTAGTGGCTGCCGGTGCGCTAATGCCGACATCCCACTCACTTTGAATGGGCTGTGTCGGTATTGCTGCACAGCTTAGTAAATAGGGGGGTTTGTAAGCAATTAAAAAATATATATATACATGTGGTCCAGTTTTCTTGTTTTTAAGGTATATAGGGGTCTTTTTATTAAGCTGCGCTAATGATTAGTGTGCGCTAAATAAGATGCCCACAGCAATATAATGGCTTATCATTTAGCGCATGCTAATTAGTGTGCACTAAGGGGTCCTTTTACTAAGGCGCATTAACAGATTAGTGTGCACTAAAAGATAAGACGCCCATAGGAATAGGTGTCTTATCATTTAGCGCATGCTAATTGTTAGGGTGCACTAAATCTATTAGTGCACCTTAGTAAGAGGACCGCAAAGTCATTTGTGGCATTATAATTATCTGCAGGGCTTCTGTAGTCCTTTTAATCAATTCCTGATTGTCAATTTTCAATTAGATGCGATTTTTGCTTCATTCTGAAAATACTGTGTCGGTTTTAAGGACAGTGTAGTGTAGCTGTGAAATCACTGTGCCATGTAAAGCCCTTTTTTAATTTGATGACCACGAGTGGCATTCCCTTAGCACTTTTATAGCTCTAAAGATTTTAGGGTGCAATTTGATCATGGAGTTAAGCCCTCCCCTGTTTCATTAAGGGGCACATTTACTAAGCTGCATTAGCGCAGCTTAAGATGGAATACTGCGGGACACGCTCAAGTGTCATGCGCTAACTGGCAAATCTGCATGACGGGGGAAAAAATATATTTATTTAGAGGGGGGGCATTTCTAGGGGCAGAAAGTAGGCGCCTTTTGCACTAACCAGTTAGTATAGCAGCATTTGTGTGCACTAACTGATTAGCGCACAGACATCATGTGAGCCCTTACCACTTACAGTGAAAAATTTTTAATGGCTGCATACTAATGGCAATATTAGCACATGGCCATTAATACAAAAAAGGCCATTTTAACGGTTGTGGTACAGTTGTGGTACCAATGGCCTTAGCATGCAGGAAAAATCCAAATAAGGGTGCAGTAAGGCCACTTTTTACTGCAGCTTAGTAAAAGTGTTCCAACGTTTTTTGTGGGAGCCCTTTTGCAATAGCTTTCTGGTGTGATTCTAAGTTGTGATGTACCAACCACATGGCAATTATTCCTCTTATTTTTATAGATGGTGCTTAAAGTGAACATATAAATTAGAGATATAAGCAACAACATTGATGTTTTGTTATTTTTTTACAATATTTATGTTTTTTGATACTTCAAATACCTTTTTAAAGGAATTCATATTTTGTTAAATTTAAATTTTGTAAAAGAATGAAATTGATAGTATTTCTTTTCTAGAAACTGGACCCCTCGCAGAGGCAGTTGCTTAAACATGGTCCATGTCAGGTTTTTCTTCAATTTACTTTTATAGCTTAGGTATTTAAGCAGAAGGGCTAGGTTCACAAAAGATGTTTACTTCACACATACAAGGCTAGATTCTGTATAAGGCACCTGAAAAATCTGCACAGAAAAAAATTATGACTAGGCTTGCTCTCTAAAGTATGCCTAATGTTTATAGAATAGACTTAAATTGCTGCACAGTATACAGAATAAGCCAAGCGGCTCACCACATGACTAAATCTGGTCATATCCATTTAGGCCATGTTTTACTTGGAGTAAATCCCTTCACCTAACTTAGGTGCAGATCAGGTGTATTCTATAATAATGCACATAGATTTTAGAAATGCCCATGCCCTGCCTGTGGCCACACCCTCTTTTCAATTGTGCGACTTAAATTTTAGGCACATCATGTTAAAGAATACACTTTGTGCTTAAATCTAATGTCGATTAGTGCTGATAACCGATTGTTAACATCCAACAGCACTGATTAGCTAGTTCACTATGCCTCAGTTTCCATGTGGATCTTCAGGCATCATATATAGAATCCGGGGGATGAGAACAAACCTTCTATAAAAGACCCCAAATTCAAATTTCCATTCTGAATTTTCTCTCCTTTTATGCTCTCATTTCACCTTCCCCTTCCCAGCCATACCTGTCACATAGAACAGCAACGAAATTCCCTGGGCAACAGGAAATTATCCTGGAAACTGCAATTTTCTGTGAAAAGAAAAAAGAATGCGACTACATAAAAATTGTACAAGTGTTAGCATTTTCCATTTTTTTTTTCCTGAGAAAGCATGTGTGTGTAGCTCAAAGGAGTTATTGATACAGAAATTAACAGCACAGAAATAACAGCTCTGGGAAGGTGCCTGAACATGACTTAGCTGTAGAGAGACCAGATAACCACGGTGAGGCACCTGGCAGGTCTACAGACACCACCACTTTATTCCTCTCTTTATAACCCTGCTTCTGATAGTGAATCAACGGTAAAATTTAGAACAAAGCTTGTTGACATTTTGAAACAGAAATTTTATTTAATGACCTAAAAAAAAAAGTTACCTGTGGAAACCATTTATAAAACTGTAAACTAACTTGGCCTCTTTGGCCTACCCCAAATGTATCTTACTTCTGAGCCTTTATAGCCTTTTGTTTGGTACTGAGAATCAAAGTGCATGGGGAGAAGTTAGCACCCTGTCACCCATCCCACGAGGATAAATGAAGTTGTTTGGATCCTAATCAAAGTAGAAGAAATTCAAGTTCCCAAAATTCCCTACAATGCTCCTTTGATGTATATAGATCAAAAGCTGGGCCATTTTAATATTTGCATTTCCTTTTAAAGAATGAACATTCAGAGTTGAACCCCCTATATGCCAGTATTTCATCCTCTACTATGGCTAGAACCACTAAACAGGCCTTCTCCTACGTGTACTGTTTAGACTGTAGTATACATTCACTAAGGAAATTCACTACATAGCCAATTTTTTTTCCCATAAACTAGTTATAAGACAGCCTAGTTTCTTTGTACAATTTTCAACACATGAAATTCTACAGTTTCATCCTCCATCGTTTATTACTTTTAGTTATTTTAGCTTATTTGGCTATAAGGCTGCTTACCAAGTGCCCATCTCTGACTAAATTCTGAATAGTTTCTACATTGTTCGATTTTACAGTAGACCTCCCTTGGTGAGCATTTTTTATTTTTTTGTGATTGATTATTAAACTAATTTTGTTGGTTATCAACAAAAATCATATTGCTTTTCCTTTTTAAAAATTCTTTGTATGCTTACCACTACTTATTATATTGTACTGTTTTATGAATATAAATAGTCCTTGTTTTAATATTATTACATACTACAAGCAGCATCTGTTGGCACGGTGGTTTGTAAGCATATGGCACTTATTCTAATTTTCCAAACACACTACCTGATATAGGGGTAATTTTATAATAAAGGCACTGATGCAAGAAGTCCAAAAAGGTGCATTATATTTTATGTATTTTTCTAAATATTTGTATCTGTAAGCCGCATCGAACCTAAACATTGTTTGGGAAAATACGGGATATAAATGTCAAAATAAATAGACAATGTAAGCTTCTATGTTCCTTTATAAAACAGGCCCCCAGATGCACCTCCAAAAGATCACAGATACCCATGCTTAAGTTTACACCTGCTCTGAAAAATGTGTACATTTGTAGATGTTCTCTATATCTGTACATACTTTTTTTTTAATATATAATATGCACATATACTGCAAATCATGTAAAAGTATATGAGCACGTTTCCATGCCCATATTTTTGATACACATATAAGGACACACAATTTTAATAAAGGCCTTGTTGTGTATTTAAAGCAAGCATTACATGTGAAAAAGCTTTACAAAATTACTCTATATGCTCACAGTAAACCGTCTCTGCCATTTATTGCCCCACTGGCTTGCACCCCTATAACTTTTAAAATCAATGAGCCTTCTCATGTGGAAAGTTACAAACTTACTGCTTATTCCTTGTTCCAAACAAAATGGGTCATGTGTCATCTTATTGCAAATGGAAAGTGTACCATTGTGACCCTATCTCCTCTATCCAATCTCCTATAACCACCACTAATGGAAACTGCTGGAAGTCTAAACTAAAAGATCATTAACTGAATTGGCCAGTAGATTGAATGTGTTTTTGACCCTTTAAAGTCATTCACTACATCTCACATACTGTTCTTGATTATTGCAGAGCTCCTTTTCCCTGAAGAGGTGCTATGAGAATACTTCCAGAAAGGAAGAAAACTTCACTGGCATTTGACCTTCTGAGAAATTGCATTTAAACTTGGGAAAAGGTAGACAACGAGTTAAATAACTAATTTCAGTTTTTTTCTTTTAAGTTACTCTGCTTATTTAACAAAGGCAGTTTATGGAATAAGCATTTAAAGTCTCTGTTACAGTTTTATATATAAGCTGTTTTAGGGTATAGGCTAGCATTAAAAGTTACTGTTTTAGAGTTCACCATAGCATCAACAATAGAGCACAGCTAGTAGATAAAGGAAACCCCTGTTTAGGAGTTAATTACTACTACTACTACTACTACTTGACATTTCTAGAGCGCTACTAGGGTTACGCAGCGCTGTACAGTTTAACAAAAAGGACAGTCCCTGCTCAAAGGAGCTTACAATCTAAAGGACGAAATGACAAGTTGGTGCAGTCTAGATTTCTTGAATAGAGGTAGAGTGGTTAGGTGCCAAAGGCGACATTGAAGAGGTGGGCTTTGAGCAAGGATTTGAAGATGGGGAGGGAGGGGGCCTGGCATATGGGCTCAGGGAGTTTATTCCAAGCATGGGGTGAGGCGAGGCAGAAAGGGCGGAGCCTGGAGTTGGCGGTGGTGGAGAAGGGTACTGAAAGGTGGGATTTGTCTTGAGAGCAGAGGTTATGGGTAGGAACGTAAGGGGAGATGAGGCTAGAGAGGTAAGGAGGGGCTGCAGATCGAGTGCATTTGTAGGTTAGTAGGAGAAGCTTGAACTGTATGCGGTACCTGATCGGAAGCCAGTGAAGTGATTTGAGGAGAGGGATGATGTGAGTATATCGGTCCAGGCGGAAGATAAGACGTGCAGCAGAGTTCTGAACGGACTGAAGGGGGATAGGTGGCAAAGTGGGAGGCCAGTGAGGAGTAGGTTGCAGTCTGATCTTTTATCTATAGGCTTTTGAACCAATTAGAAGGCTGGCAGATTTAATTAGGACATCTCTATCAGCCAGTAATTAGCTCTTAACAATACAGTCTTTAGGAGTGGAGAAGTAGCCTAGTGGTTAGCGCAGCAGACTTTGATCCTGGGGAACTGGGTTTGATTCCCACTGCAGCTCCTTGTGACTCTGGGCAAGTCACTTAACCCTCCATTGCCCCACGTACAAAAAAGTATCTGTGTATACTATGTAAACCGCTTTGAATGTAGTTGTAGAAAACACAGAAAGGTGGTATTATCAAGTCCCATTTCCCTCTCCCCCCTTTTTAGGTCTACAGAGGAAACCCATAAATAAAAAAACAAAATATTAACATAGCTAGCACATAAGCAATTTTAGGGGATTTTAGTTTACATACTCCTAACTCCATTAGCAACTTAACTAAAAACTCACCAATACTAAAATGCAGACAGTAGACCAACATCTTTTGCACCGAGTGTCACATGTTTGATTGTCTCCCAGTTAGTGAAAGGTCATATGTGTGTACTCAGCACAGAGTTCCTACCACTTAGTGATCAGGTCAGATCCCTGGAGGCTAGAGTATCAGACTTGGAGGAGTTGAGGCAGAAAAGAGGTAAACAGAGCAAGCCTACAGGGGATATAGTAAAGAATTCCCATCTCCAATCAGTCAATCTCTCTGCTGCCATGGAGGAGAAAGTTCAACTGAAGGGAAAGCATCACCTTGAAGAGGCAGGAAATGATCCTGCAGCTAGGATCTGCCCTCTAGGGGGATGCAATAGCTTTACACACCAATAATGTCTCTCCAGGGGCTTCTGCCCAGGAGAAAAGGATTAGATGATCATTTTAGCTGGAGAGGCAATCAGATATATAGATAGCTGGGTGAGTGGTGGACAATAAGACTGCTTGATCACTTGCCTACCTAGTGCAAAGGTGGCGGACCTCACATTCCATCTAGATATGATTTTACACAGTGCTCGGGAGCAGCCACCTATTTTGGTACATGTGGGTACCAACGACAAAGTGTGGGAGGGAGGTTCTGGAAGCCAAATTTTGGCTCTCAGGAAGGGGCCTATCCATGGGTGGCCCTGGGCCCACCCACTTTCAGCTCAGGCCCACCCATCAGCAAAATATTTCACAGGACCCCAAAGTCATCCACAAAGGAAAGATATTCAACATAAAGGGATCTTTCACTTGCTCATCTTCCAATGTGGTATATATCATTCAGTGTAAAAAATGTAACGAAGGATGCTATATTGGAGAAACAGGCCAGATGCTTAAGACAAGATTCAATTTACATAGACATCACATGAACAATACTGGTGCCAGTAGGGTTACCACGCCTACTGGTCAACATTTTACAGGACCAGGACACTGTACCAGTGACTTCACAGTGAGAATCCTGAAAGGTAACTTTAAAACCATACAAGAACGTAAGACCTTTGAAGTCAGAATGATTGAATATTTTAACACCCAACAGAAAGGACTTAACAAGGATCTGGGGTTCCTAGCCCATTATAAACCATAAAGCTGTATGTCTCTGTTGATCACCCCACCCCTCACCTATCCACACCCATCCTGTTAGAATATCAATGATATGCTTTGATGTCCCCATGCATACTTCCTACCCACCCCCCTCCTCCCACCCTGTCAGACTGTCATAGTAATGCTTGAATGTTTTCACTTATATACACTGTCAGCTAGCACATTTGCTTATTTCCGATCTGAGGAAGAAGGGCGACCTTCGAAAGCTAATCAAGAAATGTATTAAGTTATGTCCAATAAAAAAAGGTATCATCTTATTTTCTTTTCCATGTTTTATTTTGTTTGATTTCTATTGATGGCCTTCTTGGAGAAATCTTCAGTAGACAGAGCTTGGGGATCCTGATCAGCTAAAGTATTTATACTTTGAGTTGGGAGGTGCTGGGGGAGGGGGCGCAGAGAGAAAACTTTGTGCCCACCCATTTTGGGCTCAGACCCACCCAAAATTGGCTGTCTGGCTACGCCACTGCTCTTAGGTAGAAAGCTGAAATCCAGAACATCCAGGGTAACATTTTCAGAAGTGCTCCCCATCTCACACGCAGGACCCAAGAGACAGGTAAGAGCTCCAGCGTTTCAATCCATAGATGAGACAACGGTGTAGAGAGGTGGGGTTCAAATTTGTTAGAACTGGGCAACATTCTGGGGAAGGGGGAGCCTATTCTTCAAAGATGGGCCCTACCTTAAGCAGGGTGAAACCAGGCTGCTGACATCAGCATTTAAAAAGGAGACAGAGCAGCTTTTAAACTAGAAACTGAAGGAAGGCCAACAGTCACTCAAAAGCACATGGTTTGGAAGGATATCACCAAAATAGGGACATTAGAACATTCTGATAGTGAGGTTGCAATAAGGGCCATAGGAGTAGGTGCCTTTAAACAAGCAGACAGACTTGAAAGACTGCAAATCATCACTGTCAACTGCTAAGCAAGTTGTTAATAGGAATAAAAACCAGTCTGAAGTGTCTGTATACAAATACTAGAAGTCTAAAAAATAAAATGGTAGAGTTAGAATATATAGCAATAATTGAAAAGATAGGTAAAATAGGCATCTTTGTAACCTGGAGGGAAGATAACTAATAGGATACTGTCATTCCAGTGTGCAAATTATATCACAGTGATAGGGTGGATCAAATTGGTGGAGGGGTAAGCACTATATGTTAAAGGCGGCCTCAAAAATTACAGTATTTCAAGACCTGTCCCAATATATACTAAATAGAAGACAGCTAATGAAAACAGCATTGGATGTCTTGCTGCAGAATAAGATCCCCTATTGTTGGGCGTTTCCGTTTGCTCTGTGCTTCACAACGGGGGGCAAGAGGTACAGGCTCCGTTCCTTAGCAGAGGTGTGGAAGATTCTGCATGGTGAAGGACTGACAACGGTGGAGGCCCCACCAGCTGATAAAACTGCCCTAGCGAGAGCCAAGCTTCAGTAATGGAAACGTGTAGAGAGTAAAGCTAAGAAAGCTTCAGTGGGCATCTGAGCTGTTGCTGGGACTGGGCATTAGCCCTGGTTTACATAGTAATCTGTTTGTTCATCATGTACTACTGTTTAGTATTATGTTCTTGTTTTATGCCAGTTAGAGGATAAATAGGCACTTGTTGTTTGTAGAAGGGCTGAGTGAGGTATGGGGTTGAATAGGTTGAATGTTGGAGGCAGGAATTATATTTGCTAGGTGGGGGGGGAGACTGGGGGGCAGTTCAGGGGCTGTTGGGGGTTGAGTGGGTGTTCTTCTAATGATCTCAGGTGGGAGAGGGAGATTCCTTTATGCTGGGGGGTCCTGGCCCCTGGTGGTACTTGGGGGGGGAGGGGTTGTTTTTTTTTTCTCTTCTTGTCTCCTCTTGCCCTTCATCATGTTTGGCTTCCTTGGGTCCCAGGTTATACACAATATGACGTCTAAATGAGTGTAGATTTAAAGTTTTTGACGTACAATGTTAAAGGTCTAAACTCTTCTCAGAAGCGTCAAAAGTTGTTCAAAGAACTGCAGTACCATAAACCACATATAATATTTTTGCAGGAGACTCAATTAAGAAGGCTCATGAAAAATATTTATTTCATCATCATTATCCATATGTCTACTGTGCCTCTGTGGCTGAAGCACCGAAGAAACGGGGGGTTGCAATTTTGTTACACACTTCCTTGCGGGTTCAAGTGCTGAAGATTCGACGGGACCCTGTGGGTAGGTTTTTGCTTCAACATGTCTTCTTGAATGATATAGCATTTACATTGGTTGTAGTTTATGCGCCCAATGAATCGCAAGGGGAATTTTTTGTCCAGCTCAGAAAAGTTGGCCAATCAGACCCAAAGTTTGCTCTCTATCTTCACCTGCTGGTAGATGGACACAACCCACCAGTCTATGGATTGATCAGCCCGCTGACAACCGAGGCCTGGAGCGAGCGAGCCTACCAGGTCATCCAGACACCAGCGGACACCCCTGACCGGACTGGAAGAGTCCAGACAGCACCTGAGCTGAGACCCTAGCTCCGAAGTGCCCAGATTCACCGATTCGGGGGGCCCGAACCGGAGGCGGACGCCGGACCTGATCTCCCTGATTTCCCGAGCCGCGACTCGGGAGGCGACCAACGTCGGAGAGACGGCGGGGTGGGTCGCGTCTGGTTTGGCGACCCCGAGCAGCTTCTGGAGAGCGAGGCTGCCGGGCGCAGGACCGCAAGCCCAGACCCACTGGGTCCCAACACGGGCGTAGGAGCCGATTGACCAGCAGCCTTGAGGCCGCGCGGCGCCGACGGCCAGCTGGAACGCAAGACGAGAGGGATCAGAGGATCACCGAGAGCACGCCGAACTCTCCTTCCGGCCAGACACCGAGCCGCGGCGGGGCCCACTAGCCGGCTGGTGAATTGGAGAACGCTGCAGCGGACGATCGCCCCGACCGAGGCACCCACAGATTTCCGAGGCGGCGTGAGGCGCGCTTACCCCCCCTACACGCCGAGCGCTGCAGAATTAACCGGCTGGGGAACGCCACAACGGACGACTGCCGATTGGAGACACTCACGGAGACTAACTGCCTCTCACAGTAGACGAACCACATGGGAACCCAGGACCACGTGGTAAAGACAAAAAAACTACCTAAAAACTACTAAAACTAATTGCTTGCTTTGCCTCACTGCATGCAACGATGTCAGCTAGGATTTACAGCTTATACTCTGCTTGCTAGCACTAAATAGAAGGTAAAGAGCTGCTATGCCACAAAAGCACCACTTTCTGCTATGCCCTTCTTTGCTTGTTTTGTGCAGCGCTGCGAGACCCCGGTGGCGCTCTGGGAATGCTAAGTAGTAGTAGTATTTAATGCAGATGCTTTAATTATCTTAAATATTGTATATAGAAGGCAACTAAACTACCTAGCCAAATAATACTACCTTCTATGGCGCTCTGGGAATGTTAAGTAATAGTAGTATTTAATGCAGATGCTTTAACTATCTTAAATATTGTATATAGAAGGCAACTAAACTGCCTAGCCAAATAATACTACCTTCTATAATTTAATTGCTATTGCCTACCTCGATCTAAATACAAGGTAAGCGAACAGCCTTGTTCAACTGTAAAACAAAGAAAAAAAAATTGTAACTTGCACTGCTACAGCTTTAACCTAGATGTAATTATCTCACTCTGCTTGCTGAAGACCTCCAGACAAATGAGCCACCTTGCACAATGAGATAATTGGATCAACATATATAACGCTCACTGCTATGCTTTAACTGTAAATACAGGCGTGCTTGCTCTGATTAACCAAGCATGATTAGCATGAAATGTTGCCAAGCTTAAATGCAATTACAGGCCTGCTTTGCTTTGAATGTAAACTTGCAGATTGCTTGCTACAGCGCCTTAAACACTGATATGAATACCAGTAAAACACTCCTAACCATTTTCTGCATCACCCTACTTTCTCACGCAAACATTACCTATGACCCAGACAACAATAACACCATAACCCACAAATTGCACAGCACTCACACACACACAATGCCCACCCTGAAGAGCATCGATAACAAGCCAACCACAACACACCAATTCCATGCACAGCCTATGAACAACTTAACAAACCAAAACAACACAGACAACAACAACCCCATTACTCACAAATCATACAACACTCACACAGACACAATGTACGCCCCAAACAGCACCCATAATAACTCACCACCAACCCACCAATCATATGCACAACCTTGTAACAACCCACCAAACCAAAGACACAACAACCAATCAAGAGCAATAGCCTCCGGAAACGAACACAATCGACAAAATGAGGAAAACAATAACAGCAACAAATTCAACCACCGAAGGAACAGACAACTAATAAAAATAAACACGTCAAACCCTCCCTTGGAACCATATCGCTCAATTCATCTAGGATACATCAATGCAAGATCAGCAGTAAGGAACTCAGTAGACATACTAGACTGGATCATCGCAGATAAACTAGACCTCCTATTTATCACAGAAACCTGGCTCCATAGTCCTACAGATCCAGCCATCTTAGAAATATGCCCACCAGAATACAAAATCACCCACTGGACAAGGAATGGAATAAAAAGAGGAGGTGGAATAGCTATAATTTACAAACCCGAATTCACCATCACAATCACGGGTGAATCTACCTCCCCACAACTCGAAATTGCATCGACAAGAATAAACCATCCAAATCTAACAGGCCACCTCAACACAATCCTATTCTACAGACCCCCAGGGAAATGGCAAGACTCCCAAACACAACTCATGGATTTCATCTCAAATTCCTGCGTATCTTCCTCAAACATCCTCATACTAGGAGACATCAACTTACACCTAGAAGATGACACCTCATTAAGCACACGAGAGTTCAAAGAATTCCTAAAACTCTGGGATCTACAAGCACCTTACATGCAACCGACTCACAAAAAAGGACACACACTAGATATCATAACGAACAAATTCGAATCGGATTCAACCATCATGATCACGGACACAAATTGGACACCTACACTATGGTCAGACCACCATAAAGCAAATGTCACTCTCTGCTGGCGAAAAACACACTTAAACACGACCAATAAACCCGAGCGAACAACATACACAACAAGAGGAAAAATAGACTCTGCGACATTCTGGCAACAGATCTATCAGTACGAGTGGACAACAAACGCTGACACCATCGAATTCCTCCAAGAATGGGATGAGCTATGTACAACAACATTAGACAAAATCGCCCCAACCCAAACTAGAACATCACACAGGAAAAAAACAAACCCATGGTTCACCGAAGAGCTGAAAAAACTTAAAACACAAGTCAGGAAACTAGAACGAGCTTGGAACAAAAAGAAAGACGAACAAACACTAAACGACTGGAAAATACTTCGGAGAAAATACAAATACGCCATAAAACAAACAAAAAGACAACACTACAAAACAATAATAGGACCAAATTACAAAGACACACATAAACTCTTCAGCCTTGTGAACAAATTGCTAGATACCACACCAGTTACAAATAACGGTGAAAATATACCAGACGTCGACAACCTTGCGAAGTACTTCAAGGAGAAAATCATACTATTACGACACAAAATACCCGCCAGTCCCATAGAATACGCCACTCTTCTAGACTGTCTGGACCCAGAAGAAGGAGCACACCCAGCAGACAGAACCTGGACCGAGTTCGAACCACTACCAGAAGACCTCATCTCTAAA